>NW_026533199.1:1555000-2305000 GCF_028296485.1 Oppia nitens
CATCGATTGATAAAGAAATTGTATCCAAACAAACAAAACCCGCTATTGTTTTAAGTCGACAGAAAATGTCGATCAAAAGACATGCGATGCCATCGGCAGCGGCAGTGAAGAAGAAGACAAAGATGATAAATAAACAGTGGTTATTGTGGAGGAAAAAAATAATGACGACAAAGATTATGAAAAATARGTTAATCAACGACAAAGTGTCCACCAAATCGATGAGTCCATCGATGAGTCCGACTTCGGAAACGCCAATTAGACTGATCCCTACTTAACAATAAGCCGGTCATTATAGCTATTGGCGAATCGGTAGTATTATAGCCAAACTGTTATATTTTATTATCATTGATATTATCATCAACTGTTCAATTGAGGCTTACATTCATTATATCACATTTTWACTTTATATTAGTTATTATCTATAAATACGGTAATAATAATTTTTTAAAAAAAATTATAAATTAAATTTTTTAAAAATTGAATTAAATTATAATAATTATTATGTTTGCATTAATTGATTACTAATTGGATGTTTGTTTGGATTATTTTCGGTATTAATTTTCTGGCAAACATTTTTTATTTTTCAATTAATTTAACCAAATGTTTTCATTTACTTTATTATTTATATAATAGATTTATATATGTTTATTAAACAATTTACAACTTTATACTGTAATTTAAACAATAGAAAAATAGTTTGCAATAACAACTATTGAATTAACTGTATTTTTATAACATTATTTACTCAGATCTAAGCTTTATCTCTGTTACTAAATTTTTTTGGTAACCAAAATATGTGAGTGGTTTCACATTTTTATTACAACTTTTTTAAAAAGTTAGATATCTAATTGCATAAATAAACACATATACTCTCTCTCTCTCTCTCTCTCTCTCTCTCTCTCTCTCTCTCTCTCTCTCTCTCTCTCTCTCTCTCTTTCACACACACTAAAACTCTCTCAAAAATAGCTCATTTAGTATTACATATGCGACTACATGTCTCAATAATAGGTATGTTAAGTGGTAAGTGTTGTCCATTTTACTAACCCTAACCGGCGGTAAATTTTGATAAGTCCTCCCGCATAACAATAGAGGACATTAAACAACAAACGTATAGATAAAATTTAAATAAACCATTAATTAGATAATCAATTATCAGAAAACATTGATAGAGTCGATAACTTTTTTGATTTATTAATATTGTTTATAATTGTTTTCTGAATTTATTTTTTTTGTGTATTAAATCATTAAATTATTGTAATTTATTTTCATTGATTTGATTATGATATTACTGGACAGTCAATCTATGGTTATGATTACAACATTATTATATAATTATTRTAGATTTTAAAAGCCCGACCCGTAATCAGCTAATTAAATCTAATAATCAATGTAATACTGTATATACATATAATAAAATAAAAATTAATATTTATCAATAAGTTTAATATATATATATATATAGTTCAAAACTTAAGATACATTTAAAATTATAGAATATAAGTTTACCTATTTATGTAAATATTTTTTTGCGGAAAAAAACAAAATTTGTTTCCGGTCTCTAATATAATTTATTGTTTTGATAGTAATGTAATGTACACTTTATACCAGGGTTGGAAAAATACAAGGTTTTCGATTTTGGCTTTGTAAAATACAATGTATTTTACATTTTAGAAAAATTACATAAACTATGATAAAATACTTATTTTTTTATTAAATTTATTATTATTACATAATTTCAATATCGTTAGTATATAGAATCGTTGTTTTCTAAAACTATTAAAAATTAATATTAATTATTTTATTAATATATTTGAATAATTTCAATACCAGAATTAACTTCAATAGATAATTTCAAATTTTTTCAAAATAAAAAAAAATAATTATTACAAAACATGTGTTTGTTTGTGAATCTTAGTATTTTTGTTACTAAGTGGCGCTAATTTTTTTTGTAAGCCAAAATTGTCATGTAATTTACATTGTATTATACTGTATAATACGTTTTGTATTATGCATACACTTTGTCTCTGCCAACACCAAAATTGTTCCCAAATAAAATCCCTCCAATTTTCGGAAAATATGGAAAATATATTATATTCCTTCCCTTGATCGTTGTATTATACTAAAAAGTACATAATAATATGTGTTTCAATTGGGACCATTATGTTGTATTCAATCAAAATATACAAATATTATTAAACATTTAGTAAAAACATTAAATACATTTTGTAGACATTTACTATACAAACGTGTTTTTAATTAAACATTATGTAATGTGAGTTAGGGTACGATAGGTGGTACCACAAGGAAATGTCTTCCCAGGGAATTCCCAGGGAACAGGGAATATAAGGAACTTATGGAAAATAAGACGAGGGAGGGAATCAGATCTAACCCTAAGTGTATATAAACTTTATAGGGTTCAACTTACACTTGTTAGACATACCGTATATATTACGTTAGTATACTGTACAATATATTATTTGATGATGGAGACTAGAAAATTAGAGTGACCAACTTATTTTATGATTTTAGAGTAGACCACCAAAAAAAAACATAATTAGACAAATTTTAATAATTTATTTTAACAATTAAAAATTATAATATGATAATTATTAAATATATAAATTCATATATTGAATCAATAAATTAAATTATAAAACAATTAACATACAAAAAAAAACAACACAAAAATCTTTGAAAACAATTTTTATTATTATTGTTGTTGGCAACTATAAAAAATATCTATTGCACTGTTATTATGCAATTATTTTAATAGCATTATGTGTTCCCTCTTTTAACTATTTCCCATTTCTATTGGTTCAAACTATATATAATATAATATATATATATATATTTAAGACTATATACTTTAAGACTATATATTGTAAAACTATATATATATATATATTAACTAAATCTAAGATCTATAGTAATGTTCAGTATTTTTAGCACATTTTGTTCATAATAGCTATAAAGCATTTATTAAATCTTTTATTTAATATAGAATTCAATGTATTTTTTTCTAATTACAAAAAAAAAACAATTAATTAGATAATCAGTTATCAGAAAAAAACATTTGACAGATTGAATAAATTTTGGATAAATTTATTGAATATATTTTTTTAATTGTTTGTATTTATAATTATTTAATATTAGATAACTGTTTAAATAAGATTGATATCAATTGGTCAGATATCATGTCAACCGATTGTCACCGATATTTGTCTCAGTTTGTCGACATCACTGCCGACACGATAGACATCTTAGTTGAAAATGGTTTCACTTCATTAAATACATTGTTGGCCATCGATTTGGACAAACACTGGCAGTATTTACCGCCGCAGATATCTATGGCACAGAAACTACTGTTGGGACAGGCATTGGGAAAACTTGAGGCAGAAATAACCGATGATAACGACAACAACGTTAATATTGAAAAGTCGGATAATAATAATATTGATGTAAAGGACAGTATTACTGGTAATTATTTTTTACATTAATTTCACATAATATTTCACTAAAATTATTATTATAAATATATTATATATATTTTATTTATTTAGTTAATGTTTATATTAGTTTTAGATTTAATTGTTTAAAAATTCGTTGAATATTATTTTCATATTATATATATAATATATATAATATATATAATATATATAATATATATAATATATATAATATATATAATATATATAATATATATAATATATATAATATATATAATATATATAATATATATAATATATATAATATATATAATATATATAATATATATATTTGTTTAATTCAGTTAATTGCAAGATTAACTGAATTGTATTGTTTTAGTGATACAGTGTTTAAATTAATTAGTATATGTTTACTGATTATAATGACATTAAGATTTTTTAACAGGTCTTTTTATAGGTAATTATAGGAGAAATTGCAATTTAAAATATACATGTATAATATTATACATGTTTTAGTTGTGCATTTGTATATAATATATATATATATATATATATAGCATAATAAAATTCAAAAAATAATAAGATTAATCTAAGGATAAAACCTAAGTTTAGGTTCCTATTAACCTAATGTTAACATAACTAAAAATCATATTAATGCAACTAAAAATTATGTTAATTAAGTTGATTATATAGTATATTTAAATCACATTATATAGTAAATTGTATCAGTCGACCATTTATATGCAATTACGACAATTGCAACAAAACTTATAAAAGAAAAAAACATTTGCGTCAACATATGAATTGTGTTCACACGACTGGCCAACGATTTGATTGCAAATACAATGAGTGCAACAAATCGTTTGCTAACAAACACTCTAAACGTATGCATGAGAGACGGTTTCACGAGAATCGCCGACAAAATCATTCAATGGTTTGTACAGAATCTCATTAAATTTGTCTTTAAATTTGATTATATTTTTATTTTATTTTTTAAAAAATTTATTTGTAGACAACAATGCCATTAATTAATATATCATTTGCAGCCACAACAGCAACAACACAACGTACCTAAAGTGGAAACCAAACCGGATATTAAACCGGTATTTCTGTTATCGTGGACTCCGAAGTCGTCTCAATAATCAATTGGTTAATTGATAGTCACATTCATTATACTTATCAATATTTGGACTTAAATGACGATTTTTTTAATAACGGTTTTATCACTTTTGCTATACTTATGAATTGTTTAGTAAATTATATTTAAAAATATCATAACATTTAATTATATAATAATGTTTCAAATTGTTATTTGACTTAATTATGATTATTATAAATTTTTGTGTATGTAATTAATGATTTTTTTTATCAATAATTGTTTTTATTTTCGGTTTGACAATAATTTTGATTTAAAATAATTAAATAAATATATGAAAAAATAAAAACAATCATTTTTCTTTAATACATTCATCAAGAATGTACGTAACTTATGGTAATCAGTGTCATTAATTTCACAGTGATTTTACATAATTATGATTTTAAGAATCAAAATGATTTGCTTTACTTCAGTCATTATGAACTATTCATAATGATTTCATTTGTTGTTTTTTGATTCAATATAAATTATCACACCTTCGTATTCAATGAATTGATTTCACATTGAGTTGACTTATCGTGAAGCAAATCATTGTAATTTTGACATTTACTTTAAATCAAACCTCTTTTCGTATGAATCATTAGACTTCACTGTGCGATTGTCCTGATTGTCATTTCACACCATAATTAACAATTTAATTACAGGATTTTTTTAGTTTTACAAATAGTAATCTTTTTGATTTATAGGTTCTTTTCTCTTATTATTTTAACTATTAATTTTGCATGTTTTAAAATTTCATATTCATAAGTGATTATATCAGATTGAGTTTATACTAATTATTTATACTCAGTTCTACTCATATTCACTATGATTTGTATTGGTTACTATGGTTTGTTCATTTCTATTCTAATATTTAAATTTTTGATTATTCATTTTGATTCAAACAACAACTCTAGAATCATCTTTATTACTGATTATTTTAAAATACTTATAAATATATATTATTATTTATATTGATGCAATTATTATTATGGGAATTTGAAGTCACGGTGACGCCTATATTCACAGTGACGCTGGGACTCACAGTGATGTTGGGAATTACGGTGCCGGTATGAGTTATAGCGATAGGGAAGTCAGAGTGATTCCAGGAATCACGATGACGTTTGCTTTGTGGTAAATATCAATATGACTTATCGTTACCGATATCGTTAAATGAATCACAAAGAGTTAATACACAATAATAACTAACTTTATTAATAAAACATAAAATAGTAAAACACGTGTAAATCGTAACAATAGGTAATGGTATCTCAGGTTTACTGAGAAAAAGGTAAAAGAGTTGGAGAGCGATGCGGATGTAGTGTATGTTCTTATATATCGTAAGGTATGGAAGGGGTTAGTATTGGAAATGGTAAGGATAACATCAATTAGAATCAATATTGATGCAATTATTATTATGGGAATTTGAAGTCACAGTGACGCCGATATTCACAGTGACGCCGGGATTCACAGTTACGCTGGGATTCACAGTGACGCTGGGATTCACAGTGACGCTAGGATTCACAGTGACGYTGGGATTCACAGTGACGCTGGGATTCACAGTGACGCTGGGATTCACAGTGACGCTGGAATTCACAGTGACGCTGGGATTCACAGTTACGCTGGGATTCACAGTTACGCTGGGATTCACAGTTACGCTGGGATTCACAGTTACGCTGGGATTCACAGTGACGCTGGGATTCACAGTTACGCTAGGATTCACAGTGACGCTGGGATTCACAGTGACGCTGGGATTCAGTGACGCTAGGATTCACAGTGACGTTGGGATTCACAGTTACGCTGGGATTCACAGTGAAGTTGGTATTCACAGTGACGCTAGGAATTACGGTACCGGTATGGATTATAGCGATAGGGAAGTCACAGTGATTCCAGGAATCGCTAGTTTTGTTAAATTTGGTTCTATATATTTTTACATTTAGTTAGACTATTAGGTTAGTTTAAATTTTAAACAAAAATAATATTGGTATATATTATTGCTATATTATTTTATAAATTTAAAATATTTTTATCTATTTAACATAAAGTTTAGTAAAGTGCAGACCATTTGTTTGTTTGTTTGTTGTTGTTGTTGTAAACAAATATTATTTTTCGTTTTGATTTTCTGTTTCTTGAAAATTATTTATCATTCAATTTAACCGATTGTTCTGTATTTCAAACAATAATAATAATAATAATTAATATCCAATTTTATACTGTTTACATTTAAATATTTTATATATTCATCTATTGAAACTAATAATTTTTAGCATATTTTTTAAATAAAATATTTTTATCTTAAAATTTTTTAATTAATTGTTTTTATTTTCAATTTTGCTTCTCCTGACAAACACTTTTATTAGATGAAATTTTAAATAATTATAATAAATAATAATTAATATGTTTACTTTACTAAAATTTTATAAAATACCCGAAAATAATCGACAATTTGTTTGCAATTATGATAACTGCAATAAATCTTTTAAATACAAACTTGAGACTGAAAACTGACCTGATTTTTCAGGTCAGGTCAGGTAAAAGTTAGGGCTCAGGTCAGGTCAGGTACGGGTCCGAACACCAAAATTTTTTGGTCTGGTCAGGTCAGGTCAGGTCCGAAAATTTTTTATTCATTATTTAAACAACAATTATTACAAAATATCACAATCAAACACAAAATTTATTAAATTATTATTTATAAAATATTTGTATAAATTAAACATAAAATATTACAAAAGATGATGGTTTTGATCTAATAAATAATAACATATTAACTTTATTAGAATCTAAGTTAGATCTACTATCAGTTATCGTTAATCCCGAGTAATTAAAGTTAATTTAGAGAAATTTGTTGTGTGTATAGTATGAATAAAATTATTTTTAGGTAAAATTATTTTCGGACCTACATAGTCAGGTCAGGTCAGGTAAATTTGTACCCTATGTTAGGTCAGGTCCGAGATTTTAGGTATCAGATCAGGTACGGGTCCGAAACTTTTCGCTAATTAATACAAACTAATGATTTTTTAGATTACAATGTTATTTAAAATGAATCAGTCTTTATAAACACCAAAAAAAATTCACAGAAAAAATTCCGTTCCGATAGTTCCGGCCATCCAAATGAAACACAATTTTATTAAATATAATATTAATTAATTTTCAAAAGTTTTTTTTGGTAATAATTAAATTCGCATTTTTCATAAGTGTTGCCAGTTTTTGTTTGTTTGGTTAGTTTTTATATATTTGGAAAACTAATTTATTAATTAATTTTTTTTTGTGGATCTATTAATTGATTTTTTGTATACAATATTTTTTTCGGTTCGGTTCTCTGTCTAACCATATTATATCTATCGTTATATATTACAATTTTATACATTAAAATTATTTAATATTTGACAACAATTAGATTCATCTAAGTTATCATATTTTGTACAAGACTTTTTAAAATAAAATATGATAACTTAGTTAATGAAGACTTATATTACATTGTTGTCAATAAATGAAAAATTTTAATAATAAATAGAATCGTTATTATAATAAAATAAAATGAAACCGAAGCCAATAAATGAAATTTAATAATAAATATAATCTATAATAAAATAATTATATGATAAATATTAATAAGTAAGACTTAATTTTATATATACAGTATAGTATAAATTGAATAAATAATTAAATATATTTTATTATAATTTTAAAAAAAAATTAAATTTATTTTTTTTTGCATAACCAAACAATATTGGTTTCGGTCTCTAATATATTTGTAGTTTTTTCAAAAAAGTTTTTTTTTTGAATGTATTGAAAGCATTTGTTTGTTTTATATTTAATTTAATATAAAATTAATTGTTTTTTTTAATTAACAAAAATAATAGATAATCAGTTATCAGAAAACTATAGTTATAGACTAAATAATTTTATTATCACAATATTGTAATCACAATATTACTGCAGTCAAGAGATATGACAACCTTTTGTCACCGATATTTGTCTGGTTTTGTCGGTATCACTGCCGACACGATTGACATAATGGTTAGCAATGGCTTTGATTCGTCCCATACATTGCTGGCCATCRATATGGACAAACATTGGTATTATTTACCGCCGCAGATATCTATTGCACAGAAAATACTATTGCAACAGGCATTGGCAAAACTGGATGATGTTATCAATGATGATAACAATGGCAATGATAAACAAATGATGGCTAAAAGATCAGCCGATGTAGAGGTATGTCATATCAATTTAGATGATCAGATGGACAGCGTTTACGTTAAAGGTTTGGATAATAAAGAAAAGTCGGACAACGATATYGATGTGGAGGATAGCAATGGTAATCAATTTTTGTTACATTTTTATAATGACTTACTAATTGATATATATATATATATTTATATATAATATCTAACAGTGAAATCAATTGATAATGAATTTAAGATAAAAAGTCAATCGCAAACACAACCGATTGTARTCATAAGTCCGTTAAAAATGTCGATCAATGAATCAAAGATTGTCTAATCAGCCTAGTCATGTATTTTGGTCGAATTTTTTAAAAATAAATGATATTTGGACACCTGATGTTAGGTTACTTGTTGAAACTGCGTTATCAATATCATTTTCAAGTTTTTTTAATGATCTATCGACAATAGTAGTCAAATAAATTTGTCTGAAAAAGTTCAAACCAAAGACAACAATCGACTGATATGTGGTCATTGCGACCGGTTTTTCAAATCTGAGACGAGACTTGAGACACATATAAACAGATATCATAGCAATCAATGCATCACAACATTCAAGTGTCACAAATGCGATGAAGTATTTGTCGCCAATAAGTCACTACTTAATCATTTGGGACGAATTCATGGCATCCCATCGTTTTCATGCAATAAATGCCATTACAGGGCGCGGACTAAACATAATCTTAATCGCCATAAAGTCATTCACTCGATTGATCGGCCATTTGTCTGCAACTATGAGAACTGCGACAAAGCATTCAAATGGAGTTACGATATGGCTATACATCAGAAACGGATCCATTCAGCTGAGCCACCATTTATATGCAATTACGATGACTGCAACAAATCGTTTAAACTAAAAAAGAAATGAATTATCACCAAAAACGGATTCACAAAGCATCCAAATGTATGAAAACTTATATATCTAATGATCTTATAATTTGTTTAAATAAATTAGTTTTATTTTTTCATCGCAACAGTGCCATCGATTACTGATAAAGAAATTGTATCCAAACAAACAAAACCAGCTATTGTTTTAAATACACTGAAAAAGCCGATCAAAAGACATACGATAACATCTGCAGCAGCAATGAAGAAGACAAAGATTATGAAAAATAAGATAATCAACGACAAGACAACTGCCCCCGAAGTGTCCACCAAATCGGTTTCAACGCCAACCAAACTGATCACTACTCACAATAAGCCGGTTATTATAGCTATTGGCGAATAAGTTGTGGACACCAAACCGTTATATTGATTATTATCAATACCTCAAGTGAACTCTCAAATGATAAACTGATTAATTGAGGCTTACATTCATTAGTTATACCATTATATCAATTATTATCTAATAATTAAAGGTTTTATGAATTGATTTTTTATATAAAAAAATTGCTTATCATTTTACAATAATAATAATAAAATTGAATTGAATTGAATTGAATTATAATAATTATTATTATTTGCATTAATTGGTATCAGTTTTTATCAACAAAAAAATCAGTTTGATTTTCTGTTTAAAACTATTTCTCATTCAATTTAACCGATTATTTTCATTCACTGTATTTCATACATAATAATCATTAATATACAACACTATACTCTAAATAATTTTTTAAACAATTTTATTTTATGTATTGAATGAACTTTATTTTTAGCACATTTTTTTTGAATAAAATATTATTTTTTTAGTACCAAATAAACAGATTATGCATTTGTGTGGCTTTTTTATATAAAATTTTAATCACACAATAAAATAATAAATTAGATAATCAGTTATCAAACAAATAACTAAAACATAACAAATTATTTTTTGGAAACTTTTGAATTAATTACTATAATTAATAATTGTTTTGTAAGTTTTGAGATTTATTTGTTTTGTTAATTATATAATGTATTCTCACATATCATTACTTTTGTACCCGATATCACCCGATCAGGTCATGTCAACCAATTGTCGCCGATATTTGTCATGTTTTGTTGGTATGAGTGCCGACACAATCGATATTCTGGTCCAAAATGGTATCGATTCGGTGCACACATTGCGGGCCATAAATATGGACAAAGATTGGCATCATTTGCCGACACAGATATCCATTGGTCAGAAATTACTGTTACGACAGGCATTGGCCAAACTCGAAGATATTACCGACGATGACAATAACGGTGACAAACAAGAGATTACTGCCAGACAATCGATATCTAACAGTCAGTCAATAGAGATCATCACTTTAGACGACGAAGAGTTGGTTTTGGATAACAATGTTGAGGTCAACAATAACAGTGGTAATCGGCGTAAATGTCATCAGCGGATTGTTTCGACTGATCGGCCATTTCTATGCAATTACGACAACTGTAACAAAATGTTCAAAACTAAAGCACTTTTGCGTCAACACCTGAATTGCGTTCACACGACTGGCCGACGAATTGTTTGCAATTACAATAACTGCAACAAAACATTTAAAAACAAACACTATATGCGTTTACATGAAAAACGGATGCACGAGAATCAACATTCAAATGTTTGCTTACAATCTTACTGATGGTCTTATTATTTGATTATATCTTATCTTTTTTTTAGACAACTGTGCCCTTAATTACTGTATCGTCTGCAGCAGCAACAGCACCACAACAACACCAACCTATTGTCGTACCTAAAGTGGAAACCAAACCGGATATTAAACCAATATATTTGCTATCGTGGACACCGAAAAAGTCGACTCAATGATCAATTGGATTTTCAGTAACAATTTGTTTCAGTTTTTTTTTGTTTCTCAATAATTGTTTTTACATTGAATTTTGATTGTCTAATACTTTTATCTGTCAATTAATACTGTATAACAAATTGTTTTTATTTACTATTAATAAATACTACGGTACTATATTTTTTATATAACAGTAAAATAATTTACAAATTTATACTATACTGTAGTTATTATTAGCTATTAAACAATATATTAATAATTTAAATAATGTATTGAATGAAAATTTTATTCAATAATATATGATTTTTAACTCCAAATAAAACCGATTAAACATTTTTGTTTTAATTAATACAATAGTATATGATTGATATTATAGATAAATATCTAATCTTAATAAACAATTAATTTCATAATCATTTATTGGTAAAAATTTATAGATTGGATAACTTTTGGATTAGCTTTTTTGATTTATTAATATTGTTTATAATTTTTTTTTGAACTTAAAATTTTTTAATTTAATTTTAATTAAATAAATTTATTGTCAAATAATTTTCATTGATTTTATTACAATATTAATGGGTAGTTCAAAGTTTACCTATTAAGCGATATTTTTTATATACAGTTGTGACGGGTGTGGGGTTGATTTTCCCGTCATTGAAGCAAAGCTGTGATGAAAAGCCAATGTAGAGTGTAGTTGTTGATGAATGATGAAAATAATTAATAAATAATATTAATTAAGGCGAAAGTTCATTAGATGCCGTCACAAGTGTATATATTCACATTGAAATAAAACTTAATTTTATTTAAAGTTAAGTGCACATTAAAATATATAGTGAGTACATATTGTTTACATTATAATATAATATAGTGTATAGGAATATAATAAGTTGAAAAACAAGAGATGCGTGCTCTTTGATAGCAAGCGAGTAACTGATAAAATAATGGATGCTAAGCATTATTATATAGTGATTCTACTAATCAATAAATGTACTGTCAAGGCTATGCTTCTAGAATATTCTATAGTTACGCAACTGTAGATACAGTGACGCAACCAGAGCACAGGGATGCTGTGATTGACAGGTCTATGGGAATTACATGTATTTTTATACCGATCGATAAATATTTAAACTATAAATAATTATGTATTGTGTCTTACATGGTTGTGTTCAGTGTGATGTGTAGGTATCGGCACCAAAATAACATTTACAAAAATATTAATAATTAACAAATTATTGACTAAATTAGAATCACAAAAATCATAAATATTATTGATTAATATAGGATGTGCTGTATATAACACATAGAACACAGTGTTGACTCTCCGCTAGCATCATCAACTGGTAATGCATTGTAAAGCATACGGAGAGTCGAAGCACTATCGGTTAGGCTTCTCCGCGTAGCTCTATGTGTGAGAGTCACTGGATGTGAGACTGCGTGTATGTGTTTATGTGTGAGTATATGTATGTATGAGAGTATATGTGTGTATGTATGTGAATATAATAATGTTTTTAATAATAATATAGTTTATAATATATTAAATAGAATTAAATAAATGCTAGTTCTTCACACAGTAAAACTTACTTTACTATTATATAATTTAATTTTAAACTTTTTATAAAATAATTTACTGTAATAACTTTAACATAACTTTATACTGTAATTTAAACAAAAATAACAAATAAATCATTTTTTACTATTGAATTGAAGTTTTTAAAACTATTTATTGGGAATGCCTTAACTGCGGTCCGCTATGGGAAATGCTGCGGTCCGGATTTACACGAAAACGGGTGGTCAGATCTTGCGGTCCTTAATAGAAAAGTGGTAGATAATTAAAAGTTGGTCTAGGGTTCCGATAAGTAAAAAATTATCTGACCACCAGGGGGCGCACAAAAAAATAAAACATGTTTGATAAGTATAGAAAAAGCTGCGGTCCCGTATTACCCGAAAACGTGATCAGTTCTTGCGGTCCACAATAGCAAAGTTGTAGAAAAATTGGTATGAGATTATATTAAATAAAAAATTTTAAGACCACCAGGTGGCACACAAAAATTTTTTATAGCGATCCTAATTTATTAAAAAATGATTAGTCACATTTTAAAGATGATAATTTTTGATATTAAATAATTAAATTATTAAACCAGATAATTGTACAGTAATTAATCACAAATATAATTTTTTACATTCTTAATTGCTGTACATATTGTTTATAATGTTTTAAAATATTATATAAATTTAACCATATGTTAAACAAAATATTAATTTAATTACTTTTTACATAAACAAATATTATTACAATTTTACTTCCAACTTTACAATGCAAATAAATTGTACATAAAAATAAAATAAAATAGTTTTTTATAAATCATTTTTTAATAATCCTAAAATAAATCGTATATTGTATAAATTATCACAGCTAAATTAATTAATAAAAAATATTATACTATTTGTAAACACTATATTTGAATCTTGTTCAAATATAATTATGTTATTACTAACAATATCAAATGAATTAATACAAGTAAACAAAATAAATTAAAAAAATGATATAATATTCATTGTAAAATACTATTTATTTTTTAATTATTATTTTTTGCTACATATGGTTAAATTATAATATTTTATAAATAATATTATAATAACATAATATAACATTAAACAATATTATAAACAGACAATTTTCAATAAAAAAATAATTTAATTTTTTTGTGCGCCCCCTGGTGGTCGGATAATTTTTTACTTATCGGAACCCTAGACAAACTTTTAATTATCTACAACTTTTCTATTAAGGACCGCAAGATCTGACCACCCGTTTTCGTGTAAATCCGGACCGCAGCTTTTTCTATACAAAAAATACATGTTTTAATTTTTTTGTGCGCCCCCTGGTGGTCAGATAATTTTTTACTTATCGGAACCCTAGACCAACTTTTAATTATCTACAACAACTTTTGTATTGAGGACCGCATTTTCTATAAAAAAAATACACGTTTTAATTGGTCGGACCACCCTAGACCAACTTTTAATTATCTACAACTTTTGTATTGAGGACCGCAAGATTTGACCACCCGTTTTCGGGTAAAACGGGACCGCAGCATTTTCTATAAAAAAAATACACGTTTTAATTTTTTTGTGCGCCTCCTGGTGGTCGGATAATTTTTTACTTATCGGAACCCTAGACCAACTTTTAATTATCTACAACTTTTCTATTAAGGACCGCAAGATCTGACCACCAGCTTTCGTGTAAATCCGGACCGCAGCATTTCCCATAGCGGACCGCAGTTAAGGCATTCCCCTATTTATTATATAAAATTATTTATTGTAATAACTTTAACATAACATTATACTGTAATTTAAACAACAAAAAAATAATTTTATGTATTTCAGTCAACTGTAATTTTTATCACATTATTTAAAGTGTTATATAATTTTTAGCATCAAATAAACGAATTAAACATTTTTGTCTAAATTTATATGATATTAAATTATTTAATTTCATTAACAATTAATTAGATAATTAGTTAGTTATCGTTAAAACATTGACAGATTGAATAACTTTTGGATTTATTAATAGTATTTATAATTGTTTTGTAAGACAAATAATTTATATATAAAATTTAAATTTTTTGTTTCAATTACTAAAATTAAATTTAGTAATTAATTTTGCATTATATGTCTGCTTTGTAGCCGATATCACTGGTCAGATATCATGTCAACCGATTGTCACCGATATTTGTCTCGTTTTGTCGATATTACTGCCGAAACGATTGACATTTTGATTGAAAATGGTTTCAATTCGTTGAACTCATTGCTGGCCATCGATATGGATAAACACTGGTATTATTTTCCGCCGCAGATATCTATGGCACAGAAGATACTATTGCAACAGTCATTGGCAAAACTTGCAACAGATGTTACCGACGATGACAACGATGGCAATCATAAACTAAAATCAATGGCTAAAAGACCAGATGTTGAGATAATTAATGACGATTTAGACAATCAAATGGACAACGTTTTCGATAATAACGATTTGGATACTAAAGAGAAGTCGTCGTCGGATAACAATATTGATGTCCTGAGTAGTGGTAATAAATTTTTGTCCCATTTTTATGATGACTTAATAATAGTTATGACATATCATTATATTTATAAAAAAAATATTTAATATATCATAATTATTATTAAGTCATCATAACATTCAACAGTTCCTTCTAATTGTAATGAATTAAAGATGTTTTTTTTGAAAATTTAATTTAATTTTAACAATTTAATGAAAAAAAAACTAATATAATTTTGACCGAAACAGTGACATCAATTGATAGTCAACTTGAATTGAAAAGACTTGCATTGAAAACACAACCCGTTGTTGTCATAAGTCCGCTAAAAATGCCGATTAATTTATCGACAAAGACTGTCGACAATAGTTGTTTAATAAGGTCTGTGGTTAAAACCAAACGCAAAAATCGACTGAAATGTGGTCAATGCGACCGCTTTTTCAAATATAAAACATCATTAGAAAGTCATGTGAATAGAAAGCACAGGAAATGTCAACCATTCAAGTGTTATAAATGCAATAAACAGTTCTTCACTAACAGTGCACTAAACAGTCATTTGGGACTAAAACATGGCATCCGATTGTTTGGTTGCGACAAATGTCCGTTTAAAGGACTGACTAAATATAAACTTATTATACATCAAACTAGACATTCGACTGATCGGCCATTTGTCTGCAATTACAAAGACTGCCACAAATCGTTTAAATGCAAAGAAGGCATGATTTCACATCAGCTGAAAAGCTGTTGGATACTAATGATACTGATGTGGAGGACAGCAATGGTAAGCAGTTTTRTCACATTTATTATTAWAATTTTTAAAAATAATTATATCWTAACTTTAACAACAGTGTCAGTGAATAATAATAATCAGTTAGAGTTAAATAAATCTCTATCCGAAACACAACCCGTTATTAGAGTCAAATGTCCGCAAAAAAAGTCGACGAATAAACAAAATACTGATCAAATCAAATGTCTTGAATGCGATCTGATTTTTATGTCAAAAGCAAGACTTGAGACACACATAAACAGATATCACAAGAACTGGACGCCAAACAAATGCCAGGAATGCGGCAAAGAGTTTGTCGCTTATGAATCACTAATCAATCATTTGGTAGCAATTCATGGYATCGATACTCAGAAACTATTGTCAAAAAATCAATTGGTAAGAGTTGCAGAAATAGTCGATGATAAMGATGRCAGTGGTGGTGGTGACAAACAAGAGATGGCTAACAGTCCAGAAGGATGTGACAATTTGAACGATAAAACRGACAACATTTCGGATAACAATACTGATGTGGATGACAGCAATGGTAAGCAGTTTAGTCACTATTTTGATGAACTCATAATTGTTACAAAAAAACTAATAAATGTTGACTTCAAACAATCAGTTGATAATSAAATAGAGTTGAWAACACAACCCGTTGTAGTGATTAGTCCGCAAAAAATTCCGGTAATCAATGGATCTGCAAATACTGTCGACAATTGTCATCTAAATTKGTCAGAAATTGAAACCAATAATAACGATCGTTTCAAATGTGATGAATGCGACCGMTTTTTTCRGTCGAAGTTATGGCTGGAGAGACACAAAAACAGATAYCATAAGAATTGGACGCCAATCCAGTGCCACAAATGCCAGAAAAAATTTGCCGCTAATGAGTCACTACTTAATCATTTGGGACAAAAACATCGCATCCKATCGTTTTTGCGATAAATGCCAATACAAGACAAAGAATAAACATAATCTTATTYACCATAAAGYCAKTCACTCKACTGATCGGCCATTTGTCTGCAACTATAAGAACTGCGACAAATCATACAAATTAAAACATWMTTTGAYTAAMCACCAGAAATTGTCGCATTCATCTGAGTYTCTATTGAATTACGATAACTGCGACAACWMGTTCAAAGTCAAWGAGKCAATGWTTGGACACCAGAAACGGATGSACAAGAATTATCGTAAGTTTAAAATATCAAAATGTTTGTCAATACAACACAWCWGATCAGATTTGGTCTTATAATTTGTTTAATATATTGTCATTTCTTTGTTGTTGTTTTGTTGTTGTTGTTGTTATAACAGTGCCATCGATTGATAAAGAAATTGTATCCAAACAAACAAAACCYACTGTTGTTTTAAGTGCACAGAAAATACCGTTCAAAAGACATACGATGTCTTCGGYAGCGGCAATGAAGAAGAAGAAAAAGATGATAAATAAACAGTGGTTATTGTGGAGGAAAAAGTTAATGACGACTAAGATTTTGAAGAATACTATAAYCAAYGACAAGGTGTCCACCAAATCGATGAGTACGGCTTTGTTAGTGCCAATCAAACTGATTCYTACTCACAATAAGGCGGTTATTACTGATATTAGCGAATCGGTAAAATCTGCTRWTATARCCGATGATGACAACGATGGCAGTGACAATCAAGAGAYGGCTAACAGTCCAACTGAATGTAACAGAAGATCTTTTGTCAATTTTAACGATCAAATGGWCAGAATTTTTGATAACAATAAGATGGCATTGGATATCAATATTGATGTAGAGAACAGCAGTGGTAAGTAATTATTACATCACATCATAATTGACATAATTTTATATAAAAACTAATAAAATCTTCATTTTAAACAGTGATAWCAAGTTTTAATGAATCAGATTTGAAAAGACTTGCATTAAAAACACAACCCGTTGTAGTCATTAGTCCACTAAAAATGCCGATTAAAATATCAAARACTGTCGACAATAGACATCTGTTTGATGTCAAAAGTAAAAGAAAAAATCGTTTCAAATGTGGTCAATGCGACCGCTTTTTCTTATATAAGACATCATTTGAAAGTCATGTGAATAGACAGCACAGGAAATGTCAACCATTCAAGTGTTATAAATGCAATAAACAGTTCTTCACCAAMACATCACTAYTCTGTCATTTGGGACTAAAACATGGCATCCGATTGTTTGRTTGCGACAAATGCCCGTTTAAAGGACAGACTAAAMGGTATCTTATTATACATAAAACTAGACATTCAACTGATCGGCCATTTGTCTGCAATTACAATAACTGCTACAAGTCTTACAAATTAAAAAAACATTTGATTGCACACCAGAAATATGTTCACTCATCTGATCGGCCATTTTTGTGTAATTACAAAGACTGTGACAAATCTTTCAAACAAAAACCAGTTTTAATTGGACACCAGAAATATGTTCACTCGTCTGATCGGCCGTTTGTATGCAATTACGTTGACTGCAATAAATTGTTTAAACAGAAAGCAACTATGATTAGACACCAGAATTATTTTCATTCAACCAATCAGACATTTGTCTGTAATTACATTGATTGCAACAAATCGTTCAAATGGTCTCATAGTTTGTATAAACACCAGAAACAGTTTCACGGAAAAAAATTTTTCAACAAACAGTTCAATTCGATTGCATCCAAATGATTGGCGACAACAACTCATTGTCTTATATAAAAGTTTGGACACAAATCCTAAAAAAAATAAATATTCATTAATTTTAACCCGATTTTTGTTTTGGTTACGATATTTATGCTAATAATTTAATTTGTATTTTTTTCCTATAATTGATGATTTGTTTCTCAATTTGTAAATTGTAAAACTAATTAAATATCATTTTTTTTTTGTAAAACATTTATTAAATTTATTTTGGATGTACTAATTATTTTTAATGATTAGCTCTAATTATACGATATATATTTCTATGACTTTACTGTAATTTATTTTAATATAAGTTTATTGAAAAAATAATATTTTTCTCAGTTTTTTTATGTGTTCAACGAACTGTATTTTTATCCTAAATTTTTATTTTATTAAAAAAGTTATTTTTAAGGCATTAGTTAAAAGATTAAACATTTATTCGGTTTTAATTTGATATTAAATTTTTGTTTTGAAATATCACTGGTCAGGATATGTCAACCGAATTTTACCGATATTTGTCTCGTTTTGTCGATATCAGAGACGACACTATTCAGACACTCGTCCAAAATGACATCAATTCGATGAACGCATTGCGGGCCATAAATATGGACAAAGATTGGCATTTATTGCCGACACAGATATCCATTGGTCAGAAATTACTTATACGACAGGCGTTGGACAAACTCACAGATATCACTGATGATGACGTTGATGGCGGTAACGACAGACTGCAATTGATAAATGAAAGACGACTCGTATCTAACAGTAAGCCAATAGAGATAATCATTTTGAAGGATGAAATGATGGATATAGTTATGGATAACAATATTGAGGTCAACAACAACAACAACAACAATGGCAGTGATAAACAAACGATGACTACTATTACTTCAACAGAATGTGATAGAAGATCTTTTGTCAATTTAAGAGATCAAACGGACAGCGTTTTTGAAAATTTTTCCGAAAACAATGAGATGCCGTCGGATAACGATATTGATGTGGAGGACAGCAATGGTAATCAGTTTTATCATATTTTTCATTTAATTTTAATGTAAACTAATATAATTTTGACCGAAACAGTGACATCAATTGATAGTCAACTTGAATYGAAAAGACTTGCATTGAAAACACAACCCGTTGTTGTCATAAGTCCGCTAAAAATGCCGATTAATTTATCGACAAAGACTGTCGACAATAGTTGTTTAATTAGGTCTGAGGTTAAAACCAAACGCAAAAATCGTCTGAAATGTGGTCAATGCGACCGCTTTTTCTTATATAAGACATCACTTGAAAGTCATGTTAATAGATAGCACAGGAAATGTCAACCATTCAAGTGTTATAAATGCAATAAACAGTTCTTCACTAACAGTACACTAAACAAACATTTAGGACTAAAACATAGCATCCGATTGTTTGGATGCGACAAATGTCCGTTTAAAGGACTGAATAAACAGATTCTTATTAGACATCAAATCACTCATTCGACTGATCGGCCATTTGTCTGCAATTACAAAGACTGCAACAAATCGTTTAAACGCAAAAATGACATGATTCAACACAAGATTCGAATTCATTCGTCTGAGAGACTATTTCCGTGCAATTACGATAACTGCAACAAATCATACAAACTTAAAAATGATATGATTGTACACCAGAAACGGGTGCACAAGATTTATGAAAAAATTAAAACAATGCCATCGATTGATTCCAAAGAAATTGTATCCAAACAAACCACTTCGTCAGCGCCAACCAAACTGATCTCAACTCACGATGAGCCGATCACTACCGCTATTATGGCCAACTAATGGTGGACAATTTTCATTAGTATTTGGTATTTACTGGTTTTATAATAATTATTTATATTTTCGCTTTTGGTTATAAAACTTTTTTTCTGTCAATTAATATAAAAAATTTGTTTTCCTTTACTATATTTTTAAAAATAATTATATCAAATAATTTACGGTAATACATTATACTGTAATTTTAACAACAAAATTCATAAATAATTTGATAAATTTAGAATTAAATAACTTTTTTTCTTATAATTTTAATATTAAATATAAAAAATTGCATTATATTTAAGTTAATTACTTTTTTTATTTAAAAAAACGCATTATCTTAACTGTAATTATACGACATTTTTTTATATAAAGCTTATTTTACTTCAGGCCATTTGTGTGTAATTACAAAGACTGTGACAAGTCTTTCAAACAAAAACAAGTTTTAATTAATCACCAGAAATATGTTCACTCGTCTGATCGGCCGTTTGTATGCAATTACGTTGACTGCAATAAATTGTTTAAAAAGAAAGGAAATATGATTAGACACCAAAGTTGTTTTCATTCAACTAATCAGACATTTGTCTGTAATTACAGTGATTGCAACAAATCGTTCAGATAATTTGTATAAACACCAGAAACAAATTCACAGAAAGTTTTTAAACAAACAGTTTAATTTGATTGCATCCAAATGATTGACGACAACAATTCATTGTCTTATCTAAAAGTTTGAATACAATTATCCCAAAGAAAATAAATATTAATTAATTTTAACCCGATTTTTGTTTTTATTTACGGTTTTTATGCTTTAAATTTAATTTTTTATTTTTTCTTATAATTGATGATTTGGTACTCTATTTGTAAATTGTAAAACTAATTAAATATCGTTTTTTTTTTAAAAAACATTTATTAAACTTATTTTGGACCTAATAATTATTTTTTATGATTAGCTGTAATTATACGATATATTTAATGATATATAATTCTATGACTTTACTGTAATTTATTTTACTATAGGTTTAATAAATAATATTTTTCTCAGTATTTTTTAGGCTCTATCTTAAAATCAGACCAGCATCAGACTCCCGACTCATAATGTTTTGTGAATATCTATTAAACTATATTTTTAATATAAAAATGACCAATGGTAAAGTTATAGATAATTTTAGACTGGATATATTTATAATTAATTATTTTTTATTTACTCTTATGATTGGCCAGATAATTGCATCAGACCTCTTTTAACAGGTCAACTGAATTTTACCGATATTTGTCTCGTTTTGTCGATATCAGAGACGACACGATTCAGACACTCGTCGAAAATGACATCAATTCGATGAACGCATTGCGGACCATAAATATGGACAAAGATTGGCATCTATTGCCGACACAGATATCCATTGGTCAGAAATTACTTATACGACAGGCGTTGGACAAACTCGCAGATATCACCGATGATGACGTTGATGGCGGTGACAACAGACMGCAAGTGATAAATGCAAGACGACTGGTATCTAACAGTCAGCCAATAGAGATCATCACTTTGAAGGATGAAATGATGGATATAGTTATGGATAACAATATTGAGGTCAACAATAACAACAACAATTGCAGTGATAAACAAACGATGACTACAAGTACTTCAACAGAATGTGATAGAAAATCTTTTGTCAATTTGAGGGATCAAACGGACAGCGTTTTTGATAGTGTTTCGGAAAACAATGAGATGCCGTCGGATAACGATATTGATGTGGAGGACAGTAGTGGTAATCAGTTTTATCATATTTTTCATTTAATTGTAATGTAAACTAATATAATTTTGACCGAAACAGTGACATCAATTGATAGTCAACTTGAATTGAAAAAACAAGCATTTGTTGTCATAAGTCCGATAAAAATGCCGATTAATTTATCAAAGACTGTCGACAATAGTTGTTTAATTAGGTCTGAGGTTAAAATTAAACGCAAAAATCGCCTGAAATGTGGTCAATGCGACAGCTTTTTCTTATATAAGACATCACTTCAAAGTCATGTGAATAGAAAGCACAGGAAATGTCAACCATTCAAGTGTTATAAATGCAATAAACAGTTCTTCGCCAACACATCACWACTCCATCATTTGGGACTAAAACATGGCATCCGATTGTTTGATTGCGACAAATGCCTGTTTAAAGG
Organism: Oppia nitens; assembly: GCF_028296485.1. Lineage (NCBI taxonomy): Eukaryota > Metazoa > Arthropoda > Arachnida > Sarcoptiformes > Oppiidae > Oppia > Oppia nitens. Next base: position 1,577,949 of record NW_026533199.1, read on the forward strand.
ACAGACWAAACATGATCTTATTAGACATCAAAATAGACATTCGACTGATCGGCCATTTKTCTGCAATTACAATAACTGCTACAAGTCTTACAAATTAAAAAAACATTTGATTGGACACCAGAAATATGTTCACTCGTCTGATCGGCCATTTGTRTGTAATTACAAAGACTGTGACAAGTCTTTCAAAGAAAAAAGAGTTTTAATTAATCACCAGAAATATGTTCACTCATCTGATCGATTGTTTGTATGCAATTACAATAACTGCTACAAGTCTTACAAACGTAAACAAGATTTGWTTGGACACCAGAAACTGATTCACCAAATAGTTTAGGCCATGGGYTCCAAGTGGTCGTCGATTTAAATGTTTGCACACAACTCACTGATTGTCTTATAATTTTTTTCTGTTGAAATTTTTTAAATTATAATATCTTATCTCTATTTTGTTGCTACAAAACAGTACAATAAGTTAACCATAAAAAAAAACTTTGAATACCACACCGTTATATCACCAAAAAAAATTTCACTAATGATTAAAACATTTGAATGAAACTAATCATTCATTCATTACACATATACTGTAAATCTCTATTAAAGTATTGATTTTTTTATTAAACATAATAATTATAGTATTTTAGATTAAATTATAGAAAATTTGAATTTTTTTTTGAGTACTTATTTGAATATATAACTTATATATTATTTAATCTATCGGTAATATATTTATATGTAAATTATTATGTATGAAAAAAATTTATCTAAAAACTATTAATTTTTTAAATTAATCTCTTATTCTATTTAATTGATTGTTTTCATTCAATGTATTTTAAATAATAATATTATTATAATATAAAAACTATAGTGTAATTGTAGCAAAAAATAATAATATTTATTAATATTTTTCTCATAATTTTTAAACTAAAAGTTAAATCAGATTTTTTGCGCAAAAATAAAATAATAAAACATTATTTAGTGATCTAAATATTAATTTAATTTTTAAAATCAATTGATTAAATAATCAGTTATATGAAAACAATTAAAAAGTAAATAACTTTTWGATTTAGTACTTTTTGTTTACTAATTATTTTGATATAAATTTTATTAGTTTTAGTTTAAATAATTTAATTACTGTATTGTAATTAATTTTTTACAATTACATCACTGTTTTGAACCAATTCAAACAAAGTAAACAACAAATTTTAATTATAAGATATCTTATATTAAATTYTGAGTATTATTAGTTGAGATAGTATCACTAAATTTATTTAAATCAATTTTTTTTAATAATTATTTCWATGAAATTTTATGCAAAAAAATTATTAATTTTGGTATTATTTATTGTAAAAATAAAAAAAAATACATTTTACTTTCTAACGGGAAAATATTTTATTTTATCTATTTTTCGGGAAAATTGGAGTAATTTTTATTAAGGAAGTTCCCTTCATTGGAAAGTTGTCCGAACTTTTCTGAAACATACTATTTATATATCATTTGTAAAATATCTTTTCAAAAGTTTTATTACAATAGCATAGTTTTATAGGACAATACATTTATATTAGTAATTAAATAAATATGAATTTTTGTGAAAATTATTTTCTAAAAATAAAAGTACTAAAATGCTTGTACAGTGTCTATAGTATAGACTCTATACTTTAGAAAGATTATACTCTAGAGTTAGGTTAGAGTTAAAACTTTTAGCTTCAAAAAGTGAATTAAAAGGCAATAAATATAACTAACAATATATTGTATGTGTAATAAATTTAGTGAATTTGTGCTAAAATAAGTCAATGTTTTTCATTGCAAGCATTTGTTAATTAAATTATTGATTATATTTTATGCTAAACTAGAAATAATATAAATCATATTATATTTATAGCCAAAACAAATATAACTTTATATATATATTTATATATATATTTCTAAACAGTGTATATGATGTTTGATATGATATACAGAAAACAGATTAAGTTTTTATTAAGTATTTTTAATATTATTAAAGTATTAATATTCAAAAGTATTTGATTATAAATGATTGATAAGATTTATTTAAAATGAGTATATTTTTGAAAACATTGTAAAAAGTTTTTAGCAAATTATTTTTATTAAATATTTTTAGTTTAACCGTTTTTTTTTAAATTTAATATTATTGTATTTTTTGTGCACATATTGACAATTGACAGCATCATCACCGGATAGATCAGCGATATCGCCGCAGTCGACAATGCAAACCGATTGTCACCGGTATTTGTCTCGTTTTGTCGATATCAGTGCCGAAACGATTGACATTCTGGTCCGAAATGGTATCGATTCGGTGCACACATTGCGGACCATTGATATGGACAAAGATTGGCATCTGTTGCCGACACAGATATCTATTGGTCAGAAATTACTGTTACGACAGGCGTTGGCCAAACTCGTAGATATTACTACCAATGATGACTATGACGGTGACAAACGGCAAGTAGTGATTACTGAAAGACAATCGGTATCTAATAGACAGCTTTCTATCATTTTGGATGACAATATGGACACAATTTCGGTGAGTAATGATAAGCAGTGACAGTGGTAATCAAAAATTTTTTTTAATCACATCTAATGGTTACCTAAAAAAAAGATATTATCAAATAATACTAATGGCTTTGAATTGGCTAAACTGGACAATGATGTCACCGATGATGACTATGACAGTGACAAACAAGAGATGCCCTCCAGACAAGACATATCTGTCAGAAAATCTTTTGTCAATTTAAACGATCAGATGGTCAGCAACTTCGACAACGTTTCGGACAGCAATAATGATGAGGTGGACGACAGCAGTGGTAAACAATTTTTGTCATATTTTTGTTATGAATTTGTATTATTGTTGTGAAAAGTAATAAAATCTTGTCCTAAACAGTGATATCAACTGATAGTGAACTAGAGTTGAAAAGACTTGCATTGCAAACACAATCCGTTGTACTCATAAGTCCGTTAAAAATAACGAATAATAATAAATCAAAGATTATCGGCAAAASAAGTTTAAAGTTGTCTGAATTTGAATCTATAGTCAATCAACAATTCAAATGTATTGAATGCGACCGCTATTTGTCGTCGGCGGCAAAGCTTGAAATTCATGTGAATAGTTGTCACTTGAAATGTCGTCCATTCAGATGTAATAAATGCGGTAAAAAGTTTTTCGCCAACTTATCACTACTCAATCATTTGGCAAAAAAACATACAATGAAACCGTTTGCTTGCGATAAATGTCACTTTAAGTTCAGTAGTAAATGGATACTCTTTAAACATAAACTGATTCACTCAACCAATCGGCCGTTTGTCTGCAATTACAAGAACTGCAATCAATCATTCAAACGAAAAGACACACTGAGTGGACATCAGTCAACTGTTCACTCGACTAATCGGCAAATTGTCTGCAACTATGATGACTGCAACAAATTGTTCAAAAATAAACTAACACTGAATAGACACCAGAAAGTGATTCACTCAAATAATCGGCTAATTGTCTGCAATTATGATGATTGCGACAAATTGTTCAAAAATAAACTAACATTGCAACAACACAAGAAATTTGTTCACTCGACTGATCGGCCATTTGTTTGCAATTATAATGACTGCGACATGTCTTTTAAACGCAAATCAAATATGATTGGACATCAGAAAGCAGTTCACACAACTGATCGGCCATTTGTTTGCAATTATAATGACTGCGACATGTCTTTTAAAAGCAAATCAAATATGATTGGACATCAGAAAGCAGTTCACACAAGTGATCGGCCATTTGTTTGCAATTACGATGATTGCAACAAATCGTTTAAACGTAGAAATAGATTGCGTTTACACCAGAGTTTGGTTCATAAAACTAATCGTCAAATTGTCTGCAACTACGATGACTGCAATATGCCGTTGAATAATACAAAAATACTGCATCGACTCCCGAAATTGATTCACTCGCCTAATCGGCCGTTTGTATGCAATTATAAGGACTGCAATGCATCGTTTAAATACAAGTTCACATTGTTTGGACACCAGAAACGGATTCACAAGAATTGCTTGAAATGTATGTAACATATCTTATAATATGTTTAATTTATTTACATTTTCTTGATTCTGTTGTTGTTGTTGTCTAAAACAGTGCCATCGATTGATAAAGAAATTGAATCCAAACAAACAAAATCTGCTTTTGTTTTAAGTCCACTGAATGAGCGGAACAAAAGACATACGATGTCATCGGCAGCGGCAATGAAGAAGAATACAACGATTATGAAAAATAGGATAATCAACGWCAAGACAACTGCCGAAGTGTCCACCAAATCGATGGATACGACTTTGTCAACGCCAACTAAACTGATCACTACTCACAATAAGCCGGTTATTATAGCTATTGGCGAATCGGTAGTCGACACCAAACCGTTATATTGATTATTATCAATACCTCAAGTGAACTCTCAAATGATAAACTGATTAATTGAGACTTACATTCATTAGTTATACCATTATATCAATTATTATCTAATAATTAAAGGTTTTATGAATTGATTTTTTTATATAAAAAAATTGCTTCACATTTACAATAATAATGATTGAATTGAATTATAATAATTATTATTATTTGCTTTAATTGGTATCAGTTTTTATCAACAACAAAAAAATTGTATTTTTTGGTTTGATTTTCTGTTTAAAACTATTTCTCATTCAATTTAACCGATTRTTTTCATTCACTGTATTTCATACATAATAATCATTTAATTGTTTCGAYRGCTCATAGAAATGGATCGAYTGKTCCGATAGTCACTACCAGATCCGCCAMTAAATCAAAGTGTGTGATGAAGTAAACTATCRCTTAATCACAGATGGCCTCAGAAACAACAAATTTTTGTGTAATTTTTTTTGTAGACATTTAGATGAATACCTTATCTATGATATACTGGTATTAATACTTTTATAATATATTAATCTTATCGGAAGATGTTTATACATATWGTATTATAAATTAATGTAAAACAGATTAAAAAAAWTTTTTGTATTCAATACTTTAGGCATATATTAAAAATTTTCAAAAACATTGATAACATATWAGTAAATTTTAATTTTAAAAACAACTTATAGTCAAAMCCTTTTAGCTTTAGTTTAATAATTAGTGCATTAAATAATATTTATTTAAAAATGAAAATATTCAATAAAATATTTKCTAAAAAATMCCAAAATATTTATTTAAATATTTATTTTTCAAAAAATACAATCATTTTATGAAAATATACACACACATACACACATACACACACATACACACACATACATACATATACACACACATACACACACATACATACAAATACACACAAATACACACACATACACACACACATACACACACATACACACACACACACATACATACAAATACACACAAATACACACACATACACACAAATACACACACATACACACAAATACACACAAATACACACACATACAGACAAATACACACAAATACACACACATACAGACAAATACACACAMATACACACACATACACACACATACACACACATACACACACATACACACACATACATAGACCATTATTGATTAAAAAATTACTCTTATAGTGTATWTATGTGTACTACTTTTAAAAATTAGTATAAACTTTATTTAATTAAAACATGTCTAATTTAGTTGACAATAATTATATTTAAACAATATATAATTAATATTATTTGTTTTTTAATTGAATAAAATTTGCTCAATTTTACTAACAGGCGCTTCAAACATAAYATACGCCACATAACTGACCAAAATTGACACAACTGACCATTGTATGAATGACATAATCTATAGTTTTAAAAAAAATAAATAATAAATAACTAAAATTAATTAATTAATTAATAACTACAAATTTATTACAAACCATTGCTGTTATATTTGAATAAACTGGTTGTTCAACTGTATAGACAAACATATAGATAATAACCAAATGATAGAGATATGTCTGATAGGATAGTTTGCTTAACGGCTTAAATACTGACAACGATAGTAACCGATTGACSAGACCTCCCTGGCCAGTAGCACACGAATACAGCATATAKGACCARCACAGRGCCAGTAGTGTACTTTGTAGTGTACCGTATATAATGCTTGCTGGGTTGTCAATACTGTAGCCAATGGGCCATAGATTGGGTATTAAATATATGGCAAGTGTTATACAAATAGATAGCGTCCATAGAATTTTATTTAATAACTATTTTGTTTTGTTTTTTTTTTTATTTAGTTRTTGAAWCCSCATTTATATAAAATTTTAAAAAATTAATTATATAAAATTAATTAATTTATAATTTATGATTAATAGATATTTAAGTATATAAACAGTATACAAACAAACCGATTTAATTATAATTTTATGTTTAATGTAAATATATGCCATTATAATACCCATATTGTATGCACCAAACCGACAATAGGCTTGTCTATAGATTTTCATAATAAATATATAGTCACTAAAAACAAAAATCATATATAATRATTATTATTATAAAAGTAAAAAACAAATAATAACAAACAAAAAAAATAAATATTATTATTATTATATATCATATAATTTATAAAAAAAACTTACTAATGACCATAAATATCAATGACTGTCGAGTGATATTTGATTAAATAATAAGCGATAACAATCCAACTAATAATTATTGCCAACACATTGATTGCTAGACCTATATATTGTTTTCTGAATAATAAATTATTTAAAAATCTTTATATAATTTATTATAACATTAAGAATATATGTATGTTTATGTRTATATATATATATATATATATATATATGTATATATATATGTGTATATGTATGTATGTGTGTGTGTATATATGTATGACAATTAAAACAMAATTTAAATKAKTTTACCTAATTTGTTTGCAAGCTAATAAAATTGTAAAAATTGGAGAAACTAAAAATAATTGCATATCAACCGCCAAATACCAGGTATGAGAAACACACTAATATTTATTTAAAAAAAAATATATTGTAGAATATAAGTTATCTAATATCTATATAAGTTTATATATATATATAWATTAATTTTAATTTAATTATTTCATACACCATTCATATAGAAATTATTAATATACAATAGATTTCTCCAAAAATTTCGACGACAATTGAGCACTTCATTAGTAACATATCGGTGCCATAGAGGAGCACCGGTAGTCATTAGTTCAGAAATAATTGAAAAACCAATCAATGCCAACAACGATGGCGTTAATCTTAAATAGCGATGAAATAGTTTTTTGAAAATATTATACTTTCTAATCGATTGACAYTTTTGGATATCATTGACAGTACTATAGGCGCACAAAAATCCCGATAACAGTAGAAACCCGTCCACACTATTCGATGCGTGTTTTATTAGTTGCATAAAAAATTTACGATTCAATAAATCGACATCAAACTTATTTACTAAAAAAAAATTTAAAAAATCAATAAATAAATWAWTTTTTTTTTATTAATTAGGGGTGGTTCACATATTACGTTCGCACTTGAGGGGAGGGGATGGGTTGGCCAAAACAAAGGAGGGGAAGGAGAGGTGTAGAGACTTTAAGAACGTTCTCATTTAAATAATATTTAATTTCGTGTGGTGATTATGGGGGGGGGGGAGTTAGCGACATGTGAACGTATTTTTTTWAAAAATAACTACATGCAAACAATTGCGAATATAKAGGAGARAGGTCAGGGGGGGTCTAGATTTTWAAAAAAGTGCTAACGTAATATGTCAATTGCTCTTTGAAAWTATTTTATCTTATTTTTGTTTGTCATGTTTGTTGTGTTACCTATTGGTAGAGTATTAGTAAAATTATYATAAGTRTGATTCATTATAATCWTACAAAGAGATATAAAGCGAAAACCGTGAAAACAGTTTATACTGTTTTGTTGTTGACTACCAGTGCTAAATAATTGCCGGGTGTTTCTATAAGCTGAACAGGCTAACAAACATTTAAACCATTTTGAATTAGTAGCTAGATAGAAAAATAAAATAAACAATGTAAAAAAAATTTCATAAAATTTATTTATACTGTATGTACAGTATATATATATATATATATATATACATATATCAGTGATTAACTTTATAAATAGGAATTTTTTTAGCTATTATTATAATTTATGAAAARTATCATGATAAAAGTAATCACACATATAGACTAGTACAAATTAAATAAATATTTTATCTAAGTCATAGTTTAGTTATTATTTATTGTAATGTATTTTTAAAAACTTTTAAAATAAATAAAAACTATTGTTATCTATGAATAATTATTTTATTTATTATAATTTTGAACATYARWAATGTTATAACATTTATCAAAAAAAAAGTTATCATGATACCACTTAAAGTTAATCACTGATATATATATTATAAATTGTAGTATCAAACTAAAAGTTTTTTTAAATTAAAAAAAAATAATATTAAAATCATTTAGTAGATTTAGAAAAATTATTAGTCGGTATTTATTATTAAATAAAAAATGTTTTTTTTTAAATGTTTTTTTTAAAAAAAAATTAAATATTAAATACTTACTTGTTAAACGTTTTTTGAAAACATCAACAATAGTTGCTATTAGTATTATCAAAGCAATTGTTGAAAATATACATCTTTAAATTATTTTTTWAAAAATAAATAAAAAGTCAATTAATTAAAATTAAAAAAAAATTAGCATAAAAATATTTCTAACATAATAAATATGTGAAACCATTGAAATGTATAATTATCATCATTACTACAATATTCAATTGATAAATGGATACCAAATGATCTTGAAACTTAAAAATTAATTTTAAAAAAAATTTGTTARATAAATAAATTATAATATTAATTGTAAAWRAGTATTTAAAAAACAAAAAATGAATAAATATAATTAAAATAATTTAATTATTATTATCGTTTTTTTACTAATTACATGATTTTAATATGTTTTCTAAATCTTGTTGATTGCAAACATTAGGTATACAAATACCAAGTGATGGTATAATTGATTCATTTAAAAACCAGTTGAGAATGCTAGAAAGCATTGCCAGAAACAAACTTTAAAAACTCATATATTAGGGTTTGCATTTTAATAAGATTTTTTAATTAAAAATAAATAACTCAATATTATATAAAATTTTTATTTTATTTTAAACATATAAATTATTAAATACAAGATTTAAATAAAATTAATTGATAAAGTAATTAAGAAATTTTTTTTTAATTATTTTTAAAGTTAATCATTAATAATAAACAAATCCAAATAGTATTAAAAATGAGAATATTGTTTTTTATATAAAATTATATAGATTAATAACAATGGATGTAATAACAATGCTTTAAATATCATTGTTAGTATTAATATTGTTTAATATATCTTCAATATCGTCATCCATTTCATCATCTGATTCATTTTCTTCTTCAAAATCCATTTCTGATGAAGTTTCGCCAGATGTTTCGTCAGAAGTTTCGTTTGATGTTTCCTCACAAGATTCAGAAGCATTAATTTCAAGAGAAACATCAATGACAAGTTGATTTAAAACATCATGAACTATTTCTTCTATACTCATAACTTGACCATAATTATTAAATTCAATATTTTGAAGGCTTTCATCAAATTCTTCGTCAAATATTTGCGCTATATCAATAACATTACCGTTATCATCAAATTCTATGTTTGCAAGAATAGCATCTAATTCATCGTCAAAATCTTGTGAATCAGACATATTTATTTATCTATTAAATAATTAAAAATAATAATTATATAAAATTAAGACGTTTTTAAATTATAATATTACTTACGACTGTTCTGTCCGATAGCTCGACTTCAAATGACTTGACTTACAATATCTTCTTTATATCACAATAAAATGTTGACGCAACAAAAAGGTAATCACATAAATAAAGAAAATAATATTTATATCAATTAGGAATAAACATAACATATTTAAATTTATAAATAATTTATAATAGTTACGACTGTTCTTTCCGATAGCTCGACTTCAAATGACTTGACTTATAATTATTACTTTATATTACAATAAACTGTTGACGTAATAATGTTGACTCAATAATAATATTGATGTTACAAAAAGGCAATCACATAAATAAAGTAATTATTTTATATTAATATTTATATTTATTATGAATAAAGATAACTAATTTAGATTTATAAATAATTTATTCTAATTACGACTGTTCTCTCCGATAGCTCGCCTTAAAATGACAGATTTTAAATGACTTGACTTACAATTACTACTTTATAACACAATAAAATGTTGACGCAACAAAAAGGTAATCACATAAATAAAGAAAATATTATTCAAATTAATTTTTTCAAAAATATTTTTATTTAATTAATTTCCTTTTAATGAAATTTATACAAATTATTTAATCAATAGTTATAATTTCATAGTCAATAATTGTAATTATTTCTTCAATAAAAATAATTTCTGAAGACACGATTTGATCATTTATCATAATATTTTGATTATCTATATTATAGTTATTGTTTACATTAATTTCAAGAATATCAAAGTAATTAGGATGTTGAAGAAGATGTGCTTTTACTCCAAAATTAAGTTCGTTTTTATTCATCCATAAATTACGACAATATGCACAGTTGAGATCTTTAAATTGATCGAATGCAGTCTTTATAAGTGACATCAAACATGAAGGACAAAAGCGGTGAATACAAGGTTTTCCATTAGAGCAAATTGAATAAGTTCGACATTCAATTGACAAATGTTGCACATATTAATAGTAGACATTTTATTCAAATAATCATAAATGTCTTGATCTTAAATATGACTTGAATTTTAATATTCAATTAATATATAATACAATAATCTGTAATATGATTAGTTAAAAATAAATATTACGTACATAGTACGATAGTACATTCCCTTCGATGGCTCGACTTGAACTGAGACTTGAAATAATAATTTCACTTTATTTAAAATTATTAAATGTTAACGTAATATTAATGTTAACGCAATTATTAATGTTGACGCAATTATTAATGTTAACGCAATTATTAAATGTTGACGTAATATTAATGTTGACGCAATATTAATGTTAACGCAATTATTAATGTTGATTGTATGTATTGTAAGTATTGTAAGTATTGTAAGTATTGTAAGTATTGTAAGTATTGTAAGTACTGTAAGCATTGTATGTATTGTATGTATTGTATGTATTGTATGTATTGTATGTATTGTATGTATTGTATGTATTGTATGTATTGTATGTATTGTATGTATTGTATGTATATATATTACCATTTATTACTATGTATTATAGTACTATATGTTACTATATATTACTATATATTACTATATATTACTATATATTACTATATATTACTATATATTACTATATATTACTATATATTACTATATATTACTATATATTACTATATATTACTATATATTACTATATATTACTATATATTACTATATATTACTATATATTACTATATATTACTATATATTACTATATATTACTATATATTACTATATATTACTATATATTACTATATATTACTATATATTACTATATATTACTATATATTACTATATATTACTATATATTACTATATATTACTATATATTACTATATATTACTATATATTACTATGTATTACTATATATTACTATATAAAAGTGCATTATTTTTGTTTAAATTTAAATTTGTATTCTATAGTAGTAAATAATATACTATTTTTTTAATTTAATAAATTTTGTATATTAGCAGCCATTTTTATGTATATATAAAATAAAATTTTATATAGAATCATAATATTTTTAATTTTTAAGATTATCTAAGCTTATTAAATCTGATAACATAATTTTTTGTACTTTGGCCGCCATTTTCTCTATGTTCCTGAAGAGATATCAAAATTTCAATGCTGATCTTCTATACCTTATTTTTGATGGAGAATCTAAATCTGAAATCAAAATTTTAAAATTCGCACTTTGAAAACCAACACACAGACACACACACACACACACACACACACAAACATATAGAATCCATAAAACAAACCTTTTAAAGTTTGTTTGAAAATAGATATAATATATATATAATTTTTTTTAATTTAAAATATTTTAACATATTTACAAAAAAAATAACATTAAAGTWAATTAATTTTTTTACTAACCGTCATATTGTTTACTTTTRTAAAATAGTYTATCGGCATATTTAGTGTACAATATTGACCATTAAATTTTRATAATTGATTATCTAATRTAATTTCTGATCTCAAATCCAAACATTCACTGTATTGGCCCATAAACTGATAGTTACCTCTCATAATACCGGTGCCGATGACTGCACTCGAATCAATCACTTATTGAATTYAAATTTTTATTAATTAAATTAAATTAAGTTAATTATTATTAATTTGTTAATAAAATATTGATAACAACAACAACAATAAAACAAATAATTTTTGAAATTATCATTATTAAATCATTTATATAYATATATATAATATATTAAATAATAATAATAATACTAATAATAATAMTAACAATAATAATAATAATAATAATAATAMTAATAATAATAMTAAMAATAATAATAATAATAAAAAATTCATACATTTTATTAGTTCAAYAGAGTTATGATTATTATCCAAATAGTTGGCCACTTGTTTGCATTGTTGACTTAAACTATCAGTTTTATTGAACTGAGAAAATAATTGTCGTATAATATCATGATTTTTCCAAATTAATAAATTAATTTTATCGTTGCATTGAATTAATTGAACATTAAATAAATTTAATATAAATACAATTAATACTATAAAATTAATAATTTTAATAAACATTTTTGAAAATATATTATATATATATTATAATTTTAAAAAATTTAATAAAATAATATTAACAATATACAAGTATCAATATATTGTTTTATCTAATATTGTTAAAATACTTAAAACGTAATTTAAAAAATTTTATAATTCAATTTTACTGTTAATTATTTACTGTTAATTATTTACTGTTAATTATTTACTGTTAGTAATTAATGCTTATTAAAGTGCAATGTAATTAACARTATAAAACCAGTTGAGAATGCTAGAAAGCATTACCAGAAAAAACTTTGAMGACATAAAATTTGATACCCCACRTGACTATAGTTGAATTTATTTTTTAATACTGAGTCATTATGTTGTAATTTATTGCAAGATATATATGTAAGGGGCCTAAAATCCTCAACTTTTATAATGAATAATTTGAATATAATTATTAGATTTTTATAGATATTTCATACATTCATAATTCAAACTTTATATTATTAATAGATTAGAAATTCAATGTCAATCGATAGTCATGTGAGAGAGAGAGAAATATTGATAAATCTATCGAAAGTTTCCATAAATTACTCAATATTCAGTTATTTCCTATTTTAATAATTTGTAATTTTAAGTAATTTCTATAATAATTTTCACTCCTTTGCCTACGCTTGAAGAAAGCAGTCGATAGACTTGTCAATCATTATTAAGGCAAATGAAACATTCAATTTAAATAATACTTCTATTTTTGTAACTAATATGTAATTAATATAATAATTAATAAATATATTTAATCATCAATTGAAGTGTGCATTGAGTGAAAGTTTGTTTTAAGTGTGAGGTATGAGGGATGTCGGCAGGCAATTGAAGTAAAGACAGAGGACCGTGACATTGAAAGGGTGATTACGAGAACTGCAATACTATCGGACCAGACATACTGTCTGAATTCGATCCCTGAGTACCTGAGTTGAGCTGAGTGACTGAGCTACAGTTCCTTGTAACTGGTCATAAAAGTCAGGCCCGTTACATATATATGTATATTATTTCAAATTAATTTTTTAAAAAAATAAATTACTTTTAATTTTTTGTTATACATTTCAATTTTTATTTCTAGTTAAATATTTGACTAAAAATAAAATATACATGTATATTATGATTTTTATTTTAAATATTAAATAATGATATTTAATATTTTCAAAAAAAACTGAAAAAGTTTAGTTATATACTAATATAGAGTAAWAAATATAACAATGACAACTGTAACTTATTTGAAAATAAGGTAAATATCCGATAAACCTACTTTTTAATAAACCAAAAAAATTGAAAATTGTTTATAACTTAGCCAAAAACTAATTTATAATCTTAATATTAGCTGAGCATATAGTATACAAWAAAAAATAATATTTTYAGWYATTTAGATTTTTGGCAACATGGTAATTTTTTAGAATTTAAAAATAAATAAAATTTTTAACACTTGGTAACACCAAAATGTAACTTTTGTAAAAAAATCATACTATACTAAAGTCATTTAATATTTATTGATTATTTTTTATTCGTTGAACATATATATATATATTGAGTCATCATTAATATTGCTATTTTTTTAAATTTATATTTATAAATAATTWATTTAWAATTTATATTTGCTCTTTTTGTGATGTAAATAATTACGTCAAAATTTATATTGCGTTAAAATTTAATTTATAAAAAAAATTATGTCTGACTCTGAAAAAAAATATTTAGATTAAAAAAAATATATCTAATAAATAAAGATTAGTTGATAAACGAGTTTAAAGATAAAAATTACATAATCGTCAAAATGAAGACAATAAACAAAAGAAGAGTCATTTTTGGTCATTCGGAGACCATTTGTTTCAAATAACAAAAACTGTAATCAATTGTTTAATAATAAACGATTACTGAGTCGACACATAAAAAATGATTGATATCATCACTGACGATGACTTTGGCAATGATGACGAACTGCTAGTGATTACTGCAAAACCATTGATATATAACACTCGGTCTAAACTGTGCATCAATTTGGCCGACAAAATGGACACAGTTTTGGATACTAATAGAAAAAAAGTCGTCTAAAGATATTCAAGTAAACAGTTGTGTGCAGAGAAATCAGTCAACTGATCGGCGACTTTATTGCAATTACGAAAACTGCAATAAATCTTTCAAAAACCATAGAGTATTTGCGTCGACACAAGAAACAGATTCACTCAACTAAACGGCCATTTGTTTGCAATTACGATAAGTGCGATAAGTCTTTCAAACGCAAAGATGATATGATTGAACACCAGAATTGTTTTCACTGCAAAAAGTCATTTAAATGGAAAACAACTTTAGCCCATCATCTGAAACGGATCCACTAGTCTGATGGACCATTTGTTTGCAATCATAAAAAACTGCAATAAATCTTTAAAAACCATCGATTATTTGTGTCGACACAAGAAAGAGATTCACTCAACAACTAAACACTCATTTGTTTGCAATTACGATAAGTGCGACAAGTCTTTCAAACGCAAACATGATTTGATTAGACATAAGAATTCTGTTCACAGTTTTGATCGGCCATTTGTCTGCAATTACGACGATTGCAATAAATCGTTTAAATTGAAAAAAAGTTTAGTTTATCACCAGAAATGGATGCATTTGTCTGTTCAACAATTAGACTGCAATTATGATAACTGTAACAAGTCTTTCAAAAACAAATATTATATGAATTATCACCTAAAATACGTTCACTCGACTGACAGACCATTTGTTTGCAATTATGATAATTGCTTCAAGTCTTACAAATACAAACAATTGCTAATTGGACACAAAAAACGGATTCACCAAATAGTTGAGTAACGGTTTGAAAACTGATTGTCCAAATGTTTGCATTTATTGCAAATGATTTGATTTATAATTTGATTTTTAAATTTAAAAGATAATATTTTTTTAGAAATAATTGATTTATTTGTTTGTTTGGTTTTTATATATGATTTTAAATGTTTTAATAATAAAAAACAATTAGATAATAATTGCCAAAGTTTTCATTAAAACTGTATATAACTTTTATTTACTGTCATATTTTATAATAAATTAAAAAATAATAGTTTAAACTGTATTTTTATAACAATTTCTAGTGAAATGTGATGTTTATCTCAATTTAACCAAATTTAACATTTCTATTGTCTTTAAATAATATTAAATTAAAAAAAATAATAATTAAAAGAAAACGATTTATTAGTTAATAAATTATAGGAAAATTACAGTATTTAAAAAACTGATTAATTATTTGATACAACATTATAATTTGTAATTGTTATTTAAGTTTGATTTTTAAAAAAATATTTTATGTCACCGATATTTTGTAACAACTAAATTGTAAAATTATAATTTTTTAATTTGATTTATAAAAACTTTCCTAAATTTAATTCAAATTAATTTATAGTTTTTATTCAATGTATTTTATTAGCATATTACATTTTCGAGGTAATTTCCTCATTTTTACATAGGAATTTTCGGGAACTTTGGGAATTTTTAAGGAATTTACACATGATCTCCCTTGATTTTCAAATTTTGAACAAATTCCAGTTTAAAAATGCAATAAAAGTCAACACCCCCAGTACCCCCCCCCCAGGATTTTTCGTGATTTTTGTCAGTTAACCCACCCACCCCCCTAGTATATCATAATGTATTGAATATATCAATATAATATAATAATAATATATTACTACTATTAGCACTAACTAAGCAACTAATTTAAAAAAAATATTAAATTGTTGGCAACTGATGATAATAATAAAAGTAACTAAACTACTACTATGACTAATACTACTATTACTTATTATTATTATCATTATAGTATTTATTATTACACTCATATTTACTTGACATTAAAAATAGCAAAAAATATTATTTAATTATTATTATAGTTATTACTATAATTTATAATAAAAATGTTGTGCTATTATTCTGACTTATCTAAAAAAATATAACTGTATAATTAATAAGTTTCTACTATTTATTACAATTACTACTAATTAAATGTAGTAAATTATAATAATTTAGTATTTATTTTAATATTAAATAAAATAATAACTATTATGTTAATTAGCAATAGAAATATAATCAAATTATTTAAATATGTATTTATATTAATTGTTTTAGTAATTGCTATAATATGGATGAAAAGTTTAATTACGAAACCCAAATACAACATACTTGTGCGCAAGATTATCAATACCCAAAGTGAATTGAAACTAACCAAACAAACAACATCAAAACTGACCGACCGGATCAACTGCCGGCACTGTCGACAATCGATAGTAATATTTATACACTCGGCAGCGGTTAGCAGTGGTCAATATTATGATAATCGTCAAACACTACGCCATACATGGGTCGATAAGGCCAAACAAGAGGGTATTTGTGTATATTTTGTGTTGGGTATGAGTGACCAATTGCTGGTCAATCAGCAATTAGCTGCCGAAGCCAACCGTAACCGAGATATACTACAGTTTTTGTTTGTCGACAACTATTTCAATGGTACACTCAAAACCATTGCATTGATTAGATGGGCTAATAAAATGTGTTCACCGACAGTGCGCCGACACGTATTGAAAGTAGACGACGACACTGTAATCAATGTTAGACTATTGTTAAATAATTTACATCAATTTAAACAAGGTAACTTACAGATATAAGTTATATATAAAAAAATATGAAATTTATTTTAGCTACCAATGCTAGCTTTGTTATAATAAATTGTTGTTTTTTAACGTCTACTGTACTATATTTTATGACACCCCGAGTATCATCAGCAGACAGGCTCAGGGAGACTAAAACTACTGTAATTATTATTGCAATATATATTTAAATCCTATACAATTAAATGCCAGATATTGATTAGCTAATAGAAATTTTAATTAGTTATTAGATTTTTTTAAACAAAATAATAAATAGAAAATTAAATTACTACTAATTAAAAAATTATTTATAAAAAATATATCTCAAAATCTCGATCTTAGGAGGGGGTCGTTTGGCTTGCCCCCTACCTTCCCCCCTTACTTAGTCCTGATATATACATATATTACTACATATAAATATTTTTCACGATAAAAGTGTAGTTTATTAAAA
This sequence comes from Oppia nitens, assembly GCF_028296485.1. Taxonomy (NCBI): domain Eukaryota; kingdom Metazoa; phylum Arthropoda; class Arachnida; order Sarcoptiformes; family Oppiidae; genus Oppia; species Oppia nitens. The sequence goes on from NW_026533199.1 coordinate 1,595,904, forward strand.
AAAACTAAATTCAATTACTATGTAATTATTTTCGTAGAGAATTTGAATTGATTTTACACAAAATTAATTATTTTACAACTTTTACAATAAAATACTATTATCTTATTTTTTTATATAGAAACTATTTTACAGCATTGTTATCATTTTATTTGCAAAAATCTAAATATTAAAATAGTAATAATTTAGTAATATAATATATCATTAGTACATCATTAATACTGTATATAATTACTGTAGTAATATATTAGTATATATAGTATATATATATTAAAAAACTGAGATAATCAAACAAAATAATGATATAATGCTATAATTATTAGTCATATTTTATGACATAAAAAATACAATAATATATATTTTATAATAGTAATAAAAAAAATTGATAATATATTATAAATTGAATATAACTAAATTTTTTCTGTTGTTATTATAAAAACAGGTATTAATGGATACTTACAGTTCAAGTCGCGGATCAATCGCGACCAATACCATAGACACTATATGCCCTATAAGTATATCAGTGGTGAATATTATCCAAATTTTACAACAGGTGGGGGATATCTGATGAAAGACTGTACCGATAGACTGGAACACCAGTTAGACATATATACCGGTCCTGTACTCGATCACGAAGACCTGTTTATTACCGGTATATTGTCAGCCCAAACGGCTGGCATCGACCGCTTTAACAGTCAACTGATCCATTGGACCGATCAGTGTTCAGATGTCTGTGTCTACTATGACTATCCTATTGTGTTTGAGTGCACCGATAGTCAAATAACCGACTGGTGGTCACATATTCAGACAAAATCAATGAATAATTGTAATTAATTGTTGACCACTTGTGTTGGTTCAGTAACTTTTCAAAACAGTTATTTTATATCATATAATATTACATTTTAGAAAAAATAACATTAATAAAGTCAAAAATCTGAGAATTAATCCATTAAAACATCAATTAATATAATTTGATATAAATATGATTTTAAGAAAAATTATTAATGCAATTTAAAAAAAATTAAATTAACAGTTTGTTTGGTTAATTAAATTTTGATTATATATTTATTTATTTATTAAGTTGTTATTGTTTGTTTGTTTCGGTTTTTGAAAAATTTTTTCAAGAAAATATATAATAATAATATTTATAAATTTTTAATCTAAAGTATAGTACACTGGTTAACATTATACATGTAATTCATAAATTAAATATATATTCATAATAAATATTTTTTAAAATTATTAAACAAACTGTATTTTTAGCATTTTTTCAATGATTTCAGTGATGGTTAGCTCTAAGTAAACGAATTAAACAATTCTATTGTCTTTAAATTATATTATAATTGTTTTAATCGCAAAAATAATTGATTAGTTATATCGGAAAACATTGGCAATAGTTTGATAAATAATTAGATTTATTACTATAATTTGCAATTATTTTTGTAAGCTTTAATTATTATGAGTTTATGTAATGCTTATTGTAATACATCACTACTTTTTTTTGTATCCGTTATCACTTGTCAGGTCATGTCAGCCGATTGTCGCCGATATTTGTCTCGATTTGTCGGTATCAGAGCCGAAACGATTGACATTATGATTAAAAGTGGTTTCGATACGATGAATGCATTTCTGGCCATCGATATGGACAAAGACTGGCATCACTTACCGCCGCAGATATCAAATGCACAGAAAATACTGTTGCGTCAGGCGTTGGCCAAACTCMCGGTTATAACCGATGATGAATATAGTGATGACAAAMAAGAAATATCAGTATCTGACAGAAGATYTTTTGTCAATTTGAATAATCAGACGGACAACGAGTTTGAAAACATTTCAGATAACAATGTGATGTCGTTTAATGATATTGATGTGGAGGACAGTGGTAATCAATTTTTAACAGATTTATAATGATTTTATATTTATTATGAAGAAAAAGTAATAATTTGTTKACAATCAAACAGTGACATCAATTGATAGCGAATTGGAGTTGAAAAGTCTTGCATTGAAAAGACAACCCGTTGTAGTCATAAGTCCAMTAAAGTTGTCGATTAGTGTATCAAAGACTGTTGACAATAGTCATCCGAATTGGTCTGAAGTCAAAACAACTAAWCAKAACAACAATTGTTTCAAATGTGGTCAATGCGACCGCTTTTTTATGTCGAAGACTAGCCTCGAAACACACATAAGMAGCAGCTGTCAGAAGAACTGTAAGAAGCCATTCAAGTGTGGCGAATGTGATRACGGRTTTGTCACCAATGAGTCTCTACTCAATCATTTGAATCTAATTCATGGCATCCAATGGTTTAATTGCAACAAATGTCAATACAAGACATCTTGTAAACAGAATCTTAATCGCCATAAAACCAGACACTCGACTGATCGGCCGTTTGTCTGTAATTATAAGAACTGCAAAAAGTCGTTTAAACGAAGATATACAATGCGTCGACACATGAAATGCGTTCACTTGTCGACTAATCGACCATTTGTTTGCAATTACGATAACTGCGACAAAGCCTTTAAATGGAATAAATTATTACTTCGACACCWGAAATGTGTTCATTTGATTGATCGGCCATTTGTCTGCAATTACGATAACTGCTACAAGTCTTACAAATGMAAAAAATATTTATCTCAACATCAGAAACTAATTCACAAATAGTTGACCTAAAAAAAAGTTCAAATAGTCGTCATCCAAATGTTTACAGTTATCGCAACCGATTGACTTATAATTTGATATTTTAAAATTTAAATATTAATATTTGATATCTTATTTTTTTCTACAAAACCACAGCACCATTAAATAATCAAATAAAAAATTGATATTAAATTGTTATAATAATTATCACCAAATGTTTAACTAATTAGCAATTGACTAAAATTGAAGCAAATTATTCATTTATTATTACAAATATAATTCTCTACAAAGTGTCGATTTTTTTGMTGTAATTCTGTAATTTATACAATAAATTTATAATAATTTTTGTATAATAATWGTTTAATAATAATAATAGTTATAATAATAATAATAATTTTTTTTACAATTTTTAATGATATTTAATGTTTAACTTACTGTAAGCAAAAGTAAACCTTTTTACTGTATTATCTTTAAATGTATTTTTATGTCATATAATACTAATACAAAACTGTAACTTAAACTATAAAATTAATAAACATTTTTAAACAATTTTATGTATTAATAAAACTGTATTTCTTTAACAATTTCTAATGTTTAGAGCAATAGAAACAAATAATTAAACATTTCTTAAACATTATTTTTAAAAATTATATTTTAATGTTTTAATTAAAAAATCTAATGATTAGATAATCAATTAACGAAAAACATTGGAAAAGTTGTTAAATTATTTGTTTYATWACTATAGTTTGTAATTGTTTTTAAGTTTTATTWWTTTAATCWTTAATAATGTACTGAATTTTGTAATTTCTTTATCAATATYACTGGTCAGGTCATGTCAACCGATTGTCACCGATATTTGTCACGTTTTGTTGGTATCAGTTCCGACACAATTGATATTCTCGTTGAAAATGGTATCGATTCGGTGCACACATTGAGGGCAATAAATATGGACGAAGATTGGCATCGATTGCCGACACAGATATCCATTGGTCAGAAATTACTATTACGACATGCATTGGCCACACTATCAGATATTACCGACGATGACTACGACGGTAACAAACAAGAAATTACTGCGAGACGATCGGTAGCTAACAAYAAGACGGACACAGTTTTGGATWACAATAGGAAGTCRTGTAAAGAAATTGAGTCAAACAGTTGTCAACAATTACTTCAGCAGACGATAGATGCAAGTGATCAGCAATTTGTCTCAAATGACAAACACTGTAATCAATCGCTTAATACTAGACGAGTACTCCGTTTCCATAAGAAAGAGATTCATATCATCGATAATATCGAAAAAGAGATKAATGCGAAACAATCGGTWTATAACACTCGGTCTAAACAGTCTATCAATTTAGACAACAATATGGACACAGTTTTGAAGGACAATAGGAAAAAGTCGTATAAAGAYATTCAAGTAAACAGTRGTAAACAGTTATGTCTACACAAGATTCAGACAAATGACGGCCGATTTATCTGCAATTATGATAATTGCAATAAATCTTTCAAAGCCATTAATAGTATGCGTCGACACAAGAAAACGGTTCACTCGACTAAACGGCCATTTGTTTGCAATTATGATGACTGTTACAAGAAGTACAAAAACAAACAAAGTTTAATTCAACACAAAAAATGTATTCACTCATCTGGTCGACCGTTTCTATGCAATTATGATGACTGCAATCAATCATTTAAATTGAAAAGCATTTTAGTCGAACACCAGAAACAGATCCATACGACTGATCGACCATTTGTTTGCCATTACAATGACTGCAACAAGTCGTTCAAATCCAAATCGAATTTGGGTTATCACCTAAAATACGTTCACTCGACCCATAGATTATTTATCTGCAATTACAATGACTGCAAAAAAGCTTATAAAACCAAAAGCAATCTAATTAAACACCAGAAGTGTCTTCACTCTATCGATCGACCATTTGTTTGCAATTACAAAGGCTGTGACAAATCCTTTAAACTTAAACAACGTCTAATAGAACATCAGAAATATGTTCACACATCTGATCGGCCATTTGTCTGCAATTACAAAGACTGCGACAAAACGTACAAATGTAAAAAGCATTTGATTGGTCACCAGAAACTGATTCACCAAATAGTTAAGCCTTAGTTTTTTAAGTGATGGTCATTCAAAATGTTTGCATTTATATCTAATTGAATGTCTTATATTTGATTTTTTAATTTAAATAATAATTAATTTTATATCAAATAATTACATTGTTTTTATGTTTAACTAATGATCAATAGGTTAATAATKCTATCATTCATTCATTACAAATATAAATCTCTAGAAAAGTGTCGGTCATTTTTTTTTTTGCTAAACATATAATCACTTTTGGTATAACTTACCGGTAATAATATTATAATTATAATATTATTTAACATATAAATTTACGTTTAGGTAAAATTAAATTTTGCAATTATTTATAATAATAATAAACAGATAATTATAGATTTCTAAACATATATTTAATACTATATATTACTATATTTAAAAAATAGTAGTAATAAAATTTTTGTAAAAATATTTAATTTAACAATTTGATTCAATTAATTAATTTAAAATTTTTTTTTATAGTTTTTCACATTTTATTGTTTATTTTGTTCGGGTTTTTATAATTTTATTTAATAAAAATTTAATTTTTTGAATCTATTGTTTTTTTAATAACTTTATTTTATAAAATTTATAATAATAATTATTATTATATAAACCGTAAAACATTTGACTGTAATTTATACAATAAGTTTATACTAATAAACAATTTTTAATTTACTAAACAAAYTGTATTTTTAGCAATTTTTTAAAAGTGAGATCCGATGCTTAGCGCTAAGTAAACTAATTAAACTTTTTTATTGTCTTTGAATGATAWCAAATGTTTTTACTCACAAAAAAATAAAACAATTGATTAGTTAATAATTWATCGGAAAACATTGGATTAGTTTATTAAATAATTTGATTCAATTACTATAATTTGTAATTGTTTTGTAAGCWTTTAATCATTTATTATATAATTCATACTGTAATATATCATTACTTTTTTTACAGTATTCAATATSACTGYAATTCAGGTCATGTCAGCCGATTGTCACCGATATTTGTCTCGATTTGTCGGTATCAGTGCCGAMACGATTGACATTCTGGTCGAAAGTGGTTTCGATACGTTACAGGCATTGCTGGCCATCGATATGGACAAAGACTGGCATCGCTTACCGCCGCAGATATCAAATGCACAGAAAATACTGTTGCGTCARGCGTTGGCCAAACTCGCAGTTATAACCGATGGTGACAAACAAGAAATAACTTCCAGACAWACAGTATCTGACAGAAAATCTTTTGTCAATTTGAATCATCGAATTGACAGCTACTTCGACAACATTTTCGATAATATTGACAATCAGTTTAGCGATACTCAAGTAGAAGAAACTGGTAATCAATTTTTAAATTAAATTATYTCATAATTGTTATGTTAAGAAAATGTAATGTCTTTTCTAAACCTAAACAACAGTGACATCAATTGATAATGAATTTGAATTGAAAAGACTTGCACTCAAAACAAAACCCGTTGTTGTCATTAGTCCACTAAAATTGCCGATYAGTTTATCAAATACTRTCGACRASACTACTATTAGTCGTATAAATTTGTTTGAATCCGAAACAAAAATGTTTTTTCRATGGCAGACAAAACTGGAAATTCATATGAATAGACAGCACAGGAAATGTCAACCATTCAAGTGTTATAAATGCAATAAACGATTCTTTAGTAACACATCACTGCTCATACATTTGGCCGAAAAACATTCAATGAAACCGTTTGGTTGCGATAACTGCAACTTCAAGGGACGATCAAAATCTATACTAATTCAACATAAAGTCAAACACTCGACTAGTCTGCCATTTGTCTGCAACTATAAGAACTGCAAAAAGTCGTTTAAACAAAAATATCTAATGCGTCGACACATAAAAAATATTCATTTGTCGACTGGTCTAACATTTGTCTGTAATTACGATAACTGCGACAAAGCGTTTAAAATCAAAAAATATTTACGTCAACACAAGAAATGTGTTCATTCGATTGATGGGCCATTTGTCTGCAATTACGATAACTGCAATAAGTCATATAAATACAAACAAAATTTGTCAATACATCAGAAACGGATTCACAAATAGTGGACAACCGAGAGTTAAAGAGTAGTCGTCATCCGAAATGTTTACAATTATCGCACCGATTGTCTTATAATTTGATTTTTTTATTTTTAAGTAATAATATATGATATCTTATTTTAGTTTTATTACAAAACTACAGCACCATTAGATGATTATAAAATAAATTTAATATCAAATTGTTATAATGTTTATCACCGAATTTTTTTAACTAATTATTAATTGGCTTATGAAACAAATTATTCATTTATTATTATAAATATAATTCTCTATAAAGTGTCAGTTTTTTTTGCTAAACAGATCATCACTTTTGGTATAACATAACAATACTGTATTTTTTTGTCTTTTTTTGTAATATTAATTGAATTTTATAAATCTATTGTTTTCATTAACTTTATTTCTTTTTGATTTAGAATTATAATAGTATAGACTGAATAACATTTTACTGTAATTTATACAATAAATTTATAATATTTTTTTTAATATATAAAACAAACTGTATTTTTTGCAATTTTTAGTGAAAATCAATGTTTAGCTTAATGTTAACAAATTAAACCTTTTTATTATCTTTAAATATATTTTTATGTCATATAATGATAGAAAACTGTAGGTAAAAATTTAATAAATAATTTTATGTTAATTTTATTAATCAAACTGTATTTCTATAACAATTTCTAGTGAAATGTAATGTTTAGTGCAATAGAAACAAATAATTAAACTTTTCTATTATCTTTAAATTATATTAAATGTTTTAATTATAAAATCAATTATTAGATAATCAATTATATTTAAAAAAAATTGAAACATTGGAAAAGTTGTTAAATTTCATTACTATAGTTTGTAATTGTTTTTAAGTTTTATTATTTTAATCATTAATAATGTACTAAATTTTATTAATATTTCTTTATCAATATCACTGGTCAGGTCATGTCAACCACTGATTGTCGCCGATATTTGTCTCGTTTTGTCAGTATTAGTACCGACACAATTGACATTCTCGTCGAAAATGGTATCGATTCTGTGCCATTGCAGGCCATAAATATAGACCAAGATTGGCATCTGTTGCCGAAACAGATATCTATTGGTCAGAAATTGCTATTACGACAGGCATTGGCCAAACTATCAGATATTATCGACGATGACTACGACGGTAACAAACAAGAAATTACTGCGAGACGATCGGTAGCTAACAACTAGACGGACACAGTTTTGGATAACAATAGGAAGTCGTGTAAAGAAATTGAGTCAAACAGTTGTCAACAATTACTTCAGCAGACGATAGATGCAAGTGATCAGCAATTTGTCTCAAATGACAAACACTGTAATCAATCGCTTAATACTAAACGACTACTCCGTTGCCATAAGAAAGAGATTCATATCATCGATAATATCGAAAAAGAGATTAATGCGAAACAATCGGTATCTAAAAGTCGGTCTAAACTGTTGACCAATTTGAACGACAAGATGGACACAGTTTCTGATAGAAATGATAAGCCGTATAACTATAATGATTTGGAAAGTGATAATCAATTTRATGATCACATCAATGGTGATCTAACWATGTTATCAAATGATGACTTTCATCAACAGGCGTTGGCTAAACAACTCGTAGATATTACCGACAATGACTTTGACAATGATGGCCAACAAGAGATTACTGCAAAACAATCGGTAGCTAACAGTCGGTCTAAACTGTTAACCAATTTGWACGACAAATTGRACACAATTTTGGATATAAATGATAAGTCGTATAACGATAATGATTTAAAAAGTGATAATCAATTTGATGGTCACATCAATGGTGACCTAACGATGTTATCAAATAATGACTTTCATCGACATCATCAGCAATTTGTCTCAAATGACAAACACTGTAATCAATCGCTTAATACTAAACGAGTACTCCGTTTCCATAAGAAAGAGATTCATATCATCGATAATATCGAGAAAGTGTTTAATAGGAGACAATTCGTATCTAAAAGTCGGTCTAAACTGTTGACCAATTTGAACGACATAATCGACACAGTTTCTGATAGAAATGATAAGCCGTATAACTATAAAAGTGATAATCAATTTGATGATCACATCAATGGTGATCTAACAATGTTATCAAAGGATGACTTTCATCGACAGGCGTTGGCTAAACAACTCGTAGATATTACCAACGATGACTTTGACAATGATGGCCAACAAGAGATTACTGCAAAACAATCGGTAGCTAACAGWCGRTCTAAACGTATCATAAATTCAGAGAAGAAAATGGASACAATTGTAATGAATAACAAAGACTGTAATCAATTGTTTAATGATAAACGAGTATTGCGTCGAYACAAGAAAGAGAGTCACTCGACTGATCGGCCATTTGTTTGTAATTACAATGATTGCAATWAGACTTATAAACACAAACGAAATTTAACTGAACACAAGAAATACAATCATTTATCTGATCTACAGTTTGTATGCAATTATGTTGACTGTAATAAGTCGTTTAAATGCAAATCCAATAGRAATATACACCAGAATACTGTTCACTCATCCGATCGACCATTTGTTTGCAATTATGATGACTGTCACCAATCATTCAAAATGAAAAAWATTTTAGTCCAACACCAGAAACAAATACATTYCACTGATCGKCCATTTGTTTGCAATTACGATGATTGCAACAAATCGTTTAAACGCAAAGATTATTTTGTTTATCACCTAAAATATATTCACTCGACTGACAGACTATTTATCTGCAATTACAACGACTGCAAYCAGTCGTTCAAAACCAAACAGTATTTGCGTAAACACCTAAACTCTGTTCATTCAACTGATCGGTCATTTGTCTGCAATTACAATGATTGCGATAAGACTTATAAACACAAACGAAATTTAACTGAACACAAGAAATACAATCATTTATCTGATCTACAGTTTGTATGCAATTATGTTGACTGTAATAAGTCGTTTAAATGCAAATCCAATAGGAATATACACCAGAATACTGTTCACTCATCTGATCGACCATTTGTTTGCAATTACGATGATTGCAACCAATCATATAAACGCAAAAAATATGCTAAGACATCAGAAATATTTTCATTCGCAATTACGATGACTGCGATAAGTCATTTAAACGCAAAAAAAGTATGATTTGTCATAAAAAATGATTTAATTAATTTGAGATTTTCTTTAGTTGTTTTCATTTTTAATGATTTTTTTCTATACTATTTTSTAACTCTTATTCAATTTTCWACAGATTTTTACATTTTTATTGTATTGTATTTGTCGTATTTTTTATATARAAATAAATACTGTAAACATAAACTATAAAATTATAGTCTAAATAARTTTTTACTATTAATTTATTAATAAACKAATTAAAYATATTGTGTATTTCTTTATATAATATTAAATCTTTTAATTACAAAAACAATTAATTAAGTTATTGGAAAACAATTGAAAAGTTAATAAATTATTACTAAAATTAGTTTCATTATTATTGTTTATAATTRTTTTGAAAGCTTTAGGTTTTAATTTTTGTTTTTTTTTTGATCATTAATTAGTAATACATTACAAATTTTTGCATAAATAATAATAATAATTTAAGATATATTTATACGAATTTTAATAAAATGTTATTTTTAGCTTAAAATAAACATTTGTTATCTTTAAATGATAATTAAAATGTTTTAATTACAAAAAAAAACAACTAATTATAGATCGGATAACATTAATTAAAAGAGTTTATTGAAATTATTGTAAAAATTTACATAAAAATTACTTATTATTTACAGTTAGTATATATTAATAGTTTTAAAAAAAATTATTTTATATTAAATTAAATACAACATTATATATAAATTTACAGTAATTTATAATATTTTAATAATATATTCAACAAACTGTAAACTAATTATTTTTTTTTTAAAAACAATTTCAACTGAAATGTGATGTTTTTAATGCAATGTTTTAACGGATTAAACATTTTTTTTGTTATGTTTTTTTAAATCATTAATTATTTTATTTAATATATTCACTAATATATCATTACTTTCAACAACAAAAAAAACCCATTATTACTGGTCATGACTACCGATTATCACCGATATTTGTCTAGTTTTGTTGGTATCACTGCCCAAACAATTGACATTCTCGTCGAAAATGGTATCGATTCGGTGAACACATTGCGGGCCATAAATATGGACGAAGACTGGCATCGATTGCCGACACAGATATCGATTGGTCAGAAATTACTATTACGACAAGCATTGGCCACACTATCAGATATTACCGACGATGACTACGACGGTAACAAACAAGAAATAACTGCGAGACGATCGGTAGCTAACAACAGGACGGACACAGTTTTGGATAACAATAGGAAGTCGTGTAAAGAAATTGAGTCAAATAGTTGTCAACAATTACTTCAGCAGACGATAGATGCAAGTGATCAGCAATTTGTCTCAAATGACAAACACTGTAATCAATCGCTTAATACTAAACGACTACTCCGTTGCCATAAGAAAGAGATTCATATCATCGATAATATCGAAAAAGAGATTAATGCGAAACAATCGGTATCTAAAAGTCGGTCTAAACTGTTGACCAATTTGAACGACAAGATGGACACAGTTTCTGATAGAAATGATAAGCCGTATAACTATAATGATTTGGAAAGTGATAATCAATTTGATGGTCACATCAATGGTAACCTAACGATGTTATCAAATAATGACTTTCATCGACAGGCGTTGGCTAAACTCGCAGATGTCATCGATGATGACTTTGGCAATAATGACAAACAAGAGATTACTGTAAAACAATCGGTAGCTAACAGACGATCTAAACGTATCATCAATTTAAAGGAGAAAATGAATTTGCATAAGAAGTCATATAAAGATGTTGTGGCAGACAGTGGTAAACAATTTTGTCATCAAAAGATTATTGCAACTGATGGGCGAGTTATCTGCCATTACAAAGACTGTAATCAATCGTTCAAAAATAAATATATAATGCGTCGACATCTCAAAAATGTTCACTCGACTGATCGGCCATTTGTTTGCAATTACGATGACTGCAACAAATCGTTTAAACGCAGAGGAGATATTAATGAACACCAAAAACATGTCCACTCTTCCGATAGACCATTTGTCTGCAATTACGACGACTGCAACAAATCGTTTAAACGCAAATATTATATGCTTTATCACCTAAAATATATTCACTCGACTGACAGACAATTTATATGCACTTACGATGAATGCAATCAGTCGTACAAAACCAAAGAGTATTTGCGTTATCATCAGAAAACGGTTCACTCGACTAATCGGATATTTAAGCAAAAAGAAAAACTAATTAGACATCAGAAAGAGGATCAGTCAACTGATTGGCCATTTGTTTGCCAATACAAAGGCTGCGACAAATCGTTCAAAGAAAAACAAACTCTAATCGGACACCAGAAATGTGTTCATCACTCATCTGATCGACCGTTTGTATGCAATTACAATAACTGCGATAAATCCTATAAATTCAAACAACAATTGGTTGAACACAGGAAACAGATTCACCAATAGTTAGCCGATAGTTGAAGTTGTCGTCCAAATGTTTGCACACAAATTACTGATTGACTTATAGTTTTGATTTTTATTTAAATTATAATAACATTTGTAATTGTAATAAATTGTAGTATCAATTGTCTATATCACTGATTTTTTAAAAATATATTGTCATTTGTTTGTTGTATATTCTCAGTGCAATCAATTGATTATAAAATCGTTATCCAATAATTGCAGTTCAATTTTAACTGATTTTTAACTGACTTTTTTAAAAAAAATATTTTTTATATTACAATCAAATTATTTTTAAAAATAAATATAACGGTAAATAAATTTATATGATAATTAAATAAATTTAATAATACTTTTTAGTAAAAGTATCACTCAATATACTGTATAATTTATTAATACATTATTAAAAATACTATTGTGTGTGTGTTTTTTCAACAAATATTATGCGATAAAAAATGTTTGGTTTGTGTTACAATAGGAGGTAATACTAGAATATATACAAATATATATATATATATTGTTTTTTATTTGTTTGAAATGTGATTTTAGTTAAAGTACACGGATTAAGGATTTAATARATTTGAATAAATTTGATTTGAATGTAAATGTTTATTATAATTATACCTAAAAATACATTACATTAGCACAGGTATGAAATATTATATATTGTATTATCAGTGTCTATAAATAGAATTAAAACTTTTAAAAATAAATCTATTAATACAAGTATTTAATGGATAATACCTTGAATGTAGTGAAAATCCTATAATACTGTATATATATATATATATATATAAATATAGTTAATTTTATTACAGGTTTTAATGATACATTGTTATATACATGTGTATTTGTTAGTTATTTTTGTTTAAATATGTGTTGAATATTTATTATTATTGAATATTTAAATATTTTTTTTTTGATAAAATTTTATTTAATGTTATTTATAATATAACTTTTTTGTTTATTTGTTTGTGTGCACATATTGTTACCAATTTAATTGCTAATCACTARTCATCACTTATAAAGACCCATAATATCATTGAATAACTTATCATTGATGTCGCCGTATTTGTGGCAAACTTTTTGTTACCGATATTTGTCACAATTTGTTGGTATCACTGCCGACACGATTGACATTATGTTGCGAAATGGTTTCGATTCGGTGCATACATTGCGGGCCATAAATATAGACGAAGATTGGCATCTGTTGCCGACACAGATATCTATTGGTCAGAAATTATTATTACGACAGGCATTAACCAAACTGCAAGATATTACTGATGATGACTTAGAGGATAGCAAACAAATAATTACACCAAAACCTCTGGTTCCTAACAGTCAGGTTTTTATCAATTTGGACAATAATATGGACACAGTTTCGGATAACAATGATATGTTGTATAGCGATAATGAAGTGGACAGTGATAATCAATTGTATCAAATCAATGATGACTTAACATTTCCGTCAATTATCAATGAATTTGAATTGAAAAGACTTGCATTACAAATACAACCCGTTGTAGTCATAAATCGGCTAAAAATGCCAAACAATAAATCAAAGACTATCAGTAATAGTCGTCTAAATGGGTCTGAAGTCGAAACTAAAAACAACGATTGTTTCAAATGTGTTGAATGCGATCGGTATTTATCATCGGAATTGAAACTTGAAATTCATGTGAATAGTTGTCATCTGAAATGTCGTCCATTCAGATGTAATAAATGCCGAAAAGGATTCTTAACCAACTTATCACTACTGAATCATTTGGCCGAAAAACATTTAATCAAACCGTTTGCTTGCAATGAATGCAATTTCAAGGGACGGTCTAAAGGTCTACTTATTCAACATAAAGTCAAACACTCAACCCGTCGGCCATTTGTCTGCAATTACGATAACTGCAACAAGTCTTACAAATACAAACAAAATTTGTCAGTACATCACAAACAGATTCACAAAATAGTTGACAAAACATTAAATATTTAATAATTAAAATTATTTGTATGGTAATTGCATTTTATTTTACACAATTAAATTTTAATAATGAAATATTTAAAATTAAATTTTTTAAAAAGTCAATAAAACTTAATCATACAAACTTACTCATAAAATTTATATTAATTAAAATATAAAAACTTAAAATAATTAAATTTATAATATTTATTTATAGTTAATAAGTTAAATTGCAAMATTTTGATACATAGATAATTTCGCATTTTATAATATAAATTTTTACTAAAAATAATAAACAGTTTTTTATTATAATTATCAAAATAAAATAAAGTAATATATAAAATAATAAAAATCTATTACTGAAATAKTATTTATAAAATAATAATATATTTTATATAAATTTAAAGATTTTTTTAGTGTTTACTACTAAATTAATTATTAAATTATTATTGTACAATATTTTTTCAAAAACAATGAAATGCAAAATTAGTACAAAGTTTTGCAATTTATCTTATTATTAATAATAATAAATGTTTTTATCTAAAAATTTTTATAGTTGTTTAATTTTAATAATATATTTAATAATTTCACTTTTAATTTTATTTTTATATAATAAAAACTCAATTTCTTTTGAAATAACAGCCGAATTAAATAAATAGTGATAACGAAATACTTTATAATAAAAGTCAGTAATAATAATAATAATAATAATATAGACTAAAAGTTTTTAATATAATATAATATTTTTTTGTGACTAAAATACATAAAATAATAAATTTTTATAGATAGCAATAATACTATTATATAAAATGTTGTAATCAATATTTATCTTATATTAATTTTTTATTTCATTAAAAAAATTGATAAGTTTTTATTATTATAGACGAAARAATAAAATTTGATAATTTAATAGATTTAAGTTATAAATATATATATATATTTATTATTTTATGTWTGTTATAATAAWAACAAATAAAATTTTTATTAATTAATWATAAGTTTATTATATGTTAATTGAATGCAAAGRTCAGATCACTATTGTTTWGAATATATATATATAAACTTTTATTATAATTAATTTCAAACATCATTTAAATGATTCAATTTATGAATGATTCAATTAAATCATTCAAATAATTAGTCTATTATAGATACTTTAAATAGAAAAATAAAATTATATTACAAAAAAAATAATTAAAAAAAAAATGAATTCATTATTTTTGCTAATAATATTTATCAATTTATTTTATATAAGTATAACATATTGTGATCCATTAGATTTAACCATGGTACCCGGATCAATTGGCCAGGATGTAGTGGATGCTAGTATTGGCAAAGTGAACCAGATCAAATTGTTTGCCGATGACTTAGGTTTTCTATTTAGACTGGCATTAGTTGAAAGTAATTTCGGTCAAAATGCACATACATTTGCTAAYAATAATAATAGCAWGAAAAACACTGATCAGCAAAATATATGGTCAATAGATGAGGAAAAATTTGATGAAACACAAGACATTGTCAAACATCCGGAATTGTTTAAGATTTACTATGAATTGGCCGATAAATATGATATCGATTGGCAATCAATGGATTTAGACGATATGCAAAAACCAATGTACGCGGCATTGGCTGCTAAAATGTTTTTGAATTTAACCGGACAGCCTATACCCGAAACAGTAGAGGACCAGGCTCAGTATTGGAAACAACATTATTCAACCGRTGCTACTGTCGATGATGTTCAACAATTTGTCCGGGATGTCTACAAAATTGAAGATCTATTTGAATGTACGCCACATATTAATCTATGTTATGTATTGGACGGATCCAATAGTATTTATCCCAACGATTTTGAAATGGCTAAAGAGTTTCTCTATAAGGTTACCGAAAAACTTAGTTCACAAAACGGTCAATTTTGTTTAGTAGTATTTTCAACTACTGTTGAAACGGTATTTGATTTTCAAGAATCAGATAAATCAAAGAGATTGGARAAAATAAAAAATCTAATACATCCGAGAGGTATGACCAACACTCGGGACGGTATTCAGCGAACCGTCGACATTATGAAGGCGTCGAAAACTTTTCCCTATAAGACAATGTTTGTGTTGACWGACGGCGAGTCTAACTATCCGCCCGGTGTTCAGCCGGCTGTAGGCAATGCTCAGACAGAAAATATCAGAAGTTGGGTCTGGGGTGTCGGCTCTGGTGTTAAAGTTACCGAACTGATTGAAATAGCCTACAATTTACCGGAAAATGTCAAACAATTAACAAAATTCAGTTCAATGCTTAGCTTTTTATATGATTTCAAAAAAGCTGTTTGCGCTGAACCRTTGTTATTGAAAATTGGCGATATTTTTTACGATACGAGTATTAAAGCGGAAAAACGATACTATGAATTGGATTTACCGACAACTGGTAACGGYATYAGCCTATCCSTACAGACAACTACTGGCAAACTAATTGGTTATTATGCATACAGTACTATACATCCATCGTCGGCACATTTAGACGGCCAATTTACTGACAATATTAACATACCCGTCCATACTAACGGTAAAGTCTATGTGGCTATTGAAGGCCAGAAAACAGCTAACGCTTATAGTATTTTAGCGACTAATGCTTAAAATAATTAATATAATAATAATAATATTGTAATAATTTTATAACTATTATAGAATAAATTACTGAAATTTATTACTACATAATTRAATGAATTTTTTTAATTGTTTTATCTATTTTTAAAGTTTTWARTAGAGAATAGTTTTTATATATAATTTTTTCTATATTTTTTTTGTTTAATAATAAAGTTAGTCAATTTAATCATTAMATTATTAATAACTCATCTGTTTTTTTTGTTTTGAAAAAAATTGGATAATAAATCATTGACTTTTTTTATACATCTATAACTTATAGACTATAAGTGTACAAACTATCTGGTTTTTGAGCAATTTAATAATAATAATAATTTTTCAAATCTAATTATAAATTGAATTATATTTTTAAATGATTTAAATAACAACTATTGATTACAGGACATAATATTTGCATTTAATTTTATTTTTAAATATTTTTGAATGTATTACAGTATTAATCTATTGTTTATAATATATATATATATATATATATATAACATTTTTAAAGTATAAAATTTCAACAATATATTTTTTATAGCCCATTAATACATAAAAACTAAAATAAATATAATTTTTTTAATTTGTGTTACCATTAATTGCTTAATAGTGTATCTACTGATCAATATTAACTAAAGAGTCTAAAGTATAAATTGAAATCATAAATATGTTTTTAAAATTAATTAATGGATAATAAATGTAATAATATTATAATATAATTTAGTATATGCAAAATATGGTAAAAAGGTATWAAGTTTCTTATTACAAATATTTGTTAATAATTATTATATGTTTAAAAAAATTTCAATATAAAACATATTTATTTCCTAAACATTTAGATGATATTATACAGTAAACATATTTTTTCAGTTATTATTATTAATTTAATTACCGTAAAAAAACATTAAATTTCAAACAAAATTTATAAGAGATATTTAAATTATAATATGATTTTTATGTACAGTATATAAAAACATTGAAACAAAGTCACAAAAACTTTTTTTGTCTATAAGTTTTAGACATTCATTACCTGTTTGTTAATAAATTTTGTAAATCTAGAAATTWTGTAATAATTATATATTAAATATTTTAAAAGAAAACTTACTAAAAGTGTATTWTTGTATCTAATTTTATTAGCWCTGATTGTTACCAATTTGATTGTTATAAACATATTATTACTATCAGACCCACAATAAYCACTGAATCAGGTCATCGATGTCGCTGTCATTGTCGCCTACAATTAATTATTTGAGGCAAACATTTTGTTACCGATATTTGTCTCGATTTGTCGGTATCAGTACCGATACGATTGACATTATGGTCCGCAATGGCTTAGACTCAGTGCACACATTGCGGGCCATCGATATGGACACAGACTGGCATCTTATGCCAAAACAAATATCGTTTGGTCAGAAATTACTATTAAGACAGGCATTGGCCAAACTCGCAGATATTACCGATGATGACTATAATGRTCTCATCAATTCGGACGAMAATATAGATGATAGAGTTTCCGATGACTATASTAACCCGTATAACGAGTTTGATGTGGACAGTGGTAATCAATTTGTTATCATATTTTTTATGTTGTTGTTGTTGTTGTTGTTGTTGTTGTACTTATTGTTATAATATGTTATAATGTCGTCAACAGTAAAATCAATGGACAGTGAATTAGAGTTGAAAAGACTTGCATTGCAAACACAACCCGTTGTTGTCGTAAGTCAGCTAAAAATGCCGATAAATGAATCAAATACTTCGGTCGCCGATAATATTGGTCATGAAAATTGGTCTGAAGTCGAAACTAAAAACAACGATTCATTCAAATGTGTTGAATGCAATCGGTATTTCTCTTCGGCGAGAAATCTTGAAATTCATGTAAATAGACGTCACTTGAAATGTCAACCATTCAGATGTTATAAATGTGCAAAAGGTTTCTTCGCCAACATATCACTACTCAATCATTTGGCACAAAAACATCAAATTAAATCGTTTGCTTGCGATAAATGCCATTTCAAGACCTGTACTAAATGGCTACTGTTTCAGCATAAACTSATTCACTCAAACAATAGGCCGTTTGTCTGCAATTACAAGAACTGCAATCAATCATTCAAACGTAAAGACACTCTGAGTGGACATCAGTCAACTGTTCACTCGACTAATCGGCGAATTGTCTGCAATTATGATGACTGCAACAAATTGTTCAAAAACAAACTAACACTGAATCGACACCAGAAAGTGGTTCACTCGACTGATCGGCCGTTTGTTTGCAATTATGATGACTGCGATAAGTCGTTTAAACGCAAATATTCATTGACTGAACACCAGAAAGTGATTCACTCGACTGATCGGCCATTTGTTTGCAACTTTGAAAACTGTATCAAATCTTTCAAACGCAAAGACGCAATGACTGAACACCAGAAACGTGTTCACAAAAATTACTACAATTTTTTTAAAATATCTAAAAAATGTTTGTAAAACTCACTGATTTTTTAAAAATAATATAATCGTATTGTCCAATGAAAGTACCGAAACAAACAACAATAAAATGACTGTTTGATTGATTTAGAAGAAAGAGAAATATTATAAATAAGGATCCGATTCTTTGACTAATAACTTAATCCCCGACAACAAAGTATCGGTCCATCACTTAACCAACTGTTCATCACATATATGCTATGATTTAAAAAATAATTAGTTTTAGTTTTAAACAAATAATTTTGAATACTGAGAAAAAAGTTTWWAAAAAAAATATTAAATGAAAATTTTAAAAAATAATTATAATATAAAATTGTTTTGTTTTTTCTAAATACTTATTAGTCTAAATATTAGTTATAAGGTGACACAAACTTACATACAYACATACATACACACACACACACACACACACACACACACACACACACACACACACACACACACACACACACACACACACACACACACACACACACACACACACACACACACACACACACACACACACACACACACACACATTTAATAATATCATAGATTAAACTTTAACACAACTTTAACCAGGATACTTTAAAGCGTAAACTGTAAAGTTTAAAATGTACAAGTTTAAATAAAATTAACTTTATATACCGGTATATACTGTATATACATTTTTTCATAGTTTACTACATATATGTTTTTTATTGTCGGGCATGTTATAAATTATAATTGATTTATGTAATCAAAATTTGATGAATATTACAGTATTTAATTGACTTAATTAACGTAATTAGATTAAAATAGTTTAGTATTTTCTCAAAACTATTTTTAAAAATTATAAATCAAAATCAGTTTTATTATCAAACAGTTGAAGAATCAAAAGTTGTAATTAAAGAGAAAACAAAACAAAAATGAAAAGAAGAGGTTATTTGAATACGAAGAATATACGGTCGTATCAGACAAATCCAATGAAGCGAAGGCCTTCTTCACGACCATCGCGACTGACAAATGCTGGACCTAACAGATCTCGTAGACTCATGCAAATGAGTGACACAAGTGATCGTCCAATGGATGAAACAATGACTAAATCAAGGAAAAGACAACAATCAGTGAACAGTGGAAATGAACGCAATAAACGCAAAGAACGCAATTCAGAAATTTTTAGACCATTTTCTCAATGTATGGACAACAGTGAGAGAGGTTCGGATCCACCCATTAGATCGCCGTCAAAGTCATTGCCTCATCCGCTAAGTCCATTAGCAGACAGTCATCTGCAAAGTTTATCAGCCATTCATCTGCAAAGTCGACCAGTCATTCCTCTGCAAAGTCGACCAGTCCTTCCTCTGCAAAGTCGACCAGTCATTCCTCTGCTAAGTCCATCAGTCCTTTCTCTGCTAAGACTACCAGCCATTCCTCTGCAAAATCCATCAGCAATTCGTCCGCAAAGTCCATTAGCCAGTCATCGGCGACGAATTAATCTTAAAGATAAAAAAAAGATGCTTCAGATTATAGATCAAAAGCGTAAATAATTAAAATTACTAAATATTTATTCAAAAATGTTTATTATTATATAATTTTTGTTTTTTTTGAATTTCCAAACTTTAATTCGGTAGTAAAATATTAGAGACCAACCGATAATATTAAATATTTAAATTAATTATAAAAAATTGTTTATTAATTATAAAAAAAAATTTGTTTCAACAAACTGTTAGTTGATTTACATAAAAACGAAAAATTGATTTAATATAAATGTAATAAATATAAAAAAAATTATATTTGACTTAAATATTCAATCAAAAGTAATCTTAGGATCAATATCTTTGACGGACGACTTTTGTCTTCACAATAAACTTCTTTCAATAGACTTGATCTTCATATTTATATGCATTTTATTTATTAATAACTACTATTGTATTTAAATTACTAACAATTAATTGTTTAATAGTATAAAATAGTGAAATTTAATGGTCAGTGCTATCATTAACTTTGGCGACTAAATTATGGGTTTAATCAATAAAAAAACCAGCTGAGAATGCTTTAAAAGCATTTCCACACGAATTCCTTAACTTAAAAAGGAAAAAAAATTTTAAAAAATAAAAAAACAAGTTGAGAATGCTTCAAAAGCATTCTCATACGATCTCCTTAACTTAAAAAAGAAAAAAACCAAAAAAAATCAAAAAAAATTTTGTAGCTGAGCCTGGATTCGAACCTATGTCCTCGTGGGACAGACAGACAGACGGACAGACGGACAGACGGACAGACTTTTAGAATGCATATACGTATTCCTTTCAGGAATTCGTGAAAAAAACAAAAACAAAAATTTTTTTAATTTTTAGACGCCATTTTCTCTATGTTCCTGATGAAATATCAAAATTTCAATACTTATCCCATAGCTCATTTTTATGCTTTATAAAAAAATAAAATCAAAAAAAATCAAAAAAAAATTTGTAGCAGAGTCTGGATTCGAACCACTAATCTATGTGGGACAGACAGACGGACAGACAGACGGACAGACAGACAGACAGACGGACAGACAGACGGACAGACAGACGGACAGACAGACAGACGGACAGACTTTTAGAATGCATATACGTATTCCTTTCAGGAATTCGTGAATATCTAAAAACTATTTAATTTGTATTAAATGTTAGGAAAATATTTGTTAATTACTCTAAAATTATTGTTTACTTTACTACTACTATTAATTTTTTTTTCAATTTTAAGCATATTTTATGCTGCATAAGCTAATAAATTTATATGTTAAACATATTAAAATTATGATATAATATAATGTTTGATATACAGCAAACATATTAAGTTTCAATGATTGATAAGATACTGAACTAATATTAATATTATTTTCAATTCAATATTATTATTATTAATAAATGAGTTTATTTTGGAAACATTTAAACTTTCACTTTAACTGTTTGTTAGTCTTTTATTTGTAAACATAAACTTTTTTTTCTGAAAAAATTTATATATAATATTAGATAATTTTGTTAAAAAAATATATCATTACTTTCGCAAACAATATATATATATATATATATATATATATTACTGTATATCACTATATAATATGTCATCGTCTCAGTCGACAATGTATTTACAGAAAACTTATTGTCGCCGATATTTGTCTCGTTTTGCTGGTATTAGTGACGACACGATTGACATTCTGGTCCAAAA
This sequence comes from Oppia nitens, assembly GCF_028296485.1. NCBI lineage: Eukaryota > Metazoa > Arthropoda > Arachnida > Sarcoptiformes > Oppiidae > Oppia > Oppia nitens. The sequence continues at coordinate 1,618,492 of NW_026533199.1, forward strand.
TGGTTTCGATTCGGTGCACACATTGCGGGCCATAAATATAGACAAAGATTGGCATATTTTGCCGCCAAATATATCCATTGGACAGAAATTACTATTGAGACAAGCGTTGATCAAACTTCCAGATATTACTACCGATGATGACTACGACAGTGACAAACAAGAAATGACTCCGAAACTATCAATCACTAAGAGTTAATCAATTTGAACGACAATATGCAGACAATTTCGGATAACAWTAGTRATGTGGACAGTGGTAAACAATTTTATTCACATCTAATGATGACTTTATATTGTTTTTTAGTAAYAATATGTTTACCTCAACAGTGACATCAAGTGATAGTGAATTTGCTTTGGAAAGACTTGCATTTAAAAGACAACCCGTTGTTGTCTTGAGTCCTCTGAAAATGCCAATCAATGAATCAAATACTGTCGACAATAGTCGTCTAAACGAGTCTGAAGTCAAAACTAAAAGCACCGATCGTTTCAAATGTGGTCAATGCGACCGATTATTTTCGACAGAGTCCTGGTTTGAATACCATATGAATAGTTGTCACCTGAAATGCCGACCATTCAGATGTGATAAATGCAAAAATGGTTTCTTTAACAACATATCACTACTCAATCATTTGGCACAAAAACATGTGACTAAAGCTTTTGCTTGCGATTGTTGTCACTTCAAGAGTTGGTCCAAATGGCATATCACTCAACATAAGCTGATTCATTCAGCCAATCGGCCACATGTATGCAATTACAAGAACTGCGACAAATCATTTAAACGCAAAGACAAACTACGCGAACACCAGTTATCCATTCACTCGACTGATCGGCAATTTGTTTGCAATTACGATGACTGCGATCAATCGTTTAGTCGCAAACAGACACTCAATCGACACCAAAAAGATGTTCACTCGACTGAACGGCCATTTGTATGCAATTATGACGACTGCAACCAGTCGTTCAAACGCAAAGACAATATGCGTAAACATCAGACAGCCGTTCACTTAAACAATCGGCGAGATGTCTGCGATGACTGGGATGACAGCGACGATTGGTTTAAAAACAAAGAAACATTGAGTCGACACAAGAAACTGATTCACCGAAAGCTTAAACATTTTAAATGTTTGTTAACACTTCTAACGGATTCATTTTTTAYAAATTAAAAAAATAATAAATTTATTGTTTTGTTATTTGTTTAGAATTGGTGTCTAAATGATAGTGAAGGTCGACAACCATCAGAAAGTTAAGACTAATGAGTTTTAGACAATTGTTTGTCACTTTTTTGCAATACATTTATTAATCAGTTTTTTTTAAATTATAATAATAATAATATAAATTACATTTTATTTAATTAACTTTTTTACTAATACATAAATAATTTCTACTATTACATAATATCGTATATTTAATGATAGTGTATATAATATCTAATATTATTAATATAATAATAAATTTAACAATAAAAATAGTTTTTCTATAAGAAAATTAATTAATAATATATATTTTTACAGTTTATTTATTAACTTTTTTTTGTAGCTATAATTTAATAATTTATCTATAATTTCTAATTACTGTTATTTTGTACTATAAATTATAATAAAAATTAAKAAATAATTTATATTTTTATATTATATGTGCGTYAWATGGCGTATAAAAAAWATWATATTTTYAAARTATAAATTTTAATAAAGCTTCAAAAAAAAATAAAATATATGGATTAGTATTAAAAAATTTATATCTTTAGGAACATATATATATAATATGGCGGCAAAAGTACATAAATTTTAAACTTAATATTTAATTCTTGGATTGAAATTAATCATCAAAAATAAATTATATGAAATTAGCATAAAAATTATTATATCTTAAAAAGAAGATAGAAAAAAATAAGGTTGAATTAATACTTTTTAAATTAAGCTAAATGTTGATTAAATATTATAATTTATTTGAGTAGTAGTAGTAATAATAATAATAACAAATAATTATTAATTTACAATATTTAAGTATAAGTAATTATTACCTATAATTATATTTAATTATTAAATTATAAACAATATATATATATATATTTAAATATTGATTTTTTATTATAAATAATTTATGATTTTAAATGAATAAAATATAGTCATAAAAAACTATGCTAAAATCTTTACTTAAATAATATCTATAAACTGAGTTTATTTTGTATTAATATATTTTTTTAATTTTTTTATTTGCAACTCAAATGTTACTGTAAATGTTAAATCTGTATATTTAGTAGTGTTATTACTATAATATATTGATTTTTATTATTATTTTACTAAAAAATAATAGGTTTTTCTAATCAATAAACATTTGTAAATAAATATTTATTACAAAATAATACATTTTAATACATTTACATCTAAAAACTGTATTTTCTATTATAGTATGCATTTATTTTATTATAGTTTTTAAGTATTGAATTGTAAGGTGAGTTTAACTTATTTTTTAACAAAAAAAATGTATAAAAATAATAATGGGTTAAAAATATTGCTTAAATACATCAACTATACTGGCAACATTTATTTAGGATATCATATTAATAATAATAATTATAATTATAATACTAACCAAAAATTTAGAATAAACTTGAAAATCATTATAAAATTTTTAACAAATCTACTGGTCATAGGTTTTATAACATATTTATTGTATAATGATTTGTCAATCAGTTTATTTTATTTTGAAATATTTAAATTTCGGTCAACAAAATCACAATTATTAAGACTATTGCATACCTGTGCCTCATTGGGTGCTATAGTACAGCTATTATCTACCTATTGTACACTAGTAGTCAATGGCCGGCAAATTGTCGACCAGTTATTAGTCGGACGCGACAATCAATACGTGTCGGATAAGCGCGAGAGACGTACTGGTATTACTGTAACAGTTATTACCCTTATATTGTCAACTAGTATTCAACTAAACTATATGATTACAATTTATTTGTTTGTCAATCATGATATATCAAAATATTATTGGATAATATTGCCATTGTTTTGGTTTGCTGGCAATATGTTACTAATATTTACTGCACTTATTGCCTATAAATCATCAATAATTGCCCAACAATTGAAATATTTGGCCAACAATTTGGATAAATTTTCCCTACAATATGTTTATCAATATTGTGTTTCACTAAAAATCTATGTCAACCGTTTAGATAGTTTGTTAGCGTTACATAATTTTCTAGTTGTCATTATATTGACTATCAGATTAATTACCGATTTAAATAAATTGTATTTTGGTAATACTCAAAATCAACCATACACCCTGGGTAGTTTATTTGATAGTATAGTACAGTTTATCTATTTARTATATACGTGCAATATTATACCCAATGCTTATCAATTACTAATTGCTAGTATAGAAAATAGATTTAAGCTAGATAATAATAATAATAATAATAATAAAAATGCTAATGTTAATAATATAAATTTAACAATTATATTGTCATTGAAATTAATGTCCAGTGATATGTGTTTTACGTCTAACAGTTTGTATGCAATCAATAAACAAACACTAATAACATGTTTATCACTAATACTATCCTATAGTGTAATACTTATACAAACAAATGTTTGAATAATTGTTTTTGTTATTAAATTTTGAGTACAGTAGTAGTAGTTATAAAACAAGTATAGTATTTTTAATGTATATTTTTTCAAAATATAATTATTTATTTACTTAAATTTTGAGTTATATTATATAACTTATATATATATATATATTTGGTTGTATACACTAAAATATAAAAATTACATATCATTGAAATCAATATATTTATAAATAAATATTTATATTATAAAAACATTTATTATAAATATTAATAAAAAAAACATTAATTATATAAAGTACAGTATTTAATAAAGTGATAAAACTATTTATTTTATTGCATAATAAAATTGATTACATTTTATTTAGCAAGGTAATAAAGTATACTGTATATAATACTTTATATTTTTATTTTATTTAATATTTTTAATCCTATAATATTATATAACTTTTATTTTTTATTACAGTCTAACTAAAAAAATTGTCGTAAATACAATGGTCTAAAAACTATGGGCTAAAATATTTTAACTGTACTGGCAACATTTATTTTTGGATATCATATTACAAATAATAATTATTATTATTATTATTAGCTATTGTTATTACAAACATATTTTTACAAATTTTTTCTTCTTATTTTTATTAAAAATTTAAATAACTATAATATATGTGAAAAATTTAGTAAATTTTATTAAAGTATAATTTTAATCGATATACAGTATTATGTAAATAAATATTTATAAAAAAATACATTTGTATTTTCACTAAACCTATACTTTATATACTTATTATAAATACATAAATGAATAATAAAAACATTTTTTTAAATATCATATACAGTATAAAATGTTCAATAATTAATAGTATAGTAGTATTTGATTGTTATTTTTATATTACAAAACATAATAACACATAATATACATGAAATATAATAAAATATTAATTATATTTATAAAAACAAATTTTTTAAAAAACATTTATCTATTTATATAATAAATAAATAAAATTTTATAACAATTTTTATTCAATAAATAACAATAAAATAAATATTAATTTACAAAATAATAGTAATTATTATTATTACTATGTATTGTTAATTTTAAACTAAACAGTAAAAGCCATATGAATAATGTAAATAATATATAAAATTTATTTATTTAGTACTTCTATAACTATACTATTATAAGTATTTTTTAATTAAATTTTAAATAATACTATTACTTTTATTATTATTTATTTTTTAAATATTTTTTAAATGTAAACATAGTACTAAATGTACAATAGTTATACAGTATGTAATTAATAAAAAATATATAATAAATACTGTCAATATAAAATCTATTATATAATACCCTTTATATATATATATATATAAAAAACACTCACAAAGAAATTTTTTTTATTGTACAATCATATTGTACACAATATACTACATATAACATTTTAGTATAACGAAAAATCCAACTTTTTCTCCCCAACCATAGTATAAATCTATATAATATTTTCCCTATTCAGTGCCAGAATTACCAATTTTATATATATGTCATTACATAACATAGCATAAATAGTGCTATATTGAAACAGTTTTCGCACCAACACATCACAAAATTATTCCTTACCTCCCTTTAAAAAAATACATTGATGCGACCGAGACTATAAAACCCCGTGTATTCTCAATGTTTTTATCATTGAGATACTGGTAGTCACTCGGCATAAGACTAGTACTGCTAAGAGCCTTTAGCAGATCAGTTCTCTTCCCCTCTGGTTCGACCCCTTCTCTGATATGGTCCGTATACTTGGATGTATACACTTATGATGTCTTTTCAATAAAGCCTTTGGATTTCAATGTGAGTTTTTTACCTTTTATTGTCTTCTACTTTTCTAAGCGACCTAAATCCGTGGGTTCCCGCGTCGGGAGCTCCAGTATCGTAAAGGTCCCTTCTTATCTACATTAAGGTGAGATGACTGGCCGTCGGGTCCGCCGTGTCGGGGGATCTGGTCGGTTATGTTGTCAAGCCTTCCCGCGTATATAGCTAATGGACGGAACCGCCGTGTCGGGGGTTCCGGTCCAGTTATGTAATCCTACCCTAACCTACCTTTTGATGGTTGACCATCGGATCTGTCGTGTCGAGAGATCTGTACGGCTACGCTGTCCTCCTCCCTTACCTCCTTTGACCTATACTTAGTTATTGTTGGTATAGACTACTATATGTGTCATATGGAAGTCTCCGACATCCCCGAGATTGTACCAGGCCGCCGAAGGCTCTGCCCGATTTTTCGGCAATAGTCCTTCGTTTTAGTGAAACAGTTGTAGTTTTGTCGGTTCTCAGTGTTAGTTAACACTAATAGTCTGACCTTAAAATACAATTTACTAGGTGATCCACTAGTTGCTGTCTACGTGACAATAGCACTAGTTTTGTTGATTGTTGTAATTATCGGCTGTTTGAGTGAATGTGTGTGTGAATGTATAGCAGTGGTTACTCGAGTACTTATGTGCTTTCGCTAACTTAGTTGGGAAAAGCATAGTTACTATCTGATACCGACTGACTGGGTTGGCCAACGGTCCCAAGAGGGTTCCGGTCATCCGATCGCGTGATTGTGTGTTAATAGCCGATAACGGACACTGAGTTTAAGACCGTTAATATACGCTCCTCAATAGTGATCCGAGAGTATAGTTAAGGTTTGCCTTAACTTTATGAGTCTATAGTCACCTTCGGGATTGACTGACCCGGTATAAATAAATATTTGGACACCTAATAGTTTATTGTTGTTACATATGCACTGTTCTTACAATATCACGGCCAAAAACCTATAGGTGATGTCAAGTGACCCCAGAGACGACATAGTTATGTCTGACCAGATTTAACTCAATACCGTATGTGAGATAATAGAAATGTTACGATAATTATGTAATACTGTCGGCAATCTGTCGGTCATGTATTGTCTTTATTGTATTTGAGTGTATGATTTGTTTGTATAGATTTATGTTAATTTATGTGATCGGTGACTCTCCGGCGATGCATTCGTTGACCGATGCGGCGGCGGTTGTGTACGCGACACCGCTTGCTGTAGTTAATGAGCGCCTTATCATTGACGCCACCACACATACAATTTTGTCTAATATAGTTCTTGTCTATGTATGTTAGTTGAATGTAATTTTGTTGTCTGTTGTAATGTTATACAGTACAGATTAGTAGTCCAGTGATAGTCACCGTAACAAAGGTTTCGGGTGTTATCACATTTCACCGACGAGTGTCGGGTAGGGTTTAACTAGTGTTTAAACGCCTTTATTTAGTGCCGGGTAGGCACGGCTGTAGAGACATAGATGGGTTAGATTCCCCCAGAGATTGCTTGTGACGATCCCATGGTTATGTCATCAGAGTCAGAGGACTCTGATTTATAGTTTGGCCACAGGGTTGGTCAACGGGTATAGCATTACTTATCCTATAGTGGGTATTTGAATAGACTATACGCCGGTTTTACCGACGGTAGTACCGAGTGATGGTACTGACCATTAGACTCAGTCTTACTAGTAGATTGGGTATTGAGTTGCATGTTTTGGTTAGAGGGAGGCTTTGAGGCTTCTCTCGTTGACAATTGTTGGTAGTGCACGACCAGCTAGTCAATCGTTATGTTTTTAGTTACCAGTTTATAGCTGCGACTAGACATTTGTTGTCATTGAGATAGTCGGTTTTTGTTTGTTTTAGCGCAATTGTTGCGACTAGCCAGCCATTGTATGGATACTGATAACACTGTATCGTCATGTCTTCAATATACTATAGTAGGGTCACGTGTAGTTTGTGACCAAACCCGTAAAATAGTTTTCACTGGTCTCAGAGCTTCTGACCAGACCCGAGTGGTACAGACTTCGAGTCTTAACTCTCAAAACAATGAGTCTGTCTTAACATTGAATAGTGTTTCGTTCGATAGTAAAGGTCAAATTGAATTAAATAATCTCAGGACCAGAGATAATACCTTTTATATAATTGGTCCGCAAAGTAGAAATGTCTTAATTTACGATCAATCAGACATAGATTGTATTAATAATTGTGTAGTAAAAGCTAATATTGTGCCCAATGTACAATTCAGACAACCTAAGCCACTACAGGAGTACTGTGCCAATAGTGGCGGCCATTCCAGTGGTTTACGTGAAATCATTGCATGGAAAGTGAAGCGAGTAACTCACCCCAAAAATTCTCATGAAACATCTAAATAATCAACACTTTCCAGATATAAATGGCAATGTTATTAAAATAATATTGAAACGGTATAAAAATAGGATATATTATAGTTATAACAGTAATAATAAAATCTACTCTTTACATCATGGTGGAGGTGCGGGGTATAGAGAGTAGATTGAAATTATTATTACTATTTTTTCAAATCTTGAGCTCATTCTAATCTTAGTAGTTAAGCGGTCTTAACTAATTAAGCGATTTCCTGTATTTTAATTGCAAGTTATAATTATAATAATATCAAAAGTTATAATCTGATCATCGTTCAGACGCAACAATATAAATATTTATATGAATTATATGCAGCTTTAGAATTATTTTCTAAAATTTTGTTCACTTGTATTTTAGATTTTATAGGATACAGGTTGAAAGTTCAACAAATTTAAATTCTCTGATATAACAGTTGACATTAAATTAATTGTGTGATTTAATATTTAGTTTTTTTTATAAGTTTATTTAAGCTAATTATTAAATTACGATTAAAAGTATTGGACTGGTAATTTTCGAATTTATTTCAGGTATAATAAAACGTTTCATTTTTATAATTTTGATTTAATAAAAACAACATTTGTAGTAATACAAAATAGTGTACGCATTGCTGAGCTAAAGGTTACCCGGGTCGGGTAATTGAATGCCGCCAAACAGCATATTGACTGCAGTATTTTGTAAAGCTTATTTTGTTGTATTCGTATATGTGTTCCATTGTTTTGTGTCACTCGATTTTTATTAATTAATGTCAGTAGTACACATTTGTCTCAATATTATTTATTATAATTATAGTCATAATACATATGTATATTTGAAGAGAAAACAAAAATTTGACTGATTTTCAAATCGGATAACAAAATATATAATATCTTTCTCTCTCTATTGAGTTTTATTGAGTAAATTATTATGTATAAAATATCATTAGATAAGACAGTATTGAGTTTCTCTTAAAACTTACAACTTTTTTAGTTTTAAGTCGATGTATTATTACATTTTGTTTCAATTTAAAAATATATATATAAATGTCATTCCAATAGATTTTACTATAGATTTGTTTTGAGAGTGATTGCCTTTCTCTCTTATGTGGAGTCGGTGTCAGACTCAGTCCGATACCCTAAATTTAAGTACTGAATATATTTATCTCACATTTTTATGCCCTCTCATTGTTGGACTCAAGTTATTTGAAATTAAACGCACTGTTTTAAGTACTTTAATTGTCACTTATCTGATAAAATGAGGGATAGCAGACTGATTGTCTGAAACTTTATGTGTGTGTTAACTATAAAGTGCCGATAATAACAAATACAATATGGAAGTTACTATTTATAATATTAGGCAATACAATGTAACAATAATATGACTGTAGTATGACTATCAATATATTAGTTAGTTTAATAGTTATGCTAAAAGGTCGTACATTTTTGCACCTTCATTACAGCTAAAAACAGTTTACCCATAAAAACTATTTTTTCATTTCAATAGATATAACGTCTGTAACTGTATTACCAATTGAAAACAATCATTTTACTTATAAACGCAAAATTATAATGATATAAATGCCTTTAAGTGTATTCCCATTATTGATAAATCATAATAAATGCTTTTAAATATTATCTCTTTCGTGTAGTTTTAATACATTCAATAGCCTATAGTTATACATCACACAATCATTACTGAATTGATTTTACAGTATACTATATGGTATCTGTTGTGTTAAAATACATATTATACTGTATATTGAGTTTCAATGGTTTCTTCAATATATATTCAATAATTCCTTTTCTATTCAACAATTTAGATATATTGAGAACACAAAGTGCCGACCACTTGAATATTCAGTAATCACTCACTTATTTTTCTGGCCTGTAGTTATGTTTGCGCTCGTTTAGTTCAAACAACCACCCGATCAAACAATCGATTGATATAGTTATTCAAGTTATATGTAAATACCGATGATTTCGGTCTTTATTTGTTTTGATTTGCAATTTATTTTCCATATTCTCACTACTAATACCATAATTCACAGTTATATTGTATAAATGTATCAATGATTACATCACCCCAACAGTGCTCTAAGTATGTCCTTCATAGTTATTTTGTTTTTCTTTTGCAATGTATTGCAAACGAGTATCACATTTGTAGTCATATTTGTGTGCAAACAGAGATATAGAGACACAAAAAAAAAAGTTGATATTATAATATAGATATTAATAATAAATACATTTATATTAATTTTTTTATATCACGTTGTTTTTTCAGTTAAAAAAAACATTGCTTAACAGTTATAGCCATTGAAATGTTTTCAAATAAATAAGAAAATTATTGAATAAAATTAATTGATAGTGGAAAGTAATACAACATTTGGAATACCAGTTAATCAATCAATCAATCGTTTTGATCGTTGAAAACGCGTTTGACTTCCAAAACACTAAAATTGCAATACAATTGACTGAACACTGGATCTGACCGTTGATTTAGTGACCACTTCTTCATCACTTTAAGTTGTGTTATAATATGACTAAATGTATTTATATTAATGATAAGCTTTATAAAATAAGCTATTTTACTTATACCAAATTTGAAAGAGAAATTCAAAAAGATAGTAAACGAGCCATAGATATTTTTTGTAAAAAATTTCACTTAAAATACCAATTTATTTATTGTAATTACTATTATCAAAGCATTAATGGTAATGATTTCGAGCTATTTGTTAAATATAAATTAGTAGTTCAATCCTTTACAGACATAAAAATAGAAATATCTACAGAAAATAAAAATTATAAAACTGAAATTTATCATCAAGCAGCTGTACAACTACACAAACAATTTTTTAAGATAAACAAAATAGATAAAACTAATAGTCAAATTAAAAAAATAAATAAACAAAATAAAAATAAAATAAATAAAACCAAAAATAAAAAAAAATAAAATAAAATAACAACCTAAAAATATATGTACTTAATATAAAATTTATAATCAGTATATAAAATAAATTATTTCTATTTTATAACTAAATATAAATAAAAAAAAATTATTTAAAACACTCCCTTACTTATTATTTTATTATTTTTATTATATGTAATAAATTAATTAATTAAACATTCTAGTAATTTATTAACCATTAAATCATCAAAGGATTTAATGAGTGCTTACAATGCATTGCTTTTTAAAGTTATGTTTTAATGCTTTCATAGCGTTTTACATATTATATTTATTAATTTTATTGTGAATACACTGATATTAAGAGGTTTTTCGATGATATACTTAATTATACTGATATTAGACATAATTATTAATGATTTCCATCAAAATTAATTATAGATTAGGATTAACGAGACATTTTTTTTGTTAGCAAAAGTCGTCAAAAGCGAGAGTTAGCTAAATTTTTAACGGTATTGAGTGCAGCCGTTAGCGGCCAGTATTAGTGCACTCAATCTCGCAAACAATTCCTGCATTACTCCTGTAGTTAGTAAATGTATTGACTTGTTTGAAATATTGCTAATATTTGGTCAAAAAATGTATTATTTGTTTGGATTGATTCTCTGTAAAATGATTATTTCTTAGACGTTAACGATTTGTATTATGCATTTGGCAAACAAACTCACTATTTATGTGCATTACTTGACATGAGATCTGAATGCTATATCATATAACAATGACACACATTATCACTACTATTATCATTGCATTTATTATTGTCTAAGTCAGCCGTTGAGATGCATGAGCTGTGCTTTTAATAAAATGTTTGTGTGGATCGCACAGTCTATTGAAAGCTAATTTGAATAACAAATGATATCATATATAATATGACTAATGATTGCATTAATTATTTGTTGTTATCTTTGAATTATTAATGAAATACTTTGTGACATTTATTCTAATGAAATGGGAGTTACATATAAGCAGTTAAGGGTTAAGATAAAGTGGGGACAGTGGGGGTATATGGGATGTACTGTTTAAGGGCTTACCACCTCTGCATTGGTATATCTGTGAAAATCTTGAAAGTTGAGCGTCAGTCTAGAAAAGGATGGTATGTGTGTTCACTTAGGTGTATGTCATGTAAATGCCATTCATATGGTATGAATGAAAGCAAAGATATCGATATTTTGCGGTCATTTAGTTATCAAATGTTTGTAACAAACTTTTTGTTAGAGTCGTCGCTCAAAGGCTTTTTTGTTATTAGATTTTTCAAACAATAAACAAACAAAAAAAAAAGTGATAAAAAGTTTTAGAGAACATTCATTTTCAATAATTATATTATAAAATACTTACATATTATTAACAAATAGTCTATTTTGAATCACTTGATTATCTCTAATTTAAGTATGAATTTTGGATTTATGGCATCATTTGTTTGTTTGATTCAAAGTTTTCTATATATAGCTTTAATTGAATCAATGACGTACTCTCCCGACTCTCGATACTTGTGAGGCACTGACTGTTAGTTTTCGTATTAGTTGTATATTAGCTTTGTATGAGATAATAAAAAATAGGGAATAGCCTGTAGGCACTAAACAATGTTCCCCTCATTGTGAATAAGGCAGGTGACTGTTCATACCATACCATACATACATAGTACATACGTAGGACTACCCGTTTGAGTTGAAAACTAACTCTCATTCACTATCGATCCCTAAATTTCTCTCCTCACTCGCTATCGACCCTCTTTTTAATTTGTATGGCTCTAACAATTGCATCTAAATATAGCCATAAACTGTGTCTAAAAAGCACTCAATTGGCAACTGAATGCCTATATATATCTGTATCTGTCATTTGCATACATCTGTGTGTCTGAGCCTGTGATCAACCAGAATCTAATTATGTCTAGCAATTCCTTTCAATAGAGCAATAGAACACACACACATATAACACCGGATGTACTCGAATGCTCCTTAACTATTCTCGAGTTCGAAAACTAGGTCTCTCTTTCTCTCACTCTCTCTCTTATGAGTGAAAATCATAACAAACTTTTGTTGTAAATTCTGTGCCATAACTTATACCGTATATACTGTACAATGAGATAATATATACAGTTTATGTATGTTGAAGTATGTGTGATATGATGTGCACTGAGAATATCCATCAGTGCTGTGCTGACGGTATTCATTTGAATGACCTCTTGAAAACTTGTTTCAGTAGACAGACTTCTGGCACTCGGAGAGGGATAGGGAGAGAGTGATTGGAAAGTTGGCTAACAATAGACCAAAAACGGAAACAGATTTTACATATTATGTATGCAAACAAGGGGTGCAATCATTCAGTCATTTGAATAGCACTGATATACAGACACACAAACACAATGACTGTATTAAATGCAATTCACAGTCAAAGAGAGCAGATTTGTTGGACTATTTTAAAGCTGATATCAGGTTCCGTGAAAACAGAGATACTTTTACTCTCTTTTTCTCTCTCTCTCCTGTCCTCATCAACCGATATTGTGTGTCGTTTATTATTTGTGTATTTCCCACTCAATCTCCCGTTCCTTTCTACTCAAATGTCGAGTGCTTTCTTGATTTTCATTTGCATTGCAAAATTTTTTATTAGACAGACATAATTCAGAGATCATACATATTAGTCTAGAATTATTGTGGGATCATATGTTGAGCGACTGACTCTATAGTACTGTACACTAACGGTGCTCTCATTGTCGGAGCACTTGATGGCGATAAGTAAATCGTTTGTATTTTGAAAAGTTTACTATTTAAGTTTTACACACACATAAAAAGCTGATAAAATGATAACAAATTTTGTAGCAATTTTTTATACTATTTTCCCTGCATTTTCATTATATTACAATTTACAATATATCTTAATAGAAAGTGAGTGATATATATATATAGTATCGTTTATAATATATACTATACGGTATATTGTAGTTAGTAACTGTAGTATATGGAGAATTTATATAAAAATACATACAATATATACCGGGATATATATATTATAATTTTCATTGAATACACGATTCAATGGTTATTTTAATCGATGTCATGAATACTACATTTTTTCTGTATTACATGTGAAACCCGGTTACACTAATTCACTCATTAGGAGCACATTTATGGCACTTTAATTTGCTTTCAAATCAAATTAAACTTATGTTTTTGAGAAATTTATATCTTTGAAAAAAAAATTATTACAATTTTTGACAATCCCTTGACAACACACACCTACACCAACCAATACATCTACCATTTCTTAAACTATACGCTATATAATATATCATACCTAAAATGCTAACCAATGACCTGTTATAACCCAGTACTTGATGAATTTGTCGTATGCTTTAAAAGCATAAACTAAAACATAAATAATTTTAAAATCGATATAAGTTGTAAATCCATGTAAACTAAGTTTAAACTGTTTTAATTGAGTTATTTTGTTTTAAAATCATTGATAAAATGCAGTCAAAAATCAGTTGCTGTGAACAGAAAAGATTGACAAAACCTGAAAACAAAAATCAAAATAAATGTTTTTATAGTGATTTTAATACAACATTAACTGCTTAGACAGCAATTTGCGATCTCATTGTTGCTCTTCACGCGTATCCATCAGTTAATTGTTGACTATTTTTACTCAATGAATGCATTACTAATTCTAGCTATGATTTTAATATTTATTAATGAATTAAACACTTATTAAAATGTTTTTTAAAATAGACAGTAATTGAAATAACTCGACAACAAATAGATTTTAAATTTTAAGTAATGATATAAATTCATTGTTTTTGTTATTATATATTCACAAAAAAAATAATAAAAATTTAGTAAATAATTATGCAATGAATTCAGACATTTTAACAAAAGAAATCAACGATAGCGTAGAGAGTAGAGAGTGAAAGCACCAGCATTACCATATATCTATAATATGTTAATCCATGACTAGATTTTTAATTTAAAAATAAATATTGTTATGGTATCAAAATTTTTTATAACATAATTATCTAACATAATAAAAAAAAATCTCAATAATATTTAAAAAAAAAATAAAAAAATAAATATACACATAAATTTTACTAATTACTATTTATATTACAGACCAAATATTCCGAACCCAACCAATTCCTTTGCACCATCTTTCCCAAGTTTTCCCAAAAGTATCCAAATTTTAATTAAAATAAAATTTTAATCAAATTTATCATAAATAATTAATTTTATAACAATAATGAATGTAATATACACTAAAGACTGTGAAGTGAATGCCACTATTCAAAGAAACTGTATAATTATTGATATTATAAGTAATCTCAATAATAACTATAGAGTAAATTACAAAGAAGAACAAGATATTAGATTAAGTTTACATCACAGTAAAGATAATTATTATTATGAACTCTATAGTTTTGGAGATTTTACTTATAATAAAAATACAATTCATTTCTTAATTAAACAAAAATACAAACCTAAAAGACCACCAATTGGACTTAAGTATATGTTAATCAATTATAGACACATAATAGAAATGTATTATAAAACTAATGATATTCAAACATTATCAAAATATAATACACCAGACCTAAGCGATGAATTGATAGAAATTATTATAAGAAATAATAATTTAATTAAAAATAATTATGATAAATATTTGAAAATAAATTATTGTCCATTTTGTGACCATTTTAAAAGTACAAATATTTCTAATACTAAGGAGCATTTGCTGAATGAACTAAGTTTGAGCACAGATTGTAAAATACATAAAAATATAAATTATGTAAAAACTGATTGGATTAATCAGTTTATATACAACACAAACAAATTCAATTACAAATTATATTATTGTCAACTATGTCAAACAAACTATAATCAAATAGATAATTTTTCACTTAAAAATACCTTCTTAATATTAGAACATTTTAATAATCACTATAATTTTAAAACCCTCATTTGTTTACTTTGTATAGACTCAGAAACATATGTTGCCAATGATATCGGATTTGCAATTATTCATTTTAAGACGCATTTGAATTCATTGAATAATAATTTATCCAATGAAATCAGTAAATTTTATTATGGTGATAATATAACCATAAATCTACTTAACTTCTTATTTACCAATTATATTATATTACCAGAATCAATAATTGAAAAAAATATTAAAATTAAATGTTTAGATAACTATCCAAATTCAAAAATATACAACTCAGTTGATTTTATTAGTAAATCCTTAAATATTGTAAAAGATTTCACTATTAAAAGTAATTTAGACAGTATTATATTTAAAAACTCTGAATTAACGACAAAATTAAATACAACTCATTTAAAATGTAAAAAATTTTCAAATAAAAAATGTTTAAAAAGGTTAAATAAAGTTAAGTTATCAGGGACAAAGAATGTTAAGATATGGTTAGAAAATAATGAAAATTTTAGAAAATCATTTTCTAAAATTAGTATATCAGTTAGCACATCGGATTATACAGTTAAAAAATTTACAAATAAATACGAATTGTCGTTAAAAGAGTTATAAAATATAATTATTTGTCCTGAATTGTATTTAGAATTTGATAGTAATTATTTATTTGAATTATCAAAAAATATATGGCTAAAGCAAGACTTTGTAGATGGTTTCTTGTATATAGCCCAAAATTTTGTTGACAAATATGATTGTCTCGTATTACTTTCCACTGAAGTAAATACTATTATTAATCCTAGAAATGATTTTACCAAAATTCTAAGGCGGCATCACCATTACATAAATAACACAAAAATATTAATTTTTCCAATAATTTACAATAAACATTGGTTATTATTGCTATATAATAAACAAAAAAACACACTGTATAATTATGATTCAATGCTTAAGTCTCGATATACACAAACCAATTGTCACAATCAAATAATTAAATACATTCAAACTGTTTTCAATAAGACACCAGAATTTATAATTGAAAATTGTTTAATACAATTTGATAATAATTCTTGTGGATTATTTATGATATATAATTTATGTATGTATTTAAAATTAGCCGAAGAAGACACGTTCCTTGACGTTAATAGATTTAGAATATTTATGTTAAACGTAATAATTGATAATAATTATCAAAATTGTAATTTATTCTTATAGGTTTTAACGTCAGAATCATTGTGTAATAAAATAATAATAAAATTTTTTATAAATAATCAAAATATGTCTCATTTAATATTAACTTTAAAACATAATTGTAACATAAAATGTAAACAATATGAACAACATCGACCACCTACTCCTGAGTTGCCAAAGCTTACATCTTCTGATTTACGTCCATTTGAAAAAACAATTCATAATTTAAACAAACAATTTAATAAAGAATATTTTTTCAGAAAGGATATTAACTTCGGTGATCAGTATGTGTTAAATGACAATAATCTATCAGCAATATTTATTTGGACCAATTAAAGAAGATGACAATAGAGAACGTATGAAATTTCTTGTATGTTCAAGTTTGCTTAAAAAAAGATCATTGAAATATAAACTTACTTCAGATTATACAAAAGTTTGTATTAATAACTATTATAAAACTAACTTTTTACCACCTGTTTATTATATACCTAATTATTCACATAACTTAAATAAAATCATTAATAACAATTTTTCACTAATTAATAAAAATAAAATCAAATTTATTTGTGTATACTGTAATTATAAATGTAAAGACAGCAAAGAGTTTATTAATCATCTAAATAAAGAAATGGATAATGAGATACAACATATTTGTAATAATTATTGTGTAGAAATGTGTATAAATCATATACATAGCAAAAACGACAATAACATTAATTTGAATCAGTGTAAACATATATGTATTATTAAAAGTTTTAATAATATCATCAAAACAAAACTTACTAATAATTTTATTAACAATCATAAAACATATAAATTCTGTGCTTATTGTCAAGGATTGACCAGTCGAACTGAACTGAAAAAACTAATTAAAACAAAAAATATAATTGAATTATTAAAAACTTTTTACAATCACATTAATATGAAATCTGTGTTATGTTTGTTGTGTCGTGCGAAATATTTTAGTCAATACAAAAATGGACATTCTATTGAACATTATATTACAAATGATTTAAGCATTATTATTGATCATTTGATATCACATCATGTGACCGATATCCAAGAACCTCTACATCTGGAAGTCTCTACATTTAATTATGGTGATGACATCACAATCGACGCTCTGGCATGGATTAGACAGTACGTCTACGATGTTGGAGTAACTAAAATTGAAGAAATCATCAAAAACAACATCAAGAAAGCATCACCGGATTCAGTTGTCTATTCATCACTAACAAAGGCGATTTCGGATATTGGGACACTGGGTGAATTTAATTCGTTTTATACCATACCTACTGAAGATGATAACATAGCAGCCGATGATATAATCAATGACTTATTTAATAAACTTAATTAATATTTTAAACTTACTTATATAACCTTATAAACTGGTGTGGATAGGTGTCCCGCTTTCCGTTGGCGGTCATCCAACCTTTTATTGGTTGTTAGTCGGTCGTCTGATCAATGAATTAAACTAGCAATTGCTCATGAAACAATTTATTCACATATAGTTTAAGTAATACAATACAATTATATTAAAACAAAAACAATTGGACAATACGATATTGAAAACTGACAATTATAATTATGACATTTTGAAACAATAATTGCTAAGTAGTACCCGAGACTTGTTAACTAACTTAACTTAACTTGACTGCCTCTCTCCATAGTTATACCGGACCGGCAACAGAATCGTGCGCACCAATCCAGCAGCCGGTCCAAATACAGGTATGGGAGGCATCAGTTGATCGCATACCTTACTATATATGTCTATGACTGCACAAATCAGTTACCACGTAAACAAATACTGTTACAAATGCCATCCAATCAGTGTCGATCGTCCCCGATCGACATAAAAGCTTATTTTATAGTAATACAATAGATAATATAAGCAGAATAAAATAAACGATTATATTAGCTTTATAATTATAATAACACGTGTAATCCAAAAATCCGACGTCGAACATCTTTTCTAGTCGGTCATCGATATCGATATACCGTCGATCAGGACATCTTTCCCAATCGACAAATAACATCGACCTAATATCCAATTAAGTCGAACACGACTTACAACACCTCAGGCGTCCCCTGGTGAAGCGTCTCCCATATGGACACCACGAAAGCTCGCATACGGGATGGTCAGTACTGAATAAACATCAGCCGCCGCTGATAACTGGACTTAGTCCCCAGGAGTCATAAACAACTCCTAATTCTCGTTATATTACAAATATCTTATACCAAATAAAATCTTTATAAAATAACAAATTTTTTTTTGTCTTATGTGTAAAATGTGTATGTGTGTGATTTCAACATAAAGAAAGGGTTCTAACGGACGACCGGCATTGACTTCACCGAGAACGTCTGCAAGCAAACCTTATTGTTAAACGTCGACCCACCCATCGCTTGATTTCGAATGACAAGCGATGGGTCCACTTGACTGACTTGGGTCGCTTTTTCCATKAGTCGTCTTGGCAATTATGCGGAATTCAACTTCATCTTCCGCGTCCAAAACTGGGTAATTAAATTCTGGCTGTGTTACAGGTTGAAGATTGACCCTTGTCCATTGGGATTTGTTGCTATTGTTGGTGTTCAGTGTTTGGACTATATATTCAGCTTCCAGCGTGTTTTCAAATTTCTCCCATCCTATTTGAAGATACTTTTCATCTCTTTTTATTAGGTAAGGTTTTCCAGGTTTATTGTTATAATGACCAGTAAATTTTATCCTTTTGTCCTTTGTTGTAGGTTTTTGCTGAGGATTGTTTTCAGAAATTCCGTTGGCCATCCGCTTATTGGGTTCAGGTAGTTGATAATCATTGCTGATTGCATGAATTTTGCTTCCTAAGGGATCCTTGGACGTTGCTCTGAATTGGTAGCTTTGGCCACGCCGTAATTTGGAATATCCGTACATATCGTCGTCGACACAACACCGTCCTATAAATGTCCAGGCTTGCTGTGAGCTGATGCGTATTTCTATATCAAATGTCGCGTTTCTTCTGTACTCCAGAGGTATAGTATCCCAACTTAACAGGACCGTTGTATCATCTACTTCTTGAACGTGTATCTCATAATTTTCAGTCTTTTCGTCTTTGTCTTGTTTTTGTTGATTATCGGCGGTTTCAATTGTCTCTTGTTTTTGCTTTTTAAACTCCCGTTTCGGCCATTCGTTTAGTTTTCTTTTGTGATGGAGTGACGCCAGTAAATCAAAGTGTGAACTTAGGCACGGAATATAAACACCATTATCTAATTGTTCGACTTGTTCGGGTGATACTGCTATTTTGTTAATAACAGAGTCGTCTTTGATAGCATCGTATTGATCGCCTTTAGAAGGTGAGTTTATTTCAACTGTATAATTTTTGTTGTCTTCGACTTCCGATAGTCTATCAATTAAGTTTTCTTCTGTCGTCTCGTTGATGTCAGTTTCAGTATTTTTATCCGAAACATCGGGCGTTGATGTGGGAACTCCAGACAATATTCTCTTGGATTTATTAATATATCGACTGATGACAGTTTTGCATTTTATGCATTGACATCGATGTCCCTGGCCACGTGTACATAAATTGCTGTTGTCATCTTCTAATAATTTTCTGCTATATTTCCATGCATTTCGTCTAGAATTTTGGAACCAAATTTCAATTGATCTTTGATTGCGATTCAATACTCTTGATAAGTTTTCCAAATCAGTTGAAGTTGGATACGGGTTTGTTTCAATGAAACCACGCAATATCTTTAACTGGAAATCTGAACATTTGGTGCCTCTACTTCTTGTATCTGACAATCGATCTTTTATTATCTGAATTTGTTGATTTTCTATTGGATTCAGATGATCTTCCATTATTATCTGGATATCGTTTCTTGATTTCAGATGATCTTCCATTACTCTGGTGATCGTCAGTATTTTCAGTCGATCACTGTTACTATATAGTGATCTTCAGTATCTTCAGATGATATACTGTTACTATCTGGTGATCTTCAGATGATATACTGTTACTATCTGATGATCTTCAGTATCTTTAGACAATATACTGCTACTATCAGGTGATCTTCAGTATCTTCAGATGATATACTGTTACCTTCGGGTTGTCTTCAGTATCTTCAGATGATATACTGTTAATATCGGGTGATCTTCAGTATCTTCAGATGATCTACTGCTACTATCAAGTGATCTTCAGTATCTTCAGATGATATACTGTTACTATTTGGTGATCTTCAGTATCTTCAGATGATATACTGTTACTATCAGGTCATCTTCAGTGTCTTCAGACAATATACTGCTACTATCAGGTTATCTTCAGTATCTTCAGATGATATACTGATACTATTTGGTGATCTTCAGTATCTTCAGAAGATCTACTGCTACTATCAGGTTATCTTCAGTATCTTCAGATGATATACTGTTACCATCAGGTCATCTTCAGTGTCTTCAGACAATATACTGCTACTATCAGGTTATCTTCAGTATCTTCAGATGATATACTATTACTTTCGGGTTATCTTCAGTATCTTCAGATGATATACTGATACTATTTGGTGATCTTCAGTATCTCCAGAAGATCTACTGCTACTATCAGGTTATCTTCAGTATCTTCAGATGATATACTGTTAATATCGGGTGATCTTCAGTATCTTCAGATGATCTACTGCTACTATCAAGTGATCTTCAGTATCTTCAGATGATATACTGTTACCATCTGGTGAWCTTCAGTATCTTCAGACGATCTACTGCTACTATCAAGTGATCTTCAGTATCTTCARATGATATACTGCTACTATCAGGTTATCTTTAGTATCTTCAGATGATATACTGTTACTTTCGGGTTGTCTTCACTATCTTCAGATGATATACTGTTAATATCGGGTGATCTTCAGTATCTTCAGATGATATACTGTTACTATTTGGTGATCTTCAGTATCTTCAGATGATCTACTGCTACTATCAAGTGATCTTCAGTATCTTCAGATGATATACTGTTAATATCGGGTGATCTTCAGTATCTTCAGATGATATACTGATACTATTTGGTGATCTTCAGTATCTTCAGAAGATCTACTGCTACTATCAGGTTATCTTCAGTATCTTCAGATGATATACTGTTACTATTTGGTGATCTTCAGTATCTTCAGATGATATACTGTTACTATCAGGTCATCTTCAGTGTCTTCAGACAATATACTGCTACTATCAGGTTATCTTCAGTATCTTCAGATGATATACTGTTACTATTTGGTGATCTTCAGTATCTTCAGAAGATCTACTGCTACTATCAGGTTATCTTCAGTATCTTCAGAAGATCTACTGCTACTATCAGGTTATCTTCAGTATCTTCAGATGATATACTGTTACCTTCGGGTTGTTTTCAGTATCTTCAGATGATCTACTGCTACTATCAAGTGATCTTCAGTATCTTCAGATGATATACTGCTACTATCAAGTGATCTTCAGTATCTTCAGATGATATACTGTTACTATTTGGTGATCTTCAGTATCTTCAGATGATATACTGTTAATATCGGGTGATCTTCAGTATCTTCAGATGATATACTGTTACTATTTGGTGATCTTCAGTATCTTTAGATGATATACTGTTAATATCGGGTGATCTTCAGTATCTTCAGATGATATACTGTTACTATTTGGTGATCTTCAGTATCTTCAGATGATATACTGTTAATATCGGGTGATCTTCAGTATCTTCAGATGATATACTGTTACTATCTGATGATCTTCAATCTCTACAGACAATATACCGCTATTATCAAGTGATCTTCAGTATCTTCAGATGATATACTTTTACTATCTGGTGATCTTCAGTATCTTCGGACGATCTACTGCTACTATCAAGTGATCTTCAGTCTCTTCAAATGATATACTGTTAATATCGGGTTATCTTCAGTCTCTTCAGACAATATACCGCTACTATCAGGTAACCTTCAGTATCTTCAGATGATATACTGTTACTATCCGGTGATCTTCAGTATCTTCAGATGATATACTGTTACTATTTGGTGATCTTCAGTATCTTGGGATGATATACTGTTACTATTTGGTGATCTTCAGTATCTTCAGATGATATACTGTTAATATCGGGTGATCTTCAGTCTTTTCAGATGACTTACTGTTACTATCAAGTGATCTTCAGTATCTTCAGATGATATACTTTTACTATCTGGTGATCTTCAGTATCTTCGGACGATCTACTGCTACTATCAAGTGATCTTCAGTCTCTTCAAATGATATACTGTTAATATCGGGTTATCTTCAGTCTCTTCAGACAATATACCGCTACTATCAGGTAACCTTCAGTATCTTCAGATGATATACTGTTACTATCCGGTGATCTTCAGTATCTTCAGATGATATACTGTTACCATCTGGTGATCTTCAGTATCTTCAGATGATATACTGTTACTATCTGGTGATCTTCAGTATCTTCAGATGATATACTGTTACTATTTGGTGATCTTCAGTATCTTGGGATGATATACTATTACTATTTGGTGATCTTCAGTATCTTCAGATGATATACTGTTACTATTTGGTGATCTTCAGTATCTTCAGATGATATACTGTTAATATCGGGTGATCTTCAGTCTTTTCAGATGACCTACTGTTACTATCAAGTGATCTTCAGTATCTTCAGATGATATACTGATATAATCGGGTGATCTTCAGTATCTTCAGATGATATACTGATACTATCGGGTGATCTTCAGTATCTTCAGATGATATACTGATACCATCTGGTGAACTTCAGTCTCTTCAAATGATATACTGTTAATATCGGGTTATCTTCAGTATCTTCAGACAATATACCGCTACTATCAGGTAACCTTCAGTATCTTCAGATGATATACTGTTACTATCCGGTGATCTTCAGTATCTTCAGATGATATACTGTTACCATCTGGTGATCTTCAGTATCTTCAGATGATATACTGTTAATATCGGGTGATCTTCAGTATCTTCAGATGATATACTGTTACTATTTGGTGATCTTCAGTATCTTGGGATGATATACTATTACTATTTGGTGATCTTCAGTATCTTCAGATGATATACTATTACTATTTGGTGATCTTCAGTATCTTCAGATGATATACTGTTACTATTTGGTGATCTTCAGTATCTTCAGATGATATACTGTTAATATCGGGTGATCTTCAGTCTTTTCAGATGACCTACTGTTACTATCAAGTGATCTTCAGTATCTTCAGATGATATACTGATATAATCGGGTGATCTTCAGTATCTTCAGATGATATACTGATACTATCGGGTGATCTTCAGTATCTTCAGATGATATACTGATACCATCTGGTGAACTTCAGTCTCTTCAAATGATATACTGTTAATATCGGGTTATCTTCAGTATCTTCAGACAATATACCGCTACTATCAGGTAACCTTCAGTATCTTCAGATGATATACTGTTACTATCCGGTGATCTTCAGTATCTTCAGATGATATACTGTTACCATCTGGTGATCTTCAGTATCTTCAGATGATATACTGTTACTATCTGGTGATCTTCAGTATCTTCAGATGATATACTGTTACTATCTGGTGATCTTCAGTATCTTCAGATGATATACTGTTACTATTTGGTGATCTTCAGTATCTTGGGATGATATACTATTACTATTTGGTGATCTTCAGTATCTTCAGATGATATACTGTTACTATTTGGTGATCTTCAGTATCTTCAGATGATATACTGTTAATATCGGGTGATCTTCAGTCTTTTCAGATGACCTACTGTTACTATCAAGTGATCTTCAGTATCTTCAGATGATATACTGATATAATCGGGTGATCTTCAGTATCTTCAGATGATATACTGATACTATCGGGTGATCTTCAGTATCTTCAGATGATATACTGATACCATCTGGTGAACTTCAGTCTCTTCAAATGATATACTGTTAATATCGGGTTATCTTCAGTATCTTCAGACAATATACCGCTACTATCAGGTAACCTTCAGTATCTTCAGATGATATACTGTTACTATCCGGTGATCTTCAGTATCTTCAGATGATATACTGTTACCATCTGGTGATCTTCAGTATCTTCAGATGATATACTGTTACTATCTGGTGATCTTCAGTATCTTCAGATGATATACTGTTAATATCGGGTGATCTTCAGTATCTTCAGATGATATACTGTTACTATTTGGTGATCTTCAGTATCTTCAGATGATATACTGTTAATATCGGGTGATCTTCAGTCTTTTCAGATGACCTACTGTTACTATCAAGTGATCTTCAGTATCTTCAGATGATATACTGATATAATCGGGTGATCTTCAGTATCTTCAGATGATATACTGATACTATCGGGTGATCTTCAGTATCTTCAGATGATATACTGATACTATCGGGTTATCTTCAGTATCTTCAGATGATATACTGTTACTATTTGGTGATCTTCTGTATCTTCAGATGATATTCTGTTACTATTTGGTAATCTTCAGTATCTTGGGATGATATACTGTTACTATCGGGTGATCTTCAGTATCATCAGATGATATACTGTTACTATTTGGTGATCTTCAGTATCTTCAGATGATATACTGTTAATATCGGGTGATCTTCAGTCTCTTCAGATGACCTACTGTTACTATCAAGTGATCTTCAGTATCTTCAGATTATCTACTGCTACTATCAAGTAATCTTCAGTATCTTCAGATGATATACTGTTACTATCAGGTTATCTTCAGTATCTTCAGATGATATACTGTTACTATCGGGTGATCTTCAGTATCATCAGATGATATACTGTTACTATTTGGTGATCTTCAGTATCTTCAGATGATATACTGTTACTATCGGGTGATATTCAATATCTTCAGATGATCTATTGCTACTATCGTGTGATCTTCAGTATCTTCAGATGATATACTGATACTATCGGGTGATCTTCAGTATCTTCAGAAGATATACTATTACAGTGTGGTGATCTTTAGTTCACTCGGTTTATTATGAGATTCCCATGTACTCTCATATGTTTCACTCGGATTCAGATTAGTTTGCGATATCTTCACATATAATTAACACTGTTTTCGATTTCATATTGTATATGTATACCGTCATATGTCACAGCTTGAGGGTCGTTATTGTTACTCAATTTAGTCAGTGAATGTAGTGTTACAGCACACGGCAACAGCACAAAAATTACCAAATAATCAAATTTCAATATATGACATTCTCATCATATAATACTTATGATTGAATGAGTGTATGTGTAATTATTCATTTATGTTAGTAAAAATAAACTTTTAATTTTATATTTTCTATTAATATTTCCAATGTTAAGAAGTTTATTTATTATCAACTAAAATAACTTTTAAGCATATGCGCAAATAATAATTTAAATATTCTGTTATTAATTTAGACTTAAATTCTTAAAATAATTTTGAAAATTTGTTTGAAAAAAGACACATCAATTATAAACAAAAAAGATATAAAAATACAGTGCATGTAAAATATTTAAAACATACTAAATTTATGTTTATTTTAAAGCACGAAAATAGATATGAAAAGTTTTCTATTAATTTGGTATGTCTTAACTTTTATGCTCTAAAATAATGTAAAATGTTTATGTTGACTGACTTTTAATAATGGTTTTATGGCAAAAAGTGATTATATTTTTTGTTAGTATTGTAAAAGTTATACAAAAAAATTTTTTTTTCAATATAATGCAAACTAAACACATTTTTGTGCACACACATTTTATTTTAAAACAAACCTATATATTTACGGCTTTTTTGTGATATACTTTAATTTATTTTAACACTTAATCTATTTTTAAAGACAAAAAAAAAATTTTGATTCCATTTAGCCGTAGGTTTGTACTGACAAAAAAAATCTATTCTGACGCTGTAAAAATTAGCAAATAGTTTTCAGACTATAAAATTTATTTTCGATATACTTGGCCTGAATTATGACAAATATTATTATAATAATTCTTTTATATAACTAAATCCATAGATTAAATATTCACAACAGATTATTTTTTGGTTAAACAATAAGTTTTAGTAATAGGAATTTATATTTTTTTCTAAGATATTTAAGTGATAAAATAGTGGAACAACAATAAAATATAATAAGTCTGAAAAAAATATTTATTATTACCATAGTATAAAATAAAGTAATACTTACCTAGAATTTGAATAATTTAAGTATTTAGTCATTTTATATTTGTGCTTTTTCCTTCTCTTTGGGCTTACCTGTAATCGAAAGATATCGAATGTGGTTTTATTGGGCATTTGGATCCCCAGTTCTGATAAAAGAGTCAATTTTGTCGCCAATCCCGCCTTCCGTTGGCCAGACATCATTGGCTACTTATTTGTCCAGTATATCTTCGGTTCACGTGTGGATAGGTGTCCCGCTTTCTGTTGGCGGTCATCCAACCTTTTATTGGTTGTTAGTCGGTCGTCTGATCAATGAATTAAACTAGCAAATGCTCATGAAACAATTTATTCACATATAGTTTAAGTAATACAATACAATTATATTAAAACAAAAACAATTGGACAATACGATATTGAAAACTGACAATTATAATTATGACATTTTGAAACAATAATTGCTAAGTAGTACCCGAGACTTGTTAACTAACTTGACTGTCTCTCTCCGTAGTTATACCGGACCGACAGCTGAATCGTGCGCACCAATCCAGCAGCCGGTCCAAATACAGGTATGGGAGGCATCAGTTGATCGCATACCTTACTATATATGTCTATGACTGCACAAATCAGTTACCACGTAAACAAATACTGTTACAATATTTCCAATGTTAAGAAGTTTATTTATTATCAACTAAAATAACTTTTAAGCATATGCGCAAATAATAATTTAAATATTCTGTTTCAAAAATATTCTGTTATTAATTTAGACTTAAATTCTTAAAATAATTTTGAAAATTTGTTTGAAAAAAGACACATCAATTATAAACAAAAAAGATATAAAAATACAGTGCATGTAAAATATTTAAAACATACTAAATTTATGTTTATTTTAAAGCACGAAAATAGATATGAAGTTTTCTATTAATTTGGTATGTCTTAACTTTTATGCTCTAAAATAATGTAAAATGTTTATGTTGACTGACTTTTAATAATGGTTTTATGGCAAAAAGTGATTATATATTTTGTTAGTATTGTAAAAGTTATACAAAAAAAATTTTTTTCAATATAATGCAAACTAAACACATTTTTGTGCACACACATTTTATTTTAAAACAAACCTATATATTTACGGCTTTTTTTGTGATATACTTTAATTTATTTTAACACTTAATCTATTTTTAAAGACAAAAAAAAATTTTGATTCCATTTAGCCGTAGGTTTGTACTGACAAAAAAAATCTATTCTGACGCTGTAAAAATTAGCAAATAGTTTTCAGACTATAAAATTTATTTTCGATATACTTGGCCTGAATTATGACAAATATTATTATAATAATTCTTTTATATAACTAAATCCATAGATTAAATATTCACAACAGATTATTTTTTGGTTAAACAATAAGTTTTAGTAATAGGAATTTATATTTTTTTTCTAAGATATTTAAGTGATAAAATAGTGGAACAACAATAAAATATAATAAGTCTGAAAAAAATATTTATTATTACCATAGTATAAAATAAAGTAATACTTACCTAGGATTTGAATAATTTAAGTATTTAGTTATTTTATATTTGTGTTTTTTCCTTCTCTTTGGGCTTACCTGTAATCGAAAGATATCGAATGTGGTTTTATTGGGCATTTGGATCCCCAGTTCTGATAAAAGAGTCAATTTTGTCGCCAATCCCGCCTTCCGTTGGCCAGACATCATTGGCTACTTATTTGTCCAGTATATCTTCGGTTCACGTGTGGATAGGTGTCCCGCTTTCCGTTGGCGGTCATCCAACCTTTTATTGGTTGTTAGTCGGTCGTCTGATCAATGAATTAAACTAGCAATTGCTCATGAAACAATTTATTCACATATAGTTTAAGTAATACAATACAATTATATTAAAACAAAAACAATTGGACAATACGATATTGAAAACTGACAATTATAATTATGACATTTTGAAACAATAATTGCTAAGTAGTACCCGAGACTTGTTAACTAACTTAACTTAACTTGACTGCCTCTCTCCATAGTTATACCGGACCGGCAACTGAATCGTGCGCACCAATCCAGCAGCCGGTCCAAATACAGGTATGGGAGGCATCAGTTGATCGCATACCTTACTATATATGTCTATGACTGCACAAATCAGTTACCACGTAAACAAATACTGTTACAATATATTTTGTGACTTACATTACATTACATGCAAAACTAAAATAACCAATTCATATATTTGTATAAATATTTCCCAATATAAACACCTATTAGTGTAACTTAATATTATACTTTAATCAATATTATATAATGAATATTTAAACATATTTATTATAACATTTATATTACATTTATAACAATTTTACTTTATATCCTATTTAATAATTGATGTTTTTAATGTTTAATTGTAATTTTAATCTTTATAAGCGGACAGATATCATGAGATTCGAGTCGAATCTACAGGGAGAAGAGAGTGATGTCAATATAAAATCTATTATATAATACCCTTTATATATATATATATAAAAAACACTCACAAAGAAATTTTTTTATTGTACAATCATATTGTACACAATATACTACATATAACATTTTAGTATAACGAAAAATCCAACTTTTTCTCCCCAACCATAGTATAAATCTATATAATATTTTCCCTATTCAGTGCCAGAATTACCAATTTTATATATATGTCATTACATAACATAGCATAAATAGTGCTATATTGAAACAGTTTTCGCACCAACACATCACAAAATTATTCCTTACCTCCCTTTAAAAAATACATTGATGCGACCGAGACTATAAAACCCCGTGTATTCTCAATGTTTTTATCATTGAGATACTGGTAGTCACTCGGCATAAGACTAGTACTGCTAAGAGCCTTTAGCAGATCAGTTCTCTTCCCCTCTGGTTCGACCCCTTCTCTGATATGGTCCGTATACTTGGATGTATACACTTATGATGTCTTTTCAATAAAGCCTTTGGATTTCAATGTGAGTTTTTTACCTTTTATTGTCTTCTACTTTTCTAAGCGACCTAAATCCGTGGGTTCCCGCGTCGGGAGCTCCAGTATCGTAAAGGTCCCTTCTTATCTACATTAAGGTGAGATGACTGGCCGTCGGGTCCGCCGTGTCGGGGGATCTGGTCGGTTATGTTGTCAAGCCTTCCCGCGTATATAGCTAATGGACGGAACCGCCGTGTCGGGGGTTCCGGTCCAGTTATGTAATCCTACCCTAACCTACCTTTTGATGGTTGACCATCGGATCTGTCGTGTCGAGAGATCTGTACGGCTACGCTGTCCTCCTCCCTTACCTCCTTTGACCTATACTTAGTTATTGTTGGTATAGACTACTATATGTGTCATATGGAAGTCTCCGACATCCCCGAGATTGTACCAGGCCGCCGAAGGCTCTGCCCGATTTTTCGGCAATAGTCCTTCGTTTTAGTGAAACAGTTGTAGTTTTGTCGGTTCTCAGTGTTAGTTAACACTAATAGTCTGACCTTAAAATACAATTTACTAGGTGATCCACTAGTTGCTGTCTACGTGACAATAGCACTAGTTTTGTTGATTGTTGTAATTATCGGCTGTTTGAGTGAATGTGTGTGTGAATGTATAGCAGTGGTTACTCGAGTACTTATGTGCTTTCGCTAACTTAGTTGGGAAAAGCATAGTTACTATCTGATACCGACTGACTGGGTTGGCCAACGGTCCCAAGAGGGTTCCGGTCATCCGATCGCGTGATTGTGTGTTAATAGCCGATAACGGACACTGAGTTTAAGACCGTTAATATACGCTCCTCAATAGTGATCCGAGAGTATAGTTAAGGTTTGCCTTAACTTTATGAGTCTATAGTCACCTTCGGGATTGACTGACCCGGTATAAATAAATATTTGGACACCTAATAGTTTATTGTTGTTACATATGCACTGTTCTTACAATATCACGGCCAAAAACCTATAGGTGATGTCAAGTGACCCCAGAGACGACATAGTTATGTCTGACCAGATTTAACTCAATACCGTATGTGAGATAATAGAAATGTTACGATAATTATGTAATACTGTCGGCAATCTGTCGGTCATGTATTGTCTTTATTGTATTTGAGTGTATGATTTGTTTGTATAGATTTATGTTAATTTATGTGATCGGTGACTCTCCGGCGATGCATTCGTTGACCGATGCGGCGGCGGTTGTGTACGCGACACCGCTTGCTGTAGTTAATGAGCGCCTTATCATTGACGCCACCACACATACAATTTTGTCTAATATAGTTCTTGTCTATGTATGTTAGTTGAATGTAATTTTGTTGTCTGTTGTAATGTTATACAGTACAGATTAGTAGTCCAGTGATAGTCACCGTAACAAAGGTTTCGGGTGTTATCACATTTCACCGACGAGTGTCGGGTAGGGTTTAACTAGTGTTTAAACGCCTTTATTTAGTGCCGGGTAGGCACGGCTGTAGAGACATAGATGGGTTAGATTCCCCCAGAGATTGCTTGTGACGATCCCATGGTTATGTCATCAGAGTCAGAGGACTCTGATTTATAGTTTGGCCACAGGGTTGGTCAACGGGTATAGCATTACTTATCCTATAGTGGGTATTTGAATAGACTATACGCCGGTTTTACCGACGGTAGTACCGAGTGATGGTACTGACCATTAGACTCAGTCTTACTAGTAGATTGGGTATTGAGTTGCATGTTTTGGTTAGAGGGAGGCTTTGAGGCTTCTCTCGTTGACAATTGTTGGTAGTGCACGACCAGCTAGTCAATCGTTATGTTTTTAGTTACCAGTTTATAGCTGCGACTAGACATTTGTTGTCATTGAGATAGTCGGTTTTTGTTTGTTTTAGCGCAATTGTTGCGACTAGCCAGCCATTGTATGGATACTGATAACACTGTATCGTCCTGTCTTCAATATACTATAGTAGGGTCACGTGTAGTTTGTGACCAAACCCGTAAAATAGTTTTCACTGGTCTCAGAGCTTCTGACCAGACCCGAGTGGTACAGACTTCGAGTCTTAACTCTCAAAACAATGAGTCTGTCTTAACATTGAATAGTGTTTCGTTCGATAGTAAAGGTCAAATTGAATTAAATAATCTCAGGACCAGAGATAATACCTTTTATATAATTGGTCCGCAAAGTAGAAATGTCTTAATTTACGATCAATCAGACATAGATTGTATTAATAATTGTGTAGTAAAAGCTAATATTGTGCCCAATGTACAATTCAGACAACCTAAGCCACTACAGGAGTACTGTGCCAATAGTGGCGGCCATTCCAGTGGTTTACGTGAAATCATTGCATGGAAAGTGAAGCGAGTAACTCACCCCAAAAATTCTCATGAAACATCTAAATAATCAACACTTTCCAGATATAAATGGCAATGCTATTAAAATAATATTGAAACGGTATAAAAATAGGATATATTATAGTTATAACAGTAATGATAAAATCTACTCATTACAATACATAAAAAACACAACCGTTTATATTAATTAATTTTAAATAACTTCAAAAATAATAATAATAATACAATGCACTACATACAAATAATACATAAATTATAGTAAGTATATTATAAGTAAATAATATAAATGTTAATTAAATTTTAACAAATGAAAGAGTCAACAATTGAGTAATACATATACTGTAAGTAAACACGTTTTTATATTAAAATATAAACACGTATTTTTAGTCTATTAATAGTAAATGTACAGTAAATTTGGATTAAATGTTTAATTGATAATTGATTAATCAAATTTGAGTTTATTATTTTTCTATAATAAAATTATCAACATAAAAATATTGTCAATATATATATCATATATTTTGAACACATTTATTTGGTATACCAAAATTAAATACAAATTTTAAACAATAAACTGGAAAATATATTATATTAATTTTTTAGTAAATCTATTGGTTATAAATTGTATAATTTATTGCAGTTTACACTGGATTTGTTAATGAGTTTATTTATGTTTATTTATTGCAATTTCAGTCAACAATACTCACTAGTATTAACATATTGCTAAACTGTATGTCAGTAGAGACAATAACTATGCAATTGTAGGTTTTTTGAGGTACGCTAACACTATGCGTGTGATGTATGAACACCGATGCGATAGTTAAACCGTAGTGAATAAGTGGACACAAAGATAAAACAAATAATAATTGATTTATTTATATACGTATTTATATGGGAAATATAAACATATATTTAGTCTATTGATAGTAAATTTCTATATGAAATTCTATATTTTTAAATTTATTTGATATTATAGTACAGTTTGTCTATTTGATATATGCATCAATGTTTGGGGTCTCAGCACTTGAACACCAATCGTATCGCTTCATTGTCGTCAACCATACAATAGCCAATTACAGCTCAGTGTTGACAACGGTTATTACTGTAACAGTTATTACCCTTATATTATCAACTAGTATTCAACTAAACTATATGATTACAATTTATTTGTTTGGCAATCATGATATCTCAAAATATTTTTGGATAATATTGCTATTGTTTTGGTTTGCTGGCAATATGTTACTAATATTTACTGTACTTATAGCCTATAAATCATCAATAATTGCCCAACAATTGAAATATTTGGACAAAAATTTAGATAACTTTTCCCTACAATATGTTTTCAATATTGTGTTTCACTAAAAATCTATGTCAACCGTTTAGATAGTTTGTTAGCATTACATAATTTTCTAGTTGTCATTATATTGACTATCAGATTAATTACCGATTTAAATAAATAGTATTTTGGTAACATTTTGGTTTGATTTATTAAAATTTCAGTCAACAAAATCACAATTTTTAAAGATTATTTTCACGGTTTTAGAGATACGCTAACACAATGAACACAATGCGTGTAATATATGAGCGCCAATGCGAAAGTTAAACCGTAGAGAATGAGTGGACACAAAGTTAAAACAAATAATAATTGATTGATTTATATACGTTTTTATTTGAGGAAATATAAACACATTTAGTTTATTGATAGTAAATTTAAATGAAATTATATATATATATATATATATATATATTTATTTATTTATTTGATAATATAGTACAGTTTGTCTATTTGATATATGCATCCAATATGTCTATTTCAATATTTAATTTTTAAGTAAATGTTTGAAATTGATTGATTAAACAAATGTTCGTATATTTATTAAAAATTGTTAATCAATCAATTAATTTCATTTTTGATTTATTAAAATTTCATTCAACAAAATCACAATTATTACAAATATTCTATATCTGTGTCTAATCTTAGTTGAGATAATAATAATGAACTTAAGGAAACAATTTATGTTTAATTATAATTTATTATTACAATTGAAATAATTTAAACAATATAAGAAAATAAAATGTAAATGTTATATATTTTTTGTTTATTTAATATTATTGTTATTACTGTATTATTTTATTATAATTATTTATTATTAATTTTTTATAATATAAACATCCTACAAAAATATTAAACAGTAAATTACAATAAATAATTTCTAAATAGAAATGTATATATATTATATATAAAATACATTTTTATAAGAATATATAGAATAAATATAATTAAATGATAAAATAAATAAATAATATATTTTTGTAATGAGTTTGAATTATTAAAAAATAAACTAAATAAATAAAATCTATAACAAACAAATATATCAATAAAAAAAATCATTAAAAACTAAATTATAAAGTTTATAAATTTATTTGTTATAATAATAATAATATAAGCAATTTATGTTTTATAAATAAATGTTACTAAAAAAGCTAAAAGCAATTTCTAATTAATAACTTGACAAATAAAATAAATAAATATTTACATACAGTATATAATTTACTGTTTAAAAAATTATGTTTAATATACTGTATTTTAGTCAAATGTGATTTTTATCACCAAATATTTTTTTTGTAGTATTTATTGTGATTATAAAAGTTTTAATCACAAAAGCAATTGATTAAATATAACTGAAATTAAATAAAAACATAAACTTTTTGATTAATAAATAAACAGTATTTTGTAGTTGTTTTTGTAAACTTTGAGTAAATTTAAGTATTTCATTATTAGTTTTTTTAATCATTTATTGTATTAAATCAAGTATTTTCGTAACTCCGATATCACTGGTCAGGTCATGTCAACCACCGATTGTCACCGATATTTGTCTCGGTTTGTCGCTATTAAATAGCTCTACAAATATTAATGTTTAATAAATGTAGTGAAAAATGCAAATAATATACACAATATTATGCATATATTAATAAATATGATAAATATTGTTAATTAATTTATATTATAATATAATGTTTGATATATAAGTAGTACTTATTAAGTATAATATACAGATTAAAAGTTTCTTAAAATACTGTATTAAAAGTTTCAAAACATTCATATAAGATATTATAATGAGTTTATCAGAAAACATTGAAAATATTTGCACACAAAAAATAGACATAATTTATCATAAATTATAACTACCTGTTTGTTTGATTGTTTTAAAAAAATAGATTTTTATACGAATATTAAAAAATATTTTTGTTTTGTTTAAGATTTATATTTGTAATAAACTTTTTGTTTTGTTTGTTTGCACATATTTACACATACAGTCATACATTAGTTTAAAACATAAGTTGTATTAAACATAAAATAGTTTATTTCAAGGAATTCCCAGGGAATTTCCTATTTCCTTGTGCTCCTGAACTCACCTATTGAACCCTAAAATCAACATATTTTAATACTAATATTTTAACCTAGGTTTGAAAAACAAATATTATCACAAGTATTTAAACTATATATTGAGTGGTGTATTGAATAAAAAAAATTTTTTAAAAATATTTCTATAAAATTTTATGCATTTTTTGGGCTTCATTTATACCAATAATTAGATAATCAGTTAATTCGGAAAATATTGGAAAATAAGATAATTTTTTATAGAATTAATTATAATATATATTATTTGTAGCCCAATATCACTGGTCAGGTCAGGTCATGTCAATCACCGATTGTCACCGATATTTGTCACGTTGTGTCGGTATCAGTGCCGACACCATTGATATTCTGGTCAGAAATGGTTTTGATTCGGTGCACGCATTGCGGGCCATCGATATGGACATAGACTGGTATCACTTACCGCCGCAGATATCTATTGGCCAGAAGATACTGTTGCGGCAGGCGTTGGACAAACTGGCAGCTGATGACTATGACGGTGACAATCAAGATCTAACTGCAAGACAATCGCTATCTATAGACAGTCCTATTGTCATCAATTTGGATGACCAGATGAACACAAATTCAATGGATAGCAACGGAAATTCGTATAATCATAATATTGAAGTCAATAACAGTGATAATTATCAATTGTTTGGCCAGAAGATTGACTCTGAAACTAATCTGCAAAACAATTGCCAATTGAGTGACCAATCAGTGGCGGCTGAAAATGTGTTCAACACGTCTATGAAAATGTGTTCAATATGTTTGGATCCATTGGCCAATCGGATCAAACAACTTAATTGTGGCCATAGTTTTCATAATCAATGTATTCAAGGATGGTTTGCAATGGAAAACAATACGTGTCCGATGTGTCGCCAATTGGTTTTATCTCCGTCCGGATTTCTACCGAATCTTTCGATGACTTTAGTCAGCCATTCAACAACCACTGCAACCACATCGAGACGATCGGCAATATATAACAATAATCGGCGAAATGAGATCCGTCAGCAAAATCTTAGACATTATGACAGACCAGAAGCCGATCTGAACCGACCTCTCGTTAATCATAACTATCACTTCCTCTGATAGATTCAATCATATGTCTCGTCAACGATATAATCATTAATCAAACAATTTGTAAATCATATATAAATTATTACACAATTTACACACAAAAAAATGATATTTTAATTTTACCTATTATACAGTCTTTAATTTTTATTAATCAATAATTTTAGTTATTATAAAATTTTATTATTATTTTATTTAAATAATTCGAGTTTTTATTATTATTATTAATATCTTTAGTATAACATTCAGTATAGTAGTATAAATGAAATAAAAAATAAAATAAATTTTTAACATAAAATATTGTAGTTTTTCTAAAAAATATTGTAATATTTAATATATTGTATTTATTTTTAAAAAAAAAAACATTATTGTATCATTTGGTTTGAACCAATTTTATCAATAACAACAAAATTAGTAACAATACTTTTTTTTAGGTAAACAAATAAATTAATTTTATATATTTTATTTAATAAACATTTTATTTAAATATAATTTTTTTGGCTATATTTATAGCTTAAATATAGCACAGGTATGAAATATATTATACTGTCATTGATATAAATAGATTAAAAACTATGGGTTAAAACTTTAAAAATAGATTTATTAATACAAAGTATTTAATGGATAATACTTTGAATGTAATGAAAATACAATAATACTGTATATAATTTATAATATATGTATATATATGTGATAAATATAGTTAATTTTAGTACAGGTATATATAGTGTTGGTAATTTTTCGCAATTCAATTTTCGATTGCCGCAATTGCGGAAAATTGCGTGAAATTGCTTGAAATTGCGCGCATGAGGGAATGTATAAAAATTAACTTTGACAATGTTAAAAATTTAGTTTACTATAGATTAAGATAATTTACTAATTTATTATTATTTCTACATGGTTTTTAGATGGCAATATTTTATGATTAAATAATTAAAATTAATATAATTAATTTATGTTTTTATTCACATTGCTTTACCATTTAAATTTTGTTAATTTTTAAAAAATTATAAATTGTTCTATGTTACAATTGCGATTTTCGCAATCGAGTCTTATGCAATTGCGGCAATTTCACGCAATTTCCGACCAATGCAATTGCGCATTTTGCAATCGGTACATCACTAGGTATATACATTGTTGTATACATTGGTGTATTTGTTAGTTATTTTTGTTTAAATATGTGTTGAATATTTATTATTATTGAATATTTAAATATATTATTTTTTGATAAAAAGTTTTTTATTTAATGTTATTTGTAATATAACTTCTTTGTTTGGTTGTTTGTGTGCACATATTGTTATCAATTTAATTATTATATCACAAATCATCACTTCTAGAGACCCATAATATCATTGATGTCGCCGTCTTTGTGGCAAACTTTTTGTTTCCGATATTTGTCACAATTTGTTGGTATCACTGCCGACACGATTGACATTATGTTGCGAAATGGTTTCGATTCGGTGCATACATTGCGGGCCATAAATATAGACGAAGATTGGCATCTGTTGCCGACACAGATATCTATTGGTCAGAAATTATTATTACGACAGGCATTAACCAAACTGCAAGATATCACTGATGATGACTTAGAGGATAACAAACAAATAATTACACCAAAACCTCTGGTTCCTAACAGTCGGGTTTTTATCAATTTGGACAATAATATGGACACAGTTTCGGATAACAATGATATGTTGTATAACAATAATGAAGTGAACAGTGATAATCAATTGTATCAAATCAATGATGACTTAACATTGCCGTCAATTATCAATGAATTTGAATTGAAAAGACTTGCATTACAAATACAACCCGTTGTAGTCATAAATCGGCTAAAAATGCCAAACAATAAATCAAAGACTATCAGTAATAGTCGTCTAAATGGGTCTGAAGTCGAAACTAAAAACAATGATTGTTTCAAATGTGTTGAATGCGATCGGTATTTATCATCGGAATTGAAACTTGAAATTCATGTGAATAGTTGTCATCTGAAATGTCGTCCATTCAGATGTAATAAATGCCGAAAAGGATTCTTTGCCAACATATCACTACTCAATCATTTGGGAGAAAAACATTCAATTAAACCGTTTGGTTGCGATAAATGTCAATTCAAGACCCGTAGTAATTGGCAGCTCAACCATCATAAACGGATTCATTCATTCAATCCAGTCATAGGTTTGCCATTACAAGGACTGCAATAAGTCGTTGAAATTTCAGAAATATTTTCGTAAACATCTCGAAAATGATCACTCATCTGATCGAAAAGTTAACATTAAATAAGCTATTAATAGATAAGTTGACTGGATCATACTTATTAAATTTTTTTTTAAAAAAATTATATACCATGTTTAATGTTAACTTATACATAACTAGGAGTCAATTTGCAACAATAAATGTACAGAACTTTAAACATTTATAATTAAAAAATAAAAAAAAATATTTTTTTAATAAACTAATGAAAGAAAAAATAGTTTACAGATTTATATAAAATTTATGATATAATTTGAATAATACAAAACACATAAATTTAGAGATAAATATAAAATAATAATAAATGTTTTTTTTTTTTTTGAATAATTTTGTTTACATAAATTGCAGTAAATAATGAAATAATTTGTGAAAATAATTTAAAACAATGGATATTAACGGCTAATCGCTGGCACTTTCCGACTCTGAATCGGAAGAGTCCTCTGAATCGGAAGATTCGCTTTCACTCTCAATGATATCACCGGTGAAGTAGAGGATAGCATTCGGAACCAATTTTTTGATTAACAGTTGGCTTAGATTCCAGTCATCCCAAAGAAAGTCTTGGATTTCATTGTTATAATTATCACTTTTTTTGGGATCAGTTTTTCTTCCAAGAAGTGAATCGTTGAACAGATCAAAGAACGAGTCTTTGTTTTTCTCGTAAGACTTTCCATCGGTGGTGTTATTTAGTTTAGTGACATCTTTGCCTTTTTTCCAGTCAATGACACAGCCTTTGGAAGCGATCGGATAGTAATCATTGAGAAACCACGGATTGTTAGGATTTGGTCCAAACATAATCTCATATGTTTTGGTGAGCGAAGTATTTCTGAAGAACTCGTTTGTCGCAAATGAAAACTTGAGTTCAATTTTTTGTTGATTTTGGCCATAATTTATCCGAATGTCCGATAAGTACTCCAAAACTGGTTCGTCTTTCTTTTCAATCCATTTGTTTAAATCCATGACTTCTTTCATGGTTTTGAGCCAAAAACCAGGAATTCCTTTAATTAGGGAACCATTGGTTGGTTTACTTTGATTGACGAGTATGTAACCCAACTCTTCGTCTTTGTCTTCAATATCGTCGTCCAGTTTGCAGTCAGTGTCTGTCGGCTCGATTTCACCGCTAATAATAGCTCTCCTCTTCTCATAGATACTGTTGTAGTTGTTCTCGTGTTTAGCCACAACATTGAAGATCTCTTCGGCTACCAGTCCATCAATTTTCAGTTTTTCAAACTGTAGTTTCTTTAAGGCTTTGATCTGACGGCTGAGCAATAGTTGCCAGTCGTTGGTTGGAATCGATGGCATTACTAACTCTCCTGAAGTCGAAGTCATTATCTAATTAGATGTCTTTGAGATTGTTTTTTAGATATTAAGATTCAATTATTTTGTTGTTATAGCTATTGAATGCAACGATTTTGTTAATTCAAAACGTTTACACCACTAATAAAACTTATATTTCAATTGTTTTATTGAAAAACATGAATTTCACGCGATTTTTATTTGTCTCCATTACTAACAATACAATTATCACAACACTATTATTGACTATTAACTCCTATTAATTGTTGAATTATAGTGTAAAATAAATAATATAAAATTTATTAATTTATTAATTTATAAAATTATACTCTATCTCAAATAAATTAAATATATATATATATATTTAATGTCACACTTAACTTATGATATTTTTAAGTAGTTTATTGTTATATTTTTCTAATAAGTAATTAATTATTAGATTAATTAATAATTTAAGCTTTATGATTATAATTTAATGTGTCTATAATATTAATATAAACACTATAATATAATAATAGAGTTACTCTATTTGAACTACTGTATATACAGTACATATTTTTTAGCTCAAATAAACTATTAATAATTATTTTTTGATTTCATTACAAAAAAAAATTTTTTTTAAATTAAATTTTCTAAGTCATACAAATAAAGCAATTTTGACAAATTGACTCATAGATATATAAATTATAAGTTAACATTAAATGGTATATAATTTTTATTTATTTAATAAGTAATCATTTAGTGAACTTATCTAGCTTATTTACCTGTTTGTTAGTGTTTAAGCATAAAGTTTTTATTATATAAATATTAATAGACAATACTCTCTATCTACTATATACAGTATATATAAATTTATATTTTTTTAGTTCATAAATTTTATACATACTATGTAAATGTACCGTATATTAAACTTTTGCATTAAAATAATAATTTGCTGTTTTTATAAAGTGAGATAAAAAAAAGTTAAAATTTTGTACCCTGGCGATTTTAGTGTCAATTAACCCATTGCTAAAAACGAGTCGAATTAACCCATTGCTAGTTCATAGAGTGGCTCAAAATTAATCAAATACATCCCTGTTTAAATTTATGTATATGTAATTTTATGTATTTCACAATTACAATGTCAACTCAATTATTATTATTATTACAGTGGGTTTGTTTGTGTGCATACATTGACAATAATTTTTAAATTGAAACATCACTTCCGTATCCATAATATTATTGAATAAGTCAATTGAATGTCACCGCCGATGTCGTTGTCGTCGACAATGAATTCGAGGCAAACCTTTTGTCACCAATATTTGTCACGTTTTGTCGATATAAGTGACAAAACCATTGACATTATGGTCCGAAATGGCTTTTATTCGGTTAACACTTTACGGGCCATCGATATGGACAGAGACTGGAATCACTTACCGTCGGAGATATCCATTGCCCAGAAGGTACTGTTGCGGAAGGCGTTGGCCAAACTCGCAGACGATGACTATGTGGATGATAAACAAGATCTAACTGCAAGACAATCGGTATCTAACAAACCGGTTGTAATTAATTCGGACAACAAGATAGACACAGTTTCGGATAGCAATGGAAAGTCATATAATAATAATATTGAAGTAAAGAATAAAAATAAATTTCGTTACCAGAGGAATGACTCAACTAATAGACAATTCAAATGTAATTATAAAAACTGCGACAAATCGTTTAGAAGCAAAAAATCTTTATCTCAACACAAGAAAAATGTTCACTCAATCCGTAGGCCATATAATTGCAATTACAAAGACTGTTATAAGTCGTTCAAAGAAAGACAACTACTGTGTCGACACCAGAAAGAGTTTCACTCGACTGACAGACCGTTTATCTGCAATTATAAGGACTGCAACAAGTCTTTCAAATTCAATCAAGATATGAGTCAACATAAGAAAATGTTTCACTCGATCCGTCGGCCATTTGTCTGCAATAACAAAGACAGCGACAAGTCGTTCAAAAACAAAGCTAATCGACAGAATCGACACCAGAAAACCATTTACTCAAATCATCAGTTAATTAGTTCTCATCGTAGGAATCGATCAACAGATACAATGACCGCCGCCACCACCACCTGTGGCACCAAATTGACGACTTTGTCAACACTGTCACCTAACTTTATCTTTACTAACAATAAGCCGGTCATTACTACTATTGCCAAACCAAAGGTTGACATTAAACCAATTGTAGACATCAAACCAGATCTGAAGTCCACTGCTATTATCACTGTAATTGACTAATTGGATCAACCGGTCAATTGAAGCTTACATTCAATCATTAAATATTAATCTTAACAAAGTGTCGATCTCTTAACGGTTCATCACTTTTGCTATAATAATAAAACTTTTTTTGTGGAAAATTATATTATAAATTACATTACATATTAACGATTTAATGATTTAAGTAATAATTGTATATTTTAAAACATATGCTCAATGCTATATATCATTTTATTTTTGAATTATTAAATATAAATTATCTAATATATACATAACTTAAAGACAAAAACAAAACTTTATTATTTCCGAATCAATACTTTTTTTTTAAATAATAATTTTCAAATTATTTGCATTTTCTTTCTTTTTTTTATTCAATAATAGTAATTATTTATCAAATTATTAAAAACTGTCGGCTCCTTAACGGTTCATCACTTTTTTTATAATAATAATTAATATTTTAATATTTGTGGATTAAATTCTAAATTGCATTATATATTATAATAATTTAAATAATAAGTATATTTTTAAAACATATACTTTATGTCATTTAACTTTCATTTAAAAAATTGATTAAATAGATTAACCTAATAAAAATAGCATTTAATAAAACATTTTTTTTAAATCGATACTTTTATCAAATTTATTATATAATTTGTATTTTTTATTAAATAATTATTTTAGTTAATTTGTAAGAATTTTTTCTTTTTTGACCCAAAATATTATTGGATGTAATATATATTACAATGATTTAAATAATAATTAAATATTTCTAAATATCTTTGATTTTATTTTTTAAAATTGATTAAATAAATTAATCTAATAATAGCATACAGTATGTAAAACAATTTTTTCAGAGCAATACTTTATTTTATCACATACATATAAAATTATTTGTATTTTTTTTATAATTAAATAACAGTAATTATTTTATTTGATTATGAATTTTTTGTAACAATTATTATAACTATTGTAGTATAGGATCGTAAAACACAGATATGAAATATATGGTCAGTGCTATCACTTTAAGTTATTTAAAAGTATGGGTTAAAAAACCAAATAAACAGTCTATTATTACTAATAAATGAAAAAATAAATGCAGTCATAGTGTTATAATACAGTATATGTATGCCAATAAATATGGTAAAAGTTTTAAAATTTTCCAATCTATCAATTTATTAATTAAATTTATTATGCTTACTTTATGCTGCTATTTATATTGCTTAATAAAAAAGGTATATAATTTTTTTTTAATTTCTATTACCTTATATTAATATAAAACA
Source organism: Oppia nitens (assembly GCF_028296485.1). Lineage (NCBI taxonomy): Eukaryota > Metazoa > Arthropoda > Arachnida > Sarcoptiformes > Oppiidae > Oppia > Oppia nitens. The sequence continues at coordinate 1,662,314 of NW_026533199.1, forward strand.
TAAGATATTTATTATCATAATATCTTAAATATAAAAATAATAAATATTATATATGACTACAGTAAACATATTAAGTTTCTGTTCAATACTTAGCAATACTATACACACAACAAAAAAAAAGTTTTTTAACTTTCAAAGCATTTGATGAGATATTATAATGAGTTTATTGACTTGTATTGAAAACATAGCAAAAAAAAAGTAGACAACTTATTTTGGACTATCACTTACTAATGTTTATTAGTTGTATTATTTTTATTCATTAGTTTTATGTTTTAAGCCTTTAGGTTTTATGTATTATTTTTTTAGATATTATAGTTTTATAAGTTATCATTTATATGAAAGTTTAATTTTTTTTATAAATAAAGAATATTTTATTATTTAAATACATTTATTAATTGATAGGTTTTATATTTGAAACCTTAGTGTTGTTATTGTATATTAAAACTTTTTGTTTGTTTTTTTGTTTGTGTGCACACATATTGACAACAATTTAGTTTTGTTTAAACTTTAAACATAACATTACTTTCGACGAAACCCTTCATAATATCATTGGATAAGTCATTGATGTCACCGCCGGCGGCGGTGTCGTTGTCGACGACGAGGACAACAATGCATTCGCGACGGCAGACCTTTTGTTACCGATATTTGTCACGTTTTGTCGGTATTAGCGGCGAAACAATTGACTGTTTAGTCGAAAATGGTTTCGATTCGGTGCACACATTGCGGGCGATAGATATGGACAATGACTGGCATCTAATGCCGACACAGATATCGATTGGTCAGAAAATATTATTACGTAAAGCGTTAGCTAAACTTGAAAACTCTACCGACGATGACTTTTACGGTGACAACAAACAAGAAGTTAGTCCGAAACGATCGGTATCTAACAGTCGGGTTTTCATCAATTTGGACCATCAGATGGATGACAACCCATTAGAAAATGTTTCGGATAACAATCAAAAGCCGTCGGATAAGGATATTAATGTTGAGAACAGTAGTGGTAATCACTTTTTTTGTTACATTTTTTTTATAATAATGATTTCATAATTTTTATTAACCAAAAAAAACTAATGAAATTTTTTTCGCTTCAACAGTGAAACCAATTGTTAGTGACTTTGAGTTGAAAAGACTTGCATTGAATACACAACTCGTTGTAGTTATAAGTCCACTAAAAATGCCGATCAATGAATCAAAGACTGTTGTCTGCAATAGTAGTCTAAATAATAATAACAATAATAATAATAATAATAACAATAACAATAATAACCGGTGTTTTAAATGTGATGAATGCAACAGATTTTTCTATTCAGTGACAACACTTGAAATTCATGTAAATAAATATCATCTAAAATGCCGACCATTCAGATGTAATAAATGCCGAAAAAGTTTCTTCGCTAACAAATCACTATTCAATCATTTGGCACAAAAACATGGATTTAAATCGTTTGCTTGCGATGACTGTCCATATATGGGTCGTACAAAATGGCATCTCATCCGACATAAACAGATTCATTCAGACAATCAACAATTTCTATGCAATTATAATGACTGCAACAAGTCGTTCAAACGACAACATTATCTGCGACGACACCAGAAAAGTATTCACAATTGGATTGATCGGCCATTTGTCTGCATTTATAACGATTGTTATCAGTCTTTCAATCGTAAAGATCTACTGCATCGACATAATAGAGAGTTTCATCACTCAATTGATCGACCAATTTGTCTGAAATTATGATGACTGCGACCAATCAAAAGCATTCAACAGCAAAGATCAGTTGATTGATGATAAAGAAATTGTTTGGTATTTTTTAAAGTCCAAAATAAAAGTCCTAATTGTTTGACGTGAATGAAGTGAATGTCAACCCATCCATCATAAAAGTTTAGGTCAAACTTACAAATAAGGCTCCGATTCATTGACACATAACTCCTAACAACAACAAAGTATCTGTCCATCACTTAACAACTGTTTCTCACTTTTTCATTGCCTATAAAATCAATTTATTTATTTTTTTTACTTTAATTTACTTATAAGTTAGTTATAATTTTTATTGTGTAGAAGTTTTCAATAAATAATATTAAATAGAAATAATAAATTATAATATAAAATAGTTTATTAAAAAAATAAATTTATTTATGTTTAGTAATAAAGTATTTAAGTTGTGAACTATTTTTATTATACTGTAAATTAATAATCAACATTTATTGATAAATTATAAATTTGTTTAGATATTTATCTATCACCATCACATATGCACTGATTTATAGATACCAGTGCTTTAAGCGATACGGGAGGTCGGCAGGGGTTAAGTGGACACATGTGGTATAGTTTGTGAATTTTTATTACTTAATTCACATATGAATGTAATTTTGTGATAAAAAAATATTAAAACATTAGACATTGGCTTATCATAAACATAATCACTACTTTAGTGATTGACATATAGTTTTCAAACAAAAATAGTAAGCAAAAAACTCACTGTATTTTATATAATTATGAATTTTTGTTATAATTATAATATATATATATGAGATATAATGGTCAGTACTATCAATACAGTAGTCCACTCAAAACTATTGATTAAACCAATAATAACAGTTTCAGTGACACATACCGTATGATTTCATTTAGTTTTGTAAATTAATAATATAATTTAGATTTTATTTTTACTCAAAATAATTTTAAAAATAAATAATTAAAAAATTATTTTTTTTTATATTCTACTATTAAGTAGAAATAAATTTTAATAATATATATTATAATATACAATACATTAGTTTTTAATTTTACTGTAATATATTGTTTGAGATATTTATGYGTTGAACAAACTGTATTTATGCAATTATTTTAAGCGCAAAATGAAATAAATGGATTAAACAGTTTTGTGGTATTTAGTTATATAAATATTAAATCAGAGATAAAAAAAATAATTAATTAGTTAATTAGTTATTGAAATAAAACATTGAAAGAGTAGATAAACTTTTAGACTAATTACTCAATAGATTGTAATTGTTATGTAAGTTAACCGTAAATAATAACAGTTTGATTGAAGAAAAAATAATTATTACTTAATTATGCATTTTGTATTTGATTAGTAATTTTGTTTACCGATATCACTGGTCAGATCATGTCTACCGATTGTCACCGATATTTGTCTCGTTTTGTCGATATCACTGCCGACACAATTGATATTTTGGTCCGAAATGGTATCCAATCGGTTAACGCTTTGCTGGGCATCGATATGGATAAAGACTGGGATCACTTACCGCCACAAATATCCATTGGCCAGAAGATACYGTTGCGACAGGCGTTGAACAAACTAACTGATGATGACTATGGCGATGATAAACAAGATTTAACTACAAGACAATCGGTATCTAACAGACGGATTGTCATCAATTTGGACGACGAGACGGACACGGATTGCAATGGAAAGTCTTATAATCATATTATGGATCTAAACAGTGATAATCAATTGTGTGATCAGAGGATTGAGTCAACTAATCTGCAATTTGTCTGCAATTATAAGGACTGCGACAAGTTGTTGAAATCGAAAGGGAATCTGATTAGACATAAGAAAGAGGTTCACACCACTGATCGGCCATTTGTTTGCAGTCATAAGGATTGTGATAAGTCGCTCAAAAGTAAAGATCATTTAAGTGGTCACTTAAAAACGGTTCACTCGACTGACCGGCCGTTTGTCTGTAATTACGATGACTGCAACAAATCGTATAAACGCAGATCCGATATAAATAGACACCAGAAATGTGTTCATTTCTCTGATCGGCTTTTTGTCTGCACTCACAAAGACTGTGATCAGTCGTACAGAAATAAATCCTCTTTACGTAAACACCAGAAAACGGTTCACAAAATCCATCGACTAATTACCGTTAGTTCAATTCGTAGGAATCGATTAACTGATACAATCAACACTACCATCAGCACAACCTCTGGCACCAAATTGATGAATACAACTTCAACGTCAACTAACCTGATCTCTACTGAACCCGTCATTACTATTATCGAACCGGAGGTCGACAACAAACCAATTGTCGACATCAAACCAGTTTTGGATATAAAACCATTTGCAGACATAAAACCATTTACAGACATAAAACCATTTACAGACATAAAACAAGTTGTGAACATGAAATCAGATATAGACACCAAACCGTTACTCATTTATATCAATCCCAGTGTTATGGATCCAAAGTAATGGATCAATCGGTCCAGTAATGGTAGTGACGCGAAGTCTCCAGAAGTAATGCATTCAATACAAAACAACAACAAAGTGTCACTTCTTAACGGTAATAATTTTTGTGAATTAAATTGTATTATATATTAAATAAATTTAAATAATAATTGTTAATGAATGTTATAATAAAAAAAAGTATCCAAATTTCTATTACTGTACTGTATATAATAACCAGATATATAAAAATTAGTTGTACTTTTTAAAAAAATTTAATTTAATTATGAATTTTTGTTACAATTATTATAACTACTGTAGTATAGAAACACAGGTATGAAATCAGGGTTAAGTAAGGGGGGTAGGGGGGGTAAGGCCAAAATACCCCCCCTAAGATCGAGAAATTGGGATTTTACCCCCCCAGACTTTTTGACCAAATTGAAAAAATTGTCGCTTAAAAACGAGGAGAAATGACCCCACCTAAAATTTCGGCACCGAAGGCGCCGAAAATTTTTTTGAAATTTATAAAAATTTTAATTTTAGTTGATACTATTTTAGTAAGTGTTTTTATGTTTTTAATATTTATAAAAAATCTAATTATTGATTAAAAATAGTCAAAATAACGTTAAAAGTCATCAAAAAATAACATTATTTTAATTAAAATAAACTAAAAAATTAAAAATTACCTATTTGTTGAAAAGAGTAATCATATTACAATTTAAATATAAGTTTAAGAAGTTAATAAAACAATAAATACTTATGTTTTTATTAATAATTTTTAAATTTTAAATAAAAAATTTAAAAATATTTTCAATTTTGTACTTAATATAATTAAACTTTATGGAAATTTGAGTTAAATAAGTAGTATTCAGTCAGTATTTGTATAAAAATAAAAATATATAACAAACTATAAACATTAAGTATTGTTTAAAAAATTAATTATGTTAAAAGTTAAAAATTATTAATACTAAAAATAACTCATAGTGTATCATTAATGCTTTTATCAACTATTTTTAAATCTTAAATACATTATTTTATTTTTTTTGTTAAAATTTAAGTTTTTATTAATTTTAAAATTTTTTTTTTAAAAATATATATTTTTTGTTAAAATTTAAGTTTTTGTTAATTTTTAAGTTTTTTTTAAGTTTTTTTATATTTTTGGAAATTTTACCTTTTCCCGGGAACTTGTGGGAATTTTATTGAATTTACATGGGAATATTCGGGAACTTAAGGAATTTTTAGGGAATTTTCTCTAGACCCCCCTCCTTGATTTTGGATTTTTGAAAAAATTGCCGTTTAAAAATGCAATAAAAATCTTACCCCACCCAATACCCCCCCCCCCCCCAAGATTTTTTGAGAATTTTGTAAATTTTACCCCGGTCTACCCCCCCCCCCCCCCCCTAAAATCCAAAACCTTGCTTAACCCTGGTATGAAATATATGGTCAGTGCTATCACTTGAAAGTCAAAAGTATGGGTTAAACCAATAAATAGGTCTACAGGTGGGTAATAGTCTAATATTAAATACTAAATTTGTCTGTAATAATAAAAATATATGAGAAATAAATTCAGTGAAAGTAAAATAATATATTTATCTGCAAAATATGGTAAAAGTTTTTCTATTTGTCTATTTGAAAATTATTGCTTATTTTATGCTAATAAAAATATATTTATTAGTTTAAGTAATTTATATTGATAGCATTTATAAAAGCATTTATTTATTTACAGTATTTATTATAATATTATTATTTATGATATTATAATAATTTATTATAATATCATAAACATAAATCAAATGTTTGATATTAACTAAAGTAAACAGATTAAGTTTCTGTTCAATACTTATAATAAATATTAATACAGGTATTTAAAAAAAAGTTTTAAGTTTCAAAGCATTTGATAAGATATTATTGAGGTATTGAAAACATTTCAAAAAAATTTTATTATAATGTTTATTAGTGTTTTTTTATTTAAGATTTTATTATATGAATATTAAAATACTTTTTTTTTGTTAGTTCATAAGTTTTATATAAAACTTTAGTATTGTTTTACAGTATATATATAAATACTATTTTTTTAGTCTGCGCAAAGTGACAACAATTTTTAATTTTTTTTTGTTTTCAACATAACATCAGAACTTCCGGTTAACCACAAAGTCATAGATGTCACCGCAACCGCCGTTATCATCATCATCATCATCAACAAGAACAATGTCTTCGCGTCAAACCTTTTGTCACCGATATTTGTCACGTATTGCTGGTATTAGTGCCGAAACGATTGACATAATGGTTATCAATGGCTTTGATTCGGTGTACACATTACGGGCCCTCGATATGGATAGAGACTGGCATCTAATACCTCCGCAGATATCTTTGGGACAGAAGATACTGTTGCGTCAGGCGTTGGCCAAACTACCAGATGATGTCGCCGGCGATGATGACTATAATAGTGGTGACAATCATGAGATGACCACTAGTCGGCGATCGGTATCTAACAGTCGGGTTTTCATCAATTTGGACGACAATAATGACAAAGTTTTAAATAACAACAACAACGGGAAGCCGTCTCAAGATGTGAACAGTGATAATCAATTTTGTGACTTCTATGATGACCTAACAGTGCCATCAAATTCTAGTGATTTTGATTTGAAAAGACTTTCGTTGCAAACACAACCCGTTGTACTCATAAGTCCGCTAAAAATGCCGACCAATGGATCAAAAACTATCGGCGATAGTCGTCTTAATTGGTCTGATATTAAATCTAATAGCAATAATCCATTGAAATGTGGTCACTGTGATCGGTATTTATCATCGGCGGATAAACTTGAAATTCATGTGAATAGTCGTCACCTGAAATGTCGTCCATTCAGATGTAATAAATGCCGAAAAGGTTTCTTCTCTAACATATCACTACTCAATCATTTGGGCGAAAAGCATGCAATCAGACCGTTTGGTTGCGATAAATGTCAGTTCAAGGGTTGGACTAAATGGCATCTCGTAAAACATATGTTCATTCACTCAAACAATCGGCCGCATGTCTGCGATTACAATGACTGCAACCAATCGTTCAAACGCAAAGACTATCTGCGTATACACCAGAAAAGGATTCATTTAACTAAACGGAAATTTGTCTGCAATTACAATGGCTGTGACCAGTCGTTTAAATGCAAAGACTATCTGCGCCGACACAACACTAGGGTTCACACTACAGATCAGGAATTTGTTTGCAATTATGATGATTGCAATCAGTCATTCAAAGCCAAAGAATATCTGAGAATACACAAGAAAACTGTTCACTCGATTGATCAGTCATTTGTCTGCAATTACAAAGACTGTGATAAGTCATTCAAAGCCAGAAGCTATCTTCGGCAACACGAAAGAATGGTTCACTTAACTAATAAACGACTTGTTTGCGACTACGATGACTGCGACAAGTCGTTCATAAGCGCAAGAACACTGCATCGACACCAGAAAATCGTTCACTCAACAGATCGACCATTTGTTTGCAATTATGAGAACTGCGACATGTCTTTCAAACGCAAAGATTATCTGATTTATCACCAGAAAAAGGTTCACTTACTGAAAGTTCTTCCGAACGAAAGATTTACTATTTCTTCGGCAAACGAATTAACCGAAACTACGAATAAGACGTCAAAGATTGAGAGACATCGATCATCGACTGGTACGATAGTTACCAGATCTGCTAATAAATCAACTAAAACTACGGCACCACCGACAACAACACCATCACTTAATCAGATGTTCACTCAGGAGATGAATGAACAACCGGTGATTACCGATTTTGCAGCAGACATGGAGACGGTTGCTGTTGTGGATATCAAACCGTTATCTTCATTATCACCGATTCAGTTGTCAAATCAAGTTGTTGAAGACGAGGAAATCATTATTGCTAACAGTGGTGAACAACAACAACAGTTATGTTCAGTATGTGAACCAGAGTTGGCCCGAATCAACGGTTTCGGCAATTATATATGCTATAGTTGTGACAGTTTTATGAATCGTATGGCCGCTGAAGCCTTGTACCGAACAATGACCAGCAGACCGAATGTCCAGTGGACACCAATTTGGGATGATTTGAATGATTCATCTATAGAAAGTGCACGACCACCACCATCTATTAGGCCAACTATAGAGATAACTGAGCTTTGAGTCAAAATTTTCATATCAATAAGCAATATAATATGTTTTATGAATAATAGCATTTAAGAAATTAAATAAATGCCATGATTTTTAAAATATTTTTTTTTAAATAATAAATTATCATTTAGTATATGTATTTTACTATTATTTTTTTATATATTCAATTTATATATAATTTAATTATTGAATTTATGTGATAAATATGACATCAGTAGAGAGAGAGAGAGAGAGAGAGAGAGAGTATACAGTATTGTATGTGTGACATGTTTGGGTGATATCACACATACAATAATTGTGGAGATTTATGATAAGTTGGATCCCATTTGTGATATCAGAAATAATTGTAACAAAATAGTGTATATATATATCAATATTTTATTAATTAACACAGAAAACAATACAATTAATTAATATGTATTCAATGTAATAAAAAAAAATTGAGACCAAACTTTTGACAAAAATAAGGCTACGATTTATTGACACTGAACTCAATAATTCCCGACCAAAGTGTCGATCCATACGGTCTCTTAACATTAGTTCATCACTTATATCATTATTTGTTTTCATAAATTAAAATATCATAATATTATAAATTGTATTTTACATACAAATTGAATAATTATAATAATAATTAAAATGAGAATTTCTTATAATATTAAAATAATGAGAAAAAAAATAATAAAATAAAATAAATTATTAGATAAATAATAAAATAGTTTTTTTAAGAACTTTTTTTTCCTTAGAATACGAATTGCAATGGAAACGAAAAGTCGTGACTTATCGGCGATGACGACATTTCTGGCCGTTTTCTGGTCAAAACACGATTGATTACGTGAACGACTCCGTTGTCGGCCATTTGGTCGCAACGGGTGACCTGTGCCGTACCGAATCGAACCCGACCCGCGAACGACCGATGGGCGGACACCAACTTTCCGTCCAAATTTCGGAACTCTTGCGAACTCAGAAATAGCGGCGAATTGTTAACTCCTTTTTTAGAAATTTAAATATACGGTAAATATATAAAAACATTTAAATAATAATAATTTCTTTATATATATCTATAATTACCCGAACAGCAGATAATTTCTCCAAACAAATGTCTTTTGATAAACTTTTCCGATTCATTCTGATTGCTGACCATTGAATTGATTTGCGGTACAGAATAATAGTTGCGTACAGTTTCATCATCGGGTGCCAGCAATGTATAGGTGCCGTTAGCAGTCAACTGTTCTTGGATGCCACTTGTTTGGACAATTTGCCGGATAATAGACAAGTTTTCCATCGAGTCGAGTGTCTGCAGTAGAGTGCCTTTGGATGGCTGAAGAAAGCGGTCGACAACATATATGGAAGCGCCGCATATGTCTTGATTGGGCGCAATAATCGGCGCGCACTGAGCCGTAACCACTGGTCTCAAACTGAATCCAAGTATATCGCTGCCAAACATATTGATTCTCATCATCTGATTTTTGTCGCTCATTGTCCTCATCAGTTGATCTTCAGTCCAGTCGCATACTTCTGATTTGGTTGGGACCACATGATAGCCAATCAGATCTCTAGTATTGTTGCGAATTCTGTCCAAATCCGGCTGCGATAGGCTTCTCATTGCATTCTTCGACGGTATGAAAAACGACACATTAGTCAGTCCGTCCCATTCGCTTAACAGACCCGAATCGTTCAACAGTTTCATATAGTCTGTCAACTGGTGTTTCTCGAGAAACTTGGATATGGGTTGCGATTCAACTGATGAAATGACTCCGTCGATGACATGAATCACACCATTAGTGGCCAATTGATCGCTTTCCACAACATTTATGCCATTGATCTCAACTTTTTGATTGACTCTCTTGATTGGCAACAGTTTTTCCAATCTATTTCTCACTGAAGCAAACTCTTGTACGGCTGACAGGCAAAGAGTGTCACCAATAATATGATTGTTGAGCAATGCGTCGACACACGACTGTCCTTTGAGTAGTCTTTCCAGATATAGGCTGTCTAGTCGTCGAAAAGCTTCGTCGGTCGGCGCCAACAGAGTTATATGTTGTTTACTATCATTCAACTGATCCATTAGATTAGTCTTCGACAATACTGTCAAAGTTAATTAAATGACAATTAGTAATGTCTTACAAAAAAAAAATTGTTAACCTATTCAATGACACTTACTTTGTCCAAGAATTGTAAACCGATCATCGTTTTCAATGATTTGTTTCAACGTCTTGGTCGGCGACGGCATCACTCTGTTGACTATATGAACAATACCATTGATGGCATAGTTATTGGTCGACACCAGTGGCACACAGTTGGCAGTGACCACTCGTCTAGGGTGTGTGTGATAGACATTGAATCGGATCTGTTGTTTGGAGGGACTCAGTGTAGGCACCAGTACGTCGTCGTTCATATCGCCAGATCTGACAAAACCGGGCAACAAATGCATTGCAATCGAGTCGGGCATTGTATTTGTTTCACGTCTTCGCCGGACAGCCGATGGATAGGAAAAGTCTTGTGTTTCCACTTCATTCTTTGAACAATGGATTACAATTAATAGATTTTTTTGTTGTTGAAAAAACTTTCTTAATGTCAATCATATCAACAGATTATATATCAGATGTCATATTTACCTCATCTTTGGTCACATTGTCTTCTAATTCAATTAGCGATTCATCGATAACGGCCAGTACAGTGATATTATCGGCGACCAAAATGTTGGACATACCGAACCTTTCAATTAATTTTAACATACGATTAGCATTAAGATCTTTCATTGTCTCCACCAAACTCTTGAGATTCACTGCAACAACAAAAATACAATAATTAATTGTAATTATGATTCTAACACTAGATTAGTGATAGAAAATATAGATAAAAAATCAATATATATATATATCAATAAATTATATTTAATAATAAATTTATATAATATTTATTGTCTTTTTTTATAAACGACTTTAAATATTTATAGGCTATTCTTGACTTATTGGCTAATTAATTGTTTTTTAAATAATAATTTTTTAATTAATTAATTAGTTATTTATATATATTTTTGGCTTAAATCTATATTATAGACAGCCAGCAAAAAAGTATTGTTTATTATGCAATTAAACATTTATAAAATGTTAGTTTTATTACTTATTTATTATTTAGTTAGGTTAGTTTGGGTGAGTGTGAGGTTAGGAAGTGGTTGGGTGGGTGGGGGTGGGTTTGGGGCAAATAATTTTCTACTGGCTGTCTATAATATAGATTTGTTCCATATTTTTTTATTACTTTTAGTACATCCAGTACTGGTATCTTTGAAAAATCCGTGACAACATTGACGCTTAACAATTGTTGTCGTATTTTCTCTGCCTTTAATTAGTCTATAATTTAATTTAAAATTTAATAATTATTTAAATTAGAATTTTATTTTTATTTGGGTTTTAATTATCACAAACTTTGAGACACATGTATAGGAAGTGTCGGATTCACTGCAAGAAGTTGACTGAAGACTCAATGAGTTGCGTAAATTGGATCCAAACGATTGAAATTGCATATTCATTGTCGGACTTTGATCCTCGACCTCCAGACCACCAGTTTTGGTACTAATGACGGCCTCATCACCTTTGATGACCTTTTTCTCGATGCAAACATTTGGCCTATTTTTTAAGTAATCATTTTTAATATAAATATATCAATTTAATAATAAAAAGTTTTTTTTAACAAGTTTTGTAATAAAAATAAAATACTGTATAATAACTTATGCTATGTTAAATAAATTTGCCATAATTATATTTAATAGATTTGATGATAACTACACTATATATACCGGTATATACAGTATATATATTTTTTTTATTACAAAATTTTAATAGTGTGTATTAATAATATAGTTTTCGGAGTGTAAATAATTTTTTTTTGAAAAATTTAATTTTTATTGGGCGGATGTGAACCAAACAAATTTAATAAATTCAATTCAATAACAATTTGATTCATTGATTTCCTGAATTAATTGATGGAAAGCCTAAAAATTGATTGTATTATTATTGTATTGTGTGTTTAGGACAGTTGGCAGGCGTTGGGAGGGTTTGTTAGCACTTTTAAAAWATAAAGTTTAAATACACTAATACACTGTATATAAGTTATATAATACAATACTGTATAACATGTTTTAAAGTAATGTATTTTTTTTAAATAATTCAATGGTCTTTCAAAAAATAAAATATGGATTAAATGTCAAGAAATTGTTATTTATATTTTCTTATTTATATTTATATTTGCATTTTTATTGAAAAACTTCATTCAATTGTTATATTATTAATAATATTATAATACCCTAATATACTAATAGCAATAACAACAAAAACTACTGATTATAATACAAAAAGCTCATAAACTTTTTGTTGTTTTTGTTTGTATTAAAACAGTACAATACTGTACAGTACTGAGAGTATATACTATACAGTATACACTGTATCTCCCACTGAAAAATTTATGATTTGTAATACCTTTACCTGTACCATTTTAATACCTGTGCAAAACCCATACCCTCTTTTTTTTAAAAAAACATTTCAATAAAACAAATAAACAGCAAAACAAAACAACAAAAAGTTTTGCAAAATAAAAACCTATTTATAGTTCACATAACACCATAAGTTGTTAGACTAGGTGTCGGGTTATTAAATAAAAAGGGCGTTAAAGAGATAAAGAGTTGAGAGAGAGAGAGAGAGAGAGAAAGAGAGGAAAGAGAGAGAGACTCTATATATAAATAATTATAAAAAAAGTCATTATCAATGTCATACCCCTTCCACCACGGCTTTTGACGGCTCGATGGTAAGCCAAACGACCAGAAGTTAGGTCTATTGAAACCCATTGTTAACGGAAAATCCATATCAAACGGATTTTCTGATTCCGATTCATGCGATGGTTCCGCTTCCGTGTCTTCGGCAGAACCTTTGTCAACGACAACAACCGACGGATCAAACTCTTGATGATGTAATGGTTCGGCCGCCGATTCGCGCTCCGGTAGTCTCATGTCTAGACTACCGAAAGTCGGCATAGAATTTATTCTATGACTGTTTCCCATCATATTAAGCCAACTATTTGACATAATATAAATTTTTATTATATAATACATTATTTTTATTGATTTAAAAAAATCTTTTATATAAACTTAAATATTTAAAACTTATATAAAGTTATAATAACAACAAAATACAATCACTTACTTGTTATGCATTGACTGAAAACCATCGGAATGCCATTGACCCTGTATTTCATTGGGTAGACCACCGATGATGATGACAATCGATGACAATAGCAATAAGATATTTGTGGTCATCATTATTATTATTATTATAACTTATTTGTCAATCACATACAAAAAATTTAGTCTATTTATATAAAGTCAAATATCACACACTAGACAATTATATATATTTATTTATTTAATAACTACTATTTATTTAGTGAAAATGTATCTAAACTTTTTTATTGTCACTGAACGTGTCAATACTGATTGTATGGCAAATAATATATATAACAGTAATTATAACAAAAACAGTACTGTATTTCAAGTTTAATACTAATACTAAATGTTGTTTTAAAAGTCAAAGTCGTTGTCGTCTCTCTACTGGTATTTACTTTATTATTATTATTGTTATTATTATTATATTTTTACAGAAAACTATATGAGTTTTTAAATAAAAATATGTGGTTTATGTCAATGTTTTTTCTTTACTTCAAAAAATATTTTTCAGTCTAAATGGTTTTATATGATGAGTTGATAGGGCGGACCACTTCCTGGTAATTGTTATCTCCTCTCTGGTAATGCCAGCGATGGGCGAATCAGATGAGCCATTCATTTCCAGTAATTTCTCTGTCATTGCAAAACATTTTTTTTATTTAATTAATTAAAAAAATATTTATTGACTCAAATATCAGTCAATTCAATTCAATACTGTATTAGTTAAATATAATTATTTATATAAAAAACATATTGACTGTACATTTATATTGTGTTTATTGAAAAAAAATTTAAATCTAATATATCACAGAATTTCTAGAAAATTTCTATAAATAATTACTAAACACATCATTTAACTTATAATATTAAAATATGATCTGTTTTTTTGTTGTTGAAAATATATGTATTTAATTTGCAATACATATACTTGAAATTCCTGAAAATCAAATCAAAAATATTATTATTATTATTATAAATGACTAATTTATTTATTTAGATTAAGCAATTACAAATTAATATTATTAATAATAATAATAGTTATATTTTATATATTAGCATAAAATAATATACTGTATATAGTATACTATTAAAAGTATTTAATATTTAAATTTAATAGCAATTATATACATTACTACCGGTATGTGATAAATACTATATTAGAAAAAAACATTATTTTTTTATAAATGTGTTCAACCCTTTTAATGGCGATTATAATGATAATTAAAATTGCTATGCAATGTATTAAATTCAATGCATAATAACTTTTGAAAAAATTATTTAAATAATAATTGATAATAATAATAATAAACTAAAGTTCAAGTTTAACTATGAATTAATTTATTATAATTATTTTTATAAATATTATATACAGTATATATCTAGAAATATGATTACAAAAAATATGATGTATTAGTAATAGATTACTTTATTTGAATTTAACTAAATTTTGATTTATTATTATTGAGAAACTGATATAAAAGTCATAAATATATATATTTCAATACATGAATCAACATATAAGACATTTGATAAGTTTGTTATAATAATTATTAATATTTATACAGTTATAGCCTATAACTTATAGGCAAATAAAAATTTATGTATTATACTGTACGTGAGTTTTAAATGATGTACTAAATTATTGGGAAATTTTTATCAAAAGTTTATATACTGTAGATTTCATACACAAAAAACCCTCTTTAAAAACATGAATCATTTGTATAAAATTATAATCTATAAGTAGTGTATTGATTAATAATTTTTTATACTCTATTAAATAGTTGTTATAATAGTTGCTAAAAAAAGTCAAATAGTTGTTAAAATAGTTATTTAAACTGTATTAAATAGTTGTATATAATTGCCAAAAAAAGCCAAATAGTTATTGAAATAGTTATTTATTTTCTTATAAATATTTCAACTGATATATAATTCACTTGTTTTCAGCATATTTACAAAAATGATTTATATAAATAAACTAATTATTTCTATTGTTAAAAAGTAATATGAGTTAATAACAGTTTACACATTTTATATAATTTATATAACTATTACTTTTTGTTTTTACATATATTTGTGCAATATTTTACAATTTAATGCTTATATTTATCAAAATCAATGAAATAATTATTTATAAGTTTTTATAGTTGCTAACCCAACAAATAGTTATTTATAGTTATAATAAAATTTCGGAAATAGCGTCCACTGGTCAACTTCGGTGGACATACTATGTCCCAGTTATAAGCGTTGAACCGACAAAATAATTTTTTTAGTTGGAAATCAAGACACTATCTATAAGTTATAGACTATAACTTATACTTTACTTATAATATGTATATAAGTTTATCTCTCAATATATTTATTTATTTTAAATATTTTCCAATGATTTAGAAAGAAAAGTTAATGGATTGAAGTTTTTTATTTAATTTTTTTTAAATTTTATTTTGCATACAAACCGGTAATACAGTATTCTGTTAACTAAATAACAATTAAAAAAAAGTATCCACAAAAAAATTATTATTGATAAATAATTTGTCAAATTTTGTTATCTCAATTACTAATTGATTTTTCAACCAATCATTATAATAAATGCTTAATCAAATGAAATACTAATTTTTTGTTTGTTTGTTTAATTAACTCGAAGAAAAATAAATACAAAAAAACAAACCATAAAAATTAATTATGATAAAAATTAATTTAGTTATTTTTATATATGTACATGTATTTGTACACTAAATATTTGTTAAATTTAATTTTTTTTATCAATAATTGTATAATTAAAAATTTTTTTTATCTTAATTAATTTTAATGCTATTTTTGGTAACATTTTCATCGGTAATTAAAATTTACAGATATATTTTAAAGATAATTATTAATACTAAAAATACCGTAACATAACATTGTGATACATTAGTATTTAGTTTTATGAAAAAAATATTAATTTTATATCAAATATATACTTAATATAAATAAATCACAAACAAACATAAAAAATACATGTAATTCATATTTTTAAATTAATTAATCTTTAATATCAATAACAACAACAAAAAAATAATTTATTCATTTATATAATAATATATCAAAGATTTTATCCAAAAAAAATAAATAAAATAAAATTTTACTAAAAATAAATAATGCAAAATAATAGTTGGCAATCGTGTTATCATAAAACATAAAAAACAATGATTTTTCTATATATATTTATACTATATTATAATTTATACTCAAAAGTTATATTTACAACAAAAATATTACAGTATATATCAATATAATAATAATATGTAAAATTGTGTTTAACACTAAACTTGAAAAATAACATGAATTTGCAAACAAAATATTATACAATAATAATAATAATAATTGCAAAGTTTGATATCATATACTCAACAAAAAAAATTGTATGTCAAAATGCAAATATATATTTTTATATAATATGTGTGGGATTGTTAATGCAGTTTACCTGTATTCAATATATATAAATTTTATATATATGTATAATACACTGTATAATAATTTTGTGTGATCTAAATTTAATTTTTCATTGCTTATATAAAATAAGTTATATTTATTTATTCAAAAAAATAAATAAAATAAATACATTTAATCTCTTGTTAATACAAATATAATGTAAAAAAGCTTTACCTTTTTTAGATAACAAAAATAATCGTTTCTAAGTTTAGCCATAAAAATAATATATAAATCAAAATGTTTTTTTTTTTAAATGTTAAAGTGACTTACAATTTGTAAGTCACAAATAATTTAATTCAATTCATTCAAACAGTTTTGTATTTAATTTTTTAAATTGAAATAAATATCATTTCAATGCTAAGTAATACAGTAATACCATATACGAAATGATACCTAATTTCAAAAAAAGTTATATATTTTATGAGATCAAATATATCACTAGAAAAAAAACTTTATATTTGATGACAAAACCAATTAATAGATATGAGTACAAAATATTTTATATTTATATGTTATCATATTATGTAAAGTTTTATCTCTAGTTTTAATATTTAACATTTAGATTGACATATATTTAACTCTCTCTCTCTCTCTCTCTCTCTCTCTCTCTCTCTCTCTCTCTCTCTCTCTCTCTCTCTCTCTCTTCAATCACTATCTCCCGGAGTCGTATAGTCATCAGTACTACTGGCCCTACAGTATCTAATATGATGACAGTTAGCAGGTTTAATGAACTTTTATTATTATTAGTTATAATTTATAACTTTTTAAAAAATAAACTTAATATTTAATAAAAAACAAACAAACAAACAGATATAATAACATTGAATTTAAATTAGCATTAAATCTAATTAATTTGACTAATTTAAACTATTTTTAAAATTTTTAAAAAACTATTGACTAATCATTATATACCTGCAAACAATGGTCCACTTTTTAAAAAATAAGTTACTCTCACATTAATTAAGTCAGAAAAAAATATATACAATGTTTATTTATATACAAACACTGTATAATACAGTGTATATATATATTGTAATATATTTTGTACAGTAAAAGTTTAAATAGCATCTAAATTAATACTGTATTTAAATTGCAACTATTAATAATAAACAAAAACAACAATATTAATAATATTTAAATGTATTATACTATTTATATACCTGTATATAGTGTATTGATTTTTTAAGATAACAATTTTTTTTGGTGTACTGTATCTAATGTATTAATCTTATGTGGAAAAAATTATGAGAAAGTTAGCTTAAATTAATAATAATATTATAATACAAAAATCAAATAATTTGTTTAAAAATAAATTTTTCAATTATTTTCAATTCAAATAATATATAATAGCTAATTATAATTTTTCTACAAAAAAAATAATAAATAAACTAATTTAATGTAAAAATATATTAATAGTAGCTTTAAATAAAATGTTAATTAAGTTAAATGATTTTATGTTATCTAATAATACTACTTGTATTTTACTTGCAGTTTCAAATTGTTTTATTTTTAAAAAAAAATAAATAAATAGATATATAATCTACATTTACAATCTAATACTAGTTTATATAGTATACTGTATTTATAAAATTGAATATCTTTTAAATCAATAATTTATATATATATATATTTAAAAAATAGTTACAATTAAAATTAATTGATATTCCTAATATTAGTTTTTTTGTGTGAAAAATTATAATTAATAAAAGTGTTAACAACACTGTAATTATAAATAAAAAATATTTTTTCTCTAAAATATCTAAAATTTTATTTTATTTTTTGGTAACAGTGTTAGCCTCAAGTAAGTTATGCTAAATTTTTTGTTTTATTTATTAAGGCAAAAATAAAAATTTATTTTAGCCATTTAATACCAATAATAGCTAATTGGCTAGTAGTCATACAATTTAACATATTTCCTAAAATATATAAGTTTTAATTATATATTAAATAATTTATATAAATTATATTTTAACAAAAAATTTAAATTTTCAATACATTGACCAAAAAAATACTTAATTGTTGAATCAGAAAACTATGCAAATAATTACTGTATATATTAATATTATTAATAGCTAACAAACAATTGATGTCATCCTATATGTCAAACTAATTAATAAATTTAATGCTTAAACCATTAATAATAATAATAATAATACTGTAATATTCAATAAAGTATTGAACAAATTATATGATATTTTTCCAGTGCTTTAAACACACAAATACTGTACTAATAATACTAATAATTAATAGACTGCAGTATTGTCTGTAATACTCTGTAAATGTAATGGAAATCATACGGTACTATACATAGTGTTTGACAGTGCAGTTGGCATTAGAGGGTGTGGATAGTCCACTGCATTGATAGGGGACGGTAGTAGTGAGGGGACGGGTAGGTCATACAGTACTACTACTAAAAACACAATAACACTAAACAGCAGGGTTGGAAAAATACAAGGTTTTCAATTTTGGCTTTGTAAAATACAGTAAAATACAATGTACTGGATGTATTTTACAATTATAAAAAATTATATTAACAATGATAAA
The DNA here is from genome assembly GCF_028296485.1 of Oppia nitens. Lineage (NCBI taxonomy): Eukaryota > Metazoa > Arthropoda > Arachnida > Sarcoptiformes > Oppiidae > Oppia > Oppia nitens. Next base: position 1,681,886 of record NW_026533199.1, read on the forward strand.
ATATTCATTTTTTAATTAAAATAATTATTATTACATAATTTCAATATTGTTATTAGAATCGTTGTTTTCTAAAACTATTAAAAATTAATATTAATTATTTTATTAATATATTTCAATACCAGAATTAAATTGACTAGCTAATTTCAAATTTTTTCAAAATAAAAAATAATTATTATTACAAAACATGTGCTTATTTGTGAATTTTAGTATTTTTGGTTAATAGGTGGCGCTAAATTTTTTTTGTAAGCCAAAATTGTCATGTAATTTACATTGTATTATACTGTATAATACGCTTTGTATTATACATACACTTTGTCTCTGCCAACACTGCTAAACAGTGTGTTTGACTATTAGGTTATTATTTTTGGCGCTCAATATATGCCTGTCTTTTGTCTCCTCACACATACATACAGTCATACCGACAGTATTTGAGTGACTCATCCCATAGTTAGTTGTCTATCTGTCTGTCTGTTTGGTGACACTTCTTCTGATAACGACTATCACTGCAGATATTATCGCTGACACAACAACAGTAATTGGTTGGACACCAAGTTTTGTTTATCTGTTTATCTGATCCATACCTACCCATAGTTGTTGTCGACAAACACACACAAAGTCTTTGCGAAAAACAAAACAATGTCTGAAAGTAAGTCCTCTTTCTGTCTGTTTTTAAAAGTCTTTTATTTTAAAAAACCATTTTTTTCAATATCAATGAAACCAATTGTTTGATTCAAAATATTGGTTATCTATTAATAAGATTTTTTTGTTATTTAAAAAAAATGTGATCACTATTTGATCCCAGACACAACTTCTTTGATTGATTAATATTAAATTTTTAAAAAAAATAAATTTATTGATAAAAAAAACTTTCAAAATTTGTTTTTTTTTTTGATTATCAAATATCATAGTTTTTTTTATTAAATAAAATCAAAATGTATTGATACTAAATGAAAATTGTTTTTTGTTTGTTTATTTGATAATATTTAGCATTTAAAAAAAATATCATATATATATTGAAATGAAAATGATAACTTTAGAAAAATAAATAAATCAATAATTTATTAGTTATTTTATTTATTTTTTTAAAGTCTCTGACAATTAATAGATATCTAAATTATGATAATATCATATATTTTTTTGTCATAAAAAATAAAATGAATAATAAATGATTGCTTTGTGTGTGTGTTGTCTATAATAAAAGTCATTATCATTTAACTATAGTCTACTGTATATTATTATTATACATATGTGTCTAACAATTATTGCTATATATTTTTTTTTATTATATATATACAGAATATATATTATCATATAAGTATATATTATACGATATAATGATTATATAGACTGCAATACTATTGCATAACATATTATGAAATGACTTTTTTCTAAAACAACAAAAATATATATGAAATATAAAAAAAAGTTTTGCACTAATGATAAGCTATATATTTCTAGTTATATATGTATATACACACAGAGTGTTATACTGTGTGTGTATTGTAATACTGAATGTATTGTTGGTATGGTATGGTATGGGTTGGGTCTGGTGTATCATTGAAGATATATAATTTGCAGTATATTTTAGAGGATAGGACAGGGAGTCAGTCCAGACAACAGCTTTATTATTATTAAATTTATTTCTAACCCATTATATAGTTATTGAAATATTGGTATGAATTTTAGGGTTCGTTTAACTCTTTTTTATTTTTAGTAGTATTATATAAAAAGTTATTTAATAACTAATCGATCGATCGATTCAGTCAAATGCAATATAATAGTTATTAATGCAATAGTTTTTCGTATTAAATGAGTTGTGAATAAAGTTTTTTAATATTTTTATATATTTAATAATACAATATAATGATGAAAAACTAAAAGAAATAATAACTATATATTTAGGGATTAAATTAAAATAAGAAAAATAAATAAATAAATAAAAGACAGGATTTTATCGGTGATTAGCGATTACGAGAGGCAAACCATTTAGAGGAGAGAGAGAGATGGGAACCACTGGGTGACCACCAGAAGCTGTGTCGACCAAAGAATATTGCGTGCGGTGTGTTAGCCAATCACCACTTAAGCTGATCCATTGGCACCAGTAGGCGGACAGTCGGTCTCCCAAATACTGACTGTATGTTTAGTGTTAGTCTGGATAAACATCTTTTTGACGGGTCGTTAACCTCACGTGACTGACTCCTCTCTTTCTCTTGTGTTAAGTCATTATATAATATATATATATATATGTTATATGACATCAATTTTCAGATGACTTTTTCTGGTTTATAAAAGGCAACCACTCTTTCGTTAGTTGTCTTCAGTTGACAACAAACTATTCAATTGATTAGTTCTTTACATTACATAACACTTCATATTATTATAACTTTGATTGTTATCTTTGATATCAATATTATTAATAATAATAATGACAATCGGATTATTTGATGGTATCATTGAATTTTATATTAATATATATTATATAATATCTTTTGATATATTTTTAATATTATTATTAAAAAGTGATAAATTAATTGATAAAATTTTGATTGATTTTTCAGCTGCCGATAACCTCCTAAGCCCGAGCCAGAGCAAGGGTGGCCTCAAGTATGAGTTGATTTTGGAAAAGCCATCGAACGAAACGCCACCGAAAGTGGTGGGTCGACCACTGGATCAGCCGAAACAATTGTCTGCCGAAGTGATTGAGGCCAAACTGAAGGAAGCCGAAGAACGGCGCAAATCGTTCGAAGCCCAGAAGATTCTTCAGGCAAAAGAACGGTTCAGTCATGTTTCGGAACTGAAGGACAAGCGATCGGAAATCGAAGAACAAAAGATCGAATTGACTCGTCAGTCGTTGGAGAAGAAGATGGAAGCGTCTAAAGAGAATCGCGAGACACACATCAAAGCCATTCAGGAAAAACAGAAGGAACACGTATGTCATTGTTTGATGTTTTTTACCATTGATTTCGGTTAATATTATTGATTTAATGATATGTTTTGATGCCAAAAAAACATCGACAACTTGTTGATGAAAAACATTATGTGTTTATCTATCTATTGATTGATTGATTGATAAATGGTTAGTCTGTGTTTTGAGTGCTGGCTTATAGAGAGACCCCCAGACCTCCTAATCTGGGAGGTGTATATACACACTTACCGTAAGACAAGATATTATATGATATAATTATCATAAATTTTTTGTCCATTTAGTTGACTCATATACTTTGATAATAAACTATTGTTAGTTTTCGTTAATATTTTTCATATAAATATATTTATTATATTTTAATACTTATGAAAAAATTTCTATTCAGTTTTGATAATTTAAAAAATGGGTTTATTTTTTGTGTTGATATTGTATTTGATTGTTGCAATGAATTGCCACCAAAAAAAACTATAGGATAGACGTGTAGATGAAGTCCGCAAACAAGTAGATGACACACACATCTGCAGCGACTCATTGAAGTCGAGATTAGAGTCGAAACTGAGAAATGCACAGAAAAATAGGGAACTGATTGTCAAAGACATACTCGAGAGACTTAAAGAGCACGTGAGTTACCATTTGTATGGTCGGTGTGTCGACACTTAACAACTAATCCGGTGCTAAAGATATTGATTTATTTAAAAAGAAACGACATCTAAAAACATTTGTTTGCCTTTAAGACTAACTATTTGGATATAATACCAGCAAATTACTATTCAAATAACAGATTTATAATATACTTTACGGTGATATCGGTTTGTTTTATCATATAAAGGGATAAGGTTTTTAAAAAAATAACCCATAATTTTATTGGCAATTTTAACCCGTAATTTAATTATTAAAAAAAAACAATTGACTAAATTTAATAATAATAATAATAATTAGAAGACTCGTATCAATCGTGTGAATGCCAGCCATAGAGACGGACAGTTGGCTAAAGAGAGCCGATGCTGTTCGCTACCCCATTGCAAACAGATAGCCATCGCTAATGAAAAGCGTTCACAATTTTTAAAGACACGAACGGATCGGTTGAAAACCAATTATGTATGACAACAATTCAATATGTGTACTACATCCACCCCACCCCCTACTTTTTCCGCTTATCTATATATACCGGTGCTTATTAGTAGCCTAGTCTTTTGGCATTGACCCAGTAGAGTGTGTCTACACTGTGTTATCGGTACTATACGGTATATATCTATTTCTATGAGTTCATTATACGGAAACCGGGTGTTTTAATTGTTGTGTCAATTGGGTTGGGTATAAATTTGACACATTAGACACATTTTATATTTTAAAAATGGTTATATATATATATATAGGATGAATAGGTTAGCAATATTGTATATATATTTTTCTATATTATTATTGGGTTATTGTAATAATACAATAGCTATTATTTAAATTAGATTACTATTATTATTATGGTTTTTCACATATAATCTAATTATTTAATTTTCTCTGCTATAGATAAAACAATGATATAATATATATTTTTATATATTTATAACGTTTGTGTATTATTAGTAACAAAACTCGGTTTCCATATATTAGGACTTTTTTTTGCTTAAGGTTGTTGTTGTTGTAGTCAATTAGTTCACTAACTTGAGGCACATTTATTAATATACATTACTAATAGTAATATTTATCAATTAATTAATATACTAATCATAATAATAATAAAATAATGATTTGGTTGCGGTTTCGCGTTTGGCATTAAAATTAAAAATTGAATTAACTATTATACTGTACTAAATATTTATTAATAATTTGTTGTTGTTTTTATAGCAACAATTAGTTGTTAATTATGTCATATTATATATTGATTATATATTAGATAATAATTGTTTTGTTTATTATATTTTTTTCATATATACTGTATATATATATTAAAGGGCGAAAAAGTGGCAGAAGTTGTTAAACGCAAGTCGGAAGTGGTTCCCGATTCTGGAAATGCCGTCCAATAAATTTGAAGAGAGAAACAACAATTGCATTACATTTTACATAAATATATTACTATTTCACGTCATTATATTATAATTTTTTTATATAAAATTCAGATATTTTAATCTAACGATTACTTAATTTTTTGCTGCCTTTTTTGTGATACATTTTTTTTAATTATTAATAATAATTAATCAATTATTTCTTTATGCACTTAATATTTTTAGTTTTTAATTGTATACTTTGATACGATATTATTATTATTATATAAGTATTTTATTAATTTCTAACAATGATTCACTGTTTATATACAATATATATATATATAATAATTTTCTTTTTAAAAACTAATTAATATTCATATTATGATAAATATATTACTATTATTATTATTGATAAAAATATTTGAGCTGAAATTGTTTTTTAAAACATTTAAAACTGATAATAATTGTAAGAATCGTTTTAGACATTTGTGTATTTTTTTAATTATTGATTAATTGACAATAAAAATAAAATTGTCTAAAAAAAGATAAATTGTTTTTAAATTATTATGTCTCATAAAAATCGGTTATTTATTTATGGCACACACATATAGACAGACAAAACATTACCATTGATACCATAAAACAGCTATAGTTTTTGGGGACACTATGATAGATGAGATGGCTATCTTTCTTTCTCTCTCTCTCTCTCTCTCTCTCTCTTGTGTTGTTGGGGGCCAACTTGGGGCTACCTATCTATTTGTCAGCTACCAGTGCTAACACACTCGTTATCAGACATTTACTTTTGAAAATTTCAATTACTTATAATCATCAGTAAATCACTTGTAATAATAATAATAATCTCGTGTACAGTGAGTGCATGTCATGTGTTTTTGTGTGCAAACTTTTTTTTGCAATAGTCATTCCAGTCATGCATTTATTTTTATAAAGTATTTATTATCATAATATGTTATATCAATATATGATATAAATTTATAAAAATAATAATAATAATAATATTGTAAAAATAAAAAAAACGGGTTTTCAAATTTCACTTAAAATATATTATATGTAGAGTAGTATCAAATAGCTCTCAAATTAACAATCTATTGGGTGTCCTAAAGTCCAATGAAATAGTTGAAAGATATTTAATATTTCAAATGTTTAGCCAGATTTTTGTTTCAGACATTCACTTTCAATGTCATTCAAATAGTAGTTAGAGATTATATTAATATATATATATATATATATATATATAAAGTATATTATTATTAATTAGACGACAAAATATTTATAATAAAAAAAGATTTCCTAAAAAAATAATAAAAAGTTTGTTTTATAATAAACAACTAAAAAAATTGTTTGTCAAAATAGTTTTATAGATTAGTTGATAGTTTTGTTTTTTTAAGTGATAAAATAAAACAAGAAAAAAAGTATGAATGCATTCCTCATCCTTAAAGATGGTCCTACTTTTGCCGGCCATCACTTCGGCTACGAGACCAATGTCACCGGAGAAGTTGGTCTGTATTTTTGCCAATCAATCGTCCAATTGATTTCATAGCATTCATTAATATATTAAAACAAAAATTGTCGGCAAATTAGTTTTCCAGACAGGAATGGTCGGCTATGTCGAGTCACTAACTGATCCGTCATATCATAGACAGCTACTGGTTCTGACCTATCCGTTGATAGGCAACTATGGTGTTCCCGATACTAACCAAATACTAACAGATGATTGGGGACTACCGAAGTGGTTTGAGTCGTCAAAGATATGGCCAATCGGTTTGATTGTCGGCGAGTATTCCGAATACTATAGCCACTGGAATGCCGGCCAGTCATTGGATAAGTATTTGAAAGCCTTTAAAGTTCCCGGAGTCCAGGGTATCGACACTAGAAAACTGACAAAATATTTACGTAATAGTGGCAGTTGTTTGGCTAAGTTGGTCATCAAAGATATTGTTATTGCCAATGAATTGTCATTCAGTGATCCCAATTTGGATCATCTGGTCGAAGATGTTTCCATCAAACAATCAGTTGTCTACAACCAGAAAGGATCGCCAAGAATATTGGCCGTCGATTGTGGCATAAAATACAATCAAATCAGATGTCTGGCGGCCAGAGGAGCTCGGGTTGAAGTAGTCGGTTGGGACTATCCGTTTGCCGACAATCCGGCCACTTATGACGCCATATTCATCAGCAATGGTCCGGGAGATCCGGACAAATGTACAAAAACTATTGAAAACATCCGGAAACTGATTACCGGCGACACTGTCGTATGTCCCATATTTGGTATCTGTTTGGGACATCAATTGTTAGCCAAAGCGGCCGGTGCCCAAACATACAAAATGCCGTACGGTAATCGTGGCCACAATCAACCGGCACTGTTTTTGGACACAATCAGCTGTTGTATTACATCGCAAAATCACGGTTTCGCTGTCGATGTCAAATCGTTTCCCGTAGCAGACGAATGGATCCCATTGTTCACTAATGCCAACGACAATAGCAACGAAGGAATTGCTCACAAAAATAAACCGTATTTCAGTGTCCAGTTTCATCCGGAACATACAGCTGGACCCGAGGACATGGAGTTTTTGTTTGATGTATTTCTCGACACTGTAACCAGTCATCGGAAAAAACTTAATGATCCGTTTATATCAATTGCCGATCGGATCCGAAAGTATTTCCCGTTGACCACCATTTCATCGATGGTTACGACCAAGAAACCGCGAAAAGTTTTGATTCTCGGTTCTGGCGGACTATCCATAGGACAGGCCGGCGAGTTTGATTACTCGGGCTCGCAAGCGATCAAAGCCCTAAAAGAAGAGAAGATCCAAACTGTTCTCATCAATGCAAACATTGCCACCGTTCAGACAACGCCTGGTTTGGCTGATAAAGTCTACTTCTTGCCAATCACTTTGGATTATGTAACAGATGTGATCCGATCGGAACGGCCCGACAGTGTTATGCTTATGTTTGGCGGACAGACAGCTCTCAATTGTGGCATTGAATTGGAGAAAAGCGGAGTTTTGCGTGACTATAATGTAGAAGTATTGGGAACACCAATCAAATCGATTATTGATTCGGAAGATAGAGAAATATTTTCGCAAAAAGTTACCGAAGTTGGCGGCGAAGTAGCACCGAGTCGTGCAGCCTATTCGGTTGAAGAAGCTTTAGTTTATGCCGAACAATTGGGTTATCCGATACTGGCCAGAGCTGCCTATGCTTTGGGAGGTCTCGGCTCGGGCTTTGCCAACACACCCGAAGAACTCAAACAGATTGTTAGCCAGGCGTTGGTTAACTCGAATCAGGTTTTGCTCGACAAGAGTCTGAAAGGTTGGAAGGAAGTCGAGTATGAGGTGCTGAGGGATGCCTACGATAACTGTATTACTGTCTGTAATATGGAAAACGTCGATCCGTTAGGCATTCATACCGGTGAGTCCATTGTGGTGGCGCCGAGTCAGACACTGACCAACTATGAGTACAATAAGTTAAGGACAATGGCCATCAAAGTGGTCAGACATTTGGGTGTTATCGGCGAATGTAACATCCAGTACGCGCTGAATCCCGAATCCGAACAATTTTACATAATCGAAGTCAATGCTCGACTGTCCCGAAGTTCGGCATTAGCTTCGAAAGCCACTGGCTATCCGTTGGCCTACATTGCGGCCAAAGTAGCTCTCAATATACCGCTGTCGCAACTGGTCAACAGTGTTACCAATGAAACGACCGCTTGTTTCGAGCCGGCACTGGACTATTGTGTGGTGAAGATTCCGCGCTGGGATTTGGGAAAGTTTACGGGCGTTAGTCATCAAATCGGTAGTTCCATGAAGAGTATCGGCGAGACTATGGTTGGTATATATTTTTTAAAATCACTTCATTTTACAGGGAACTGATATGTGATAATCAACACAATATGTTATGCTTTACTCTATTAGGCAATCGGCAGGACTTTCGAGGAAGCGTTTCAAAAGGCTCTGCGAATGGTCGACGAAACAGTCGACGGTTTAGATCCGTTTCTCAAGAAACCAAACAAACAGGAGTTAGAATCGCCAACCGATAAACGTATCTTTGCTTTGGCCGCCGCTCTCTATGACAACTGGACTATTGACCAGTTGTATGAGTTGACCAAAATTGATGAATGGTTTCTCTATAAGTTCAAAAATATTATCGATCAGCTCAAAGAATTAAAGTCACTGCAGACTACCGACGGTTTGACGGCCGCTGTTTTGCTTAAAGCCAAGAGGTTAGGCTTTTCCGATAAAATGATTGCCCAATGCGTCGAAAGTACCGAATTGGTGATCAAAAAACTGAGAGACGAAAACAATATCAAACCGTTTGTCAAACGAGTGGATACAGTGGCAGCCGAATGGCCGGCCACTACAAACTACTTGTATTTGACCTATAATGCCGAAGAAAGTGATATCGATAGTCATGACAATAACGCTGTTATGGTATTGGGAAGCGGTGTCTATCGGATTGGATCATCGGTTGAGTTTGATTGTTGTTCAGTTGGTTGCGTACAGGAGCTGAAAAAGATGAATAAGTCGACGATTATGGTTAACTGTAATCCGGAAACAGTTAGTACCGATTACGACATGTGCGACAAATTGTATTTCGAAGAGATATCGTTTGAGACGGTTCTCGAGATCTATCACTTGGAGGCACCGGAAGGTATTATCTTGAGTATGGGCGGACAGTTGCCCAACAATATAGCTATGGATTTGTTCGGCCAGAATGTAAAAATATTGGGCACATCACCCGAATCGATAGACAATGCCGAAAATCGGTACAAATTTTCCCGATTGTTGGACCTGAAGAACATTCATCAACCGATTTGGGTGAAAGTGGCCGAAATAGACAAAGCCAAAGAATTTTGCAAACGTAATGGTTATCCGTGTATTGTTAGACCATCGTATGTGCTATCGGGTGCTGCCATGAATGTGGCCACTTCGGAGCGTAACTTAGGTAATACACACACACACACACACACACACACACACCGATACCAATCGGGATACTATTGAAAAAGACATTATCCTAACTAATGATTTTCTCGACAGAAAACTATTTGAATGAAGCGACGGCTGTCTCGAAGGAACATCCGGTAGTCATCTCGAAGTTCATAATCGATGCCAAAGAGATTGATGTCGACGCTGTTGCCCAGGACGGCGAACTTGTATGTATGGCCGTCTCGGAACACGTGGAAAACGCTGGCGTACACTCCGGTGACGCCACTTTGGTAACACCGCCGCAAGATTTGACACCGAAAACGTTAGCAAATATCAAAGTTATTTGCGAAGCCATTGGCAAAGAACTGTTGGTCAACGGTCCCTATAATATGCAACTGATCGCTAAAGACGACGACCTTCAAGTGATTGAATGCAATCTTCGAATTTCCCGATCGTTTCCATTTGTGTCGAAGACATTGAACTGCGATCTGGTGGCGTTGGCCACCAAAGTGATTATGGGTGTCAAAGTAGATCCCATTGATATTGTTTTGGGCAAAGATCTGATAAACGGTTATATTCCGCGAAGAGTTGGTGTCAAAGTACCACAGTTTTCGTTTTCACGACTGAGCGGTGCCGACGTAACACTAGGCGTCGAAATGGCCAGTACTGGCGAAGTGGCCTGTTTTGGTCAGAACAGGTATTACGGATTACCAACCAAACTGATGCCGAAGTTATTGAATAGTTTTAATTTTCTGACAATTTTTTGTTTGTTTGTTTGTTGTAAACAGATATGAAGCATATCTGAAAGCTATGCTTTCGACTGGTTTTCGTTTGCCGGTTAAGAAACGGGTATTCATATCGATAGGACAGCACCGGCAGAAAATTGAATTATATCCAAGTATTAGGTAAATAATTAGATAAATGGTTTAAACATTTTTTTCTGTGGATATCTTTGTGGACTTAATCATCTAACTATTCCCTTACAGAGCTTTATCTAATATAGGTTTCCATTTGTTTGGTAGTCTGGGAACCGCTGACTTTTACAATGAAAAAGGTTTACCACTTCTATATTTGCATTTTACAAATAAATAAATTACCCGATTATTCCGTATATTCTACAGGTATTAATGTTGAGGCCGTCGAGTGGCCATTCGATGACGAAGACAAAGTCTGCCGTTTCAACGATATTGCCAACTATTTGTCGACCAAAGAGTTTGATTTGGTAATCAATATACCGATGAGAACTTCGGGCAATCGCCGAGTATCGACAATCGGTTATTATGCCCGACGTTTCGCTGTCGACCACTCGGTACCGCTCATATCTGATGTAAAGTGTACCAAACTGTTGGTACAGGCGCTTCAGTTGGTCGAAGGTCGGCCACCGGTCAAAACGCATATCGATTGTTTGACGGCCAGCAAAATAATCAGACTTCCGGGACTTATTGACATTCATGTGCATCTGCGAGAACCGGGCGATGAGCACAAAGAGGACTGGTATTTGACTGGTTTTATAAACGAATTCATATGAATTTGGCTTAATTTTTGGTCATTTAATTTTCAGGGAATCGGGAACAGAAGCCGCATTAGCCGGTGGTTTCACTTTAATAGGAGTGGTATGTTATATAATTAATCCATTTTTTGAATCAATTGCCTAATAATGTCTTCTAATGAAAAATAATCAAACAGATGCCAAACACCAAGCCTGCCATCACTGATGCCGAAACCTATTCAGATGTGTCCAATTTGGCCAAAACTAAAGCCAAATGTGATTATGCATTGTTTTTGGGCGCCACCAGTAGTAATGCCGAAATTGTGGCCAAATTAGCCAAAAAGAATCCCATTCTGTCGCTGAAAATGTATTTGAACAATACGTTCGGTGATCTTTGTTTGCCAAATATGACCGATTGGATGAAACATCTCGAGTGTTGGCCAAAAGACATACCGATCTGTGTTCACGCCGAACGCCAGACAACTGCTGCCATCATATCGTTGGCACATCTCTACAAACAGCCCATTCATATATGCCATGTGGCCCGAGAAGAGGAGATACTAGTGATCAAGAAAGCCAAAGAACAGGGCGTCAAAGTTACCTGCGAAGTATCACCGCATCATCTGTTCCTAACCGAAGATGACATCAAATGTATTGGTGGTGAATCGAGAAGTAATGTTAAACCATGTTTGGTGACGAAAAAAGATCAACAGGCTTTGTGGAACAACTTAGCCATCATCGACATCATTGCCTCGGATCACGCACCACATCTTAGCAGTGAAAAAGTGGGACCTAATTCGCCGCCCGGTTTTCCCGGACTTGAGACAACATTGCCGTTGTTGTTGACAGCCGTCAAAGAGAACCGATTGACAATCGATGACTTACTCAATAAGTTGTGTTACAATCCCAGACGTATCTTCAATATACCCGAACAGAAGAATACCTATATAGAGGTCGATCTAAACGAAGAATGGATAATACCTGAGGCGATGCCATTCTCGAAGGCCGGTTGGACTCCGTTTGCCGGTCGGAAAGTTTACGGACGAGTCAGACGTGTTGTTATGCGCGATACGGTTGCCTTTGTCGACGGCCAGGTATTAGTCGACAAACATTTCGGACAAAATGTTTTCAAACTGGAAGGCGACGGTTCCATACCATCGCCTGTCGAGACTGCCGTTGGATTTCAAAATTTAGTTAACCATCAAAAGCTCAGCCAAACTCATGAAATTTATACGGAAATGCTCACAGAATTGGAAATTCCGGCCCAGAATCTAAAGGCTCAGAATCAGCTGAAAAAACCCCTAACAGTAATGCTTAACAGTCCATCCAATGCTAAAATAGGGCCAATTATATCTCCGGTTCCCAACATTGATAACCGACTCGTTGGTCACGATATACTATCGGTTGATGCCTTCGATAGGGAACAGTTGCACGAGTTGTTCAATTTGGCCCATAAGTTTCGGTTGTGTGTCCTCAATGATAAACCGCTAGAAAGAGATGGTCAGATCATACGTATTGAAGACATACTGAAAGGCAAAGTAATGGCATTGATGTTCTATGAGGTCAGTACGCGAACCAGTTGTTCGTTTGCGGCGGCTATGCATCGATTGGGTGGTTCGGTCGTCAATTTGAACGAAGAGTCTTCGTCGGCCAAAAAAGGCGAATCACTTGACGATTCGGTTCATATAATGGCTAATTATACTGATGTTATTGTCATCAGACATCCAGAAAAGCATGCCATCAATAGAGTGGCCAAATCCAGATCGTGGGCTAAGCCTATTATCAATGCCGGCGACGGTATTGGCGAACATCCGACACAGGCATTGCTCGACGTGTTTACCATAAGAGAAAGCATCGGAACTGTTAATAATTTAATGGTAAGTAAACAGTATTACTGAAGATATCAGATGTTTTTATCATTATAATTATAATCAAATTATAGATTACATTAGTCGGCGATTTGCTTAATGGCCGCACTGTCCACTCATTGGCCCGAATGTTGTCCAACTATTACGGTATAACAATGCAATTTGTATCGCCACCGCAGCTGAAAATGCCCGATGAAATCAAACAGTTTTTGGCTCAGAAAGGTATCCGATTTTTGGAAACTCAATCACTACACGAGGCACTGCCCGATACGGATGTCTTGTATATGACACGTATTCAGAAGGAACGGTTCCAAAGTGAACAGGACTATAAAAATTGTTGCAATCATTTCATTATAACACCACAGTTGATGACCAAAGCCAAGTCCAATATGATTGTTATGCATCCATTGCCCAGAGTTAATGAAATAGCGTATGTTTTTTTTGATGATTATTATCAATATCTTTAACAAAAATAAATAAATAATAATTAATTTTTTAGGCCTGAGTTCGACTCCGATAAGAGAGCCGTTTATTTTACACAAGCAGAGAACGGTATGTTTGTCCGGATGGCACTGTTGGCTATGGTTTTGGGAAAGTGCTGATTGCTGAAGACCAACCAACCAACCAACAACCATACCATTCCCAAGTCATACAAATACAACAACAAATTTTAAATTAGGATTTTTTTAGCATTTTTTAATTAACAAATTTTATAATCAATTTTAATTTTTTTTCAATTAATTAACAAATTTATATATCTTTTTTGTTTTGTTTTTACAATACCAAGTGATATATCACAGTTCAAAAAAGTATTAGATAATAAAAACGTATATTTTTTCGTTATTTTAACCGTTTGTATTGGTTGATCAGTGGACAGGTAGACTGGAAGTACTGCCAAACAATTTGCTAAAATGTTCGATATATGTTTCGCAATGTTCGCCTAAATATAACCACAAAAAAAGAAAACAATTATTATTAGCACCGATTAAAACGCCAAATATTATTCATAAATAGAAAAATTATATAAACAATAAACAGTTAGCAAACCGTTAGCAAATGCTGGCGATCCTCGAAGTCGAAGATTTCTTAATTCGAAAAACTTGTAAACCGAATAAAATAGTTTATTGTCGCCAGAATTGGTGGCAATTTCCAGAAACTTTCGGGCAGATATACTATCGATATTGCCGTGCGATTGAATGAATCGTAAGGCCCTTGAAATCTGGTACTGCGATAACAATACTTCGATTATCTCTTCGTTGGCTGTCGTCAATCGTTTCAACATATCCAGTGCCAGTTGAACAGCAAATTTATAGTGTGGTTCAAGCGATAGGAGTAGACAGGCCAGTGGTTTCGAGTCGGTAAAGACATGATACTGGAGAAACTGATGCATTTGATAGTACTGTTCCGAACGGACCAAATGTCGGATCAGTACTTCGTAGACAAAATATTGGATTTGAATTTGATTTGTCGACAATGAATAGATGTATTCAAATAGTATCGATATTATCATGTTTTGATCCAAACCCTTAAAATAAATTAAAAAGAAAAATCAATTTAACGGTCAATTAAAAAAACACAAATGAAATTTACAATATTTTGTTCGTCAAAAACTGAAAACACTTCGGAAAAGACGTCCTTCTGTTCAATGATTGACCGGGCTTTCAGTTTGTTTGTGTCTAATACATGGTTCGGGTTTGTATGGGTTGTTGTTGTTGATGATGTTGTTGTTGTTGTCATCTCTGAAGTCAATGTTTCCCTATAAGCGGCGTTTAATTTGTTGAAAACTACCGACAAATTTCCCAATTGGTTTTGCGGACTATCTTCGCTGTTAGGATTCGGATTAATAAATCGTTTGATTACTCGAAGCAAACATGACTTCGAGTTTCGCCGATAGATAAGAAAGTCGATCAAAATTTGAATGTTTGGCAACAAATCAATCATATGCTTCAAATTGATTTGCAAAAACCAAAGACAACCGAGTTTAGCATCGATTATGATATTTGGCTGAAATATAACCCAATTTGTTGAATCTTTTTTTACGGTATAGTAAATAAATATATCAATCAATCAAACAATAAAATAATTATTATGAAAAACTAAACTAATAATAGAAAATTACATTAAAAATCGCTTACAAAGTTCACAATCAATATTATCGTCCAATTTAAATGCTTTTATCGTACAATTGGAAAATATCGGATAATTAACTTTAATATTGCCTATTGTTTCATTTGATGGCAAATTTATGTCAAAAACCAGTGATGTTTGACTAGTCTGGTGATGAACTATAACCAGATCATCAACTATGTTGATAGCAAAACGACCGGTTAGGTTAAGCATTAAAATATCAGTTTTTTGAGGCTCTAAATCTCTGTATTTGAAAATTACAAAAAAAAATTATTAAATACATAATTTCTAATTCAATAAACTTATAAATCTTAATAATAATAATAATACTTTGCAAACGTATAGATGACAATATGGGCGCCACTTTGCTCTTTGGTTACCGGATGATGTTTGAGCACTAGTAAACGATTTTTGCCATAACTTTTAAAAACAATTACCGATAATTTTTCAATTAGATTAACCAATTGATGTAAATTATATATATATTATAACATAAAAAACAAATTGTGTTTTACATGTTAGTGACGGCAACATCTCTCTCATATAAACCAGTTTTTGTTGTCTTCTGTTGTTTACCACCACTCCAGTCGACTTCAAATTTTGTTAACTTAAACACAGTGTTTGGCTAATAAACCAAAAACACACAAACAATTAGCGATAAATTATTTCATATATTTTGGTTGATAATTAAAACAAAATAAAATTTTATATAAAAAAACTAACTTTAAATTGAAACACTTGTATAGCATTGGCAAACGTTCCGTTGGCCACCAATAGGACGGCTGATTGAGACTTAATTATTAACAAACAAACAAAAAAAATCAATTAATTAAATCAATTATTAAAAAAACCATTAGATTTCAAACCTCATAGACAAACCACGAGACAGTTATGGCAAACGTTTTCAGACATTTGACGATTCGTTTTTCGGGAACCACTTGATAGAGTTCGATGCTGTTGTCGGTAATGTAAACCATTTCATAAGTATTGGTCCAAACAAATCCTAAGACTTTGCCATTCTTCGACTGTCAGACAAAGACAAAAGAGTTAACATATCTTTAAACAAAATTTATAAAAAAAACTTTTTTGTTTTATTTCTTTTAATTTCATACTCTCGATGGTTGCGAATAGTGATCACTTGGCTGTCCGTTTGCAAAGTTAATAAACTCGACCGTATTGGCCGATCGTTGAATGGCCAACACATCGGTGGCCGGCGAAAACTTTATGGACAACACATCGCCTCTGTCTTCGAGTCTGTAAATGACATCATATATCGCCGGTGAAGACAAACAAAAAATCATTTTTAATATAAATCATTTGGTGGTCACCGATCGGGTTGTATAACACACGAATACATACTTAAACTTAGCAATAGTTTGGTCAACACTGTCGACAATAACACCGTCGGCGCATCGATTGTTGACCACAAATACATGTTGATTGGCCTCATCGTAGAAAACATTTACCGATTTAGATACCGACTCGAAGCGGACGTATTTGGCGCTCAGTTCGAGCAGTCGGTCGCTTCTGGAGTTGGAGGCGGAAGCAGCAGATGATGGCGACGATGACGACGACGACATCGTTGGTAATGATCAACAACAACAACGACAAGTCATATCAATTAGTGGTCACAACAATAACAAGTGATTATTATTTAATCAAAAAAAACAAAATAATAATAAAAAACAAAACAAAACACAAACTAATAGTTGAAACTCTCATATATTTTTTGTTTACATCAATCGAGTCGTACACACCTCTACTGTATATTAATAAATGTATTGCTGTTTACAGTATTTATTGCTGTATTATATACTGTATATTCAGTACAGTATTTGCAACCATTGAATAACAAGTATTTAATAATAAAATACTAAATAAAATAAAAAAAAACAGCAAATAATAAGTGAAACCATAATTCAAAAAACGATTTAACAAAACATTATGTTATGTCTTAAGACTTGAATTGGCGGACAATTATTGTGTATAAAATATTTTTTGATTGACAACTACTGACTACTTAAACAACAATTAAAAATAGTTTATTATAAAAATCAATTCAATTCAATACTTCAATCATTTCATTTGATATCATATATGATATATTTTTCTTCGTTGATGCCATTAGATTAGATCCATTATCATCACTACTATCACTATTACCGTTAAAGATATGCCACACGACTGTATTAACCAAATCGATGACAAGCTATTCCTCGGCAGTCTGGAGGCGGCAACCAATCGGACATTGTTGCAACTGTACGAAATCAAATTGGTGATCACTGTTATGGACCGATCAGTTAAAAGTGGTGACACCGACAACGAGATCTGCTACTATCATATCAATGCCAAAGACTGCAAGACTACCCAACTGTTGGATCGTTTCGAAGAAACCTATCAGTTGATTGCCGACACACACGGCATGGATCGCGGCGTTTTGGTACACTGTAGGGCCGGTATCTCTCGCAGTGCAACACTGGTCACTGCTTTTCTCATGAAACGCTACCGTTTGCCCTATTCGGAGGCCATTCGAGTGGTCCGTTCGAAGAGGCCGTCGGTCAACCCGAACGCCGGTTTCGTTACACAACTGCAACTCTACGAACGTATGAACGACTTTTCGTTGGACGCAAATCGGCCACAATTTCGCCAATATCTGTTGAAAATGTATACACCGTTAGGTATTTACAATTATCTCGAACGTCGAGCACAAGTAGAACGGGTGGCCACTGTGTCGGCGGCGGCAACGGGTCCCTACTATCTATGCAAATATTGTTCGTACAGACTGTACAATGAGATTCATGTTATCCAAAACGATACGCCAAAGACCATCGACAACAACAACGACGACGACAAGTCAAATGTATGTCAAAGTAATGGCTGTTCTGATGTGTTCATTGAGCCGCAAGACTGGATGATTTCGGCTAACAATTATAAGAAATGGTCGGCCAGTCCGTCGATGTACGGCCGGTGCAGTCCAGCGGGCGTTCATCAAGTCGTTTGTCCCAAATGTAGTCAAACAATTGGTTCATACAATCCGATTAGCTATCGATGCAATTGTTGCAAACATTTTAATCTCAGATGTCTTGAGTTCAAAATCGACAACAATTTGGTGGTCAAGAAGACTGACTGAAGATCTGATCTCATCATCAAATAATTATCGCCAAAAAAAATACAAAAATTAAATTCTCAAACAAACAAAATATTAATAATTTAATCACAAATTTTCTTCTTTTTTTGTCAAAAAAAAACTATTGAAATAATATGTTATTTAAATCCTATTATAATTATTGCAAATAAATATTATATATTTTGAAGTTTATATAACATATATATAATTACCCGTTTTTTACCGATAATTATATTGTTATTGAGCGGCGCACAGCTCTAGTCAATGTGGAAAACATTTGCAATAACATAAAATCTCTGGAAATTTCCATTAGAAAAAAAACAAGTTAGAACTTTCCCCGGGGAAAGTTTGGGAACATTTTTTCCCATTGACTCGACACGTGATTTTGGAATTTAAGGTCAAATGAGTGACGCATTCTATAGGCAGAGGGAATATCTAACGGGAATATTGTGTCGATTGATTTGGATTGAGTCGAACCCTTCAATGACTTCAATGTTTTTTTTTTCGTCTTCAATAATATTATGTGTTATTTGTGTTATGTTTTGATCTATGATTTCAATGACTATTATATATATAAATAAAAATGTTTTGCCATTCAATGAGTGACTGATTTTAGAGGGAAAACAACTAATCAATCAATTGATGGATAAATTAACTGACAGTTCATCGACGGCTAACACGAAGAAGTGTACGTCAACTGATGTCAACAGTGATGGTAACGATAGTCGAGGATTTGAAATTAATTTGACTGAAATTCAACGAGATTTACGACGACTGCAAGTGACCAACGACTCGGATCAGGTCAGCCACGATGCGGTGGTGGCCAACATCGGTGGTAATAAACATGACTCTTCTTCCATCAATTCTCATCACAACAACAATAGTTGTAATTATTTTACACTGAAATCGACTCCGTATTCACCGAAACTCAGGTATTGTATCGAAATATTTGTGTCACATATGATATAATCACTGGAAAAGAGTTGGTCTGAAAAGAAAAATGTTTACCACTTCTCTTAGTTGTCACGAAAGGAGACAATCGTTTAGTGCTGTACGTCGTCTTCATAGGTCTCATCCGCCGCCGTCAGCTCAGCCATCGACGTCGTCGTCGTCATCGCTGAAAATGGGAACAGATTCTCAAAAACAACAGTCTTCCGATGTCAACGAAAATACAATTGTCAGCAAAGAAGTCGATAATACAATTGTCAGCACTTCTACTACTGAGACACCAATTTATTGTGATTTCAAAGATTTGGCCATCAATTCAGTTAAAGATTCGGACAGCAATGACAGGTCAGAAAATGACGACAAAATCTTGTATTTTAAAAAACACTTCCGACTCGAGTCTTCGGCTACTGAATGGCGCGAAAAAACTACTACTACTATCACCGATACTACTACTACTACCGCTAAACCGTCGGTGAATGTCAACAGCTGTGGCGTTGAAAATTGTATTAGACTTAAGCCGAATAAGATTCGTAAGTTGCGATTCAAAGACGACAAGACGTGCGCCCGACAGGCCTTATGCGACTCGAGTCTCGGTCCGACTGGTTATCCATCGGGCGATGAATCAGTTGAAGAGTTGGCCGCCTATTTCGATGACACACTGTATTTGCCGCGAAAGATGTCGTTTATGGCTCGATCTATATATTCATAAAAACGATTATTTTCTCTGTTTTTTTCTTCTCTCTCTTTCTTAATTTTTTGCTATTAATAACACATAATACAGCTATAAATATATATATAATATTAATATAACTAATAATTGTCGTGAATTTTTCTATAAATATATATATATACAGTATATATATATATAATTTATATTTAAAAAAAAACAAAAAGATTACTAACAATCGTTAACATGTTTTTTCTCTCACATTTCGTATATTAAAACTATATAAATATATATATAAATATAAAATATTGTAAAAATTTAATGATTAGTAATATATATATATTAATATTATTATATTTGGTTTTTTGTTGAATTCATTTTAATTGATTTTAAACAACGACTTAAAAGATATTAAAATAATGAATTCATAAGACCAGATGAAAAGAGAGTCAATAAATGAAAATTGTTTAAAATTTTATCTCATTTTAATGGATTTTTTTGTTTGATAAGAATTTTTAAAAATATTTCAAATATTATATATATATAAGTATATTCTATATAAAAATTTATATATAGAATATTAATCGAAAAAAATTGTTGCTGAAAAAATTTATTAATAATTAATTAGTTATTATCATTATTTTTTTTTTAATTATTTATTTTCACTACTACTGGTTTGTTGACTCAATTTTTGCATTTTTTGACAACTGACTGACTGACTGTTTGCCGAATCGGTAAACAATTTTCGAGTTTCAGACAATAACTCACAGACTATATCTTCATCATCCTATTGAATGAAAAGATCAAAATAATAATTTAAGAAAATATTTTCAATCATTTGTGATACTAATAATAATTTGTTTTTTTCAAAATATAAATACCTTATTAACGAATCCATAAAATATCAATTCTTGAGCTAACGATGACGGATCCAATTCACATGAATCCAGTTTTGTTGTCAACTTTCTGTTGATTTTGTCATCAAATATTATATGAAGAGATATCACAAGTTGTTTAATATCACTTGGCTCTTGGCTATTATTATTTGGCTCAAGAGTTGAATTAATGGATTGAATACGACGTGTCTCTTCGTCGAATGGATTGTCTGGAGAGTTAAGCTGTTTGGATGACTCGCCGGACACCTCCGGTGACATTGTTCGCTGACGAGATATCAATGGAAGACGTGTTGTCGTCAAGATTGCTGTCAACGGATAGGATCCGTTTCTGACTTCTTCGATATATTTTTCAAACTCTAGTTTTGTTGAATCACTTTTCATTGAAACTGATGGCCGGCCATCCGGATGGCATATCTCAGCCAATACCCTGTCGTTGTTTTGTAGACATAGAACACGATTGATAGCCTCCTCGGTATAGAGTTCCGGCTGATACGATGGATTCTTCGCTATTACATGGGCTGCGAACAGACGAAGAGTTGGCACTTCAAAAATGATTGGATGAAACAACAACTCTCTTGCTGTCGGTCTTTCTTTTGGATTCTTATGTAGACATCGTGTTATGAAATCCTTTTGCAACGGATTTTCCAGACTTTCGATGGTATTGTTGATAACATCGTCGGTAATGAGACTGTTAGTCGTCGTCGTCGGCGCCGCCGTCTCACCGTTAGTCGCAATCTCGAGGGCCGCCATTTCTAAGGCACACATTCCGAATGAATAGATATCGACTGGCGGTCCGATTACCGAATTGTTTGAGTCGGTAATACTACCGATTTCCGGTGCTATAAAATGCAGATTAGCTTTCGAGTCTCCGCGTACTGTCTTTACGTGCTTATGGATGGCGTCGGGAGCGACGGCTCCAATCTTAATAAGACCGTTATAACTGATGAATATTGTATCGCAGTTTAAGTTCGCGTGGATTATGGGTGGCTGTGAACTGTGCAGATAACATAGCGCTGACAGTGTCTGAGTGCACCACCGCTTCCAGGCCTAAGACAACACCAGATTAATCAAACAAATCTCATTAGTGGTGACAACTAAATAAATTTATTATTAAAAAAAAAGACATACACTGAGAGCCATTCGGATTAAGTTTTTTTTCGTTTTGCGAAGAAACTGTTTAAGTGATCCACACGACATATATTCAGTAATGAATATAACTCTTGGCTTTTCGATGTCTTTTTCTACCCAATACTTGTGTAGCTTAACAATGTTCGGGTGCTCTAATTGGACCAATCGGTCGAAAACTTCGTTAATGGTTTCTTCTTTTGTCTTGAATATCTTGCGTTCGGAAAAGCGAACCTCATTCCAGACCACTTCGACGCCTTCATCGGTGTCCATCGCCAGATAGGTAGCATCAATGCCGGGTATATCTCGTTGTTCAACCTATCCATCAGTGGATGATAATTAAAAAGAGTAAAAATGATAAATGAATTGGTTCTTCAACAACAACAACAATAACACACAGACATTACACACAAACCTCTTCCTTTCTCTTAAGCCATCGACCGCATGGACTCTCCTCAAGAATCTCGTTCTCTTCCTCCGAGTCGTTGCCCTTCGAGTCGTTATCATTGGCTCTGTTGTCGGCCATTTGGTTTTGGTTTAGTTTATATCTTTAGTTGTCAGACAAACAGACAGAGAGGAAATTGATGTCAATATTATTATTATTATTATTATTAAATGATTGCAATAAATCAGACACAAAAAAAAATTTTAATAAAAAATTGATTTCAATTACAAAATATTGTAAAAACCAATTAACAGTTAATCTCTGCGGACATTATGTTTGCAAAAATATTATCAGTTTTTTTGTTGTTGTAATTATAATAATAATAATTATAATATCATTTAAAATAAATGATAAACAAACAAATTATTATTAATTCAATAGGTTTTATATTATACAGTATATGATTAAAAAATATAAAACACAAATATAAACAATAATAATATCATATAATTATAATAATAATAATAAAATGATAACAAAAAAAAATAAGTGACGACTAAATTATTATATTAAATATAATAATATTATTATTAATAATAATTTGTATATAAATTTTTGATGACAAATAATAATAAAATATTTAATTTATTATTACTTTTTATTATTATTATTATTATTATTAAGAATTACACTATTTATGAGTTTGTTTTGAATACAGTATTGTTTACAACAATAACACTATTATTATTATTTTTGTTATTATTATTATTATTATCAATAATAACCAAACAATTGATTATCATTTGAGACATTAGTCGATTGCGATTACAATGATTGCCGTAATAATAATAATAATGGTTAGCCATTGCATACAATTAGGTTATCATATATATATATGTTATTATATGATATATAGATAATAATAAATTAATATATATATATGTATATTAATTATGTGATTATAAATGTTTTAAACCCCAGCAGATTGTCATCATCATCGGCGGTAACCGTAAGTATTATGCTATTTGTCGATCACAATAAAAAACAGATCACCAGAAAAAACATTTACAACAAAAAGATTTTTTTTTCTCTTAAATTAGTTGACAATATATTATAGTTGTTATTATAATATATATATATATATATATATGTATTAAATACATAAAATTATCAGAAAAACCAGAAAAAAATTAACTTATTTTGTTGTTGTGATTATTATTACTGATATATTGTTGTTGTTGTTTGACTTCAAACCTAAATCCACTGAGAAATATGACATTGAATTTGAAGGCAATGTTTTTTTTACAAGCAATGCATTCACAAACTATACATTTATTTCAATATTAAATATCATATATTGAATACAAACAAACATTTAAAAAAAAAAAATTATTATTATTATAATTGTTAAGTAAACTAAATAACACTTCAAATAACAACGAAAAAAAAAATATTTCACGAAACAAACAAATAAAATAATAATTATTGTAT
Organism: Oppia nitens; assembly: GCF_028296485.1. Lineage (NCBI taxonomy): Eukaryota > Metazoa > Arthropoda > Arachnida > Sarcoptiformes > Oppiidae > Oppia > Oppia nitens. The sequence goes on from NW_026533199.1 coordinate 1,705,863, forward strand.
TCAACGATCAAATTAATAGTATATATATAACTTAAATAATATATATATTTAACTCTTTACACGACTTATATTACACTTAATTATTTGTTTTATTTTATTTTTTGATTATAGCATTACTTATATATATATTAATAGTCAAACATTGTGTGTATGTGTGTGTGTGTTATCATTATATTTAACACATAATAACAGTCAAATCGGTGTTTTACGGTATGTAATGTTGTATTGTATGCTTAATATCATATATTTGATAAAATATGATGACAATTGAATAAATGTTTGGACACACAAACCACTTATTATTTAAATATATTATTAATTGATTAAATCATTTTTTGTGAATAGTTTTTATATATATTTTATTATCATTTTTTTATAAATATTATTATTGCTGTGCCCTTTGGCTGATTGTTTGCGTGTATAGTATGTGTATTGAATATTATAGCCAAACACTACCAGTGCTTACTTACAGTCAAATGCAGTCAACGCTCACACATACACACACATAGACATACCGTACGCACAGACACCACATAACACAGACAGACACACACACACACACACACACAACACACATAGTCAATACATACATACAAGACGTGCCCATACATTGACAGCAACTACCAGTGCGCTTAACCTAACTTTTTTTTTATATAAACATTTCATTAATTCAAGAAAAAACAAATTAAAAACCAACAGTTCAATAGTTTAATTTAATACCTCCGAGAGACACACCTCCGCACACATACACATAAATTTAGACTACTGTCCCAAATCATTGGGTAGTTTTTTCTCTCTATCTCTACATTAATTGATGTCAAACTATGACAAACATTTTTGTTTCCTAATTAATAATAAAAATTACATAAATGTTTTTCATCCCCTCCTATCCCCCCACTAAAGGCTTACCATTGATGACAAGTTTGCCCATAAATAAAAAATAGTTAAAATAAGCATGCTCATTTTACTTATATACTGTACCTGTATATACAGTATATACAATAAATGATTATTTTTTTATTATTAATCTAATAATACAATTATTGTTTTTAAACTAATAACATAATAAACAGTATATTAATTAATTAATATATAGTATATATACTGTATATAAAATATGACTACAATTATAGACAACAATATATCAAAAATGTTTTTTTTTGTCATTAAAAAAACTATGGATTTTCAACGATCCGAGACTTTCAGATGATATCAATCATTTTGAATTCAATCGGTTCCCGATCTTTGACAACATGTATATACTTCTTATAGATAGGTATATCATTGTTATCACTATTGTAATACTTGTCCACCCAATGACTTTTCGGGTTCGGGTAAAACTTTTCAATCGAGTAATAGACAGTTCCCGAGACCAGTGCATAAAGACTTTTGTCAACTGGATTCAGTGAAACCTAATAAAGACATTCATTATTATTATTATTATCTATAAAAAATATCTTGTGGTCAATGAAACAAACATTATATCCCGGATGATATTTCAGACGTTTTTGTTTGCCAAGTATTGTCCGCTCCTCAACCCGATCGCCGGGAATACTAATCAATGTTATGTTCTTTAGCCGTCCCTTGTGTTTCTTCTGCGACTGACCGGGACTTTTGCAGATCAATCGTTTGCCTATAAATAATAATAATTGTCACCCAAATTAGATCCAAAACAAACAAACAATAATATACAATAAAACTTACCGAAAGTGACCAATTGGTTCAATTTTAACAGATCACCGCCCGATAAGATACCGCCGATAAAGTTCATTGCTGTTCAGACACACTGAATTGGACAGTTATGTCGAGGACAGGGATTTAATTAAGTGCACAAATAAATAGCTTATTGTTGTCTTATAATAGCAATCATTGATCACTAAAACAAATGTTTTTCAAATTTTTTATTTATTATTATTTATTCAAAACAATTATTTTGTTTTTTTTAAAATTATATTCAATGCACCAAATCGTTCGTATATAACGTTACGACAAAAAAAATGTTTTATATATTATATTCATTGAGTGAGTCATTCAATTGGGACACTAAATGCCGGTTTTCATACACAACACGTGTGACTAATAATATATAATGAAAAAAAATAAAGTCAACTACAGAGTCAACTCTATACGCTAGAGTTCAATCCACACCTATAGTGGGCCATCGTAACCATTCAAATACAACGTTATACCGTTAAGCTGAGTGTTAGCCATACATTTAGGTGTAATTCACTTAATATTATTTATTACTATTAATAGGGGTTTCAAAAAATACATATATTTATTATTAGTATGAATTGACACACGTATGTGACGATGGATGGCATCGATGTGTTTGTGTTGAGGTTTTTTTTCTCATTGGTTTTAGTGTTGACTTTAATGTATTAAAACAATAAAATGATTGAATGTATTGAAACACTTCACACATAAACTGATTGATTGATTGATTGTCTTGTCATTTGATTTTTGATTTTCATCTGAAGAAAAACTGATATTTATTTATTACAAGAAGCGATGGGTGTTTACATGTCGACACCAAACACGGAGATCGAGTCGGAAGACGGCCAGACAGCCCGTGTGGTGTTCGGCGCCGCCTCAATGCAGGGCTGGAGGATTGGTCAAGAGGTCGGTGATAGTCACCAACCAATTGTTACTCAAATTGATTTATTTATTTTTTTTTGTTTTTTTTCAAAAAGGACGCTCACATTGCCATCGCCGACTACGACGATAATACATCGCTGTTTGCCGTATTTGACGGTCACGGCGGACCAGAAGTGGCCAAATACTGTGCACACCATTTGCCGACATTCATAAAATCATTGAACTTATATCAGACAAATAAATTGAACGACTGTCTGGTGGAAGCCTTTCTTGAATTTGATAAAACACTGGTCAAACCGGAAGTGTTTAACGAATTGAAGATATTGTCCGGTACTCAGGAAGATGAACGCAACAGTGATAGTGACGACGATTTTAATGAAGCCATTCTTTTGCGAGAAGAGGCCGACCTACCGATTACCGAAGTGATGGCCAGATATAGTCATAATGTGATTGCCGGTAATGAGATGTCGACAAAATCCGATGATAACGAATGCAGTGGCAGTGGTCTGACTAGTAGTTCGACGTCGTCGTCATCATCGTCTAAGTTAAGACTGTCTGTGCCGTCGCATCTGAGAAACGAAGTGTACGGCAAAGACAATAAACCTATTTCGCCATTTCTTAAAGCAAAGCGAAGCTCATTGACTGAGGAATCATTAAACAACCATTTAAGGGATGAGTTAGACCCTGATCTGCAAGTGTGTAGTAGTTCATCGTCCACTACTACTACTACTCCATCAGCTATTGTAAAAAGTGATGACAACAACTCAGCAGAAGAAGAAAAGACCATATCATCAACTGAGTCAATGGTATGCACTGCCGATGATAATGAAGCGAAAGCGACAACAACAACGATAACAAAAGAGCCCAAAGACATCAGTGAAAACATGAAATCATCGAACGGAGAGATAGCGCACAACAAAAACGGTGATTCTGTGGTCAATTCAACAGATTCTGCCATCGATGATGGTAACAATGGAATCGATTCCAGTGATGACAAGTTGAAAAACAAATCATCTGAAATTGATGGCAAAGATGAAGTTGTCAGTGATAGCAACAATTGTGACGTCAAGAGTACATCTGATGAGCCGTCGACGACGCCTTATAAAGGAAAAGGTAAACATAAGAAAGAATCGCCAAAACCGATGGAAATTACTACTAAAGATGACGAAGATTCCAGTAAAAAGTCTGATAAACATATTTACGAGTATTTTGTGAAAGACATGGATGAATCAGATAATGTTGAAGAAGATAGTGACGATGAAGACGACACGTTTATGGGAAAAGACGAGTCATCTGATGATGAAGAAGAAGAGGAGGAGGAGGGAGAAGATGAAGAGACATCCGAAGAGGAGGAGGAAGACGAGGTTGAAGGAGTGGAACCTCATACAGTTAGCTACGAAAAGCCCGGTTACGACAGCGGGTGTACAGCTGTTGTCGCACTGTTACGCGGGAATCAACTATTGGTGGCCAATGCAGGCGATTCGCGGGCCGTTGTCTCCCGAAACGGTACGGCCATCGAAATGTCTATAGATCACAAACCAGAAGACGATCTGGAAAGGGATCGCGTGGAGAAGGCCGGCGGTAAAGTGACACAAGACGGCCGCGTCAATGGCGGACTAAACTTGTCGCGTGCCATCGGAGACCATTCCTATAAAAATAATACTAGACTAACGGATAGGGAACAAATGATTACCGCATTGCCGGACATTAAGACACTAGATCTCGACCAAAGCGACGAGTTTATGGTCATTGCCTGCGATGGCATTTGGTATCTATTATTATTCCATAATATATATTATTTATTTAAATGTTTGATTTATTTAATAATTATTTGATTTGTTTCCTAATCTAGGAATTCAATGACATCTCAACAAGTGGTAGAGTTTGTCAGACACCGTATCAACAAAGTGGACAAATTGTCCAAAATATGTGATGAAGTAAGTTATCGATAATTGAACTGTTTTTTTGTTTGTAACATTCATCGAGACATCCAAATGATACTTACCGTACATTTTTATTCTTTAATTTCCAATCAGCTATTCAGGACATGTCTGGCCCCTAACACACACGGAGACGGCACCGGTTGTGACAATATGACTGCCGTTATCGTCAAATTTGTCGGTCAAGTGTCCAAACGAAAGTTGGACGACGATGAAAATGAAGTAAACAATCATAAAGTAGATGTCGATAGTGTGGTTAAAAGCGATGAGCCTTCGGCTAAACGAGTCAAGACTACTAGCGAATGTTTGACCGCCGATTCATCGATGGACGACAAACGGGTATTATCGGACACAGTCGCTGCCACTAATACCGACGACACTACCAGTGCTTGAGATGATATTTGCCCAAAAAAAAGATAATCAATCATTGGTTCAATTGGTAGTTTGGTCTTAACGACAACTAAAACAATTTTCAACTATTTTATATTTTCTACATAATTGCAAAAATAAAAAAAAATTCAATCATTTTTTCTTATCATAAACAAAAAACAAAACAAAATTATCATTGTCAACAACAAACAAACAAACAAATTAATTATATGTTTTTTCTCTCAATTGAAACTTATTTAATGATATTTATAGTGATTTCATACATTTTTTTCTGGAAAAAATACAAATTGTATTATATTTGAAATGCATTGCAATGTTTTTTTTAGGGAAACGCTTTGCTAATGAATAAAATCATTGAAAGAATTTATAATAATGAAAAAAAAATATTTAAAAAATATATATAATTAAAATGTAATGAAAAACAAAATAATAAAACAAAAAGTTTGACAATATTATAAATAGTATATAAAAAATATATATAATTTGATGATATATTCAATCAATATATTGATCCAATTGTTGCTGTTTTCTCAGGTCTTCCATCATTAAGATGTGATCGCTTTCCATCATTTGTCTAACTTCTGACAATTGACTCAAAACTCTTTTACGAAATTCAATATCTAAAACAAAACAACAAAAATTATTTTTAAAAATTAAATTATAGGAATAATAATTATTAAAAAAAATTGTAAAATCATTTTTTGCGAGTAATTTATAAGATTTTACTCACAATTACTATTAAAATTATCGACAATTATTACCGGTACTGTTCCAACACTATCGGTATAATTCAATGAAATTAGGGCTTACAATGAATACAAACAAACTATACCTTTGTTTTGTTTATCATATTTATGATTATCAGGAGAAACGGCGACGTCTTCTTCTTCCTCTTCTTCGTCATCATCATCGTAATCATCATCGGATTCATTGTATAATTCAGCAGATGTTGGTGTGCCGTCTAATTTTTGATGACCAATAGATTTGGCGGTCAACTTATGTTTCGATGTCGTCTCCGGTCGTCGCCTTGTGCTAGACATGACGGACGCTAAAGATCGGGAAACATTGGATTTGTTGTTGTTGTTGGACACCGTTTGTTGTTGTTGTCTACTCCTGGAATGCTTTTTCGGTGACTGAGATCTATGATACGGATGTCCATCTTTTATATGCATATAAGTAGGACTTCTTATCATCGATAGTGGCGACGCTGGTATTCGTCGATAAGGAGACATCGATGATTGCAGTTTATCCGAGTTGTCGCTGAGCCTCGAATCCCGTTCTTGTTGTTGTTTATCTCGAAAAGCCCTCTGTTCGGCCTGAAATTCGGCCAACAGTTTCTGTCTTTGGGCATCGATTTTCTGTTCCATATCTTTGTCTTCATCTAGAATTCGTTGTTTTTCCTGTTCTTTGAGTTTCTTATTTTCTTCGCACTGTTTGCGCAACTCTTCCCTGTATTTCATTGCCTTTAATCGCGACGAATGTGTGGCCAACAGTCGACTTCTCGGTGTAATGTATTCGGGATCAAACTTGTTGTTCGAACAGCTCATCGGTACTGAACCAATCATCGGCGGCACACAATATCCTTGTTTGTCCACTTGTATTCTCATCCCATCATCTTCTAAGTTCATATCATTCATTCCCGTTAATTGTCGATATTTTTGTTCATCGATTTTCTTCTCATTCAACAATTCATTGTAATTCACCGATAAATCCAATTTTATGTTTCTTTTCGATCGTTTTATTTCCTTTTCCTTTTCGGCTTTCTGTGTCAAATACAACAATATATATATATATATATATATATCGGTAATAATAATAATAATCAATAGATCACTTCCAGATCTATACCTCTTCCAGAAATTCTTTGTAATCCTGTCGTCGCTCTTCAGCCAACTGTTGGCGTCTTAACTCACTCTTCGCCGCCGATGTTAACCATAAGCCTTTGTCGTCAAACTATTTAAAAAAAAATAAAAATCATAAATAATTTTAATTTTCATACATTTATTAAAACCAATTAAAAAATAAATTCAATAATATTACCATCAAATCAGTTGATTGTTGAGATAGTGGTCTTGGGATCTCTTTTGTTGGTTTGATTTTCTCTTCATTTGTTGTCTCATCAGTTTCTCGAAACTGTCCGACAATTTAATTAATAAAAAAAATAAATTTTTGTTATAAAAATATATACTAATTTATTTTAACAAAAATAATTTATCGACATATATGACACTTAAATATTTTGTCAAATAATTGTCATTTTTCATGCCATCAATACATTGTGTCATTGAAAAACTATATAAACATTTTCATTAAGTTTTTGTCATTTTTTTATATTATAAATTTAAAGGTAAAAACACATCTCCGATAAATAATTTAATTAAATATAAAAATTATATAAAAGATAATTTTGTTATTAATATTTTGTTATTAATCAATTAAATTATAGCAAGTCATGCAATAATAGATATTTTTATTATTTTGTAAATTTCTTTTTATAATAATAATTCAAATAACAAATTGACAATCAATACAACTTTCAAAATACTATAATAATATTTTTCATATATGAAATCGATTTATATATATATATATATATACAGTATATACCTATATATAGTATTGTATAACAAATATAAAAAATAAGAAAAAAAGTAAATCTAACAATATTTGCGCAAATATTAGCAAAACAAACATTAAGTACATTAATATTATTATAAATTAGTTTTTAACAATAATACTATTTATATTATCATTATTAACAAAATTGTTATTAAGAAAATTATATATAAATTTAAAAAAAAATATCTCGCAATAATTTAACCATGGTAAATTAATACTGGTATTTATAGTAACAAAATTATTTATAATTTATTGTATCTGTAACTTCAATTGTAATTATATAATTAAAATATATATAACATAAATGAAAATTGTTTGCTATTTTTAACTTAATGGGATTATATTAGCAATTATTATTATTTTTTATTATTTTATAGTATCCTAAATATGTAAAATATTTTCAAAAATAGTATTTTGATTATAGTTATAAAATACCATTATATATGCAAATTTTGGTTAACTATGGTTTTAAAATAAAATTATAGAAAATAAAATATTATGTTTTACTTAAAAATCTATTATTAAATTGCATATATTTTTAAAAAATATAAATATCATACAATATTTATTTTAATAAATAAATAAATGATGTATTATTAATAACTTTTTTTGTTGTTGATGAAAATTGCGTGCAATTTTATTTATTAATTAAAACTATAGTTTATTATTATTATTATCAAATTTATTATTTATTTTATAATATCCAGTATATGCTATTACATCTATATTAGTAGTGCTAATAATGATTTATATGTAGAGTTATCAGTGGTTAACAATAGGCTAACAATTGGATCAATCAATAGATTTAAAAGTTATATTAAAATTCATATCATTATTGTTGGTTATCTCCCATAATATCATATAACTTACAATAAGTTTATATCCATATAAACTATATAGTTATATACAGTATATGTATATGATATACACTATAATACCTGTGTATATTAATACTGTACAGTGGGTTACCATTGGTAATACAGGTAGTAATAAGTTTGTTGTCAATGTATTTAGTTATTAGCAAAACATAGCAACAAATTGATTGCAATAATAATTTTATACATTATATGTTATATGATATTAATATAAAGTATTTAAACGCATGACTAATACATATGTATATCACATATGATATAGACATCGATCTGGTCATCAATTTTTCATCAATGGTTAATATATACTGTATATCATTATATTTTTTAGATCAAATAATTAGGAGCTTTTAAAAACAATTACCATCACTTGTCGCTGACCATCAGTATGATGATGATGACGATGATGATGACCATCAGTATCGTCATCATCATCATCGGCGGCCAATTGTTCATCTAATGAGTCCAAAAATAGGTGCAAACTTTTGATGGCTTTTCGGCGACTTTTGATTAATAAGTTTTGATTGTCTATGAAATTAATTAATGAACACATTTTGAAACTAACAGTTAAAACAAAACTATTGCACTTTTGTTTGTTGGTTAACAAACTAACATTGGATCAGCTCTTTAGCTCAAATAATTAAAAAACACACAAAAACTCTGTGCAAGTGTTGTCACATTAGTTGTGAAAATAAAAAACAAAAAAAAATTATTTCAATTTTCAAACCGATTTTCATTCAAACCAATGACAGTATCATTCAATTCAATACATTTACATACAGACTGTGTATAACACAATAGCGCCGACTATTAGACACATTAGACATCACTTAATGAAAAAAAAACAATTGATTGCATGTATTGTTGTTGTTGTTGTGGATCAGCTTTTAGGTGATTATTTCAGTGACAAACATAATCATCGTTATCATCAGCGATGGGCAAAAAACAACATCAAAAAGACAAACTCTATCTGACATCAACAGAATGGTCGACCATTTACGGCGGCCGTACGGCCCTACAGAATCTGATGGACGCGACCAGCGATCAACAGTTCCGACGGCTACCACTCGATCACTGTTCACTATCGATGCAACCGTTCAGTCATCCCTATTGTAACCAATCGGGCGTTATCTATGACCTGCAAAACATCGTACCGTTTATCAAGAAGTACGGCATCGATCCGTTTGACGGCCAAAAGATGGACATGAAATCGCTGGTCAAACTGAACTTTCATCTCAACAACGACGGCCAACGACACTGTCCTGTATTGTACAAAGTGTTTACACAGAATTCGCATTTAGTGGCCATCCGGACGACTGGCAATGTCTTCTCGTACGAAGCCGTCCAAGAACTCAATCTGAAGGCCAAACATATGAAAGACTTGGTTAGTGATGAACCGTTTACCAAGAAGGACATCATTACCATTCAGGATCCGAAAGATATCTCCAAATTCAATATCACTAACTTTTATCACATCCGCAATCAGCTATCGCTAGTCGACAGCGATGACGAAGACAAGAAAGACTCGAAACTAAGATTTGTCAACAACGAAACCAAAGCCACACTGAAAGAGTTGAGCGAATTGGAAGAGAAAACAAAGAAAAAATCGGATAAAAACTTGGATAAGAGTAAAGACACGAAAGCGGTGGCCGTAAAGGGCGACAAATTCAATTCGGCCCACTATTCTACCGGTGCTGTGGCCGCATCGTTCACCTCTACAGCAATGGATCCGGTTTGGTCTAAACTAGAGCCGGCCATTCTAACCGACGATGCAATACTCTATCCGAAGATCAAGAAGAAAGGTTACGTACGGTTTGTGACCAATTTTGGTGACTTAAATTTGGAACTCTATTGCGATCAGACACCGAAAACTTGTCATAACTTTCTGAAACTATGCAAATCTGAGTACTATAACGACAACATATTTCATCGATTGATCAAAAATTTTATGATACAATCGGGTGATCCGACTGGCACTGGCAAAGGTGGTCAGTCGGCTTTTGGTCAGCCGTTTGACGATGAAATAAAGCCACAGTTTTCGCACGAAGGACGCGGTGTATTAAGTATGGCCAACTCGGGTCCCAATACTAATAAATCGCAATTTTTCATAACTTTCCGGTCGTGCAAACATTTGGACAAAAAGCATACCATCTTTGGCCGTGTAGTCGGCGGTCTGGAAGTGTTAGATAAAATGGAAAGGACTAAGACTGATGCTAAAGATCGACCCCTCGATGAGATTAAGATTCTAAGAACACCTATATTCGTGGATCCGTTTCAGGAAATTGAAGACCAGATTAGTAAAGAAAGAGAAGAAATGGATGGAGAAGAAAAACGGAACAAAGAGAAGGAGTTGAGGGCTAAGAGTAGGACAACAACTCAAGAGTTGAAGCCTATACGCAAAGGTATCGGTGCTTTCATAGACCTGAGTGTATTGAATGCCCAAACATCGAGTAGTGATACCAATACTACTACTACTACTAATAATAATAATACTAATAATGATTATTATGAGGGCTCAGAACAGCCTAAAAAGAAAAAGCTATCACATGGAGGAACGGTAGGGTTTGGCAACTTTAGTAATTGGTAACCCATGTCTCGATCAGTACATTCAAAAAAAATTATATATTAAAAAATTCATGAAATTCATATCAACTATAAATATATATAAGATATTTTTCTAGGTTTTACCTTAATTATTATTTAATTTTATACAATAATCCAAAAAATAAAGTCAATTCATAATTTCATAATGTTTTTTCTTTTTGGTTCATAATATAGTACTGTATATATATATAAAGTTATATAAATAATATTTGGCACAACCATCACATCATACAATAATGTTACCAATTTTTTTTGGTTAATTATGAAATCCCATTGTATTGTATATTCAGTAAAAATAAAGGCAATAAAAATATGAATAACATTAAAATCATATATTTATATTCTCATTGCATTAATAATAATAATAATAAAAATTTGTGTCTTATTATATATATGTATGGATGGATGTCCTGAGGCTATCCATTTGATTAGTGGGTTCTCTCTATTTCTCTATCCGATGGTGTTTTGCTTGATTAGGTAGGGGCTGTTCTGTGTGTTAAGTACAGTACATCATCACCACCACAACAGATAGGTTCAGAGAGTCTCAGAAAAGTCAATCCTCTTCTAAGAGAGTCTTCAGCTTAAGAGAGAAAGAGAGAGAGAGAGAGAAAAAAGTCGAGTCTTGTTATAAAGCAATTGTTAGTCCAACAAGAATTGGCCGTTCGTTCAACCATTCAGTTTAAGGGGTCAATGAAATGGCAACAAAAAAATTATACAACAATTTTCTTGTTGTTGTTGATGTTGTTGTTGGTGTTGTAGTATTAAAATAATCTGTTGTTGTTGTTTGCAGTCTTGTCTTGTATTTCATGTCTAGTGTGTGTATGTGTGCGCTCACCACTACTTGATCTATCATTTTCTTCTATCATATATAATACAGTGATTTTCATGGACCACAATATTAGTATTATTATTATTATCACACAAAAAACCAGTTGTTATATAATAATGTTTATTATATGAAAATATACTGTAAAATACTATTTTTATTATATAACTTATTTTGTTCACATACCTGTATAATACCTGTACAGTATATACTCTACTATATAGTCCCTGAACTTCAAACTTCATAAAATATAAGTTTTTAATAAATCAGTTATGCATTTGATTTGTAGTGCAATTGTTTTTTGTTGTTGTTGTTGTAGTGCATTACTAGCTTAAGAAAATTTCAATTATTTTTTTTAAGTCTCCGGCAAATAGAGAAAAAAAATTTGTCAAAACTTATTATATTATATATGATATCATAAGTAGCAAAATATGAGCCCAATAGACAAGTTGTTATTTCACTTACAGTATACCTGTATATATAATATATAAATTATATAAGTTATATATAATCACAAAATTGTTGCCACAATTTCTCACTCAAAAAATTATTATTTAAAATTTAGTCGAAAACTTGATTTTTATGATTGCGTGAAATAATTTATATGAAAAATAATTTATGTGATTATGTGACTAATTATTAAACTTTTTTTTTGAAAAAAACTAAATTATGAATCAACTAAATTGATATTTTTAAAATTTTTTTCGGTGACAAATAACAATAATAAAAAATATATATAATTTAAAAAGTTTTGCTTTCAAACTAATCCATGCGTAAAATATGCAAATTTTTTATATTTCCCATTGAATTATCAAAATTTTATTGAAGATTATCCACTAAACTAACTTATAATTGGATATTATTAGTATTAAAATTTATTTGAATATAAATAATTTCTTTATTATATAAAAAAATTTTAAATTGTGATATTAAATAAATTATATTATATTATCAATTTACGGTGGTGCAATATATATATATAGTGTTTAATTATAAATAAATTGTTTTAATAATTAATTAAAATTTAATAATTAGTATTATGAGAGACGACGACTTTGAACTCGCTATTAAGGTATGAATTAATTATTTATTTATTTAATATTAACTTTTTCCTAAAATTTGTGTTAACTAAAAATGTAAATTATTTGTATTACTCTGTTATAAATGTTATTTAAATTAACATTAATCGTTTGTTTTAAATTTTTTATATATATAAAAAACATATTATTCATTTTTTTTAAATATTTTTATTTGTTATGTATTTTTTTTATAAAAAAAGTTTAAAATATTCCTTTTAATTATGATTTCAAATCAACTTAAATAAAATTAGCATAAATAAAAACATTTTAGGATAAGTAATAACTCAAAAAAATTTTTTTTTTGACATTTAAATGTGACGGAAAATCGTAATTTAAATGAAAATAGTTGTCAATCATTTTTGATTTGAAAGATCGACTTTAGTTATAATAATAATAATTATTATTATATTAAGTTTATTGTATATAATTAAACATAAAACAAAAATTATGTATTGATTTTCAATTACCGGTTAATATACAATTTTTTAATCTTTAAAAAAAAGTTTAATCAACTTATATGATGTATTTGAATAACAAGTTTTTTCTTCAAATCAAATTAAATGATTTGTTTATCACTTAAAAAAATTATTTATAACATTAATATAATTAAATGCGAAATATGATTTGTCTCAATTAATTATATACGTACTAATTAGCTACAGTATTAAACATAAAACAAAATACTATTAAATTAAAAAAATATTAATAAATTTAATGATAAGACTATTTATGGTTTAAAAAACAAAATGCGATTACATTTTTTTGAGAGAAAAAAACTTTTAATTAATTAACATAAGCGTTAAAAAATATAGCTATAATTATATTGATTTTTTTGTTGTTGAAAAAACCGATAAATTAGTTATTCAATGCATTTGATAAAAATTATTATCAAAATAAAATATATGACATTTTGATTTTGATTTTTAAAAAAAAACTACTATTACTTCTTTGACTAATCATAGGTTGTCATTGTGGGCAATGGTGTGGTCGGCAAGAGTTCAATGATACAGCGGTTCTGTAGAGGATTGTTCACTAATGAGTACAAGAAGACACTTGGCGTGGATTTTATGGAAAGAAAAATCCGGTATTTATTTGATTTTGTGATTACAATCAATTAATGAATGAAAAAACATTAAATAAGATATTTTTTTAAACAACAAAACAAAATTAAATCTCGGATTTTATTTCTGTAATTTTTTTAAATACCTATTTATAGCGTCAAATCGGATAATATAAGACTAATGCTTTGGGACACAGCGGGTATGTATACTCTTAATAAGTCAAATAGTATTTAATAAGTTATTATTATATAACATAATTATTAAGTTTGTCTTAACTTTATTTTTTTTCATTATTGTTGATGGATTTAACCATCGATTACAGGACAAGAAGAGTTTGATGCCATAACTAAAGCCTATTATCGAGGTATTCAATGACACTTACAATACACAAAACAACAACTTTTATTGCATTTCTCATAATCGCATGACTTAATATCATATATATTATTATTATTATTAATACTTATTATATAACAACCGGATCTACTTCTCATGATTTCAGGTGCCAATGCCTGCGTTATAGTCTTTTCGACAACAGATCGCCAATCGTTTCTGAGTATTGAAAAATGGAAAAAGAAAGTCGAGTACGAATGCGGTGACATACCGATGGCCATTGTCCACAATAAGATCGATTTGTCCCATCAGAGTGTTGTCACCCGCGAGGAAGCCGAGTCGTTGGCCAAACGATATCATTGTAAACTATTCAGGACTTCCGTCAAAGACAATATTAATGTTGAAAATGGTAACAATTATTGTTTTTTGTTTGCTTTAATCTTAACGGATAAGTGTATTGTTTGCCAAACAGAAAAAAACTCATCAATTAATTGGTTCATTATTTTCTTTTCTTTTGTTTTGTTTGTTTGCTTTTCTAAATATTTTAGTATTTCATTTCCTCGCCGAGTCTTATATGGAATCAATCAACGATGACAACAACAGTGTCGATGAAGAACCAGTTTTCAAGTCATTAAACAATACATCCTATTATTCGACGCCTGTATTGTCGTCGCCGCCAAACAACATAATGCCAACACTTCGCGCAAATACATCATCGTTTGGCACAAGTATTGCATAATAAGACATATATATAATGATTATTATTATCTCACATATCATATAATTAAATAAAATTGTTTTTTTTGTGCTGATATCAAACAATTATTAGATTCACTATATCACCAGCGATCGGGACACCACTACATGACTAACTATCGGCAACAACCACAACACCAGCAAAGACAACAACAAAACAACTATAAAATGGGTTACAATTACTTTAATAATACTTCAACCGTCGGCCGTGGTATTGTTGGTGTACCGTCGCAACTATCGTTGAGCAGTAATGCCATACTAAGTCATTATCGATATAAAGGCAAATACGGTGGCGGCGGCGGTATAGGCGGACTACCGGTGCGACCATTACCGACACAAAGATACAGCAATATTATCAACAATAAACACCACAACAATAACAACAATAACAGCTCATCCATTGTCCTACACCACAGACCTCAATCACAGTACGAACAACTGTTGGCCAAACACTCGCTTCATAACAATTATATCTACGGCAGCGGTGGTCGACCCTATCAGACAACGACCAACACATCATCAAACAATTCATTTCTCAAGACGTGTCGTATATTTTAGTTAATAATTTTAATATTCATTTTTTGTCTGTATTTTTAAAGAAACTATTATTAAAATTGTTTTTCAAATAAATCTATTGAATTATTATTACAATATATCAACCAATATATATATATATATATTTATATATAAATTTGCTCTCAATTCATATAACTATCGGTATTATTAATAAATTTATTATTGATATTAATATTATTATACA
The DNA here is from genome assembly GCF_028296485.1 of Oppia nitens. Taxonomy (NCBI): domain Eukaryota; kingdom Metazoa; phylum Arthropoda; class Arachnida; order Sarcoptiformes; family Oppiidae; genus Oppia; species Oppia nitens. Next base: position 1,721,701 of record NW_026533199.1, read on the forward strand.
AGATATACAATTAAATCCTACGGTAAGTGTGGTCTAACAATTGGTAGTTACAGTACGGGTACCCTAATTGCAGACATCTATACAACTAAAAACAAAATCTCGCCGCCTTAATATCCCCGCATAATAATTCCCACTCGGGATTACGGATGAAACGGTCCCCATTGGATGGCATCGCGCGGCGGTTTGACCTTATCGTGAAAGTCGGCCAACGATCTCTCGCCTCTCATCACTTGTTTGAGCCGCTCTTTCGTCATTTCATTGGCTCTCTGGCCCTGCAATTCATGTGAAACAACAAAGATATATCAGTCATCATTATTAATAGACATTAACTGTAAGAATTCGGGTGTCCACAGACACACACACACACACACTATAAGATGACATACCTGTGCGAGACCATAGGTACACTCGAAGAAATCTTTGAGAAAATTCAGACAAACTTTGCGGCCGCGATGGGCGCCGTACGCCTCCAGACACTCGAAAGCGTTCATCTGAAACTCGGCACACCTGGGCTTAGCGTTACCAATCTGACACTGGGCCGACATCAAGTGGCCAAATATATCGGTAACATTGCTCCGGAATATGCCTTCGGGAATACCGTGCAATGGTCTCGAGGCCTCGTGATGTATCGGGTGTTCTGGTTTAACCATGACTGGACTACTGGACACTTGTTAGTACGATAATGTTGTTGTTGTTGTTGATGGTGGTGGTGATGATGATGTTGGCCACTCTATCGGTACCCACAAAAAACAAACTGTTGCCGTAAAACACAATTGATTTGATTTTTATATAATAATAATAATGTTATGATTTGTTTACTAAACAATTATTGCAATGTTTTTATGCCATTCAATGCTTTTTGGACTTTCTATACAATCACACAATAGGTGTCACACTTAACATAAAACTTAACATTAAAAAGTGTAGTTTTTTTTTTAAATATCAAAAAATAATATTTACTATTAAAATACTGTCAAAAATTTTTTTTTTGTGACTATTACATCAACAATAAACTAAACTACTTGTACAGTTTATTATTTAAAAAAAAATATCATAAAAATTATTTTGTTTGAAGCGAAAATTAAAACTAAAATTTTTATAAACATATAATTTTATTAAACTAATAATAATAATTTTAATCTACATTTATTATTATCATTATATAATGTGTGATTTAATTAATAAGTTTACATGCAGTCCAATAATACCCGAACATATTAAATGTCAAATCAAATTGTTTCACTGTCAATACGGTAATGTATTTTATGTGACCAACGATGACACTGTCTATGCACTGGGAGTCAACAACACCAATGGCCAGTTAGGTTTTGGTCACAATATAGATGTTACAAATGAGCCGCAAGTTGTTCCGGAATTGTCGGGAATTAATGTCGAAAAATTTATTATCGGCCAGAAAATGGCATTTTGTATAACACGAAAACGACAAGCATATAGTTGGGGTAGTAATGATTGCCTACAACTGGGCCGACCGGTCAATGATGGTCATACTGACAGTGAATACAACAAACCGGCTCTAATACCGTTTTTTGTCGGCAAATATATTACGGATATTGCATGCGGTAATAGTCACGCACTGGCATTGACCAGTATGGGTGATGTTTACGGTTGGGGCGATAATAGTATGGGACAGTGCGGTTGCGGTAAACAACTAACTGATTACATTGTTTGTCCGACTCTGGTCAAATTTGACTATAATGCTAGTATTGTATCGTTATGTTGTTGGACTATTAGCCTGTCCATGGCCATAGAAGTTACCGGACATGTTTTTATATGGGGTTGCGATACCTATCCTCCTATAGATATATCGAATCGGGAATCAATATATAAACCCCGATTGATTAAACAATTAGCAGATATTAAATCAATGACAGTCTACTGTGAAAATCTAACCTATCAACAATATTATTTGACCTACAGTGGCCAGGTCTACCAGTGCGGCAAAATTAGAAAACGCGACTATAATGAACCTAAACTAATTAAAAGGCTAAACAATGTTAGCAGTATCCAGGGCAAATATCTATATTTTCAAACTAGTGATAGATATTATCAACATGATTATGATTTGAAAACCAATTTAATTGAATCAAATAGTTTTTATGATATCTATGCCACGGAATTGGATGAAACATATGAAACAATTGATTTAAATAGATATAATAAAGTGTATAATAGTTTTGAAATTAAAAACTACAGTACAAACTATTTAATAAATAAGTTTACTGTTATTAAACCACTTGGTTCAGGTGGTTATGGATCAGTTTGTTTGTACAAACATAACGAAACTGATAAGTATTATGCTATTAAAGAAATAATAAGTATTATTAGAATTTTTTTTATCAAATACTAATAAACTATACATTCAAATGCAGTTTTGTTCGCAAAATCTTCGAGATTTGATTGAAGTTAAGTCAAAGACATTTCAACGATCAGCTAATGAACAGCCAATGGATTTAACAGAGTTTTATATAACTATTCATCTGATGTTAGAGATTAGCGATTGTATTGAATATCTGCATACAAGATGTCCGCCGGTTATTCATCGGGATCTCAAACCGGCTAATATACTCATCCAATCCGAGCCAATCAACAATCGGTTTGTACGGTTAGGTGACTTTGGTTTGGCTACCGAACACAATCGGTATGGTTCGCGATCGCAATCGCATACCAATGATTTGGGAACTCCACGATATCTGGCGCCGGAAGTCATCGATAATATAGGAACTGCCGACCAAAGAGTTCAGTATAACGAAAAAAGTGATATCTATAGTCTGGGTATTTTACTAATGGATTTGTTTGAAATCAATGATATCAATGCAATTGAGTATGATCAATTTTAAAAACAAAAATTATTTTATTTATTTTTTTTTGTTAAAAATTATTTATTTTGTTGTTGGTTTTATCTAGATACTTTTTTGAACTATACAAAAATAGTTGCTTGAAATTATATATGAAACAAATTGGCAATTTAATTCAATCAATGATTGAGCCTGTACACTATAGTAGTAGACCTACTAGCCGTGATATTGTTGACCATGGTACAATGTTGATACCGGATCATTTATTTACAAAACAATTATCTGATAATATAATTTATGAATTTGATGGTAAACTTAAAGATGATTGTATATTTTTAAAAATATTTCAAACAAAATTAAAGTAATTTTAATAAAAATGTTTGTAATTTTTAACTATTATATATACAGTATATATTTACTAAAATATGATTATAATTTAAAATTATTTTATTTTTAAATTCAATTTACATAGGTACTCGCTAGATAAATTGAATTCACTTAATGAATATGCTTGTATCGACCCAACAAATACTTAATATTTAATAATAATAATAATAATAATAGTTATAAAAGTTTTTATTTTATTTATTTTAAAAAAATAATATACAGTACTGTATATTCAATAGTATTTTTATAAATTATGTAATATTATTAATAATAATAAACATTTTCAACACACTTTACTAAATTTTAATTGTTATGTTTATTTGTCTAAATTATTTCATAATTTAGTTTTTTTATATATTGTTTTATTGTTATCTTGTATTATCAATAGTAATGTTGAATTGTTTGGCATATAATTATTGCATATATTGGCATTATATTGATATATATATAAAAAATATAAATACTATACAACATTATTTAAATAATGTTAATTAAAAACGTATCAACAAAATTAAATACAGATAAAAACATTACAGATAAATAGTAAAAAAATTAATAAGTTATATAATGAAATAAATTGAAAAATAATTATCGGTTTTTTTTAAAACATTACAAATTATATTTAGATATATTTGAAAAAAATTAAACAATAATTTTTTTATATAATTAATAAATTTAACATTAATTTAGTTAATTCACTCCAAACGATATCATAAATCAATACCTCCTCTCCCACTGACTATTGTTAGTACCCATTAAAGTACCAGTCCTTTGAACGATTTAGGAATTTTGTCGATACGTCTGCACCGGGGTATGTGTTTATATCGACACCGTTTTCCATGAGGACACTCGCGTCCCAATCGCCACCAGTGACACTCACCGGCACCGTTGACTACATCGCGATAGTCATCCATAGTCATGGTATCGTAGGCGTGATGTTGCCTGAAATCGGGTGACAACGATAGCCTAATGGCACCTCCAGTGTTGGTCAGTCCGTCAATGTGTTTGCCATTATACGAGTTAAGGGCCGCTATGGCCGACTCGGGATTGTTGTAACCAATATGTGCGAAATTAGTGTTGGGGTGATGTTTGTTGTATACAATTTGGCCAAACTCACCGAACACTCGCTCCATTATCAGCCGGTCCACGACATCGTCTATGCCTCCCATATACAAACAGTTCAATTGATGCAAATTAGTTGCACTTTTCACTGGTTTAGGTTTGGCCTCACTGGACAAGTGTTTCGACTTACTTGGCTCTGGACTGTCCAATTTGTCATCATTTAGTGAATCAGGGATTTTGTCGATACGTCTGCACCGGGGTATGTGATAATATGGACACCGTTTTCCATGTGTACACTGGCGTCCCAATCGCCACCAGTGACACTCACCGGCACCGTTGACTACATCGCGGTAGTCATCCATAGTCATGGCATTGTAGGCGTGTCGTTGCTTCAAATCAGGTGCCAGCGATAGCCGAATGGTACGTCCATCGATGGTCAGTCCGTCAATGTGTTTACCATTGTATGCTCTGACGGCCACGATGGCCGACTCGGGATTGTCGTAAGCGATATGTGCGAAGTTGGTTTTGCGGTAATGTTTATTGTTTACAATTTGGCCAAACTTACCGAACACACGGTCAACTAAAAGCCAGTCGACAACTTCAACGATGTCGCCCATATAGAGGCAGTTCAATTGGTGCAAATTGGTCGCACGGTTCACTGGTTTGGGTATAGGTTTGAATTTGTTAGTTCCCGCCGTACTCTTGTCGGTCGATAACAGATAATCCGACGCAACGTACGATACTTTCGATGATTTTTTGTCACATTTTTTGGGACACATTTTTCTAATCTTTTAATATAATTTAATAGTCTATTGATTGTATTTAATGCAAATGCAATGCACTTCATACGTACAGTTTATCAGTATATTAAATATATTCACACACAAAAAACTTATTCCTCAAAAATTTTTTTATTTGCCATAATATTAAAATGTGGATATCAATAGTTAATAGTGTGTTATAAATTAATAATTATTGTATTGTAAAGTATGCTAATTGTGTGCAAATGTTTCACTATAGTAATTATCTACTACGGTAATAAAGTAAATTATTATAAAAAATAAAATAAAGACATTTAAAATAGTATAACTATTAACAGAATTTTATTTATCATATTTAATATTTTTTTTAAAAATACTACTAATAATAAAATTTTTTATCTTTAAAAAATATATATTCAATAGAAAATTTTAGTACACTATTGTATTAAATTATGTAATATTATTAATAAATATTTTCAACACATTTTTACTAGATTTTATTTTTGTTATCTTTTATTTATTTGCCTAAATTATTTAATAATTTATCAATTTTGTTTATTATATATAGTTTATTAATTTTTGTTATCTTGTATTATCTCAAATGTAATTTTGAATTGTTTTGTATTTATAAACAAAATATACATTATTATTTAAATAATGCTAATTTAAATAATAATAACAATATTATTATTATTATTTCCATAATAAAACTAAATCTATTATTTTATTATTAATCTATCATATTATTAAACCATTGAAATGTCAATTGGATAATAATAATAAWAATAAAAACAAAAATTTATATATATATATATATATATATATATATATATATATATAATATATTCTTGTGATTTCAATGACAAAATATAAACTATGCATTTAATTCATAGATACACTATATAATAGTAAGAAATAAAATTATATATTGATATTTAATTTTGGTTACACTGATAGCCGTATTTTTTTAAAAATAATAAATACTAAACAATGATAAATAAAATAAATATACAGTATATAAATGTATAAATTTTTAAACATATAACATATAAATACAAAAATATTATATAATTATAGTGATGTCATGTATAGTATATATATATTTATATGTGTAATGAAATTGAAAACTTGTGAAGAGTTTGCGATAATGCCATAAATGGTTTGACAATTAATTCAAAATATATTAATACAAAAATTCAATAATAATAATATAAAAAAGTTAGTGAAACAAACATTGCAATTGAGGTCAAATGCTATATAAAAAATGTTTTAACTTAAGGTATAACTTGTTTTCAAATACTCATTAGTAATACTTTTTATTTTATTTTATTTACTATATTTTACTTAATAGTTTATAGTCTAATAACAATCATTTATATATAAAGTGAAAACAAAATAACTCATATATTATATTATATTTTATATTTTCTCAATGATATAGATATTTGTTTAATAATTATTAATATTAATGTAGTATTTATAGAGTTGTTTTATGATGTTTTTTGGATAAAAAAATAAATTAATGATTTTCTCGTTATAAATGGTATTATTTCATTGATGTCACTGTTATTGATATATTGACTTTTAATAATAATTAGATTTTTTAAAAATTTTGTGGGGAAACCATGAAATATAAAATTCAAGTAAAAGTTAATTAAAATTTGGTTTTATATTATTTATTAATATTTCTAATAGTTTAGAATTTGGTAAAAATATAGAAATTTTAATAATTAAAAAATTAAAATATATTAGGCATATTATTTTTATTTAATTGTTAAACAATTGGATTTCAATTAATTTTTAATTATCAATTTTTATTAATAACAAAAAAAATAATCAATTAATTGATTTAATTAAGCAATTATTTAACTTTGTTAATGTTGATAAATTAAATATTGATTTTTAAAATTTAACTATAACGATACTCTATCATCAATTAATACTAAAATTGTTTTAAATAAGTATTATTATTTTACTATTAAAAAATTAATAACCTTTTAAAGTGTATATTAATATTTAATAATAATTTAAAGGCAATATTTTTAATAATAATAATCATTTAATTAACTTTTTTTTGTTTTGTTTTTATATTTCGTTTAATCATAATTATTACGATTGTTAGATAAGTAGGTAAATAATTGAAATAATAATCATAATTATAATCAGAAAATAAGTATTTAGTTAAGTGTCGAAATATATATATATATATACAGTAAATATAAGTTACTAGAAATTCACGCAATCATTGAATCGTCAATTTTATTTTCACTGTTAATTAAATATAATAATAATTCATAAAAATCAACAATAAATAAATAAATATAATAAATGATTGCCTGACTTTAAGTCATAAATAATTATCCCTGATAATTTCAATTCAAACATAATATACTGTACATAAAGTTTATAAACACAGACACAAAGAGTCCTTATTTAAAAATAAAATAAAAATTAAGACTTATTTAAGACAATAATGTTATAATACTCTTATATGATAATTAAGTTATTTTTATGATAAAACTATTTAAATCTTATATACAGTGTAGTCAGTCGTCTTAATAGTTATTATCTATAATATTAAGGGTTAGTTAGCAATGATCTGTATTGAACTCATCTTCAAGGACTCGCCTCACATGAAACCAATTTAATTAATGAACTCTAGCACTGGTACCATAATATAAGCTACATAAGCTACAGTATATTGGTTAAACTTGGTTAAATTTGTAATTTAATTGTGTGTGTGTATGTTTGTGTATTAGAGAGTCAGTAAAAACTTGTTAAACTTAATTATTTTTTTTACACACATAAAACCAATTGCTTGCACCTGTCGTTTTAGTGTTGTTGTTGTTGTGTCACATCATTGCTTTTGGAGATCAATACCAATATCTTCAGGTAATAAAGAGAGAGAGAGAGAGAGAGAGAGAGAGAGAGAGAGAGAGAGAGAGAGAGAGAGAGAGATTTTGTAAAAACTTTTGTTTGCAAAAAACAATTAATATTTATTATTAATATTGTTTGCACACAATATTCTCATAACTTATATATTATATATACTGTATTTTATTGTATAGTATGTTAACGTTAATCATAATCACTGCTAAAACTTATGAATCACTCATTGTTTGCATTAATTAACATTATTATTATTATTATATTATTATTAATGTTTATTATGAATTTTAGTAAATGATTTATACAGCGAAAGGCCTATTAAATCAAAAAATTATTTGTTAAATACATGCAAACAGTGTTTCTCTTTTCAATTTTCCTAACAATTATATTTATTTCGCCTCTATGTATATGTCATTGTTTTAAAGTAGAAACAAAATTTTTTGTAATTAAAACACAAAAAAATAACTATTTGTTTTTTTAAACATATACTTTAGTGTACCTGTAATTTATATAAATTAAGATATTTTGCACACAAACACAATAATTGCCATTTATTTATTATAATAAGTTAGTATACTGTATATGTAATAATTAATATAACTAAGCTAATAGGTATATAAATAATTTATTTATACCAACAAAAACAACAAAAATTTACGCAAATGTTAAAAACAAAGTGATCTGATATAACATTTATGATTATTATGATTATTATATTAAATGATTTGAATGTATATGTGCTGTCAGTCAAGCGATAGTCAAGTCTTTGCATAATATTTTTTGTTTGATTTTATTTTTTTCAGAGAAGAAAAAAAATTCAAATGTATTGTTATATTGTTTTGCAAATAAAAGTGAAGTATAAGCACTGTATATGTACTGTACTATACTCTACTGTTTGAATATAATTGTTTAATTTGGAGGTCAAAATTGATTTATTTTATTTATATTATAACAATTAAAATAATTTCTACAATAAGTTATATTTATTTAGCGCACATCCTTTCACTCCTAAATACAAAYATTACAATGTATTGTAAATTATTTTAATATTTAGAGAGAGAGAGAGAGAGARAGAAATAATAAAATAAAGAAAACTATTAATTAATAAAATAAATTTTWWAAAAAAACTTCAAACAAATTCATATCSGCTATCGACTAGTAGTAGTATTTTTTATTATTATTATTACTTTAAAAAAATATTATTTTTATACAATTTTGTAACCATATTTTTTTTGGTAAAACACATTATTTAAAAATGTTATTTAATAAAAATATTACAATTAGTTTAAAACAAAAGTCAAACAACAAACAAATTGTGTGAAAAAAATATAATCATCAACAAAAAAAAAACATTTATATTATTAGAAAACAAAAAAAAACAACAAATATTTAATTTGTTTGGCAATTTGTTAACAAAAAAAAAACAAACGAAAAAATAATAGTTTTTAAATTAAATACAAAACAAACATCAAAAAAATATTTTATAAACAAAAATTCAATTAATTAGGAAAAAGAGGATAATAATAAAATGACAAAAAAATTAAATTATTTTAAATTACTTTAATTATTAATTATTTTTTACGTTTGTTACTYAAAAAAATAATTGTAAGGCACATAAATAACACATGACCTTAACCTCAAATTATCAATTAGTATATCATATATAATATTTGTCATATATTTTTTAATTTATTTATTACTATTATATTTTTTTAAAAAAAAAGTTTAATTAGTTCACTATTTGAAAAACTTTTCAATCAATACTTTACTTTCAATAGAAAAAATTACAATCTTTTGACAGTCAGTCAGTGAGTGTCAGTCAGTCCTCATCCATGGGCTCCGGGACTTAAAGAGATAGACTTATGGATCTCTAAACTTGACTTTAGACTTAAGTTTCGAAAGCCACGGAAATTTGGTATCTTTGGGAATGGAATGTCTTCGGCTAAGAATACTCTTACCATTCTTTAGTTTACCAAAACTTTTTGTATCTTTTAGTTCAACGATTTCATCTAATTCTTCGTCGTTCATGTGTTTCTGATTGTTTTTATTATAATTTGAATATTTCATCGGATAGTCACGCGGTTTAGTTGGTCCGATATCACTGGCTGCCGATCCTTTAATAGGCCGTTTGGCCGTCGGTTTTCTTGCAGCTGTACTACTGGCCGTACTTCCTGCCCGTGAACTCGGTCTCAATATACTGGACAAGCGATCACTTTCGTCCGTAGCCCGTTTGTTATGATGACTGACCGCCGGAATGTACATAACAATCGGTTCCCTGTCGTGAACAAACTGCTGCTGTTGTCGTTGTTGCCGATGTCGGTTAATTGTGTCCGAATCGGAACTGGAATTTGCCGAATTACCGGCCGAATTGAGTTGATTGTGACTTAAATAGCGAACTGGTGTCGATTGGGAAGGACTGTGGATGTGATCTTCGCGTATGGCAGACATCCTGTTCAACGATGACGTCCTTTTTTCCGGTTGTGTCTGTCGGTTGCGATAAGCATTGGCCAGACCTCCTCTCAGATTGTTGTTATTATCCCTGGAATAGTCGCTCAGATTTGTGGTACTTCGATGAAGTCTAGCCCTATCTTTCGGTTTGGTCTCAGTCGGCGGTGACAGCGGTACCGCAGCCGATGATTCCAACTGTTTTTGTCGTTCTTTGAGTACCCGTCTATCGAGTGTATAAGCCTGTCGAGGAGGTGGTGTAAAGTCAGCTAATTTATCCTTCTTTCGCATGTCGTGTCGCGATAGTGTCGAATACGACGACTCGTTGTCCGTACCGTAGGTCACGGCATTGATTCCCCGCCGATAGTCAAGCGGTATAACTCGTGAACTGATCGACGGACTTTCGGTGCCGTTTTTAATCCGCGGCCGACTTGAATGATCGGCAGCGGAGGGCAAATCATTGACATAAGATATCTCTTTGCGTTTGTGGTCCAACTCAATGAACTGCGGCTTAGGGCTGAGGTATTGCTCAAACTCTCCCTTATAGTCGTACGGTTGTAGATCATCGCTGGAAGCGTTGGATATCGAAATGGTTTCCTCCAAGACTTCTTGTTTGACCTCTTTTTTGTGTCCACTGACATTGTGTCTGACGGGACTATCGTCGTCGTCATCCCAACGTCGATGGGTTGTTGGCTCCTGGAATCGGGAGAGTGAACGTGATCTCAACTTTGGCGACATGTTTGGCAATTTGATCTCTTTTTCGTCAATTCCCGATCTTAAGGTAAATCCGATTCCTTTAGTTTTATTTTTTAAGATCCTATTAGTTGGTGGAGTACTGTACTCTGATATACCCGAATATTTCGAGTAATTGCTCAGTCGGGACGGCTGTCTCTCATTGATTGGTGACTTATAGATAATCTGCGGATAATCCTTATAGTCTTCATACTCGGGATAACCGTTTAGTTCATCATTTTTGTTGACTTTTTTCTTGCTTTTATCGACTTTACTATAAATGGCTTCACTTTGAGGTAAGACTTTATGCTTTAAAACGGGTGGTCTTTTCGATGGACTCCCGACAGTCTTGAGTTGCGGTACATCGCTATAAGCGGTAACCATACCGTCGTCCGATGATTTTATTACCCGAACATAGCTATCGGTGCTCTCACTGGACGTACCTTTTACTAGATGTTTGTCCGTCTTTTTGCGATTGCATTGAATGCCGACATCGCGTACAGTAGGGATGTATGAATAGGATTCAGAATTCTGGAGTTCATAATAACCTTTAGGATCTTCAAGAAAAATATCATCCAATTCTTCGGCGGTCACAATCTTTTGGTCATCAGTGACGGCACGAATTTGTTGTTGTTGTGGTCGTCGTCGATGATTATTATGATGGTGTGATGTGTCACTTCTGTCACTTCGGTAATCAATTGCTTTTAAATCGGTTCGACTGCGATGATGATGGTCTCGTGGATTTGGTTCCGCTGGTGGAACCGTTTCGTAATACTTTCGACGAGTCTTATTGTGCCAGACTTTGGTTCCCTCTTCTTTAGTGGTAAATGTCTTACCCTCGCCGGGCATCTCAACCATTGACTTCTCAAAATGTGACCGATCGGCCATCAATCGGGGACCGGTACGTAAGGTCAACATTTTTTTACGCAATGATTTTCAATATGACTTCTCTCTCTCTTTAAATCATTAGAAAAATCAATCACCACTTTTGAGGATTCAGTGATAATAACAAAAACAGTTGTTCACAAACTATAATTAATAAAAGTTTTCAAAATATGATATAATTGTTTCACATTTTTTTGTTGAGAGAGAGTTTCAAACACACAGTTTGGTTGAACACATCCACAGTGGTTGGTGTGTGTATCGGCTCTGATAGAGACACTACTGGTTTAAAGTCAATGAAACAAATGGTGTTTCAAACAAAACTCATTGAGAAAACAAAACTTTACCAATTTGTGTGGTGATAGTAGTAAATGTCGATTAAAAATAACAGTAAAAAAAATTTTCATTCACACACACACACAACTATATTCAATGCATATACATATTATATATATATATATAAATGTATGTAATGATGAAAATTTCACTAACAATTAAAAAGATTTAATTTCTCCTTAAGAGTACACCTACTGATGGCCTTTGCTATTTTGGACGGTTAAGGGATAGACATATCAATCCTACGCTTAATAACTAATACTAGTAATAGTAGTGTTTATTAACTGAAAATAAAATTTGCTTTTTCGGGAAAAAATCTTCTCAAATAAGATATATATATATATAATGTATATATATATTTATAAGAAACAGAGAGACATATAGAGCGAGAGAAAGAGAGAAAGGGAGAGAAATGAGAGAAAAATTAGTTAATAAAACTAAAAATTTGATTCATAACTGGTTTTGTAAAACACCTGTCCTTTCTAACGCATGCGGTGTCTCTCAACCATAATATTACGGGACCATAATATACATAAATGCAATATTATATTATACCTTTAATATTAATAATATTAATAAATATTAATAATAAATAAAAAAAATATTTCATTATACATATATTGTAGGCAACCCTTTCAGTGCACACACACACAGTAATTGTGTTCATAAAATCATGTATATTGGCTGCGACTATAGGTTCCCTCCTTATAGTAGTCTAAATGCATGTTTAAATAGAGGAGGCAGTAGTTAATAGATGCCTATTATCACAACTAAGCTATCAATGTTTTACAACATTTTTTCCCATCAAATTTGTTTTTTTAAAAAGGATATACTATATACTGTACTGTAAAATACAATACTATCCACACAATTGAGTGGTATATATAATTTTTTCACTTTCAACGAAAAAAAACTATATTCAAATATTTTTATTTTTTATTTTTTTTAGTTTAGTTTACATATAAGTACAGTGAATATAAAATTAAATCAACAAAAATAAAAATTATTTTAAAATAAAAACATTTAGAAAATGGGTTTCAAAGAGGGAGAGATCGCTCGCTTCTTCTTCACCTAATTTTAAGCACATTTTTGGGCGAAATATTATTTAATTTTTTTAAAAAAATGTTTGATAACAATAATAATAATATTGTAATACTGTATTACAATATTATTAACAATAATAAATATAAGTTGTTTTACTTATGATTATTATAAAATAATTTTTTAAAAATTACAATACATTGAATTTAAAATATAATAAACTATCAAATTTCTCGCCCATATCTCCTCCCAAATAATTATATGTTTAGTGTGTGTGAGAAATAAACTCTTTTTTTTGTTATTTAATTTTTTTTGCTGAAAAAATTATTTTCAAATAAAGTAATGTATTTTTGTAACAAATAGATATCTGTATGTATTTATTTATATACAGTATGTTATTTGTTAGATGAATACAATACTAAATACAGTGAAAAAAAAATTTTGTTTGACATAAATCTCTTTGGATTCGTCTTTCAACTATAAAATACAAACAAAAATAGTCATTCATTTAATATTGTTGTTATTTCTAATAGTAATAATAGTAGTAATAATAATAATTTTTAATAACAAAGCCAATTATGAAAAAACAGTTTAAAATGAAATAAAAGACATAATTATTACAAAACATAAAACAAAGTGATAAGCTTTTTATAAATTATATTATAATTTATATATATTGTATACTAAACATAAAATTGACTTAATCTGATGCAATGACACTATGTATGAGTAAATTATTATTAATAATTTTAATTTATTAATTATATCTAATTATATAAAAAAAGATAAGTAGAAGATTTAAAACCTTTTATTATTGATATATAAATTATGTATAACTTCCGGTCTGACAAACGACTAGTTTTATGTACAATTAAAAAGGCAAACAATATATAAATATTATTCACATAATTGCGATAAATAAATGTTTAAATGCTTTACTGTTGACTCAGATTTCGATAAAATCCATAACAATATTAGATATGATTAATGCAATTGAGAAAAAAAAGACAAACACATATTTACTGTATTAATTTATATATAAAACAATACCTTTTAATAAGTTATAATTCAAAGTGCAGTTAAATTGATATAATAATAAACGGTTGATTTGAGATTCAGTGAAATACAATCTAATGTCTAATAACTATTATTAGTATGTGTTAGGTGTGGCCATAACTTAACAATTTTTATTAATTTAATTTTCTAAACACACCATTAGTTTTGTTTAATCGACATTTAAATTGTGTGTGACTTGATTTGAAATAAACAATTATTATTATTAATCAATTAAGTTAATTAATATTTAACTTATTTATTGAAAAAACTAAATTATTGAAACCATTAAACAAAAATAAATACTAAATAATGGATTTATCAAAATTAATGAGACTATTGTTGGTGATAATCAACTTTTTCTGTCTGATTTTGGCCATCATTGTCATGTGTCTGAGTATTGGCCACTGGCACGAGTATACGGGCGGTGCCGTAACACTCATCGTATCGATAGCTGGTCTGGTAGTTGCTTGTGTTAGCAGTCAAATGATACTAATCGGTTGGTCAGTACTGACCATTATCGATGTACTCATAATACTGGCCAATGCTATCTATTTGACAATCAAAAAGAGCTTCTACTCGGACTACTGTTTCGACAACGACAGTAGTAGGGATGGACCGGAATGGGGTTGTTATGACTGGCGAAACGGCTACTATGAAAGAGCTACCGGTGTCATGATATGTCTGTTCATACTATTTGTGTTTCGTGTACTGAATATTGCCTGCTCTTGTCTGTTGGCCCGCGATATCTATGAGGAACAGTATGATGAAGACGGAGGTGTCGGCGATATCCGACGGGATCACGATTTGGGAGAAAAGGGAACTCATTATTAATAACAACAAAAAAAACCCAAATAACCAAAAAATAATTATCGATCAATAATTTTAATATACTATTATTACAGTATTATTACACTAATAATTAATACATGATTTAAATTCCTATTTTTAACATTCATTATTATTATATATTTAATAATCCATACCATTCATTATTATTATTATTATTATTATTATTATTATTATTATTATTATTATATGAGATAATAAAAGCATTTTTAATGTGTATTTTATGTGTAACTTAAATATCATAAAAATATATCATTGCTTAATTTTATAATATTTTTTCAAATGTGTGTAAAACAAACAATTATTTTTTTTATGTAAAACATTTTACTTTGCATTTTTTATTGATAATAAAAATATATATTATGACATAAACACATACATACTTATTTAAATGCTTTATTTAAAAATATTAAAAATTTTAATGAACTTTATTTGACAAAAACATAATAAATACTTTAGTAGTTATACTAAATATGTTTATTTATTGTTTAGGTTTTAATTGCAATTTGTGTACTGTATATATAATAGTTAACCGATAAATAAGTATTAATAATAAGTAAATGTGTAATTGAACTGAAATAACAATTTAAAAAACTAATATTAATATTACATTTATATTCTATATACTGATAAATATGGATAACAATATATTGTATATATATTTATATAAAAATAATTCATTCATATCCAAAAAATTATATAAATATATTTATAAATGGGATTACACTTATTATTGTGCAATTGTTACGGCAAATCCTACAAACAATTATGAAATATTATATATACACACAGTATTATAAAAGAAAATTATTTTTTTTTTCAAACTTATTTTGCTAACAGATTAGGGAATATATTACCGACGCCGACACATCCAACTATAGGTATGGGTATATGTATGGTATGATTCACATTAAGTACAATACTTTACAGTAATGTAATGTTTGTTTGTTTTTTTTTTTTGGGTAAATGTGACGAATCTTTCGTAATTTACTCTTAAATTACAAAATCATAATTTCATTTTTTGTTGTTACATGATTTGGGGGTTTTAATGTATGATTTAATATGTATTATATTATTATTATTATTATTATTATTATTATTATTATAAGTTTTTAATTTATTTAGCCATTTAGAAAATCACAACGTGTTTTTGTTTTATAATAATTATTAAATTATTAAATGCATAATACCTGTAATACAATGAATATCCATTTAAAGTTGTTATTGCATTTAATATAGCATATAATCGCTAATATAATAATACTATTGTTAATACCCCTGGTTTATTAGCATGACAATATTATCAACAATACTACCGGTGCCCATCAAGATAATTTCCAAGTGTACAGTATAACTAATTGAAATATATAACATTATATATACAATTACATGTATATTGTAGTTTAACTAATGTTCCCATTTACTATATCTCAATGATGATGGTATTGACTTTTTTTAAAATAAATAATTCAATAAATATATGTTAAAAATATTTTGCTTGAAGACTACGGTATGTTTGTAATTAATAATTATAATAATAATAATAAAATGTGTATAACTATACTATAATCAATATGTATGTATGTATACGTATAATATCAGTATTATCAATAGTTATGTTTATTACAGTTATTTCTTGTTGCTGAGTGTGTGTGTGTGTATGTGTGTATGTGTGTATGTGTGTATGTGTGTATGTGTGTATGTGTGTGTGTGTATGTGTGTGTGTGTGTGTGTATGTGTGTGTGTGGGCCCAACACTCGACACACAATTCCCTATTGAATTCCTTACGGCATATCACTCCTTATATGTGATATCTCTCTTATATATAATAATACATTTATAAATATAACAGTAAATATAAATACATAACTTTATATTTATATACTCTACAGTATATATAGTGTATATATATATATATATATATATATATATATATATAACTACCTGACTATCAAAGTGATAGTTACCATAAACACCCACCTCTTGGAAAAAAAGATTAAATTTATGAATTGAGAACAAAACCCAACCAAACAAACAACACATCCCATAAACATACATATCATAGAAATATCATAAAAACATTGAACACATTATTATAAATTATGCCATTATTTGCTAATTTAATTAATTATCTCTCTTTCTCTCCCTCTCTCTCTCTCTCTCTCTCTGTCTTCATATGACTATAAATATGTTTTATATCTTAACACACAATACCTCCACTTGAATCTCATTTGAATATTCATTCATTTAGTTTCATAATATTAAATAAATATTTTTGTTGTTGCAATAAAGTTTTTTTTACTAAAATTTTTAATTAGCAAACTTTAAGATATATAAATAATTTAATGAATCTTATAATTATTTAAATATTTTGATTATTATTTGAATATAAAAATAAATAAATATTTGGGTATAATATTAAATTCAATGTAATAATAATACTGTAATAATAAATATGGTTTGTCTCTTATATGATAATAATAATATTATACAATAAATTTGTTTATATAAAATATTAACATACTTTTATTAATTTCAAATTATAATGTATTGTTATAAATTATTATATATATATATGTGTGTATAAAAACAAAAACAAAACTTCCTTAAAAATTTCAAATGATTATAAATTTAAATTTTCAAATAATTATATAAACTATAGAAAATTGATCAGATAGTCAATAATATGGTTTAATGAATTGCAATATATAATTATTATTTGAAATAATTGTATAAATTATATAATAAATTGTCCATAATATATTTACAGTATATACAGTATATATAATTATTTATTTATTGGATTGAAAATAAAATGTGATGTGTTTGAATTTAAAGTAAAATTTTAAAATTAAAAATAAATAAATATGTTAATAATATTAGGAAATCGAGAAATTGGTAAATATTATGTATATATAATTTGTTGTTTACTGTAAATTCAAACACACATTACATTTTATATTAATCCTATAAATAAATTATTATTATTTAAATAAAATTACTTAAAATCTAAAAATTGTAAAAACAGATTTCAAAAAATAAT
The DNA here is from genome assembly GCF_028296485.1 of Oppia nitens. Classification (NCBI taxonomy): domain Eukaryota; kingdom Metazoa; phylum Arthropoda; class Arachnida; order Sarcoptiformes; family Oppiidae; genus Oppia; species Oppia nitens. The sequence goes on from NW_026533199.1 coordinate 1,739,997, forward strand.
CTAAATTATATATATATATATATATATTTTGAAATTTATGGCTAAAATGTCATTGAAAAAATGCATTAATTTATATACACAAAAAAGTGAGTTATGATGATAGCAAATAACATTTATCAAAATTATAATATTATATTTATAATAATAAATATTATATGATTAATATATTGATATACAGTATATACAGTATATCAATTCAAATATTGATTATACTATATATATATAATTTGTTTAGTTTATAAACTTTTCATTGCTAACAAAAAAATAGTTTGTTAAAAAATATTAGTTAAATAATTGCCACAAAAACTTCACAAAATATAAAAATTTAATTTAATACACAAATTGTAATATTATTACCTGTATAAAAAATACAGTTCATTATCGCTATCTATTGGCTTCACGTAAAACAATATTTTAAAATAATATTACAGTATTTGTTTTGATTAATCAAAAAAATATATATATAAACAGTTTGGGAGTCAAAAATTATACTAATGTTTTAGTGCAGAATATATTCTGTTAAATAAATGACAAAATCTAATCATATAATATAATTAAATAAATAATAATAATATTTAATAACACTTTTTTCTATAGATTTTTTTTGTCACAAATTTTAATTAATTAATTAATAATGAGTTCACTGGGTTTTGGTTAGTATTTTTGTTAATTAATTATTAATATTATTGTATTGATAGTTAATTAATTGTATAATTAAAATATTTGTATATATTATACCTATTGAAGAATCAATACTATCGATGGTTATAACCGGTTTTGTTTGGGGTATATCTACACCACTAATCAAAAGATACAGCAAAGACATCGATGAAGTCTATCATCAAAACAAAGTGATCGAAGTTTTCTTACAATTGAAACAATTGGTTACCAATTGGAAAGTAATACATTATATAATTGAAACTTTTATTTATTTATTTTTTTGGTGTTAATTTCCAATAATATTATAATACAAATATCGATTTTAGTATTTATTTGCATTTCTGGTCAATCAAAGCGGATCCATATTGTACGCCATAAGCCTATCATACAATCCCATCATTATAGCTGTTCCGGTCACTAATGCCATCAATTTTGTCTCTGTTGTCATATTTGGTCCACTTTTGGGCGAAAAAGCTCTCGACTCTAGTAATGACTAAATTTTTTTGTTGACAAAAAATTATCCAAAAAAAATATTAATAATCTTTTTTCCCCAAAAAAATTAATTTCAAATTTTTTTAAGGATCACTATTTGGTGCAATTCTTGTGATATTAGGAACTGTTTTGTGTATATTAAGCCAACAAAACGTTTAACAAAAATATTATCATAAATATAATATTTAACACCAATTTTATTATTATCTATAGTTAAAATATTGTAAATATTCAATTTGTTTGTACAGTTTTTTTGTGTTAAATACCGTTATTATTATTATTTTTTTATGAATAACAAAGTTTTATATCACACATTATAAAAAATAATAATACATAATATATATATTTTATATATATTTATATATAACTTCGTAAAATCGGTACATAATTTGATGCATTGTTTCAAATAATAATAATAATAATAAAGGAGTAAAATTATTAAATTAAAAAATTTACAAAATAAATGAGTTTATGTTTCAATACACTATAATTCAAATATAACTCTAATATTATTGTATATAACAATCAATTGAAATCCTATTTAATTAAATTAACTTATTTTATATATCTTTCTCTTTTGGATACGAATAAAACCTATCGACCATTGCCTTCAAAATACTGCCCGGAATTCGTTGATGTTTTCGGATCAGATCTTCAATGGCTTCTGATGTCTAGTATAGATGTAAAGAGAAGATATATCAAACATTATGGATATCATTACCTAAATTATCTCATCTAATATACTGTAATAACAAAATTATTATTATACTAACTTTTAGGACAACTTCGTCGACAGTTAATTCGGGATCAAATGGTATGGGTTTGCCCACAAATGTACGCAATTTGACTGGAAATCCGCCATAAATTGGTACAACTGGTAGCTTAATTCGTTCGTAGATTCGTCTGAAATACGATTGTCCCAAACGTATTGATCGAAAGGCTTCCCGAAGATTCTGTGTAAAGACCGGAATGATGGGCACCTGTGCCTCGATGGCCACCTTTGCGAAGCCTCTCCTTTCGCCCCACATTAGACGATACCTTTCATCACCGAATTGGGCTTTTTTGAAAAAAAGTCAAAAATCAAATTCAAATTTCATGTTTTGTTTTTTTGAGTAAAAAAAGATGAAATCTATTTTGAAATCAAACCTTCGCGAACACCTATTTAATAATAAATATAAATAATTAAAAATCATAAACAAATTGCTAGTATATTTGCTAACTAACCTCCCGGTGCTATCGATAACATGTCTCCACCTTTCAGTACAGTTGAGCACATGCTGATGGAACCGGGGAAGACTTGCAACACTTCCATCATTAGCTTCCAACCTATTGTCGGTCACAACCAACCAATAAAACATTTGTTAGTACTTCACACACACATACACATCAATATCTTCAATACCTGGTATCCTGAAGAGGAAGTGGTCGCCAACCGCACGGATCAATCGTTTCTTATACAGTAGACATTTGGCAGATAAGTAGTAGTAGTCGAGTGGTATTGCACCATGGTAATAAACGATTAACTAATTGGCAATAATTGAAGACAACAAAAATGAAATTATAGTAAAATAAAATTTTGTGGATCAAACAGCACATGACTACTGCTGTATCATAAACTACTAACAGCTGGTCCGTCATCGGGAATGTTGTCCAAACCGATCACCTCATAGCCGTACCAGATGTAGCCGTGAGCCTCCCATAGGATGGCTACGGCGTGTAGGGCGCCGTCCCAGTAGTGTTTGCGTTCAATAGCGTCAACTATTTTGGCCAAATCTAGCCGTTGTCGGTGCCGATAGATGAAGATAATCAGTGCAGACAAATACAACAATATGATGATCAATACCGGCAATAAAAAGGTTATCTAAAGATCCCAAATAAGATAATTGCGAGACATTATTGAGATATTGTTATCAACAAACAAACAAACAAAATACTGACCACAACGGGCGTGAAGAGCCATATAAACCATTTGAGGACATCGATGTCTACATAGCTTTCGATGGCCGATATGTTTAGCTTATGGTAAGTATAGTTAGCCAACGATTGACTTAAATGATTCAAATTCATCTATAGATTATTATTTGGATGAATAAAATTGTGGCCAAACTTTTTGTTTTGTTTTTGTTTTTTGGTGGACGAGACAACACATCCAGAAGACAACGACAAAGAAGACGAGAAGAAGGTCTTATAATAAGCGACCGATTTGTTCATCAATTGGTTTATCAATAATAATAATAATAATATCTTCACTACTATTGTTGTTGTAGTGGATAATCATCTGGTGATCAACGAGTTTTGGGATCAACTTTTTTTGTGTCTTTTACAAGACATTTAACAAATAATAATAATTTGATCACAATTTTCTCAATTTATTTAATCATATGATAAACACATTATAATTAATAGCTATAATAATAATAATAATAATAGTAATAATCCTCTAAATTATTGCACAAAAATAGTATTAATAATCACATAATTATGATATAATAATAATACATATAATAATGTAATAATAATAACACCAACTGTTGGCTACATATTATTAGGCAATACTATAATACTATTTAATAATTATTTTTTTTATGTTTTGTGTTTATACACTGTATTTGAGGATAATATGTCATAAAATAATAATAATAATAATAATATCATTTATTGCACATAAAATTTATTTTTAAATGCATTAGTATTTTGATTTATAAAAACATTTATTTTTAATATATAAAATATACTGTATTAATATATTAATAATATTATTTGTCATAAAATATATTTCATCTACATTTTTATTGTGTTTATTATTATTATTATTATTAGTTTTTAATATTAATAATAATAATATCATTGTTTATATTTGTTATGTTAGCCATAGATGTCACTTTCTAACCAAAAAGATAAAAATTATTATAAGTTTAAAAAAAAAATTGTGGTTACGTTTTGTTATAATTATTAATTAAAAACTTTGTACTATTATTATTATAATATCATTATTAGTTTGTAATAGAGTCTGAATTTTTTTTATATATATATAAATATAATTTATAATCAATTTTATTAGTTATATGTTTTTAATATACAATATAATATTTGTCAATAATATAAATTAATATACAGTATATATATCTACAGCATTTTGCAAAATTATTGATAATCAATTAAAATCAATTTTAAACATATATTAATAAATTATAATTAAAAATTATYAATAAAAAAAAGAAAAGTAAATATAATAATATAAATAATTGATTAATTAATTATTTTTTTTATAATGCAATCCTCAACCCGTCGCGGCATACTCTCAATGAGAGACTCAGGTGATTGGGGACAAAAGATCCTTTGGATTTTTGAAGTCCAGTTATATAGATCTGTCCGGGTCTCTTTTGTCGATATAATTATTAATTATAAAATTGGTATATGGTATTATTATAATATCATTATTAATTGTGTTGCGATTTGAAAATAATCATCGAGCCTCCGGTTAGAATGGCACCATTCTAAATTTTTTTATACTTTTTGAGCGCCAGGTATATATAAACTTTGCGGGGCTCTCTCGGCTCCCAAGCCGGCCTCGAACCGCTTAACACAGCGGTAATAGGTCTTTATAATCTGGTCCACACTTTCTGTTTTCCATATAATAACTTTTAAATATATTTGATATATCATATGATATATCAGGTATAATCCTTTATTTGATTATTTACTTATAATCAATATATCTATAATAATATAAAAGTTTATCTCTATTTTAAATTTTTAATATTTTATCAATATATTTGCAAAATGCTGTATATATCATATATAAAAAATTTTCAAAACTCAGTGTTTTCAAAAAACTAAATTTTATGGATATTTATTTTTTAAAACAATTATTAAAAATTGGTTTAATATTACAAAAAAATTTTTTTTCAATAATTATATAAAATTTTTATACATATTATTTATATAAACGTTTTATTAAACATTTTTGATAAATCCATTTTATTCAATACTATTTAAAAAAAGATTATTATTATTATTTTATAAAATTATCAAGCTAAATTTATTTATTATATAAAACAAATGTTTATCATAGATTATTACACCCTGACAAATGTGTCTCTCAATTAAAAAAAATAAATTAATTGTTGGTTTAGTTCAGTAAATTTGGATAATTAAATAAAACACATTTCAAACATAACACTAAAAAATTAACATTTATTTTGCATTAGTAAACTAATATTATAATTAATAGTAATTATTTACAAATGAAATTAACATACAGTAAATGCTATTAAAACAATTGTTTTGTACACTTTTTATTTTATACACAACAACAACAACAAAAAAAAGTTCAGTGAATTACTTGTATATACAGTATATATATATATATATATAATTTATATACAAAAGTATAGTTCAGTAAATTAAATATTATATAGAGTTGTCATATAATAAACCATATATTTTGCATAATATAACAATTAAATTTAAAAAACATTAATAAAATAAAATAAAACTCTCATTTTGATAATACATTGACTTTTGATATTTTGTATTTTCTATGTGTGTGTATATATGTATGTATGTATGTATGTATGTGTGTATGTATGTATGTATGTATGTATGTATGTGTGTATGTATGTATGTATGTATGTATGTATGTATGTATGTATGTATGTATGTGTGTGTGTGTGTGTGTGTGTGTGTGTGTGTGTGTGTGTGTGTGTGTGTGTGTGTGTGTGTGTGTGTGTGTGTGTGTGTGTGTGTGTGTGTGTGTGTGTGTGTGTGTGTGGAAATTAATTTCATTAAAAAACACATATACAGATTTTTAAATAATTTTATTTGTTTGCTAATTACTATTTAGTGTTTTTTACCTTATAGTGAAAAAAATAGTTTAATAATAATAAAAATATTTTTCAATATTAACAACAAATACAGTACTACATGTATTTTATTATTATTATTATTATTATTATAATTCATGAAAAAAATAAAAATCATAATATTTTATTACTCATACATTTTTTTATTTGTTACTCTGCTATACCTTTCCAATTCACTCACTCTCACTTGTATTGTATATTATATATAATATAATATAAAATATATATACTGTATATACACAGTGTATAATATAAAAAAATTATATAATAATAATAATAACGATAATAATAATAAGGAACTATTATATAATGATTGGGTGAATGTACGGCACTGGTAGTGGTAGAGTGATGGTGTGAGAGGGGGGCCAAACCCCTCAAACACACACACATACGGCTGTTGGGAGTACCGGTTGGGCCACTTATGGTCTGAAATATATCTATAGAGATATATCGTCTAATGTTTGGTGAATATCACACGCAAACAGCCCAGTCGGTCGGGTACTTACTTTTCATTACAAAACAATAGGCATACCATTGAATTTCATTGAATAATAGCTGTGAAAATTTTATATATATTTATATATAGATATAAATATGAAAAATTTCTAATCTAAGTTATATATCAAATATTATTTATCAGTTTTTCTTTCAAACCAAAAAAATAAATAAATAATATACCCATATAACCATAAATTAACATTCCTAAATAAAAGTGCTAAAAAATGTACATTTATTATTATTATTATTATTATAAGCATTTATCATTGTTAATGAAAGGCAAATAATAATAATTTATATATTTATAAATATTTATTGACAATACATTTTACATTATATTTTACAAAATTTTTGACATATTTTTTGATTTAAAGAGATCATCTGTTTATAATTTTCTTGAATGGGGGCGAAAAACCACAAGTTTTTGTTTGTTTGTTTATTTGTAATATTAATGTTTTTTTAGTGAAAATATAACAATAAATGTAAAACAAAAATTAATATAATTAATTAGTTTTTACTATCAATAAGTTGTGTTTTATTATTATTATAGTTTAATATTAATAATGAAAAAAGGATTGTCATAAATCACAAGATAGCCATTAATTATAATATATAGAAATTATATTATATTTAAATATATATAAAATCAATTCGTTTAAATAAAAAACTCATAAATCTTGTCAATTATATAAAATACATATAAATTTTGAACTCATTTTTTTCTTAAATCAAAATCTGTTGTAACTATAAGATTAATCAGTTATTTTACAATTGGATTTTATTATTATTATTATTATTTTATTTGTCAGTAAATGAATTATTTAAAATTATTTGGGAATAAATCAATTAGATATCTTATATAATTTTTTGTTTGTTTGCTGATTGTACTGTATAATGTAAAAGCACGTAAAATATTACAATAATTGGGACACAATTTGGGCTAAACCACAAAAATATATATAAATATACTAAATATTTATTACTTTAAAGATCTGCATAAATATATATTAAAAAAGATTTCTACATTAATATAATAATAAAACTAATTTGCAATACTGTTATAACTGACATTTTAAAAAATTGTTGACAATAATACAGTAAAAATAGTATATAAAAGTTTAAATAATTTTTTATTTTAAAGTACAAATGGATTTTAATTATAATTAATTTTTTTAAATCAAACTATTTGCTGAGTTAATACAGTTAAAGCTGTTTATTTAGTTGACTTCAAACAATAACTTGTGTTGCAATTTACTAAACTTTTTATGACACAAATAACAATTAATTTCTTAATTTTTTTTGTTGAAATAATAAACTAATAATTACATAATTTAACAATGATTTGTCTAATAAGACATATTACAAACATACAGAAAACAAAATTATTTTTTACAAAAAAATAATAAAATAATAATATATAAAATTTTAAATGTTTTTCTAACAAAAATTTAATTTATTTAAGAGATAATTTTTTTAAAAAAAGTTAACATTTCTCTAAAATTTCTAGTTGTTTATTACATTTTTACATCAAAAAAATTGTTGTACAATAGGGACATAGGGTGTACAATACAATTGTTTCAAATTTTTGTTGTATTTTTATTGTGGTTTCATATCAATAAATCTAATGGAGATTACATTATAAATACATTATTGAAAAGTAATTGAAAGCATGAGAAATGGCTTTTCTCTCTCTCTCTCTCTCTCTCTCTCTCTTAATCTTCGTGTAGAAGGAGAAGAATAAATGATTAGAGGAATCAAGTCATCAGATATTAATTTTTTGTTGTTGGTTAGGGTTTGGATATTAATAGCACCAATGGATTATTATATTGTGTGAGAAAAAACAAAAACAAAAAAACACAATTGTATAATATGTTTAGGATATAGATAGAGAGCACCGTTCGGTTAGGTCGGTCGGTCGGTCGGTCGCTTCCTGGGTGTACACCTTTACCTTTATTATTACTGCACCATATTTATTGGGTTAACGCCAATGAATAAGCTATTATACGGATAGTTTATACTATATATATATATGATAGGTGATATGAATAGCTTTAACAAGTTAGCAAATGTGTGCCCAGTTAGTTAACGAGAAAAACATATTTATATAAAATCTATGTATATCATATATATATATTATATAATATTAATACAGTATATAAAAATCTAATGGCATCGTTGTGTTGAATGAGACACCAAAAAAGGTATACATAAGTGAAGGTCAAAGATTGTGAATCCACTTCTCTCTCTCTCTCTCACACACACACACACACACACACACTCACTCACTCACTCACTCACTCACTCACTCACTCACTCACTAATTCACTCAATCAGTGTTATATCATAGCATTTCTGGTTCTTTAGCAGCACTTCATGTCCTGCCCGGCACCTCATACCCGCCCTATCTTACACACACACACACACAGCTCAGTCAGCAACTTTCAGCTCAGGGGTCATTGGCATCGACTCATGGATGCAAATTCACATCAAAGATATGAGAAGGCAAGTGAACCTCATATTCCAACTGAGAAGATTCAACTACAGGTAAACTCTCAACTATTAAAAAAAAGCTACATAAGCTGTACAACATGTATACAGTTTTTTTTGTTATAAATGTATGTATGTGTGTATTAAATGAAAAATCAAATGAAAGTGAATATAAGAAAAAATTACTTATTATTACAGTATTGTTGTTATTATTCTTTAGGATTTTTTTCTCTCAAACCTCTTAGTGATAGATAGATATAGACTCCATGCTATGAGTTCATGAATTTTTGTACACAAAAAATCACTTTTTTGAAAAAGATAAATGACATTCAAAATATATAAAATGAAATCCTTATAAACTTAAATATATATATATATATATAAAAATTTATATTTAATACATACATAAGTTATAACTCTTTTTTGCACATTTCACAAATGTTACTAACAGTTAATAATAATATATTTTCGGATAATAAAAGATTAATTTTGTATTCAAACAGAGATTTTTGGAAAATTATTTATTATTATTATTTTTTTATCTCAATAATACATTGAATTATGTAATGAAAATTTAATTTTTTTTCAAAATGCAATGTCTTTTAATTTGTTTGAGGATTTCCTCTCTCTCATTCAATCTTAAGAGATAAGTTGACTATTGTTTAATCATATATATGTATATACAGTATATACAGGTATATGCTGTGCGCTTATCATATAAATTATGTCATTTCTTGTTTCAAAAAAAAGTTGATAGTTATCTACGTTTTTTAGTTTTATTTACTGCAGACAACACCTATGCCTCTCTTTTTTTAACTTAGAGGTCATTCACCACAACAGAGAGAGAGAGAGAGAGAGAGAGAGAGAGAGAGAGATGGTCAGGGAGTATAAGGAATCACTTGTTAGACTTGCATCTCATACATGTGCTCACCTGTTGATGTTTGATGTTGTGACCCCCAAATGCTTAGAGAGAGAGAGAGAGAGAGAGAGAGAAGCTTAGGGGGGTTGAGCACAGGGCTTACTGATTGGGATGAGGGCTCGGATTGTGAATCACATTATCTTATATTTCTCTATGCCTTTTGTTGTCTGCCATTCAATTTTAAAGATTCATTTTAATTTCTCTCTTTTATTTATTTATATTTTTTTCTGCTTATATTTTTTTGTTTGTTGCTAACCATAAAACATGTTTTGCATTTATACATTCATACATATTATATTATACATATATGTAATACCGTATACGGTATTATATAATATAGTGTATAAAAGTTTAGACCAAACTGTTATTTTGTTTGTGTTCCCTGTTTTGTGTTTTAAAAGCCAAACCCATAGCTTCAGTACCGCATAATATGCCCGTAAAACTTGATTAATAATTTAAAATTGTTTTTTATGCTGTTTTTTCTCTTCCTTTTTTAGACTTTTCCTGTCTCCCTCTCTCTCTCTCTCTCTCTCTCTCTCTCTCTCTCTCTCTCTCTCTCTCTCTCTCGTCAGTTGATATGAAAATGTATAATAAAACATAGATTTTGTTTTTTGTTTTAGATTTTTGTTGTTTTGTTAAAATTCAATGTATGTAAATGCTCTTAACATTTGATGATTTATTTATTATTTAAATCCTGATTATTGAACTCAGCATTTAATTAATACTACATATAAATAAATAAATAAATAAATAGAGAGAGAGAGAGAGAGAGAGAGAGAGAGAGAGAGAGAGAGAGAGAGAGAGAGAGAGAGAGAGATGTGGATATGAAAAGCATTTTATTTTATTATTTCTCTATCACTCACTCACTGTTTCTATCAATTGTTTTAGAATAATAATAATAATAATAATAATAATAATAATAATAATAATAATAATAATAATAATAATAATAATAATAATAATAATAATACTGTATATATTGCTGGCAAAACAATTGTCTGCTATTATTATAGTATTATTGTTATTATTGCACACAATTTATTTTGCTATATTGCTATTGTAGAGAGAGATCTGATTGCCGAAAAAAATAACATTTTAGTGAAATTTGTTTTGTTTTTTAAGGCAAACAAAGAGTTGATGTGTTGTTGTTTTGTTGATTATTGTTGTTTAAAGAGAGAGAGAGAGAGAGAGAGAGAGAGAGAGAGAGAGAGAGAGAGAGAGAGAGAGAGAGAGAGAGCGGATCCACCAAAAAAAAAAATACTAAACACTAAGCGATCGTTAACTTCATTACCATCGCTAGCATTGACCGCAAATCCCAATCGCATAACACATATCTCACACATCATCTCCCAGTGTATTGACTATTATTATTATTATAATAATAATAATAATAATAATACTGTAATACAAGTATTAATACCGGTCTCATGCCTTAAACAATTAAATGCTTAAACATTAAATAATAATAATAATTTTTCAATACTATTTTAATAATCATTATTAATTTTTTTATTATTATAATTAAACTATTCATTATGCATTTTTATATTAATTGTTAATTTATAGTAGTAGTAGTAGTAGTAGTAGTAGTAGTAGTAGTAGTAGTAGTAGTAGTAGTAGTAGTAGTTGACTTTGAAAATTTATAAATTTTAATCGCAATCAAAAACAAATATTTATAAAATCATTTATTCAAAAAATAAAAAATAAAATAAATTTATTCAATCATTTAGTAGTTTATATATTATACTGTACTTATATAAATTAATATATGATATAATAAAACAATATTAACATCATTTTGTGCATTAATTTTTTTCATATACTGCATATACAACAAACAACAAAACAAACAAAAAATATATTAACAAAATAATTTAAAGGTTATTTAATAAAAATTTATAAACTGTATATATTTTTAAATGTTGTATTTATATATATATATATAATTTAAAAATCATGCAAAACTTTAAGGCTAAAATGCACACACGTTTTCATCAACACAAACAATTAAATGATATATTTCACTTTTATATTAACAAACAAAATAAATAAATAATATTTGTATTTATTTATTTAATTTAAAAATATTATTTTTTACTAACAAATATATAATAATAACAATAATAATAATATGAATGTGTTATGAAATATCATAATAAATAATACATTTTGAAAAATGTTTACAAAAATTATCACATATTTAGAAAGAAAAAAACATACTTTTATTTAACACGATTTTGATACAATATTTTTTCAACATTTATGCAGTATATTTAATAATTTAATTATTTTTACTTATATTTTTTTTTGCTAATTTTTAATCATTTCAATTTTTAATAAAAATATTATATATGATTAATTAAAAATAATTATTTAATTAAATTACTTTTAATTGTTGATAATTATTATAAATAATTTATAAACTATATTTCATGATAAATTTGTTTGTTTTTTTTAATAAAATCATTCTTTAAATAATAAAAATTTAAAACATAATTTTTTTGAATACTATTAATTTTATAAACTAACAATTACTGTATATTATAACTTAATAATTTTAAAAAAAAATAAATTGTTATTTTACATACTAATTATAAGTTGTAATTAAATTTTTTTATTTTATATTTATAAGTTGGCAATTGGTTGGCAATACCCTAACTTATATATAATGTATAGATATAATTATTTCTGCAGTTATAGCAGTTTAAAACTAATGAGAGAGAGAGAGTGTGTGTGTGTATATCAAAATTCACTGTCTTTTTTGTGAAAGACTTTTTAATTGAGTTTAATTACAGGTAAGCGAAAACAATAATTAATTAATTAATTACTAAAAAATGATATGATATGACAAACCCCCTGTATATGTGTGTGATTTAGTTGTGTACCCTCTTATGAGTTCAAACAAACAAAAACAATTTTTTTTCACTATTTATGAGACATCAATTTGAAAAGTTATCATTATTATTATTATATAACTTATATTTATATCTAATTTATAAGATTTCACACAATATATAACTTCAAGTCAAGTCTCTCACACACATTCATGTATTTGACTCTAAGGTCATTGAAAAATATACTGTATATACCAGATACTGGCAGGAAAAGCTTACTAGCTTAATTTTTAAATTAAAATTTTACGTTATTATTTGCATATTAGTAATAGTTTATATGTACATGATGATATTTTTTATAAGTTTTTATTATGTTTAATAAACTACGTCATCAATTAATTTAAAAATTAAGCTAGTAAGCTTTTCCTGCCAGTATCTGGTATATACCTTTTACAGTGTATACCTGTATATCGAAAAAAAGGACTGTCCTTTAGTTTATAAATGTTTATCTTATATAAAGACATGATTGCAATCCGGGGACTAAAAAGATTTCCTTATTTAATGACATTTAGTAATATATATGTACAGTATATATATATATATACCGTAAATATATTAACTGAATGACTATTATGTTTAATGAAAGAAAACATAAATAAATAAATAAAATAAATAAAAAAAAAAGTTTCTGTTTTTTTCTTCTACTTCTTCTTCTTATTTAAAGAGTAACCAAATATTAATCTGTCATTTCATATGATTAAGAGTTTCAATACATGAAAAGGCATTCCTATGAAAGTCATTAACTCTATTGAAGTACTGTTTAGTAGAAATGCCAGGTCTTGGGTATAGTAGTATATAAAGTACAGTATATATATGTGTCCCACTATTTTCCAGGCAATCATTATATAATATATTATATCATATATATATATTTTGTAGATAATACTCAATACTTGTATTTTTTTGTATACCTGTATATCAAATGTTTGGCTAAACATTATTTATTTATTTATTTTTTAAAAATTAAACTATAAAAATTTTAAATTAGAAAAAAACAATAAAGTGATCATCATCATTTTTATAGAGTAAATATACAGTACAATTTATTTTTATATACATATACCGTATAAAACATTATATATATATATATAGACTGTTTAATATGATATATAATTATTGGAAAGACATTTTAAATTTAGATTTAACAACAAAACTAAATAGACTTTTTTTAAATTATTGTTTGGAAATAATACTAATAATACTAAACTTTTAAATTTTATTATGCATTTAACTTAAGTTTATGACAATACGGTTTATTCATTTAAGCAAAAAAAAAGGTTCATAAAGTTTATTAGCAGAAAAACCATTTCAAAATAAAATTGTTTATTTTTTTTAATGTTTATTTATTTGAAATGCTTATATAACAAGACAACTGGTTAAGAGTTATAAACCATGTGTTTGTATATATACTGTATATATCTATCTATTAGTTAACTATTAATAAATAATTTATTATTATTATTAGTTGTTGTCTGCATTCAAGTTCTCCAGTCGTCAAAATTAATGCATTAAAAAAATATAATCATCAAATATTTTTTAAAAATTAAATTATCTATAAATCATATACTTTAGTATATCTACTGTGAGTTAAATGTATTGAATCAAATATATATATATATATATATTGAATATATAATGGATTGAGAAATTAAAAAGGCATTGAATTGATTGAGGAATTTCTCATTATTTACACCAATGCCTTCTCTCTCTCTTTCTTTCTCTCTCTCTCTCTCTCTCTCTCTCTCTCTCTCTCTCTCTCTCTCTCTCTCTCTCTCTCTCTCTCTCTCTCTCTACTATTGTTTGTTAAGGGAACAACAGTTGCACACAGGTATTGCATATTATAGATATATACTGTATATACTGTATATAATATCTGTAATACCTGAGCGCACTGGCATATGACTTATGTTTAGTGGAAGTGTCAGTGAACACCACTGAACACATACATACAGTACATAAAATACAGCAACAAAACAGTTGAAAGAAAGAGTGAAACACACTCTCGACATTCAATTCATTACTACTACCTGTTTGTTATATAAAAAAAAGTTATGTATGTATACATTGAATACTACTACTACTACTACTACTACTACTACTATTAGAGTGCCAGTGCCAGAACATTGGCAGCCAATGCCATACACAACACACAGGTATAACCAGTTGGTTATAATATACTGACTGTATGTCCTGTGTATACACAGTATATGAAGTTTACATTTCAAGTCAAAACCATCCGAGAAGAAGAAGGCAAACCAGCAGATAGTTGAGGGCTCCAGACATGAGCACCAATTCTGGTTGAGTTAGTGCGCTCGTAGAAGCAGTCAATTTGAGTGGAGAAGCCATTCAGGTGGGAGCCGTCAGCCGCACACACGTACCTCACCAGTCACTCACTCACACAGTTTGCCTTTTACTTGTTATGACACTTTTTACTGTACTTTTTTTTAAGTCAGTATATATTAATTGTGTGGCGAAAAAAAAGTTTTTTATTTAAATGAAAAACATTTATATATCGCTTTAAAAAAACATTTATGAGATGTCCTAAACATACAGTCAATATATAGTCGTCAGCTGTGTTTATCTCAATTTTTACAATTTCCTCGACAGTATATAGCCATAGGAGCCGACTGTCCCCATCAATTGTTGCCAATTAATTAATTTTTTAAAAAAATAGTCATTTAGCATTAACGTATAAAACGTAATGTTGATGACATTTATGTGTGTATATATATACAAATATTTTGATTGATTTTAAAAAAATATTTATTTGGTATTTATATACTGTTAATGCATTTTGCATTTCAAAATACCTGGAGTGAAAACTTTATTTTAAAAAATAAATAATACAAAACTATTTTTATTATCTGCAAACTACCTGTGCTTTTAGTATCAGTGCTGTTATGTATAAAATATATAAATGTGTATTTTGTGTCTGTGTTTGAATACCTGTATACAACCAACTAATTTCTGATGTTAAATGAAACCAAAAAAATAAGACTGTTTAACATAAGGTAATTACAATCTATATTTATTAGTATATAATTAATATCTATATATATATATATATATATATATTTATTTATAAATTTTATTAAAAGTAGTATAGTTAATAATATTTAAAATTAATGACTTATAAAAATAACAATAAAATTAATAAAAATAATTTACTAGTAGCATTATTATTGTAATTTTTATTATATATTTATTTATACTTTTTTTTAAAAAAAAAAAACTTTATTACTAACTTTTATTTATAAAAATATACAGTAGTTTATATACATGTACAGTATATTATGTATAGTATAAAATTATTATCATATATAATATGATAAATTACAAACACATTATAAATTATAACTTATAATATAGAGTTGAAATGTAATTTTTTTTCTTGTAGATTAATTTCAATATATATTAGTAACATATAATTATTAATTAATAATAGGATATCAAGTTACTGTTTAAACATATATTTTTTTTCTATAATAACAATTATATTAGATATAATATAGCATAATATATAATAAATTATAATCATATTATTAATAATACAGTAGTATCAGTAGTAGTAGATGTAATAATTATAATAATAGACACAGTAGTCACATAGGTATGCATACTGCTTGGAGGGCAGCTAACCAAACAACAATAATAATAAATTATCACAATTATCATAATCACAATAAGGGTTTTTTCATATTTAAAATACAAAAAAATAAAATAAAAATGTATTTCCGATCACAACATTCAGACATTAGGAAAACATGAGAGTCCCAGAATTAGCTTTCAAACGAGTCATTTAACTTTCATTGAAAACACAAAAAACTTATATATGTTTTTTTATATATAATAAATTTTTATTCAATATATACCTAATTTATATACACTATATATATTATATACCTTATATATATATTAAGCCCAGTGCTCTTAGGTGTCACCGAAACGCATGACAGCAATGTTCGCATCCGTAATCACAGCCACAACAACAACACCAACAACAGCCGAGTCAGTAGTTAGAGGACAGGGAGGACACGAACCCAACGACAGCGAGCGAGAGGAGTAAAAGAGGAAATATTTTTCAATCTCTTGTTGTTGTTTTCAATAGCCATTCAACTCTCTCTCTCTCTCTCTCTCTCTCTCTCTCTCTCTCTCTCTCTCTCTCTCTCTCTCCACAACAAATTGAAGTTCAAAAATTTGTTTTTAACAAAAAATTATAATATAGTATTTAATTACAACAACAAAATAATAATACTATTCAACAAAACCAGTGAATCTGTGAATACATATGCAAAACAATTTTTTTTAAAAAGTGTCGACTGTTATCATACAACTCCAACAAACATTGATTATATAATTTTTATGTAAAAATTATTTTTTTTTTGGATTAATTTAACGGTGAATTAAAAAAAACAATGTCATCATTGGATTCAAGTGCGCTAATATCGGCTGCCAAATGGTCGGAAACAAGTCATCAACTAAAAGAGTTTTCCGCAAAATACGACTTTCCGCAAATCGGAAAGATATCGCGCGGACAGTATTTGAATATCGGTGTTCCCAGTCTATCATCGCCATCGCTCAGCCAAATTGTGTTGTGGGGTTCGGGCGGCAAACGGGTCAATGTCATCGCACAGTCGGTCCGGTTTAAGGAAGGTAGCAAAACAAGTGCCGGTTCTACTGGACGATCAGTGCCAACGGGTCCCAAACTGGTCATACCGGACAACTACGATGGCTGGTGGGAAATACTATCCGAAGAGGGAAAGTCTGTGCGTTGTATTGAAAGTGTTGCTGATCTCAGTAAGAGATGCGGTGATCAATGCCTGGTTAGGGATAATATTAAGGCATATATGGGTAAGACTGACGACCCAAATGTGATATCAGATAAACAAAAAACAATACAAACTGGAGAACTGCTAACATTAGTGGGCACCGATGTGGTGACGCCGCCCAGTGTTAAGTCAAATGGCGGTTATCATCACCGATATCTACGGTGTCGTACGACCAAAGGTGGTGATACAGTATATTTAAGTTTGGATCAAAAAGGAAAGTTTAGTCCAGTGGCCAGGGAAGGCATATCGGGAGTGCATACCATATCTAATCTTTTGTCAAAGCGATTGCCATTAATGGTGCGCTTAGTCTACGGAAAGCCGCCGCAGGGCTACAAACAGTTTCATTCTGATATCCGACTATTCAGTACCTATGAGGACGAATGTTTTGTAGCACTTCCGCTAACAAAAGATATCAACAAAGACACCAACAATTGCTTAACACAAGTTCCTATAGGGAGTAGTCTCAAAGTTTTGGGCCCAAAAAATGGCCAACAATTGTGTGAAATGCCAGAGTTTGGTGCTTTGAAAGAATTATCGGCAAAGTTGAGTCAACAGGGTTTGACCGGAAGAATTCATTTGTTGGACACACAGACACTAAGCAAAGAGGTCAAGGCTTTGCTCAAAGAGGACAATAGTGGCAATCGGGGAAAGTTTGCTTTCAAGTTTCAAGGAGGAGGAGGAGGAGGTGGCGGCAGCGGTGGTCATCAGTATGACCACAAACGACGATTGCAGTCAAATTCATTAGTCAAACGCAGTCTGTCTGATCCGCAACAGATCAATGGCAGCGGCGGCGGTGGCAATGATATGACTGCCGCCGTCAACGAACCGCTAAAACGGGGCACATCTTTGGATGACAGTCACAAAGAGGCCAATGCTAGCCAGCCATCATTGAGTTGTGGCGGCGGCGGTGGCGGTGCCGATACGGATAACGAGTTTTACGATGAGATCGATCAGATCTATGACTATGTTCGCGGTTTTGCACCGTTACCCGATAGGATCAGGAATGAACTGAAATCAAGCAAAGTTGGCGTCAAAGCGACCCAAAGTGATCCGGCAATTGTCGATATACTCAATAAGGAGAACCGACCCGAACCTCCGCCCATCATAACCATACCGTCCATTCAAAAACAACACCAACAACACCATCATCATCAACAACACCACCGTTTCTCTTATCCGATGACAACACCCCAGAAGGTAACTGTAAACGTGAAAAAAGTGAAAAAATATTTTCCTACTAAAGACTATAATATATTCAACAAAAATAACAACAAAAACAATAATAATAAATCAAAGGAAGAGAAAATCGTTTATTTTCCAAACGTTAGAATACATTATAATAATTGTTTGAACGCTGGAAACGGTGTATATTTGCCAACACAATCGCCAGTCTGTACAACACCGATACCTCAAACCCCTTCCCAACAACAGCAACAACTACTGCTATTACAACAACAACAACAGTATCCCATAAATGGCCAGAAATTGTTTGTCAAAAGTTCTTCGGGCCAACGAAACACATGGAAAGCCAACCGATTTCTCAAATATGCAAAACACGTCTCAGCGCCGTTCAGATCGGATGCCGCCATCAACGAGATTGATGTCAGTAAACAAAAGATTATCACAAATAATAATAATAATAATATTATTAATAATAATAATAACAACAATATTAATATTAATAACAACAATAATAATATCAATAATAATATTAATAATAATAAAAATGTGGCCAACGGTGGTCAGTCGTGTCGCAGTAGCAGATCGTTGACCACTTCGCCGATATTCAATATACGATATAAGTCAATGAATAATTTGCATTACATTAAGAGCCCGGCCATGGATTACAACAATACACTAGACTCGAGCCATTCTGGTCAGACGACATCTTCGGGCTCCGGCAGTCGGGATCTGTTTCGCGATCCGAAGCCAAAGTTTCCGAAACTTTCCCGTTCGCTGAACAATGTTTTCTGGGATATCGGTAGCGCGGCTGCTGCCGCTGCAGCAGCCACTGCCGGCAACTATGTGACCACCGATACCATTGACAAACTTAATAACGAATTAAATGATAGGAAAAATAAAAACTGTATCCAATTGCTACCCGTCCACATTGACTTTCTCAATGCATTGGATCGCCTACAGCAACAACAAAACCAACAACAACAACAACAGCTACAACAACAATTGAAAGAGCATACCATCAAAAATCGACATTTGGCCACTTTGTATCTCTGAACAAAAAATTAATAAAATTGATAATTAAAACTAATCTATGTCATTTTATATTATATTATAAAAGCAAAAATTAAATGTATATTTTTGGAAAAAAACTTTTTTTTCATAATATTATTTTTTCTCCATTAAGTGATATTCAATTGATTTATTATTATTATTATTGATACTATTATTATTTTTAATGATTCATTTTTTTATAATAATGCTAATAATATAATATTTTTTTTGTGGATAAACACATAACGTGTTTGTTTTAAATGATTATGATATGTATAATTTAAAAAAATATATTGTAAACTTTTTTGATATTTATAAAAAAAAAATTATATATTGTTTATCATGATAATTAATTGTACGAATGATAATAATTGATAATATTAAAATTTAAAAAAATAATAAAGGGTCGTGGATTAAATTGCTGATATAAAATGTGCCAATTTTTTTTTTAAAAATTCAATAATATTAGATATTTAACTAATACTAATAGAAATAATATTTATTAATAAACTAATTAATAATTCAAGCTATTAGCTAATCCATTGCTCATAAAAAGATATTTAATTATTATGTATTGACGCGCAAATAAAAACCTTTAGATATTATTAATATAACTTTTTGTCATATTTAGTATCATATACTAACACACCCACTAATAATAATAATTATAAATTTATAATTTTTAAATAAATAATTTTGAAAGTAATAATTCCCCTTTAATTTTTTTTGGTCAAGGATTATGCAATTTTCATGAGTTTTTTCATATTATAAGTATTATAGAAAAAATTAATGCCTTTAAAAAAATAATTAATTATGTTTTATATATTAAATTTTTTAAAAACTATTAATAAAATTCCTATAAAAATTTGTCGGCAACAATATAGACGTGTTTATATGTCATATACAGTATATATATATATTTAATATATAATTTCTGTATTATATAACATATACAGTTAAAATAATTAATAAAATTTATATACCAGTATATACAGTATATAAAAAAACAATTTTTCAAGTTTACATAAAATTTGACTATATATTTATAATAAGATTAATAATTATAAAAAATAATAATTGAAATAATTTATATGACATTTTTATTATTAGTTTTTAGTTTTATTTTATTTTATTTAATATTAAATTATATCTGTAAGTTACCAAAAAGATAAATGATCTCCTATTGAAAAAATTATGTAACATTTTTGTATTATTTATTTTTATATTATTCAATTGATTTTTATTTGCTTTATGCCTTGTAATACTGATTTATTATTATTAAATATTGCATTTAAATATATATATATATATATATATATTCTTTTGCAAAAATTTAATTTATTATTATTATTTTTTATTTTATTTTTTATTTTACTAAAGGATTTATCGCCAAAATAATCGCTTGACTTTATTTTAATGGTTTTTTATTTGAATTTGTACTGTATATTTGAATTGTGGAAATCAATAAAAAAACATATGAATACACAAAAAATTATTATCAATTTAAATAAGTTGGTATTATTAATAAGAAATTTTTGGTTATATTTTATATGCTATTTTAATAATCATGACATATATACTATATATATATACAGTATATATATGTGTGATTTTTAATGAACAACTCATTTAATTATTTATTTAATAATGAATAATTTATTAGTTGATAAACTTGACTAAAAAAATATTTTAAAATATTGAAATATTTGTTTTGTTTTTTTTATATATTCAAAAATAAAAATAAAATAATTTTTTAAGTATTTCTATAAACAGATAGCAATCATCTCACACACACACATATATATAAAAAATATCATTTATAAATTATAAAATAATAATAAATATGATATAAAGTATATATATGTATATTTTGTGGGAATGAATAATTGTGATAAATAATCATAAACTCATCACTTATTTAAATTAGATATTAAACTTGATTATCCTTCAAAAATCCTAAACTCCTTTTAAGGGACTAATCAAATAAATTTATTGTTATAACAGAGTATATATATATATATATATTATAACATAATCAGAAAAAGAGAAAACCATTTAATTATAAGAAAGTCTATAAAAATATTTGTTTTTCAAATAAAAAAAATTATATTATATACATATATATACACTTAATATTTAATTTGTATACTGTTTGGTGGTCTCAAAGCCCACAGTTTGCCTTGAATTTATAGTGAAGGCAAAACAAAACAATTTTTTAATACAACAAATATTTTTTAATTTTATTATTACTTTTCGGATTACAAATACAAAGTAGTAAACTAAGTAGTATACTATATATATTTATTATATTAACACACAATGATGTCATTGTTGTAATTGTTTTGGGCACTGGCATAAAAGTATAGAAAATAATAATACAGTAATACTTTAAAATAATAATAATATGTATGACTTGGGGTTTTGAAACAGAGTATATCATCCATCCATCTATCCATCCATTCATTCATTGATTATCACCCATTCATTCACTGGTTGTATCTATCATTTGCTTTCATCAATCATTTTTTATACAGTACTTACACTTTTCAATCCTTTCACTTCAATCAAAACCTATAATTAAAATCATTTATAATAATTTATTATAAACTATAAGATCTTTAAAGTAAGATTTTTTCATGTTCTCTCTCTCTCTCTCACATAGAATGTGAGAATTATATTACACTTTTAATACTTATAATAAATTTTTTCTCTCATATGAAAAAATAAAATAAAATAGTTATTAATGAAAAATATTTCATATACTGTAATACAGTACACTATAATGTAGATATGTCTTATAAATTATATATTGCATACCTTATTATAAGTATCTCCTATTTTATATTATAATAACTTACACTTTTTATTATTATTATTATTATAGTATAGTTTATTATAAAACAACAATAGACTTAAATGAAATGATATAATTAATGTCATTAAATTAGAACAAAGGAAATATATTATTGTATTATATATACACTTATATTATATATTATATTTTATAGCTATATATCTGTGAATATATTTCAAAACATGTCATTTAATGTCAGGTAATATCCTCTGCAACGTAAAGAAAAACTAAGACACACACACACACATACACACATACACACACACACACATACATACACACACATACATACATACATACATACACACACACACACACACACACACACACACACACACACAAACAAACACACACTCACACACATATTATATACTAAGAAAGTGTACCCTATTATGACATTGAAGTTATAGTTTTTTAAGTTTAAAGTCAAAAATGAAAATTGCCTTTAAATTTTACACATCAATGCATAACTAGTAGTAGTAGTAAAAGTTTAAAAAGAAAATGATAACCTTTATGTCTACTTAATAATCGCTTTTTTAAAAAAATATATGCACTTTTACTTTAATTATTTGATTATTGTGTTTATATATTTTCATATTAAGTCTACTAAAGTTTTTTTTGTTTTGTTTTTTCAATGTATACTTTTTATTTCATTCAAATATATATATAAATAAATATATATTTGTTTTGTTAATACAGTATTTAATAATAATAATAATAATAATAATAGTAAGTATATATTCGAGGGGAAGCAAACCAAATGCTCAAACAGTTAGACATAATCATTGAAAATATTTTATTTATATAATATTTATTTATTAAAATATATATATATATACTAAATAAACTTAGACCACATAATAATCTATCCACAAAAAAAAATTTAAAAAATTTGCCTAACAGGCAGTGAATTAATTAAATAAAGGAAATATCATTATATAAATAATATTATTATTAATATTAATATTCACAAAAAAACAGTCTGTTTTTAAGTATAATTTCTGACATTTCTGATAGATTAACGTTATGCTTAATCAGTGGGTATAACAACAATAATAATATTAATAATAAAAACTAAACAACTAAATAGTTAAATCATACAGTAGTATTAATTTAGTGTCATTTTCAATAGGAAATTAACTTTTTTAAAAAAAATATTATTTCAATATATGGAAAAGTTATTATTACTATTATTATTTATATATTCAAATGATTAATTTGCATTTTTATATACCGTATACATTAAACACACACATATACAGTATATATATATTGTACATATATAGTAAAATTATTGTATACATAATTGAATAAAATATAAGTAAATATTAATAATAATATTATTTCTATAAAAACGCTATACGTTTACATAAATTTATATACATATGAAAAAAAGTAATCAATTTTAATATAATAATATAGTTAATCTAAAATAATTTTCTCTTTTTTAATCATTTATATATTTTGTATAAATGATAGACAAGCTCATTATTGTATCAAATATTAAATAATAATAATAAAAAAAAATTGTAAATAAAATAATTATTACACAATACCCCAGAGATAGTTTTTTTTAAGTATAATTTATTGAAAAATTAGGGCAAACGGTGTGGTATTATTATAATAGAAATAATGAGAGAAATTTATTAACAAAATTATAACAACAACAACAATAATAATAAATACATTAATACATATATAAATGATTTTTGCCAATATTATATAACAATAATAAACTTAATAATAAGTGTGTTATATAATGTATATGAGAAAAAATCACTTATATATAGTGTATTTATAGCCAAACATTTCATTTGCACATAAATTATATAACATACGATATATAACTTATAAGATATTACATTTAAAGACAATATTTTTAAAAAAAACCATTCAAAATGTGTTAGTGTTTCTAATGGTTTGCCAAAATTGGATGCACAGGGAGCCCAGTTCTACACACAGTACAGTATAATAAGTACAGGAACTGCACTAAATAACTAGAATATATATAAATTCAATATATGGGATTGGGATGGTAGTCCAGGTGTGCAAAGCTATTTGTTTATGTATGGCTATATAACCTACCTGTGCTATGCTTAACTATGCCTTTTGATAGATACATAGACAACAAGATTATGTTTTTTCCAATGAATATAAAATATATATTATTGCTGTACTAATAATAATAATAATAATAATAATATGCTATGCATTACTTTTAATATGGATTTTTTCGTTTAGTTTTATTTTATGCTTTCAATTTACTTATTCACTCTCTTTTTATTACAGATAGATATTATTATTATTATTATTATTATTATTATTATTATTATTATTATTATTATTATTATTATTATTATTATTATTATTATTATTATTATTATTATTATTATTATTATTATTATTATTATTATTATTATTATTATTATTATTATTGTGTCCTATTTTTCCTTAACAGCAATATTCAAATGTTAGAATAATAATAATAAAAACAGATTTTTATTTTAAATATATATTATAAAATAGATTGTTATGGAAGAGGAGGGGTTACCAACAGGAGGGATAAGTTTTGTAAAGATAGTGAGTGAGTGAGTGAGTGAGAGAGAGAGAGAGAGAGAGAGAGAGAGAGAGAGAGAGAGAGTATTAAAAAAGAGATTTTTAAAAGTCTTATATAATATAAGTTTTATTTTATTTTATTAGTCTTTTTTATTAATTCAATAGAGTTTTTAAGAGACGATAAGAGCCATTGACTGTGTTTTTTGAAAAACACTTTTGTGTGGTTCACACCCATTAAAAGCCATTTGAGATTTATATAATGTAGTATTATATATATATATATACAGTATATTATTTAATATATTTCAATATATTAGTTAGCATTATATTATATATCGTTTATTATTGTACGGTAATATTAAATAATAATAAAAAAAACATACACACAATCTAAATATTAAAAAATATGATATTACATTTTTATTATAACAATAATAATAATACAGGTATTTTAACGCTATGCGATAATTTAAATCATTATAATTTATTAGTATTATTATTATTATAAATATTATTTTATTCAATACTGTAAATTATAAATCAATATATATATATATATTATGATAATATACAGACATTTAAATATCAATAGTTATCAGCAATCGGTTTAGACATTGAATGCTTGTTATGTGAATAACTTTTTAGATTTAACAAAAATAGAGTTATTTAAGAAATAAAATATAAACTAATAAATTAAAATAATACATAATATTAAACACTTTTTAAAAAAAATAATTATAATACTATATATATATATATTAAAAAGGCATACCATTTATATTTACATTATAATAGCAATTAGCATTTGTTTGGGTATAGGGAAGGCATATACAGTGTATATATATATACAGACAGCCCAACAAAAAAGGGATGCCAACGGAAGGACAGGTGAAGGCAATGGCCTCATCAAAGTAGGGGAAAGACATGGAAATAAACTTTTATATATATATTAAATATAATATTATACTAATAATTAACAACTTTTATGTGGTTGGATATGTGTAATATGTTTAATATATATTTTAAAATGCACATATTTTTTTTAGTTTTTAAAAAAATAAATAAATATATACTGTATTGCATATATATCATAGTTATATACAGTATAATTGGACATTACGATTACTACATACAATAATAATGAAAAAAATTAACTTAAATTTTATTTTATAGTCATATATGTTTAGTTTCGGTAGGAATAGTGTACAACACTGTGACCGAAAATATATACATATTTTTAATTATGGAAATTGTTAGATAAATTGAAGGCTATGTATGTACTGTATATGTAATACATATAATGTATATTATTTTTTTGTCACAACTAAAGATTTGCATAAAATACAAATATTTTATTTATTATCATTATTATTATCATTTACATTATTATAAAGTAAACTTGGATTTTGAATTCAACAAAAAAAAAAACAAGAAAAAACAAAACAAAATCAATATAATAGTATATAAATTATACTTTTTTTTTATAAAAATCGATAATAAATTTAAAACTATCGATTAAAATTAGTTTTATCATTATATTAATGTAATATTAATGTTTTTTAGAGTGAGTGAGTGAGTGTGTGTGTGTGTGTGTGTGTGTGTGTGTGTGAGAGAGAGAGAGAGAGAGAGAGAGAGAGAGAGAGAGGTAAGCAATCGACTGCTACACCACCGATGGCTTTGTCCTTGTCTTGAGCGCCACAGAGAAGATATATTGACTATACATTTGACACCTCAAGAGTCGGATTTCAAGGAAAGCCAGTTTTAAAATCTCAAGAGTTTTTATGTATATATGTGTTATGTATTTGTTATAACTTTATAATACAGTATATTAAAGTTATACATTATTTAAACACTGACTGGAGTTGAGGCCCCAATCAATGCATATCATAGACAGTAAAATCTGATGGGATTTCATAAAAAACTTTTAGTTTATTTTATTTTTTTTTATTTATAGAATATATTTTCATAAAAAACTTATTAAAAGTCTCGGTTGAAAACTAAAGAATATTATTATTATTATCAATAGTTTGAATGAAAGAAAAAATATATATAATATATATATATAAAATATAGACACCTCTCAGGAAAATGTTATTAAAAAATTATTATTAATCGTTTACTAAGCTCTCTCTCTCTCTCTCTCTCTCTCTCTCTCTCTCTCTCTCTTTATTTCTTTCTGACTAAAATAAATTCAATTCTTGATTTACACCCAAACTTTTTTTTTTAAAAAAAAACTTTTAATTCAAGGGACAGGTAGATGGGCTGATAGACCATCAAATAAAAAACACAGTAAGGATGAGCTAAATTGCAAATAACATGGATTCGCGATCTCCGCCCAAACAACACAAACAAAATTTTCTGCTCAAATAAATTATTATTTTTATAATAATAATAACAACAAAAAATCATATATATATATAAATATAATATATATATATATTAATATTTTTTTCAACTGTTGCAATCCAAGTATAATAATAATAATAATAATAAAAATTGTTAATAACAATAATTCACTTTTTTTGATAGATCACAAAAATTTATTATTATCTAACACTACTTTTAAAAAAAATATCTTCAAATAATAATAATAATGTAATACTGTATATATCATTGTGTGTAAACTTAATATAATTTTTTTATATTAGTATATATTGTTGTAGAGATATATACATATAAAAAAAATAAATTAAAAATTTGATCGATTGTATAATTGCTTGTAAATAAAATTATATTAAATTCATGAGAAAATATTAAATATATTTTTTGAAAATATATATATATTTTTGAGATTCTATTGAAAATAAAAGTTAATATTTTTATTTAATATAAAAATGACTTAATTTAATAAAAATAAATATTATATAACATTTAAATCAAATAGAAAGTTATGATAAATGACATGATTTTAATTGATAATACTGCTATCATTAATAATAATATATAAAATGTTTTACTATTATAGATTGAAGAAAAAATTACGGGAAAAAATATTATTACAATTATTATTTTGACTAATGTTTTATTATAAATATATTTCAAAAAAATTATTTCAACACAATAGGTGTATCCAAAATACAATTATTATTATTAATATTGATTAGCAATAATAATTAGTTTCACACACACACACATACACACATATACAGTAAAAAAATATAATATCAATAATACTAACTAATTAGATTATATTAAAAAAAACTCATTATAATTGATAAACAGGTAAACAAATAAAAAAAAATTGTGCAAATATTTCCTGATATTTCCTGACAATTAAAACACATAAATATTATATACTGTATACTAAATTCACATACATAGACACAATAATATATGGAAAAATCCTATTAAAAAATAGTATTAACTGGAAAAATATATAACAGAAAAAAATAACAACAAAATTAATTAAAATTCCCAATAAATACAGTACTAATCTCCTGTATGTCATATATCTCGGTTGTCCGCCCATACAGAGGACTAATAAAAAAAATTATTTAAAAAAAAATTTGGGTCAACTGTTTTAGTCAATTTGTAACTTTTATTACTTATTTTGTTGTGTTTGTTGCAAAAATAAAACACAAATCTTCACAAAAACACAGAGCAATATATATATATATATATATATATATATTAGGCAAATATAAGGTTGTCTTTCGTTAAAATAAAAAAGGAGTCTATAATTTTGCAAAAAAAATAAATAGTATTTTTTGTATATAATTTTACTGTACAAACAAACATACAAACAATTTTTTTGCTATTTTTGTACAAAAAATAATAATAATAAATAAATACAGGTATTATTTACGCGCAAATAAAATGATGTTCACATTATAATATACTGTGTATAAAGTATACAGTATTTTACATAATTTTTTTTGGTGTGTATGTGTTTTTTACGATTATCTCATAACGAATATATTAATAATAATAATAATTTTTATCATTATATATTAGTTAGTTTTTAACACAAATTTTGGGTGTAATATAGCAATTAATTATTGCCTTAACCTTGGTTTATATCATATACCTGTATATATGATATACTGTTTGTATTATTATCTCAAATTACTTTTACTTTAATTCATTAAATTACTAAATAATAATTATTATTATTATAAATGTTAATAATAAATTAGTTATGTTTTTATCTAAAGATAACATACAACACACACACACACACACACAAACTTATTGTCTTATATAATGAATTTTTCATTTAAACATTTGTATATATGGTTTGAAGCAATACGTTTTGGATAAATAGAAAAATAAATAAATAACAGAAAAAAATATTTATTTTTTTTATTTAATGAAAACTAATAAGCAACACACATACACACAACAAGTTTTTAATCAATTATTTTTTTATTAAAAATAAATAATAATAAATTTTATGAATCAAAAAATATATATTCAGAGCAATAATAAAGTTATATTATATTATAATATATATATATATAAAGTTAGTCTATAGGGTATTGCCTCAAGTAGTTTATCACACCATTTATTAATGCTATTGTTTTTCCCCCTAAATAATACTGTTTGAATCACTTTCTCATATAAACCAACAACAAAATCAAAAAGTAAATATAAATAAATAAATAAGTAATTTATTTTATTTGATAATAATATGAAAATAAAAGGAAAATTCTGGCTAATATATAACACAATCAAAATAATCAAAATAATAATAATACAATTAAAATAATACAAATATAAAATCATAATTTTCTATCAATATTATTATACATTAATTTTTTTTATATTACTCTCACTTTCCTATTTAATCTGTAATAACTTAATTTCTTATTATATTTTGTGACCTCAAAAATTTTTGTGATAAATTATATATCAATAGTAACTTTATTATTATTATTATTATTAACAAACTATACAAACAATTTTTAAAAAATCTCCTTTTAATAGTTAATAAAAAAGTAAGTATTATTATTATATCGGTATAGAAAATAAAAATATATAAAATATTATATTATAAAAAAAATAAATATTATAAATCCATTAATTTGAAATAAATAATAATAATTACAACAAATAAATTTTTTACAATAATTACAATACGAATCATTAATTTGTAAAATATCAGTAGTAAATTGATATTATTAAATATATCAATAAAATAATAATTATTATTTCATATCACATTTTAACAATATCATTAAACAAAAAATTTTATCGCAATTATAGATAATTAGCATAAAGCTAACAAACAACTGGATATTATTTAATGACAATAATTTTAAATAAAAATTTTAAGACAATTATTATAAATTATAACACCAATATTTTTAATGATAAAATTTAAACTTCAAATAAAATTATTGTTAAACTATTAACATTTATATGATATCGTTAAAAAGTGTACTGTAATTACAATTATTAAATTTATTATTTATTAGATTTTTATCATTTTATATAAATTATTATTATCATTAATATTATTATTATATAATTTTAAAATAATTATAAATCAATAAAATAAAATTTAAAATTAATACAAATTTTATTATTTATTCCTACATTGAAAGTACTATTTAATAACAATTTTAATAAAACTATTAGTGACGTCTATATGTGAACATATATAATATAATCTTCACAAAAAAGTTGTTAAAAACTTTTTAAAGTATTATTTAATAAAATAATGTATATAAAGTAATGTATAAAAATTTTATCCGATTTTATATTTATAGCCATAAACTGTATCAAAGTTTATATAAATTATAATACTATCTATATATCGATTAAACTATTTTGTGTGTAATTTTAACATATTTTAATTAATACTATTTATTGATATTTTATTCAAACTGTTATTGTTTTATTACTAATGAAATAACAAGTTTATAAACAATTTTTTTTATTAATTTCATTTATAAGATATAAATCAAAATTTAATTATCCTAGCTAATTATATAGTTG
This sequence comes from Oppia nitens, assembly GCF_028296485.1. Classification (NCBI taxonomy): domain Eukaryota; kingdom Metazoa; phylum Arthropoda; class Arachnida; order Sarcoptiformes; family Oppiidae; genus Oppia; species Oppia nitens. Next base: position 1,771,223 of record NW_026533199.1, read on the forward strand.
TTATTTAATAGTTTTAAACAAAACTAGTATTTTATAATTTTCGATTCAATTTTTAGAAAATTAATCTAATTTTATGAATTGTCAATTTTATAATTACTGTAATATTTTACTAAAATTAATATATTTAATATCTATTTAACATTTATATCATTAAAAATGTTCTGTAATTACAATTATTAAATACATTATTTATTAGATTCTTATTATTTTAAATAAATAATTTATTATAAAAATTATTACTGTATTGCTATATAATATTAAGATGATTATAAATAAATTAAAATAAATTAAAAATTTTATAATATTTATTCCTACATTAAAAATAAAGTGATATTTAATAATAAAACTATTAGTGACCTCTATATGTGTGTATATATAATATAATATTCAAAAAATATAAACTTTCTAAAGTTTTATTTAATAAAAAAATATATATACAGTATAACAATTTTATCCTATTTTTATATATGTGGCCATAAACTGCATCACATTTACTGTGATATATACATTGATTAGTCTATTTAGTCATCTATTATCAATCATATCAAAAGTTGCTGCGATATAATGATAATAAATGTGGACACACTTACCGATAATCTATCTATTATTAATCGGCAACTTGTAGTCAATTATTGGTATCATATGTTACTTATTAATAAGTTAATATACTATATATAAAATATTTTAATCAAACTGTAATCTTTTAATTAATAATAAAATAATATGTTTTAAAAACAATTTTAGTTAATATAATTACGAGCATTCAAAGGGCTATATCTTACAATCAGACCGCATCAGACTCCCGACTCATAATGTTTTGTGAATATCTATTAAACTATATTTTTAATATAAAAATGACCACAAGTGGCAAAGTTATAGATAATTTTAGACTGGATATATTTATAATTAATTATTTTTTATTTACTCTTATGACCTGTTAAAAGAGGTCTGATGCAATTATCTGGCCAATCATAAGAGTAAATAAAAAATAATTAATTATAAATATATTGAGTCTAAAATTATCTATAACTTTGCCACTTGTGGTCATTTTTATATTAAAAATATAGTTTAATAGATATTCACAAAACATTATGAGTCGGGAGTCTGATGCTGGTCTGATTTTAAGATAGAGCCCATTCAAAGTCATGGTTCAATATTTTTTAAAAAATAAATATTTTCTATATATTTATGAAAATTAATAAATAATTATTGTAATTGTAATAATTATGTAAATTTGTATACTGTGTATATATTATAAAAATAATATTTATTATTACTATGGTTTAAAATACGATTCTAGGAAATTAACATTAAGCTTTTCAATTAAATTATTAAAAAAAGTAAGTTTTAAAAATATTTTATTCAATTATAATTTTTTTTGTAGTTTTATAATTTATTAATTTGTGAAATTGTTTATATATATATACTGTATATATATTCTAAACTGATGTTATATACCAGAAAAAAATCAACTAGATTGAATTTATTAGGTATTTATAATTTTTACTCAATATTATTTATCAAATTTTTTATTCAAACTGTAAATTTAAAATTACTAACAAAATAATAACTTTAAAAACAAATTTATTTAAAATAATAATAAAAGTAAAATAACAGAAGTTAAATACTTTTCAAAAAAATATTAGTATTAAACGTTTAATTAATTAACTTTATATCATAATTAAGTCTATTTTCATAATTTTCGATATTTCGAATCAATTTTAGAAAATTAACATTATTTAGTCAATTTTATATTTATTGATTATTTTTTAAAAAAAGATATATATTTAATATCTAATACTAAATAATATACAGTTAATATTTATATCATATTAATATGTCAAATTGTTTTCAAAAAAAAAATTTGACATATCATATTTAACTCAATGATAAACTAGCAGTCAAAACATCAATTATCAACTAATTATAAATTGATTTTTTTTTGTTAAAAAAATACATATATTATCATATTTTGCAATTACAAAAAAATCATCAAAAGTCTTACCGCAAATTTTAAACAAAAAAAGACTATTATGTTATTTAAACTTTTGAGAAAATTTTTTATTATAAGTTTATTATCACAATAAACTTTATGACATTTATTTTTTATTTAAAAAATAAATTGTCTATTAATTACATAATATTTATTAGTTATCTATAAATAGTTGTCAATATAATTGGTTGCGAAATTGTGTGTCCTAGTAGTACAACAAAAATATTATACGGTATATACATACAAAAAAAATATATTGATTGATTATTTTTATTTATCATATTATTTATACAGTAGATTATACTGTACTATAAATTATATTATGCTTTCTATACATAAATAAAAATCGGTAATTTAATACATCAATTATCACGAGACTACACTATACTACTAACATTAGATATTTAGTAATTAGTAAAAATGCATATCAAATATATTAGGAATTTATGATAACTAAAACTTGAAAATATGATATCAAATCGTTGATTGTTTTATATATAAATTATATATATATTATTATATTTGTCTATTTTTATGCACTCTGGTATGTTTTGTAGTGATTATACATGTGATTTAGTAATAGTTCCCATAGTTTACTACCCAACAAAAAAAAGTAGTTTATTTGTTTGTTAAAAACTTTTTTTAGTGTATAAAATAATTTTATAGATAGAATTTTATTTGTCGATTGATATAAAGTTATTTTTTAAAATTAATATTCAATTTTTGCTCTCTCTCTCTCTCTCTCTCTCTCTTTAGTTGTCATATAATATATGATAATAATAAATGTGACAAAACATAATTCTGTAATTTAATTATATTAATAATTAATAATATTTATTAAAAAATAATTTTTAAAAATTTATTTTGACAACTATTGAAATATTCAACAACAATCATAATAATACTGAATATTATATAATATATTTTATAATAATAATAATAATAATAATATAAAATCAGAGCTGATATGTTGACGTAACAGTTACTGTATATATCATATATTTATATAATATGTATGCTCTAAAACACAGCCCTACTATCCCCCCCCCTTCTCACTACTATCCCATGGCTTGAATCACAAGTTACACAACCCATACACACACAAACTACTGGTGCTCGGGATATGACTTACTGACTGATTGTCTGTATGTATACATATATATACTGTATATATATTTGTCTGCCTCTGGCACTCTCTCTCTCTCTCTCTCTCTCTCTCTCTCTCTCTCTCTCTCTCTCCAAACATACACATTAAACCTCACATTAACTTAAAAATTTAAGTTTTTCTTATACTTAACTTATATATTAATTTAATTTAATATTTATTTAAAAAACACTTTTAAAAATATATATATAGTATATAAACTATATATATATATATATATATATATATATATATATATATATATATATATATATATATTAAGTGTTACAAAACATTAGCTCAAAAAAACTATATATATATATATATATATATATATATATATATATATATATATATATATATATATATATATATATATATATATATATATATATATATATATATATATATATATATATATATATATATATATATATATATATATATATATATATATATATATATATATATATATATATATATATATATATATATATATATATATATATATATATATATATATATATATATAGTATATAAACCACTGCTATCACTGTTCACATATACAGAGAAACCAGTGATAATTACTAAACTAAAACTTACGGTTTTGTTTAGTAATGGGAAAAAACTTCCCGATAAACAGCTATTTATTATTATTATTGAATTTAGTTGTATTTAGTATTAGTAAATGATATATACATTGCATTACATGTTTAAATGCAAAACACTTGTTACGCTTCATATATATATATATAAATAGAGATATATAATCAACAATTTTATATAAGTTTAATATTTTTTTATATAAATTTGAAAATGTGTTTTACATCACTATTTAACAACAAAGATATGATGACATCGACGACGACAAGACATCAATTGAAGAAAATAAAAATGTGATTTAGTTTACAATATTATTTATCAGTAAAGGTAATAAATTTTTTTGAGTTATTTAATTGCTTATAACTGTTTTATTAAAAAAAAAAATCTATTATTAATTGTTGTGAACTTAATTAATATAAATATTTTAAACTTCAAATATTTAAAGATAAATTATTTTAATATATATGCATATTAAATTTTTTAATTGTTAATTTATTAATACTAATAACTTACTAATTTATTACCATGTGTATTTTTATTACTAATACTAGAGTATTATTCAGTAATTTTTTTTGAATATCATTATTAATAAATAACAATTTAACTTATCATATTTTAATTTATATATTAAATACATTTATTTATTTATTTTACAAACCATGATAAATTGATAAATATTTAATTTAAAATTTTTGCAATGATTTAAAATTATATAAATATATGTATTTATATTGGGTACTAACATTTAATAATATGTTACATTGAAATATTCATATGACCTCGACACTAGATATATCATATATGTACAGTATATACTATATATATAGTATATATTTGTAAAATTTTATCTAAATTGCCAGTAATATAAATAATAGTAAATTTTAATGTTTTTTTTTAAAACTAAATTAAAGTCACATTTTAAAAATTTGGATATTATTTCTAGAAAAAAATGAGAGTTAATTATATATTCATTAAATTACAGCGTGTTATATAAATATAAAAATTCAATTTTTACATCAATTAATCAATAATTAAACAAATATTTTTGTTGAAAAATACCTAAACTAATGTTAAGTACAGTATAATTGCTAATTGAAAAAAAATAGTTGGCAACCACTAGACATGTTGTCGCCGTGTGTTAAATATAATTATTTAGATATAATTATATGGCTAATAGATTTTTTCTGGTATTATTATTATTATTATTTTCTAGATATTAATTATTTATTGTCTATAAATAGGTATATATAAAAATTTTAAAATATAATATATGTAGTATAATAGTAGTAAATTTATTATTGTTTGTATAAATGTGTTTATGAATGTGTGTGTTAATTAAAAATTTTCAAGTATTTTATTAATATTAATTAACTCCACGAAACAAACGTGATATTTATTACAATGAATTGACAACATTTTATTTATTATCCGATACATAGAAAATAATAATAATAATAAAAAACTAGTATTCAAAATCCAAATATAGTTATTTTATTTTGTGTTTTAAAAAAATGTCGTATAATTACAATATTACTGTTTTTTTACTTATTTGAAAAAATGTATACAATTTGACAGTAAATAATTTGCTAACAGTGAATATAACAGATGCCAATTCATGATTATATTATAATATTTTTATTAAAATAAATATACATTTTTTTGGCACAACTATGTATTGTGTGTTTTTGCATTTTATTAATATTAATATTATTATTTTTTTTTTGGTAAGACTAACTCATTTGCTGATAAATTATAATTTTAATGCTTGATTAGCACACAAACGTTTTTAAAAAAATAAAATATATTAATATAATTCAGAATATAAAGAAATAGTTAAACAATTATGTAATGTTTTTTTTTTTGGTTGAAACTATTTATTAATAGAGAGAGAGAGAGAGAGAGAGAGAGAGATAAAACAATAAATAATCAATTGATTTCAATTCATAGTATCGTTTTCTCCCTTATATTATAATCATAATCATAGTCCTAACCATATATGGATTTTTTAGTTCAACTTTTTTTTAATATTTGTTTGTTTTTCATGTCTAGTATTTATTTTTATTAAATTATTTTTTTTTATTTTTCAAAAGTGAGCACTTATTACTACCAATTGACTTTACCATTAAATTTATGTTCAATGATTTTTTTTTAAAATTATTATTTTGTGTGTTAATAACAGTGTAGTTTAAAACATTTATTTATAGAGATTGAGTATTTATTAATATTTAATATGAAATATTTTTATGAAAATATTTATTATTACAAGTTATTGACATGTTATATAATATTTTTTGTTAATAATTTAAATGATATATTATATAAATATCATAAAAATAGATATCTGGCAAATCTAGTTTATTATAAATGATATCGTATGTCATTATAATTATATCTCATAGATATATTGTTAGTCAAAAAAAAATAGACACAAAATTATTTTTGTAGCTCCAGATTGCAAATTAAGTAATATAATATTCACTGTATTAAAATAATAATAATAATAATAATGCAATAAATACTTAGTATATTATATAAAGAAACCATTTCCACAGTTTTTTTTGTTTGTTTGTTACTATAGTTTAGAATATAAACTTTTATTGTAATAATTTTTTTCAAAAAAATTGATAAATAATAACAAGTTAGTCTGCATCACTCATTTTTTAAAAAATTATTTTAGTAACAGATATTTTGTTGAATTTATTTATTTTTTAAATATAATTATAAAACAAACGTGATTATACAGAATATAATATATATATATATATATATATATAATATATTTACAATTTTGTAGATTCATTTTACTCTTAAAATATATTTGAATACTTTACTGGAATTTTGTTTTTTTAAAACAACAAAAAATTTCTGGACAGAGGTTTTTGTAAGAATAATAATAAATTTGGTATTAGTCATAATGATTACTATATTATTATTATTATTATTATTTCTAAAGTGATTTCTTTTTTTAAAAATATAATAATACTGTAATTGGTATTCACTATACAACAAGTGTTTTATATATATAATATATATAATATTTTATGATATATACAGCAACCCATCCCATCACCTCATTGATGATGGCCTTCACTAAACATTTTATATATCATATAATATTTAATAGTTTTCACTTCAAATAGTTATGTATAATACTGTATCTCTCTCTTTCTCTCTCTCTCCCTCTCCTCTAACAAACAATTATTATATTTATCAATAGTAACCTTATTTCTCGCAATTTCTCAAAAGTTATTTTTTTTAAAATAAAACTATTTTTTCACAATTTACTATATATTTCACAATACCACCCAACCATTAGCATTGGGGGCACTCTCTAGACATCAAATTTTTATCATCATTTTTAAATACTCAATTGTGTTTAGTTGTGTATAATAATAATAATACTACTGTAGTAATACAGTATCACTTACACATATATACACAATGCTTTTAATTTGATTAACAATTATTTAATTTAATAATCAAATGTTTTTTTGTCATCTTATCATGATTTTATAATTAAAAATATTATTAATAATGACAAGTAAGAAAGTTATCATATTTTTTTTAAAAAATGATAATTAAATGTACAATAAATTAAAATTTGATCAATAATTTTTTTAACAGTATATATGCTATAAAAATTATAATTAATTTTTTTAAAAATAATTATTGCAAACAATTTGTGCAACAAATTTAGACTAACCAGGATATCCTAGATAATCCTATGGGGAATAAAAACAAAAATCTATTTTTATTTAATTTTTTATAACTAAAATCCTTATATTATTATTATTGTTTGGGTGTTGTATCAGTTATTTTTTTCTCTTTAAACTCAAACATATTTTATATATTATTTTTGGCCATAAAGTCGCCTCAATTTTGTGGTACATTATATTATACTAAATAATAAATACCGGTATAATATTATATGATATATTGATATATAGTATAATACAGTAAAATATTTTTATATAATAATAATAAACTAACTTTTTTAGTGCAATTCATTACACCCACAGACTCTCTTCTTAACTAAAACTTTGTTTATTTTTTTGAGTAATACTAATAATAATAATTATAAATATTAATTTATAGATTTTTTAAAACTATTATTTTCAAATATCATTGTTATTATTAAACTAAACATTTTTCCTGATATACTACTTTTATTTTATGTTATTTTTTAGCATAAAATGTAATATAAATGTTAATATTAAACAAATATTAGCTTTTTTATATACTGTATATTAAAGGAGTATCTATTAAAAAGTTAGTGTATGTATAGTATAATTTAGTTAAAAAACAAACAAACATGTTATCCAATTAATTTGTTTTTCAAACTATTTTAATTGAATATCTATTAATATTACAATTTATTTTTCAAATAAAAAAATGAATATTTAATATGATTTTATTTTATTTTATTTACTATTATGGGTAAAATATAAATTTTTAAAACAATTTTTAAAGACAAGTCAATTATCATGTTTCAGATAGATTACTGTGTATGTAATTTAAACTCATTCATAATTGAATATTAAAAAATAAAGTGATTAAATTGATACTTATTTAGTTTTTAGTTAAATATAAATATATATACAGTTAATTGATGCCGAAAAAAATTGTTATGAGTATTTATAAATATTGATTATGTTTAATTATTAGATAATTCATACACACATAATATACAGTACAATATGTGTTTATCGTATACACATGTTTAGAGATATTTAATATAATAATAATAATAAAAAATTTTTGATAAATGACAGAAAAACTTATTTTTTAATGATAAGACAATTTTACTGATAATTGTTTATATATATATATATATATATATATATTTATATGAAATTTCAGTTATAACATTTCCTACACAATTATAATGTAATATATTAGTTAATACTACTATTAATTCATGAACTAAAGTTATTATAAACAATATATATAATAATTTATATCATAATATAAATATGTATACATTATTTAAAATTTATTATTAATACATAACAACAGTTGTGATATAATATAATAATAATAATATTTAACAATGTTTGAATTAAAATATCTTAATGTTATATTTTATTAATTATTACCAATATTTTTGTGTTTAATAATAATTAATACACACATGTTTAACTTACAATAATCTATTTAATGATTTAAATATTTAAAAATAAAAACTATTTTTTTCTATTTTAGCTATAACTATGACTTTAATTAGATATTATATTTGCTAGAAATTTATTTTTTATTTTTTTTAAATCAAGACAATGATGATTGGCATAAAATTATTAAAAATATTTCCAATAATTTTATTTAGATGAAGGAACTGATGTTTTTTATAAGTCAATAATAATTATATATATATATTTAAAAATGTATAATAAATACATTGCTAATGTCATCTTCATCATCATATTAATCGCATCATACATATGTAAAATCAATGGCAATAATAATAATAATGTTACCGAAATTGTTGACACTTCTAAAGTGGTGGTCAAACCTAATGTTGTCAACACTAACAACACCACTGACCAGACCTATACGTTTGCAAAAAGTAATTCATTCATTAGGATAAACACCAGCCAATCGTGGCATTTGTTTAAAGCCCGTGAAGTAGTATTTCATTTTCGTAGCGATCGTCCGCACGGTTTGCTTATGTATCATACAGTTGTCAATCCAGTGCAAGGATTTCCCGTCTACGAGCTGTACGTTATGCTTGAAAACGGTAGACTTAAGATTGTCCACGAGTTTGGTGCCGAACAAAAATTCTTTTTTATGGGACAGGGATTAAATCATGACATCTATCATACGGTGCGGATCACCATAAATCCGTTAAACGGAACATTGATGGCAATGTTGGACAAGAAGGCTAGTAATCATAAAAACAATGGCATGAAAATTTCGTTGTCATCGTTGGCCAGTTATGTGCTGAAAAAGAGTGGCACAACTGCCGACGCTATCGGTTCGGTACTGTTTTTCGGCGGACTAGACAACCGAAATCCAATAGCTCATCAACAATATAGTGTCAAACGATTTGTTGGATGTATAGGAAAAATACAGTTTCGTGCCATAGCTTCGGTCAACTCACTGGCCAACAATAACAACAACAATGATCTGATAGACAACAACAACAACAACAGTGCCAACAATCACTTGAAACCATTTGTGATAACCAACTCTAATGGTCTACAGAAAGGTTGTGTAAATTTGTGCAAACAATTGGATTTGTGTGCCAACAGTGCTCTCTGTATTAATCACTATCAGTACACCAGTTGTGACTGTTTCGGTACCCGCCGTGAGGACTGGCATTGCCGTAGTGACAACATATCTGTGCTGACACTGAGAGGCTATTCATTTGTCTCCTATAAAGTGTACAATTATAAGGACAGAGTCCACTCCGATGTCAATCGGATTAGTCTTCATCTGAAAACTCAATCACTCAATGGTATACTAGTGTACGCTCGGGGAGAACAACCTATCCATAGCTATATATCAATGCATCTGAGAAACGGTGTCCTATTGTTTAGTATGGATTTAGGCGGCGGACAAATCAATGCTACAATTGACAACATTGTCCTATCGGATGACAACTGGCATAATATAACAGTTAGACATCACGCTCACGATGTCTATCTATATGTCGATGAAATTAAAGTCAGATCTCTGAAGATACCGGGACACGAACATCATCTGCATGTAGATCCAGGTTAGTTGAAATCATTAGTAAATCTAAATTGATCCATAAATAAATTAAATTGGTCAGAAATCTTCATCGGTGGCGTTCCCAGTGCTCGCTTTCAGCCAACACTAATACCGTTTGATATAAACTACAGATTTGTCGGTTGTCTTAAGTTTGTCTATTTTAATACAAAAAGCATTTTATATGAGTTAAGCCAACAATCAAACAAAGCGGCCGTTTATCACAGTGTCTTTCAGCCCGAATTCGGCTGCCGATACATAGATCCCGTTCCCATAACTATGTCCACCAAGTTTTCGCATTTTATAATCGGTATCAATAATAGTTCGGCACTTAAACTGAGTCTTGAGTTCAAATCGGAGAAAAACAATGCCATACTGGCGTCGGGCAGTCTAAGCGATGGCCACAACAACCAGTCAAGCGATAAGTATTGGTTTCTTCATTTAGATGACAGCGAAGCAAAGTTTACCATCAGTTCGTCAAACAGTTCCTTAATCTCTGTCTGGAGTATTACGACGTCTGTCAAACATTTGTTGAACTATTGGCAACAGATTTCATTAGAAAGCGATGGCAACGGAAAGATAATGATTACATCAAACTATAAGTACACTAAAGAGGCTGTTGTCGAGGGTCTATCCATTGAGTACTTCCACTCAAACGTTTCATTTGGTGCCGGATTTCTTGTCAATTCGAGTGCCAGCGATGGCATCAGAGGCTGTTTGAGAGATATTACAATCAACCGGATGTCAATTGATCCCCGGGTTATCTATGATAACTATGCTGTTATCGGTAAAATTTCGCTGGACAACTGCCAGCTGGTCGACCCGTGCAACAGTCCCAATGTTTGTGAAAACGGAGGCAAATGTATTGCATCAATCGAGACAGGTATGTCTGTTTCACCCCATCCCTACTACCCCTCCCTTAAAAATAGATTTACTTGTAGTGACATTAAGCACATACTTATTATTGTCTATATAATTGATTATTAGGACAAACCAAATGTGATTGTGGGCGGACTGGATATGTGGGCAAAACATGTCATTTTTGTGAGTTTCCTAACCTTTTATTTTATTAATATTATTATATAAATCATAAAATTATAATAAATCACTTATTTAACAAAAATATAAGGATATGTTTTTAAAACTGTTTTCCATAATATCTATTAATATACTGAAAAAAATAATAGCGATATTTAAGCGCACGTGCGAAGAGCTATATCTGGCCGGTTATCACAAAACCGGTATCTATATCATAGACATCGACCAAAATGGTCCGCTACCGCCGGCACATGTCATCTGTTCAATGTCCGAAAACGGGATGATTGAGACAATTGTCGAGCATAATATCCGACATCAATTGGTAATGTCCAATATAATAGTTAAATTATCGATATTTAAAAAAAACTTAATTATTATTAATATATTTCCGAAAAAATAATAAATAAAACAATAGGTGGTCAGAGAGCGGGGAAAGTTCGGTAATTTCTACTTAAATGTTACGTATCGTGAGTTTACACCCAAAATGCTTCACTTGCTTATAATGCATTCAAAACAGTGTTCACAATATATCAAATACGAGTGCAATTCAGCGCCTTTAGGGTATTAAACAACTCTTATCTTTAATTATCTAAATCACATTATAATAATATATATATATATAATTTAATCTATAAAAAAATTATAGTCTTTCAAGCTATACATGGATGCAGTCGACGGCCGGAAATAAGGTGACCAGTATTGGCAGCGGTATATCCGGTCGGTGCAAGTGCTCGACCGCTGAAAATTGTGTCGACAGGAGGTACAGGAGTTTAATTACGAATTTAGTTAATGGATATAAATGTTTAAAAGTTTTTTTTTGTATATTACAGCAAACACTGCAACTGCGACAGTGAAACCATTGGCTGGAAACACGACGAAGGCTTCTTCACGAATCCCAAAGATGTTGGCATCACTCGGATGTTCTTCTTGCAGACCAAAACTCATATTAAGGACTCGGAGGCGCATCTCATACTGGGAAACGTTAGCTGCATTAACTCAAGTTAGTATATCATATAAGTTATATTATTGTGTATATATAATAACTGAGATACACATCCTTGTCTTCAGATACCAGAGAATATGAGATTACCTTTCAGACCAAAGAATCCTATCTGGAAGTACTGAGCGGTTGGGAAGGCGGCGATCTGGCTGTCAGTTTTAGGACAACAGCGCCCAAAGCGGTCATCTTTTATCAGTCGCCATTGCACTCACATCACGGCTACTTCAAAGCCATCCTATCAGATGAATATGAGATTACTTTTGAGTTTTTGGTTAACAACAAACCCCGTAGTGTTAAACTAGTATCGAGTCGGCGACTAAATACTGGCGATTGGCAACAGATTTGGATCGATTCCGATGCCCATCACATGAGGTATTGTTTAATCAGAAATTCTATGGTTTTTCTGAAATAGTATTAAATATTATCATCAAAATTCATCTTCTGGTGAATCAACAGATTTACAGTTAATCTCAATTCTGAACTCTTCGATCTCGAAGACGACGACGAATTTAACACATTTGAGGGTCCGTTATATGTCGGCGGAGCGCCCAAACATCTGTTGCTTAACTCGGAAGTTCGGACCGGTTTTATCGGTTGTCTTCGCGGTCTAGTATTAAACAACAAAGTTATTAATTTGAATCGACATTTGCATAGAAAGTTAGTAGTAGTAGTAGTAGCATCTGATCCCCAATAAATGTGTGTAACTTTTATGATTATTTTTTTATAGGACCACAAACATGGAAAAGGGTTGTCGTCCCTTTTGTAGGCCTGATCTGTGCAAAAACGGCGCCACTTGTGTTGAATTGTGGGGTAGCTATGAATGTAAATGTGCTAATCCTGTCTCGCAAAGGGGTCAACACTGCGAGAACGATAGCAATGCTAACAGTAAGTTATTAACAACTATTATCAGAATAATTCAAATTATTGTAAATATATCATATATTTTTTTTTGGTGGACAGGTATGACATTCATAACTCCCAGTTCTTACTACCAGAAGTTGGCCGAAGGAAAGGAAGTGAATCCCATTTTGGAAAAAGATATAACAATCAGTTTTAGGACACATATGGCTAATGCACTGATATTTTATGCCAACGATTATATGAATAATTTTGTTCAGTTGCATATTGAAAACGGAACTCACGTTATCTTTACATTCAATACCATGGATCGGGTGGTCCGCGGAGCGGTCAAAGTAGATGATATATTGACCGCCGGTATTCCCATACAGATTAAAATCGACAGAAGCGATAGAAGTAAAACCGTTTTGATGGCCAACGATGCCTACGTTGTTATCAAACATTCAATCAAATTTCTGACCAAATATAGCCAAAAACCGTGGAAATCGGGTGACGAGTATGAACTGGTCAAACCGGCCCGACCGCCAGTGCCCATTGAAGCCCACAGTCAACTATTTCTTGGTGGTGTCGACGAAGTGGGCGCTACTTCACAGATTCAAGGAATTGTTGGTTGCCTTCAAGGGTTTATGGTCGGCGGCAAACTGTTTGATTTGATAAGTGCAGCTAAAGAGCCGTCTACCGTTGCCATTGGTCAGATCCGACCCGGTTGTACAATGATGTGCGATAGGATTCCCTGTCTGAATGGCGGCGCCTGTACTGAGGACTGGAAAAACAACAAAGTTATATGTAATTGCAGTATGACTTCGTATGGCGGCGAGACATGCAATAAGGATGTCGGCGCCCGATTCAATGGCCGCTCACTTGTTCGCTATACATACGAACAAAACGATAGTATCCTCAAACAGGTTAGCATTCATTTGGCATTTTCGACCGATAAGACCCCAGAGTCGACCGGTCGGACACTACTTGTTGTCAAACATTTGTTAAGTTCAACACTTATTCACATCACACTTATGGCCGATCATTCATTACTTATCGAAGAGATTACCAATTCATCAAAATGTATGTTTGTGTCATTAAAAAAAAAGTTTTCAAAAATAATACTAATAATTAAAAATAATTGTTAATATAGTTATCGGCAGAGTGTCCATAAGTGATGAGATCATAATTGCTGATGGGAGCAGACATTGGCTGCTCTATACACGCAAAGACAGCATTGTTCAACTAGTGGTCAGTGTTTCACAATGAATCCAATTTAGTGATAAACAATTAAATCAATTATATCTAACCAATAATAGGTTGACAGCGAAATATAYGACACATCATACGAGACAAAGACGACATCTGCGGTAAGTGGCGAAAGTCTTCAGGCAAATGATGAAAATTTGGTAATAGTGGGAGCAATACATCAAAAGTTGGCACAGATCTACAACTTTACAAACTTTATAGGATGTGTGTCCAGTAGGTCCACCCGATTCTGGCCATTGTTTTTGTCAGCGATTTCAATATATTTTGTAAAAATTTATATTTGTTTTTCGTTTAGATGTCTTAATTGAGTTAAACGAGTTAAAACTGGAACCGTTAGAGTCGGCATTCGGCGGACGAACTGATCTATCGTCTGTAAGAGTCGAGGGTGACATCAAACAGGGATTGTGTGCCGAATTCAAGGAACATATTCCGGTTATATCGTCGCCGGTCATCGAATTGCCCGAAGTAAACAATATAGAGGTAACTAAACATACAAATCAATTGTTTTATGTTATTGGGATCTAATCTTCATCTATACTATAAACAACAACAAAAAATAGACGGAAAACGAGTTATGGCTGTCACCACCCGAACCAAAGCTCATCACATTTCTGACCAAACCGTTTGTCTTAAAGTCTAGCGAACAGATCAACAAAACTCCTATTTATATTGTTTGCAGTACTTTCTTAGCCATTGTTTTCATCATTTGTTTCATCTATATGTGGCATTTGCAGCGAAACTATCGGATCCGACAATTTCAAGGCGAAACACCTTTCTTTCATTCGCATAGCAAACACAGCAGAAATTCATCGCGAAATAGAGGTTTGAAAATCAGTTTTTTTTGTTTGGATTAATTTCTTGTCATTTAAATATTCAATTTGTTTGTTTTGGATGAAATAGATGTCAAATTTCATATGATATCCAATGGTAATAATAGTGATAGCGAGGCTGCCGTCAAACTGCTTCAACATCAAGAGTTAATCAATGGTAACTCCTCTCCACCACAGGAATCGTTTCCATTGAAAGAGCCAAAAGCTGTCGACTTTTACGCCCAAAAGACATCGCCACGAATCAGATTTATTGATCAGATGAGCGATCAATCTCAAGACATTAATTGTGATATCAATCAGAAAGAGTTAGAACAACAAGAATCGGATCAAACATTGACATCGAGAGTAAGATTTGCCGATTGATTCTTGTTTTGATAGAGAAGTTGGTTTTTTTTTGTTTGTTTCATTGAATCTCATTTCTTGTCCAACAAATAAAAAATTAAAAAAATCCCAGCAATTATTGTCGCAAACTATTAGACAATCAATAATTATGTGACACTTATTTAAAAAACGACAACAAATTCACTGATAATTTTGCAATACATTTAAAAAAATGTGATAATAATAACTATATTGAAATGCCATCGGAATCAAAACACAATTACATAATCAGTATTATTAAAAAAAATCAATTAATTGATTATAATAATTGAAATGTCATTTAGAAAAATTTCAAACTTTTTGTTTTTTAAAAATTCAATATAYGGTAGAAATTTAATTGACAGTTTTGATACCAAATCACACTAAAAAAATTAGTTTAATTTATTTTATAATAAACAAAAATAACTAAATATTTTATTTAATAATATAAACAATAATTGTTTGAACACTTTTTTTTGAATGCATTTATTTAGTCATAGATTTATTTTTTTAATTAATTCAATTAATTAATTAAGCAATAATTTAAATCGATTTCTAGTCTAACTTAATTTATTGTATAAGTGATAATATTTTTTAATAAAATAAAAATAAAATTTAAAAAAATAAATATTTTTAAAATTATTCACTGCATTTAATTATTTGTAAATTATTATTGAAATCTAATTGCAATTTTTTTTTATATAGATAACTATGTTATACTTAAAAAACAAAAAAAAACTTTTTTTAAAAGTTAATTTATATGACAAAACTATGAAATACAAAAATAATTGTAATTATATACCCCTCACCTCCAATAAGATCTTGGTCAAATTTTAAATAACCGGTTATATCAGGGTATTTATCCAACCCGTAGACATCAATTAATATCACAGGCGGTTTGGGACCCAAAAAAAAAATTACACAAAAAAATTACAGAATAAATAGAAAATAAACATTATTTATACTATTAATTATTAATAACAAAAAAAATAATTAATTAAAAACTTTTTTTAATTTGATTTACTGGTAATTAAGATGCCATTAATTAAGGTGTGAAAAATCGGTAATTAACCGATTGATTGAACCATTTGGCCAAATAAACAGCCGTTGAAAGTGCGAGAAACTAGTGTCCAGTCTTTGACTAAATAAAAAATGATTGTATTGTTTGTCATCTGATGTCAGCACTGACTGACTGTATGTATGTATGTATACAATGAATGACACAAAACATGTGATAAATAAATAATAACTCATTTGACTCAACAAAAAAATTTGATGGTTTATCACTGAAATTGATCCGAAATAAAACAAACAAACAAAAACAGTGACTACAATGTCGTCGTCGTCGGCTAAGTGTGTCCGCGATCGACTACTGGCCATTGTCGACGACATTGAACTGATTGCAAAGTATGTCATCCAATAAGATATATGTCTTTATTAATTGATTGATGATTTTAACTCATCTTTTCGTTTTTTTCGTCATCATCTTCTTCAGGGAACTTCTGGAGATTGTTTTGACACCGAAAGCATTGCGTCCGACGACACTTGTATTGGACAACAACCAATTGGCCGATCTGTTGGTGGCCAAAGACAAGGAACTGAAGAACGAATTGTGTGCCGCCAAAGACCAGGAAGAAGTACACAAATCGATGGTCGAGTTGAGAGATGAAGTCGACAAACACGACCAACAGATCAGACAATTGCAGCGAAATCTTAGAGAAGCCGAACACATATTGGTATGAATTTTATTTTAGTTTTCTTTGTTGTTGTCATTTACTGATAGAACTAATTGGTGATATGTCTTGTGTTTTAATTTAGACGACCGCCTTATTTCAGGCCAAACATAAACTACAATTGATATCAAAGGTCACACAACAGGCCATACCATCGGAAGAGCTGATACGTTACGCGCATAAGATAAGTGCCGCCCATTCGGTGGCCGCACCGTATAATTGGGAAATCGGTGATCAACGTAGACCATATCCGACGGATGTCGACATGCGGGCCGGACTGTTGGCCAGTGCTAACGATCCGAACATAACCTCTAATTTATTACAACAGCAGTCGCATCAGCTGAACGCATATAACGCCAATAACAGCGGCGGCGGTGCCGCTACCGGCGCCCAATCGAACCAACAAGATATAGCCCGACCGTCGAGTACGGCCAGTACGTCAAGTAGTTCGTCATTTGCGTGGGGCGGCGGCGGTGGCGGACACGACATTAAACCCAACATTAGCGCATTGTCTTCCTATCCGCATCATCCATCACTGGATGGCGTCAAGCCGTCCAGCAAAGATGTCGATGACGTCGAAGTCATGTCCACTGATTCATCCAGTAGTTCATCGAGTGATAGCCAATAGAAGAGGAAGAAGAAGAAGAAACAGATTTATCATTTCATTAACACATTATATAAAATCTCTGTTTTTTGTATTTATTTATAATTTTGTAATAAATATTTTTTTTAATTATTTCTCAATAGTACACAAAAAAATAAATTAAATTAAAGCTTAAAGTCCTGACGGACACAGCCGTCGGGCAATAGATATGAAAATTTTTGTGCATTTTCTATGACATGTTTTGGCAAATTTGTCATAACTTTAGACTTTGGTATTGATCCCAATTGAGTAACCATTTCTTTCAATGAGTAAAACTCGCGATACATATCGTATAAGTTATCTCCGGTACATATCTTTCTCTGGATCTCCTTTTTGTCCAACACTTTCTCATCCAATACTCTATCGTTGTGTGAATAGGATGTCATTTTAAATATAAAATCCGATAGATAGCGAAAACAAAATGAACAATGCCATCCTATTAATTTAATTAATAACAATTAATTTTAATTAATTAACTAATTTTGTTAAAAATAAATTTAATAAATTTGATTAATATAGACACAAAATTTTTGTTTAGTAATTTATGGCTAATTTAAAAATAATATTTATTTATAATGATTACTATACTTATACTTTATACAAGACTTTAAAGCCCGTAATTACGGCCCGTTTTAATTAAATTAAATCAAAATTTTTATTATAAATATATTTTAATTCAAGGATAGTATTTATTGAGACAATTGCGACAAATAATTTGAAATATTAGTTTTGAAATTTTATGAAAACTTTGTGAAAGTGTCAGATAATCTTAAACAGCGTCGGCGGCGATGCTATTAATTACAATTATCTGGTGAACAATACGTTGAATTAATAAGTGACCAAGGGCAATGTTGTAGATAAATTTAAAATAAATAAAATTGTAATTGGTCATTTTTTAATTAATTGTATTATATGCTAAATAATTTACAGTCGACTGTTTAAAAAATTTATAAATGATAGTCGACTGCATTTATCTGGCAAATCATACAATTAATTTAAAAATGACCAATTACAATTTTATTTAGTTTAAAATCATCTACAACATTGTCCTTGGTCACTTTTTAATTCAATGTATTGTTGACCATATAATTGTAATTAATAGCATCTCCGCCGCCACTATTTAAGACTCTCTGTAAAAGTGTTGCCTATGTCTCACATATGATATCAATGCTTATTATATGTTTAAGTGTGTTATGTTAATACATGTACTGTAGATGTATTGTATAGCTTACTGTAGTTCACAGTCACACACACAGTGCTAGTGCTATACACACAAAACTACTCCTATGTGGGTGTCGTTAATGAGTGTCGTATACTGTCTTTTATATATATTAATACACACTTAAAGCCACTCCTATGCGGGGGTCGGTAATGGGGGTCGCTTACTGTCCTTTATATATATTAATAAGATAATATCAATGTATTAAAGAATATTCTGTAAGATATGATGAGAGAAAAAAAATCTGCATTTAATACCAGAATCGGTGAGAATATATTGTCTACTCTTTGAGTGACTGAAACTAAATGTCTTTTGATTGTATTGAGTGATGTGTGCGCTACGGGTCTCGTACTCGTCGTCGACACTGAACTCAAATGAATATAAATACATATTTAACTGCAAATGCATTGCAACCGGAAAACCAGTACACTCTTTGACCAATTGGATGGTCTGTTGAGATGGTATTTCATCGACATCTGAACTGATAATAATATCACCATTTGTTGCATATTTCGATATGATTTTAGTCATCTGTGTTCTCATTTGATTTTCATTTTTGAACGGACTTTCACCGGATTCGAGATCTACTAAACCATTGTACGAATGATATCTGAGTTTGTCTTTTGCCCACAAAAATTGGTTCATATTTTCCCTCAAATAAAGACGTTTTGATTTACCCGTAAATGTTTTATTTGATTCTAAGACAACAAAGAGGTCGACATATGGCCACAACTCGTTGAGTCTGATCTCTAATAAGTCGAGTTCTATGGAGAATATGAAGGCATCGATGACTTTGACTTCTTTGGATCTCTTCCTCCAGTTATGAAGTGAACACAATTGCATTGAATTCATATCAACAGAATAGTAGTGTGTAATCACATGCTGTGGTCTTTCGGGTCTCTTATCCCAAATGGGTCTAAATTTTTGTGGAGATTATAGAAAATAAATTTATTTTTAAAATTTCAATACTATTTTTATTAGATAACAATAAAAAACTTTTGATATATTAATTTTTTATTAGTTTATTATAAGTATTACTTTTTATTAGTTTATTCAATTTAGTATTAATTTAATATTTTATAGCAGAATATACTTTTTGTTACAAAATTTTATGCATTGCGTGGAAAACATTGATTTTAATAATGATTTTTTTGTTAGTAGCAAACAATTGCAATTAATAATAACAAAAAGCTTTTATGTTTTTTATAATAACAACTTATTGATCATACAGTAGTATAATGTATTCAATATATAATATTAATATGATATATTGCAATATTATATATATATATATATATATACTTTATATATACTTGTATACTATTAAGCATATTATATAATACTCTTAATAGAAAAATATTACATAAAAATTGTTTTTTTTTGTAGACCAATTAAATTGAATAAAATTTATAAATAACCCCATACCTGGTCAGGTAAATAAAATTCCTGGCAATTATTTTAGTATGTGTCCAATTGAAAAATATTACAAATAATAAAATTATGATTACCAACAAACCTAATCTAATAAATTTTATTAACAATTTTGACATAATATTGAATGAGTGAAAAAAAACTACTGTACTGTATATAAAGTATTGTATATCGACTTAACTCTAACCGCTACATAATGACTGAAATGTTGTTATTTTTGTTGTATATATTTATATACTTTGAAGGGAACACAACAATAATTTATTGATTTAGTTTTTTTTGTTAAATTATGAAATAAAACAATTTTTATTATGTACTCTACTATTACTACTACTACTACTAATAATAATAATAATAATGTATAATATTATATTTGGCACTGTAACATACAGTCATTTAAATTGTTGGATATTTAAATAATAAAAATATTCAATTATTTATGTATTGTAACTATACTGTACTAGACTGTTACTATACTGTAAAGCCTCCAAATAAAATATTGTTATTGCTTTCACAAAAAAAAACTGTTTATTTTATTAACTAAAAATAAGTATAATTATCTTATGTATGCTTATATTTTGTGTTTATTATATATAAATATATATATATATATTATAGCATAGTTAATATAATATTATTTTGTCAAAATTATAATAAAATTCAAATGATTCACAATTTATTTTTATCCGCTAAATAATAATATTATATTTAATGCATGTATTAATTGTCAACACAGACAACAAAATATTATTATAATTATTGTCTTTTATATAATAATAAAATGTTGATTTATAATAAAATGTTATATTTATAACTGTTATAATAAAAAATAATAATTAAATATTATCTATTTAATATTTTTTTTAAAGTTTTTACTTTAGTACTAAATTAAGTAAATTAAAGTTGATATTAGTTTTAAATGATTTCTATTAAAATCTGCTAATAGTTATGACAATTAAAAGCAACAACAAAAAATAAATTAAAGTAAATATTAAAATTTATAAACTATTAATTTTGTGTAACTGTAAAGCAATAACTTTAATAAATTATAGTTAAATATTTAAATAGATAGGTTTAATATAAATATTGCTTTTTTAATACAAATATTTATAGAAATTTTTATTATGAAAACTAATATTTATTCAACAAATTACAGAATTCTATAAATAAATTTTAAATAATTATTTAAACAAATATAAATAAACTAAATTAAAAATCTATAAATAAACTTTTTATTATTAAAACAAATATTATATTTAAAAAATCAAAAAACATTGGTTTGATGGTATACTTCACGCAAACAACCGTCGGGTAATAAAAATACAAATTTTTCTCTATTTTCGATAACATGTTTTGGCAAACGAGTCATTGATTTGGATTTAGGTATTGAACCAAACTTTGCGATCATTTCTCTAAACGTATAGACTTCGGGATACATGTCGTACAAGTCATCGCCGGTACAGATCTTTCTCTGGATTTCATTAATGTTTAACAATTTTCTATCTAATACTCTATCATTGTGTGAATAGGATGTCATTTTGAATATAAAATCCGATAAATAACGAAAACAAAATGAGCAATGCCAACCTAATAAAAATATAATATTAATAATATAATTATTAAAAATTATTTATTAAAATTAAAAATTATATAAATTATATACTATTAATAATTTAATACCTGAATCGGCCAGCATATAGTCGGATATCCGTCCGTGACTGTAGGCAAATGAGTAGTCATATACCTGGATGTGTGCCCTCCAGCTATCATCGGTGCTGAAGAAAAATTCAAATGAATACAAATATGTATTCAATTGTAAATGCATTGACTGAGGAAAACCGGTACACTGTTTGACCAAATGAACGGCTTGTGGTGTCGGTATCTCATCGACATCCGAGACAATAATAATGTCACCCGATTTGGCATAGTTTGCGATCACAACATTCATATGCAATCGCATCTTATTTTCGTTGAAAAATGGATTTTCACCGGATTTAAGATCTACTAAACCATTGTATGAGTGATATCTGAGTTTGTCTTTTGCCCACAAAAATCGGTTCATATTTTCCCTCAAATAAAGACGTTTTGATTTACCCGTAAATGTTTTATTTGATTCTAAGACAACAAAGAGGTCGACATATGGCCACAACTCGTTGAGTCTGATCTCTAATAAGTCGAGTTCTATGGAGAATATGAAGGCATCGATGACTTTGACTTCTTTGGATCGCTTCTTCCAGTTATGAATTGAACACAATTGCGATGAATTCATGTCAACTGAAGAATAGTGAGCAATCATTTTGAATTCTGGTGCATGACTTGTGTCCCAAATTGGTCTTTAATTTTGTCACAAATAAAAAAAATTATTTAATTTATAGTGATTTAATTATTAGAGTAATTATAATATTTATTATTATTTAAACAGTAATATATGACTAATAATTTAATAATAAATTATATAATATAAGTTAAATAAATTTTTTAAAAATATTTATACAGATTATTACAACACTCGGTTTTCAGCAACTGAGCAAATAATATATTAAATTAATATTATTATTAATAAAATAATTTATTATTTAAATTTTTATATAGAAATAACCAAAATATTTACAATACTAGAATTAAAGTAATGTATTTTTATAGAGTTATAAAAACATTGAACTTTAAAATTTATTACCATATTTAATATACAGTATATTAATAAAACTTTTAATAAATATTTAAAATATAAAATTGATAAAAAAAATTTATAATATCATACCTGCTTATATAAATGAGATCTCGTACAACAAATTTAGTTGATGTCCAATTATTAATTAGCCATAAAATTGTCAAAAATATAATTAAGATAATTATAGTTATCTTAACTTTTCTATTAAAGTTTCTCATAGCATACCAATTATTAAATTGTTTAAAAAAATTAGCATCATTTCACTCTCACTCTCTCTTTATTATAATTTAGGTTAACTGATAATTTATATAACCTTAAAATGATAATATATAATATTTATCATCAAATATCAAACAAGTGAGTTTGCAAGTTCAAAATTTGAAAGTTTTTTTTTCAATTTTATTAATGATTATAATGATATATATATATATATATATATTTATTTATTTTTAAATTAGTCATTCAATTATAATTAAAAAATATTGTAAAATTATTGTACCGAAACCGTAGTCATAGAAATAACATGCAATCATTTCATATTATATAATGTATATCTATTAAATACTTATTTAAACAGGTATATACATACCGTATATACATATGTATATATATACCGGTACATTTACTTTATTATTATTATTATTAGACATAATAACACCTATTTAGTAAACTATTTATAACAAAACAAATTTAGTTTTTATGCCATAACAAATCATTAAACATTTTTTTTCATTACATTATCTGTGATTCACATATAAAAACTCTTTATTCAAACAATTATCTAATGATTTTATATTCATTGGATATTTTATTGTTAAATATCATATGAAAAATATGATGAAAGAACCGGACATTTGATAAATTTATGTATAGATTAGATATAATACTAATACAATGACACAACTTAATAATAATATTAGATAATAATATTTAAACAACAAGTGTTATTAGCAGATACTGTGTATGCGTTTATATTGTATGAAATAAAAAGTCTAAATATTCACCAAAAAAAAAAACTTTTCAATCACTAGAAAATAAATTATTATTCAAACTAACATTTTATAAAAATTATTAAAAAATTAAAAAAACTAACTAATTTTAACAACAAAATAAGCAAATGAACTAGCACATATTTTTATTATCAAATTTTCTAAATACTACACATAAAAGTATTTTCATAGTAAATATTTCTTTTAAAAAAATCATAGCAACGATAATAATAATAACAATTATTATCAATAGATATATTGAATATTATTGTTTACTTCAAAAAAAAAGTGTTACTAAAGATACCGACCAACAAAAAAAACCTATTTTACCAATAAATATAAAATAATAAGTTAATTTTATCAATAATTTTTAATTTAATCGCTTTAAATGCGTTAGATACTGTAGATTATTTTATATTATAAAATCTAATCATTGATTGCAATTAAATAGTCATTAACTATATAATAACAACTTTTAACATTAATTTTAATATTAACATAAATTTTATAAATCATTTATTTATTTTTTATAATAATGCTTAAAATTTATGTTAAATAACTACATTATACTGTTGTTATATAAATACATATAAAAGCATTCATTTGGTATTTTATTAACAGGTAATACTCCAGAGTCGACCGGTCGGACACTTTGTAAAAATATTTGTATAAAAGTTTGTATTACTGGTAATTGAATTTTAATTATTATTATTATTGTTGTCGAAAAAAATTTATTATTTAATTAGCAATCGATAAAAATATACAGAAATATATATTATAGCAAATAAAAAACAAATAAAATTTTGAATTTAAATCCATTTTTTTATAAAATACATAATTGAGTTGTTTTTACGCACAAAAACAGATGATTTGTATGACAAGATAGCAAAACACCACATATATAATAATATATAGTATATATAATGATTTGAAATAATAAATAATAATAGATTATTATAAAAAAACCTATAATTAGTGATTACAAAAATGTATTTAATTTAATTGATTGCATTTGTCTCAATAGTATTAAAAAAGATTTAATTTAACTAAAAAACCAAATCATGAACTCTTCTTGTCTTTATCGGCGGTGTCAGCCTTTGTYGGAACCGTTGAGTTCACGTTTTGAGTGCTTTGTGGCGAAGGCTCACTAAAAATCAATACAAAATCAAAMCATTAATTATTATAAAAAAACTTTAAATACTTAAATAATTACAATTTACTGCTTTATTATAGAYAAAACTCATACCTTTTACTAGAGTCTGGTTTATCRTCMGATGTTTTACTAGCATCCGCTTCGGTAGACTCGGGTATCGGTTCAGTGGTAGTGGCCTTCTTGTCATTTGCATCAGCAGTTGAMTCATCCTTTTTATCGGATRCCTTGTCTTTACTATCATTAGTATTGTTAGCGTTCGTCGAAGCGTTTAAATTACTATTTGCCTCTACTTTTGACTTCTTAGCCTTTGGCTTATGAGATCTATTATCACGTCTGCCATCGCCTTCATCTTCCGAATCTGACATTTCATCTTCTCTGGCAATTCGCTTCTCCGAAGCTCTGATACTAATGCGTTCGTCGGCGTCCTGTTTGTCTTCATCATCACTTTCCTGGTCGATGGCGTCTTCAGGTATGGGCTGCATTTGAACGCCCGGCGCGTGCGGAAGCATTCGCAGGTTTTCAAACAAACGAGTCTTGATTTTCTCGAGATATTCACTTGAATTTTGATTTGTCATATTTGATGGACTGATGTGTAACTTAAAATCGGGTCCAAAATATTCAAAGTAGTCATTGTATGGCAGTTCTGGGATTCAATGAAGTAAATGATTTAATATACGGTAAAACTTTAAATAAATACTTTTAAAAATCTTAATCTAAACAAACCATTTGCTATATCAGTGTTGAGGGCAACGGATGTTTCGTGAGTCCAACAACGGGCGACATTACGGATAGTATAGCCGCCGCCACCAACCAAAAGCAATGGTGTATTGAACTTCTTGACAAACTCCACGCACTTTCCGTGACCTTTAAGTGTCAAATTAAAACATCCGAGTCTATCGCCAGACAGTGAATCGGCACCGCACTGGAGGACAACAGCACTTGGCTGATACATCTCCATCACCTAATGGTAATCAAAGACATAATTTAGTAAAACTGAATCATAATTATCACAA
Source organism: Oppia nitens (assembly GCF_028296485.1). Classification (NCBI taxonomy): domain Eukaryota; kingdom Metazoa; phylum Arthropoda; class Arachnida; order Sarcoptiformes; family Oppiidae; genus Oppia; species Oppia nitens. The sequence continues at coordinate 1,797,857 of NW_026533199.1, forward strand.
TCAAACAAACCTTTGAGATGAGCGGTTGGAAAATGCTTTCGTAAGCGTCATCATCGATACCATCTCTTAGGGGAAAGTTGACCGCATAGTATTTGCCTTTTCCGGCGCCTATATCTCTAAGATCTCCAGTTCCTGGAAAATATTCTCCATACTTATGGAAAGAACAGGTCATCACTCTATCAGTAGTATAGAAAGCTTCTTCAACACCATCGCCGTGATGTATGTCAATATCAATGTAGAGAACTCTTTGGTGATATTTCAAGAGTTCAAGTATGGCCAACACTATGTCGTTGACATAACAAAAGCCCGATGCTTCAGATTTCTTGGCGTGATGTAGACCTCCCGCCCAATTGACAGCTATATCGGCCGCCTGTTTGTTAAGTTTGACAGCACCGGCAACTGAACCGCCGGTCGACAGCTGACAAAACTCGTAGAGACCATCAAAAACAGGACAATCTTCGCCGACATTGACTAATAATATTAAAACAACATATTTTGTTAACCAAAATGTTTTCATCCAAACCAAGTAATCCAAAAAAACTTACATCTTTGCATTTGTTTGTTGTATTCATTCATATTATCGGGTCTTATACTTCTCAAGAATCGGATGTAATCGTCGGAATGATATTTTGTCATCTCTTCTTGGGTGGCCTTATGTGGTCGCTATTAGTCAAACATAAAGAGAAATACAATTTTAGATCAGATGTATAAAACATTATTAGAAACACCACTTCAGAAACAATACACAAACAGACAGATAAAACTAATATCAAATAAATTACTAAAAATTTTATTTTATCACTAATTAAACAAATTATTATCAATCAATTAAAGACATACGTATAACAAACACAACAAAATTTATTCATTAAAATTAAAATTTAGTTATCAATTGGACAACAAATCGATGGCCTAATAGATCCACCGATGATTAAAAAAAGAAAACTTACATAGATTTCCATTTTTCTGTACAATCCATAGTTTAGGATCAGATTGTGTGCCATACGTATACGATGAGGTTTCATGGGATGTCCCTGACCATAGTAGTAGTTACCGATATCACCTAAAATAATAATAATAATAATAATATAATTTAAATTACATTATATATGATATACGATAGTATATTAATAGTTTTGTACGGATGCGGCACAAAATGTTAGCTACTCTATTGGGATACCGTAGACTAGTAGCCTAATATATTCTATAGCCTATACTTAAGCAATAGTAAGCGTCATTCACTGCTACTATTGCTAGCGCTATATAATATATACAGTGTACGGATGCCCACAATGGCAGACAACAAATTGAGCGCTCAGTGTATTAAAAAAATTTTTTGTATGGGATTTATATACTGAGAGACTATTATTATTATAATTAATTAGGAATTAAATAATAATAAGTAAATTAAAAAACTATTGCTATTTGGCTGACAATTCATTTAATGTAAACTAAATTAAATAACAAAAGATATCTCATCGGCGGTTAAATGGAGAAAAAGTGGACAATTTTCATACCGTCATAATAATAACAGACTCTTTTCTTGGATGCACCGCTTGAAGACATTGTTATCGGATGTGTTCAACGATCAACTGATGGCCAATAATAACAATTTGATGGTCCGGTCGGTCAGTCGACGTCGATGTTGCCGTTGATGGCCAGCGAAGGTCAGGCAATCAAAAAAGCAAATGTATTTCAAGTTAACCGCAAATACACTGAACTCTCATAAAGTGTCGACTCTTTTGAATTGAGAGAAGAAATGTTTGATTCATTCATTCAATACATTTGAAGTGTTTGTATAAACTGATAGACACTTGACTGAGACGACGACCACAGATGGCATTACCATCGATGACGTCAGACATGTGTTGATATTTATATAAATTTTAATTCAAGTTTTGAAGTTTGAAATCAATTGATCAGCAAAATTACAGCTGAAGAAGTAGTTCACTGATGAGTGCCTTAAGACAGGCGCTGATAATCGGCGGCTCCCGAGGTATCGGCTATTCGGTGGCCCAAAGATTTGCGGTATGAATGACTAACTCTTTGTCTTTTATTATTATTATTTTTTTAATAACATCTTTATCAGACGTCTGTATTTCATCTGATATTAGAAAAGTGGTTACAATATCACTATTGTCTCGAAAAATGAAGATAATGTTAACAAAAGTGTAAATCAATTGAGACAATGGTCTGAACAGAACAACAACAGTGTTGTTGTCAGTGGACAAGTCTGTGACATATCGAGACCCGAATCCATTGACAATTTTGTCAAAAGTTTAGACCAGAGTTTAGGCGCCGTTGAAGTGTTGGTGAATGCGGCGGCCGTTAATCGGGATAAACTACTAATGAGTACCACTGAAGATGTTGTCGATGACATTATTGAAACCAATCTCAAGGGAACCATATTTATGTGTAAATCAGTTTTAAGACGAATGGTTAGACATAAAAAGGGATCCATTGTTAACATTGGTTAGGCATCTGTTTCTGTGGTCTCTGTTTTATTGTATATTTAAAATGATTTACTCTATAAATAGGTAGTGTTGTAGGACTGACCGGTAATAGAGGACAAACCATATACTCGGCCTCAAAGGCTGGACTCGTCGGGTTTACCAAATCGTTGGCCAAAGAGGTGGCACCGATCGGTGTTACTGTTAATCTAATAGCACCCGGTATTATATATACAGTATAAATACCCGTAAATTATATACTAATTAATAATTAAATTAATATTTGATTTAATTAAAGGTTTTGTCAAAACTGATATGACATCCAATATAATAATAAATCCGAAACCCGAAGATCTGATTCCAATGAGACGTATGGGTTCGCCACAAGAGATTGCCGAAGCCGTCTATTTTCTGGCCAATGCTTCCTATATTACCGGTGAAGTACTAATATGTGACGGAGGACTACATCTAGTCTTATAATTAATAATAAAATGATGTAAATAATTAATTTTGAATTAAAATAGAAATAAAATATAAACTTAACGTTAAATGTTTTTTAATTCTCCAGATAAGCGATTTATAATATGTAAAAATACTGTAAACGTATAAATATTTTACAAATATGTCATTTATTGTTAAACATTATTATTTTTTGCTTATTATAACCTTAATATAAAGTATATTATAAACAGTATATTTTATCTATTTATTTTGTATTTATTAAATTAAAATTATTTACGTAATAATTAAAAACGTAATAATAATTATTGTAAATAATTTGAATTAAGCTTTCAAATACAAACATTAGACATAGAGTAAAGACAATGTTTATTAGAATGGTTGCAAATTTGAATTAAGCTTTCAAATACAAACATTAGACATAGAGTAAAGACAATGTTTAGTAGAATGGTTGCAAATTTGAATTAAGCTTTCAAATACAAACATTAGACATAGAGTAAAGACAATGTTTATTAGAATGGTTGCAAATTTGAATTAAGCTTTCAAATACAAACATTAGACATAGAGTAAAGACAATGTTTATTAGAATGGTTGCAAATTTGAATTAAGCTTTCAAATACAAACATTAGACATAGAGTAAAGACAATGTTTAATAGAATGGTTGCAAATTTGAATTAAGCTTTCAAATACAAACATTAGACATAGAGTAAAGACAATGTTTAGTAGAATGGTTGCAAATTTGAATTAAGCTTTCAAATACAAACATTAGACATAGAGTAAAGACAATGTTTATTAGAATGGTTGCAAATTTGAATTAAGCTTTCAAATACAAACATTAGACATAGAGTAAAGACAATGTTTAGTAGAATGGTTGCAATTTGAATTAAGCTTTCAAATACAAACATTAGACATAGAGTAAAGACAATGTTTAATAGAATGGTTGCAAATTTGAATTAAGCTTTCAAATACAAACATTAGACATAGAGTAAAGACAATGTTTAGTAGAATGGTTGCAAATTTGAATTAAGCTTTCAAATACAAACATTAGACATAGAGTAAAGACAATGTTTATTAGAATGGTTGCAAATTTGAATTAAGCTATCAAATACAAACATTAGACATAGAGTAAAGACAATGTTTAGTAGAATGGTTGCAATTTGAATTAAGCTTTCAAATACAAACATTAGACATAGAGTAAAGACAATGTTTAGTAGAATGGTTGCAATTTGAATTAAGCTTTCAAATACAAACATTAGACATAGAGTAAAGACAATGTTTAGTAGAATGGTTGCAATTTGAATTAAGCTTTCAAATACAAACATTAGACATAGAGTAAAGACAATGTTTATTAGAATGGTTGCAAATTTGAATTAAGCTTTCAAATACAAACATTAGACATAGAGTAAAGACAATGTTTATTAGAATGGTTGCAAATTTGAATTAAGCTTTCAAATACAAACATTAGACATAGAGTAAAGACAATGTTTATTAGAATGGTTGCAAATTTGAATTAAGCTTTCAAATACAAACATTAGACATAGAGTAAAGATAATGTTTATTAGAATGGTTGCAAATTTGAATTAAGCTTTCAAATACAAACATTAGACATAGAGTAAAGACAATGTTTATTAGAATGGTTGCAAATTTGAATTAAGCTTTCAAATACAAACATTAGACATAGAGTAAAGACAATGTTTATTAGAATGGTTGCAAATTTGAATTAAGCTTTCAAATACAAACATTAGACATAGAGTAAAGACAATGTTTATTAGAATGGTTGCAAATTTGAATTAAGCTTTCAAATACAAACATTAGACATAGAGTAAAGACAATGTTTATTAGAATGGTTGCAAATTTGAATTAAGCTTTCAAATACAAACATTAGACATAGAGTAAAGACAATGTTTAATAGAATGGTTGCAAATTTGAATTAAGCTTTCAAATACAAACATTAGACATAGAGTAAAGACAATGTTTATTAGAATGGTTGCAAATTTGAATTAAGCTTTCAAATACAAACATTAGACATAGAGTAAAGACAATGTTTAATAGAATGGTTGCAAATTTGAATTAAGCTTTCAAATACAAACATTAGACATAGAGTAAAGACAATGTTTATTAGAATGGTTGCAAATTTGAATTAAGCTTTCAAATACAAACATTAGACATAGAGTAAAGACAATGTTTATTAGAATGGTTGCAAATTTGAATTAAGCTTTCAAATACAAACATTAGACATAGAGTAAAGACAATGTTTAGTAGAATGGTTGCAATTTGAATTAAGCTTTCAAATACAAACATTAGACATAGAGTAAAGACAATGTTTATTAGAATGGTTGCAATTTGAATTAAGCTTTCAAATACAAACATTAGACATAGAGTAAAGACAATGTTTATTAGAATGGTTGCAATTTGAATTAAGCTTTCAAATACAAACATTAGACATAGAGTAAAGACAATGTTTAGTAGAATGGTTGCAATTTGAATTAAGCTTTCAAATACAAACATTAGACATAGAGTAAAGACAATGTTTAGTAGAATGGTTGCAATTTGAATTAAGCTTTCAAATACAAACATTAGACATAGAGTAAAGACAATGTTTATTAGAATGGTTGCAAATTTGAATTAAGCTTTCAAATACAAACATTAGACATAGAGTAAAGACAATGTTTAGTAGAATGGTTGCAATTTGAATTAAGCTTTCAAATACAAACATTAGACATAGAGTAAAGACAATGTTTATTAGAATGGTTGCAAATTTGAATTAAGCTTTCAAATACAAACATTAGACATAGAGTAAAGACAATGTTTACTAGAATTGTTGCAAATTTGAATTAAGCTTTCAAATAATGGTTGCAAATTTGAATTAAGCTTTCAAATACAAACATTAGACATAGAGTAAAGACAATGTTTAATAGAATGGTTGCAAATTTGAATTAAGCTTTCAAATACAAACATTAGACATAGAGTAAAGACAATGTTTAATAGAATGGTTGCAAATTTGAATTAAGCTTTCAAATACAAACATTAGACATAGAGTAAAGACAATGTTTATTAGAATGGTTGCAAATTTGAATTAAGCTTTCAAATACAAACATTAGACATAGAGTAAAGACAATGTTTATTAGAATGGTTGCAAATTTGAATTAAGCTTTCAAATACAAACATTAGACATAGAGTAAAGACAATGTTTAGTAGAATGGTTGCAAATTTGAATTAAGCTTTCAAATACAAACATTAGACATAGAGTAAAGACAATGTTTAGTAGAATGGTTGCAAATTTGAATTAAGCTTTCAAATACAAACATTAGACATAGAGTAAAGACAATGTTTAATAGAATGGTTGCAAATTTGAATTAAGCTTTCAAATACAAACATTAGACATAGAGTAAAGACAATGTTTAGTAGAATGGTTGCAAATTTGAATTAAGCTTTCAAATACAAACATTAGACATAGAGTAAAGACAATGTTTATTAGAATGGTTGCAAATTTGAATTAAGCTTTCAAATACAAACATTAGACATAGAGTAAAGACAATGTTTAGTAGAATGGTTGCAATTTGAATTAAGCTTTCAAATACAAACATTAGACATAGAGTAAAGACAATGTTTAGTAGAATGGTTGCAAATTTGAATTAAGCTTTCAAATACAAACATTAGACATAGAGTAAAGACAATGTTTAGTAGAATGGTTGCAAATTTGAATTAAGCTTTCAAATACAAACATTAGACATAGAGTAAAGACAATGTTTATTAGAATGGTTGCAAATTTGAATTAAGCTTTCAAATACAAACATTAGACATAGAGTAAAGACAATGTTTATTAGAATGGTTGCAAATTTGAATTAAGCTTTCAAATACAAACATTAGACATAGAGTAAAGACAATGTTTATTAGAATGGTTGCAAATTTGAATTAAGCTTTCAAATACAAACATTAGACATAGAGTAAAGACAATGTTTATTAGAATGGTTGCAAATTTGAATTAAGCTTTCAAATACAAACATTAGACATAGAGTAAAGACAATGTTTATTAGAATGGTTGCAAATTTGAATTAAGCTTTCAAATACAAACATTAGACATAGAGTAAAGACAATGTTTATTAGAATGGTTGCAAATTTGAATTAAGCTTTCAAATACAAACATTAGACATAGAGTAAAGACAATGTTTATTAGAATGGTTGCAAATTTGAATTAAGCTTTCAAATACAAACATTAGACATAGAGTAAAGACAATGTTTATTAGAATGGTTGCAAATTTGAATTAAGCTTTCAAATACAAACATTAGACATAGAGTAAAGACAATGTTTAATAGAATGGTTGCAAATTTGAATTAAGCTTTCAAATACAAACATTAGACATAGAGTAAAGACAATGTTTATTAGAATGGTTGCAAATTTGAATTAAGCTTTCAAATACAAACATTAGACATAGAGTAAAGACAATGTTTATTAGAATGGTTGCAAATTTGAATTAAGCTTTCAAATACAAACATTAGACATAGAGTAAAGACAATGTTTATTAGAATGGTTGCAAATTTGAATTAAGCTTTCAAATACAAACATTAGACATAGAGTAAAGACAATGTTTAATAGAATGGTTGCAAATTTGAATTAAGCTTTCAAATACAAACATTAGACATAGAGTAAAGACAATGTTTATTAGAATGGTTGCAAATTTGAATTAAGCTTTCAAATACAAACATTAGACATAGAGTAAAGACAATGTTTATTAGAATGGTTGCAAATTTGAATTAAGCTTTCAAATACAAACATTAGACATAGAGTAAAGACAATGTTTATTAGAATGGTTGCAAATTTGAATTAAGCTTTCAAATACAAACATTAGACATAGAGTAAAGACAATGTTTATTAGAATGGTTGCAAATTTGAATTAAGCTTTCAAATACAAACATTAGACATAGAGTAAAGACAATGTTTATTAGAATGGTTGCAAATTTGAATTAAGCTTTCAAATACAAACATTAGACATAGAGTAAAGACAATGTTTAGTAGAATGGTTGCAAATTTGAATTAAGCTTTCAAATACAAACATTAGACATAGAGTAAAGACAATGTTTATTAGAATGGTTGCAAATTTGAATTAAGCTTTCAAATACAAACATTAGACATAGAGTAAAGACAATGTTTATTAGAATGGTTGCAAATTTGAATTAAGCTTTCAAATACAAACATTAGACATAGAGTAAAGACAATGTTTAATAGAATGGTTGCAAATTTGAATTAAGCTTTCAAATACAAACATTAGACATAGAGTAAAGACAATGTTTATTAGAATGGTTGCAAATTTGAATTAAGCTTTCAAATACAAACATTAGACATAGAGTAAAGACAATGTTTATTAGAATGGTTGCAAATTTGAATTAAGCTTTCAAATACAAACATTAGACATAGAGTAAAGACAATGTTTATTAGAATGGTTGCAAATTTGAATTAAGCTTTCAAATACAAACATTAGACATAGAGTAAAGACAATGTTTAATAGAATGGTTGCAAATTTGAATTAAGCTTTCAAATACAAACATTAGACATAGAGTAAAGACAATGTTTATTAGAATGGTTGCAAATTTGAATTAAGCTTTCAAATACAAACATTAGACATAGAGTAAAGACAATGTTTATTAGAATGGTTGCAAATTTGAATTAAGCTTTCAAATACAAACATTAGACATAGAGTAAAGACAATGTTTATTAGAATGGTTGCAAATTTGAATTAAGCTTTCAAATACAAACATTAGACATAGAGTAAAGACAATGTTTATAGAATGGTTGCAAATTTGAATTAAGCTTTCAAATACAAACATTAGACATAGAGTAAAGACAATGTTTATTAGAATGGTTGCAAATTTGAATTAAGCTTTCAAATACAAACATTAGACATAGAGTAAAGACAATGTTTAGTAGAATGGTTGCAAATTTGAATTAAGCTTTCAAATACAAACATTAGACATAGAGTAAAGACAATGTTTAGTAGAATGGTTGCAAATTTGAATTAAGCTTTCAAATACAAACATTAGACATAGAGTAAAGACAATGTTTAGTAGAATTGCAAATTTGAATTAAGCTTTCAAATACAAACATTAGACATAGAGTAAAGACAATGTTTATTAGAATGGTTGCAAATTTGAATTAAGCTTTCAAATACAAACATTAGACATAGAGTAAAGACAATGTTTATTAGAATGGTTGCAAATTTGAATTAAGCTTTCAAATACAAACATTAGACATAGAGTAAAGACAATGTTTATTAGAATGGTTGCAAATTTGAATTAAGCTTTCAAATACAAACATTAGACATAGAGTAAAGACAATGTTTATTAGAATGGTTGCAAATTTGAATTAAGCTTTCAAATACAAACATTAGACATAGAGTAAAGACAATGTTTATTAGAATGGTTGCAAATTTGAATTAAGCTTTCAAATACAAACATTAGACATAGAGTAAAGACAATGTTTATTAGAATGGTTGCAAATTTGAATTAAGCTTTCAAATACAAACATTAGACATAGAGTAAAGACAATGTTTATTAGAATGGTTGCAAATTTGAATTAAGCTTTCAAATACAAACATTAGACATAGAGTAAAGACAATGTTTAGTAGAATGGTTGCAAATTTGAATTAAGCTTTCAAATACAAACATTAGACATAGAGTAAAGACAATGTTTAATAGAATTGTTGCAAATTTGAATTAAGCTTTCAAATACAAACATTAGACATAGAGTAAAGACAATGTTTAATAGAATGGTTGCAAATTTGAATTAAGCTTTCAAATACAAACATTAGACATAGAGTAAAGACAATGTTTAATAGAATTGTTGCAAATTTGAATTAAGCTTTCAAATACAAACATTAGACATAGAGTAAAGACAATGTTTATTAGAATGGTTGCAAATTTGAATTAAGCTTTCAAATACAAACATTAGACATAGAGTAAAGACAATGTTTAGTAGAATGGTTGCAAATTTGAATTAAGCTTTCAAATACAAACATTAGACATAGAGTAAAGACAATGTTTATTAGAATGGTTGCAAATTTGAATTAAGCTTTCAAATACAAACATTAGACATAGAGTAAAGACAATGTTTAATAGAATTGTTGCAAATTTGAATTAAGCTTTCAAATACAAACATTAGACATAGAGTAAAGACAATGTTTAATAGAATTGTTGCAAATTTGAATTAAGCTTTCAAATACAAACATTAGACATAGAGTAAAGACAATGTTTAATAGAATGGTTGCAAATTTGAATTAAGCTTTCAAATACAAACATTAGACATAGAGTAAAGACAATGTTTATTAGAATGGTTGCAAATTTGAATTAAGCTTTCAAATACAAACATTAGACATAGAGTAAAGACAATGTTTAATAGAATTGTTGCAAATTTGAATTAAGCTTTCAAATACAAACATTAGACATAGAGTAAAGACAATGTTTAATAGAATTGTTGCAAATTTGAATTAAGCTTTCAAATACAAACATTAGACATAGAGTAAAGACAATGTTTAATAGAATTGTTGCAAATTTGAATTAAGCTTTCAAATACAAACATTAGACATAGAGTAAAGACAATGTTTAATAGAATTGTTGCAAATTTGAATTAAGCTTTCAAATACAAACATTAGACATAGAGTAAAGACAATGTTTAATAGAATTGTTGCAAATTTGAATTAAGCTTTCAAATACAAACATTAGACATAGAGTAAAGACAATGTTTAATAGAATTGTTGCAAATTTGAATTAAGCTTTCAAATACAAACATTAGACATAGAGTAAAGACAATGTTTAATAGAATTGTTGCAAATTTGAATTAAGCTTTCAAATACAAACATTAGACATAGAGTAAAGACAATGTTTAATAGAATTGTTGCAAATTTGAATTAAGCTTTCAAATACAAACATTAGACATAGAGTAAAGACAATGTTTAATAGAATTGTTGCAAATTTGAATTAAGCTTTCAAATACAAACATTAGACATAGAGTAAAGACAATGTTTAATAGAATTGTTGCAAATTTGAATTAAGCTTTCAAATACAAACATTAGACATAGAGTAAAGACAATGTTTAATAGAATTGTTGCAAATTTGAATTAAGCTTTCAAATACAAACATTAGACATAGAGTAAAGACAATGTTTAATAGAATTGTTGCAAATTTGAATTAAGCTTTCAAATACAAACATTAGACATAGAGTAAAGACAATGTTTAATAGAATTGTTGCAAATTTGAATTAAGCTTTCAAATACAAACATTAGACATAGAGTAAAGACAATGTTTAATAGAATTGTTGCAAATTTGAATTAAGCTTTCAAATACAAACATTAGACATAGAGTAAAGACAATGTTTAATAGAATTGTTGCAAATTTGAATTAAGCTTTCAAATACAAACATTAGACATAGAGTAAAGACAATGTTTAATAGAATTGTTGCAAATTTGAATTAAGCTTTCAAATACAAACATTAGACATAGAGTAAAGACAATGTTTAATAGAATTGTTGCAAATTTGAATTAAGCTTTCAAATACAAACATTAGACATAGAGTAAAGACAATGTTTAATAGAATTGTTGCAAATTTGAATTAAGCTTTCAAATACAAACATTAGACATAGAGTAAAGACAATGTTTAATAGAATTGTTGCAAATTTGAATTAAGCTTTCAAATACAAACATTAGACATAGAGTAAAGACAATGTTTAATAGAATGGTTGCAAATTTGAATTAAGCTTTCAAATACAAACATTAGACATAGAGTAAAGACAATGTTTATAGAATGGTTGCAAATTTGAATTAAGCTTTCAAATACAAACATTAGACATAGAGTAAAGACAATGTTTAATAGAATTGTTGCAAATTTGAATTAAGCTTTCAAATACAAACATTAGACATAGAGTAAAGACAATGTTTAATAGAATTGTTGCAATTGCTTTCAAATACAAACATTTTAAAGACAATGTTTAATAGAATTGTTGCAAATTTGAATTAAGCTTTCAAATACAAACATTAGACATAGAGTAAAGACAATGTTTAATAGAATTGTTGCAAATTTGAATTAAGCTTTCAAATACAAACATTAGACATAGAGTAAAGACAATGTTTAATAGAATTGTTGCAAATTTGAATTAAGCTTTCAAATACAAACATTAGACATAGAGTAAAGACAAAGTTTAATAGAATGGTTGCAAATTTGAATTAAGCTTTCAAATACAAACATTAGACATAAAGACAATGTTTAATAGAACAATGCTTTCAAATACAAACATTATAGAGTAGAATAGAATTGTTGCAAATTTGAATTAAGCTTTCAAATACAAACATTAGACATAGAGTAAAGACAATGTTTAATAGAATTGTTGCAAATTTGAATTAAGCTTTCAAATACAAACATTAGACATAGAGTAAAGACAATGTTTAATAGAATTGTTGCAAATTTGAATTAAGCTTTCAAATACAAACATTAGACATAGAGTAAAGACAATGTTTAATAGAATTGTTGCAAATTTGAATTAAGCTTTCAAATACAAACATTAGACATAGAGTAAAGACAATGTTTAATAGAATTGTTGCAAATTTGAATTAAGCTTTCAAATACAAACATTAGACATAGAGTAAAGACAATGTTTAATAGAATTGTTGCAAATTTGAATTAAGCTTTCAAATACAAACATTAGACATAGAGTAAAGACAATGTTTAATAGAATTGTTGCAAATTTGAATTAAGCTTTCAAATACAAACATTAGACATAGAGTAAAGACAATGTTTAATAGAATTGTTGCAAATTTGAATTAAGCTTTCAAATACAAACATTAGACATAGAGTAAAGACAATGTTTAATAGAATTGTTGCAAATTTGAATTAAGCTTTCAAATACAAACATTAGACATAGAGTAAAGACAATGTTTAATAGAATTGTTGCAAATTTGAATTAAGCTTTCAAATACAAACATTAGACATAGAGTAAAGACAATGTTTAATAGAATTGTTGCAAATTTGAATTAAGCTTTCAAATACAAACATTAGACATAGAGTAAAGACAATGTTTAATAGAATTGTTGCAAATTTGAATTAAGCTTTCAAATACAAACATTAGACATAGAGTAAAGACAATGTTTAATAGAATTGTTGCAAATTTGAATTAAGCTTTCAAATACAAACATTAGACATAGAGTAAAGACAATGTTTAATAGAATTGTTGCAAATTTGAATTAAGCTTTCAAATACAAACATTAGACATAGAGTAAAGACAATGTTTAATAGAATTGTTGCAAATTTGAATTAAGCTTTCAAATACAAACATTAGACATAGAGTAAAGACAATGTTTAATAGAATTGTTGCAAATTTGAATTAAGCTTTCAAATACAAACATTAGACATAGAGTAAAGACAATGTTTAATAGAATTGTTGCAAATTTGAATTAAGCTTTCAAATACAAACATTAGACATAGAGTAAAGACAATGTTTACTAGAATGTTGCAAATTTGAATTAAGCTTTCAAATACAAACATTAGACATAGAGTAAAGACAATGTTTAGTAAAATGGGTGCAAATTTGAATTAAGCTTTCAAATACAAACATTAGACATAGAGTAAAGACAATGTTTAATAGAATTGTTGCAAATTTGAATTAAGCTTTCAAATACAAACATTAGACATAGAGTAAAGACAATGTTTAATAGAATTGTTGCAAATTTGAATTAAGCTTTCAAATACAAACATTAGACATAGAGTAAAGACAATGTTTAATAGAATGGTTGCAAATTTGAATTAAGCTTTCAAATACAAACATTAGACATAGAGTAAAGACAAAGTTTAATAGAATGGTTGCAAATTTGAATTAAGCTTTCAAATACAAACATTAGACATAGAGTAAAGACAATGTTTAKTAGAATGGWTGCAAATTTGAATTAAGCTTTCAAATACAAACATTAGACATAGAGTAAAGACAATGTTTAATAGAATGGTTGCAAATTTGAATTAAGCTTTCAAATACAAACATTAGACATAGAGTAAAGACAATGTTTAATAGAATTGTTGCAAATTTGAATTAAGCTTTCAAATACAAACATTAGACATAGAGTAAAGACAATGTTTAATAGAATGGTTGCAAATTTGAATTAAGCTTTCAAATACAAACATTAGACATAGAGTAAAGACAATGTTTATAGAATTGTTGCAAATTTGAATTAAGCTTTCAAATACAAACATTAGACATAGAGTAAAGACAATGTTTAATAGAATGTTGCAAATTTGAATTAAGCTTTCAAATACAAACATTAGACATAGAGTAAAGACAATGTTTAATAGAATTGTTGCAAATTTGAATTAAGCTTTCAAATACAAACATTAGACATAGAGTAAAGACAATGTTTAATAGAATGTTGCAAATTTGAATTAAGCTTTCAAATACAAACATTAGACATAGAGTAAAGACAATGTTTACTATAATGGKTGCAAATTTGAATTAAGCTTTCAAATACAAACATTAGACATAGAGTAAAGACAATGTTTAATAGAATTGTTGCAAATTTGAATTAAGCTTTCAAATACAAACATTAGACATAGAGTAAAGACAATGTTTAATAGAATTGTTGCAAATTTGAATTAAGCTTTCAAATACAAACATTAGACATAGAGTAAAGACAATGTTTAATAGAATTGTTGCAAATTTGAATTAAGCTTTCAAATACAAACATTAGACATAGAGTAAAGACAATGTTTAATAGAATTGTTGCAAATTTGAATTAAGCTTTCAAATACAAACATTAGACATAGAGTAAAGACAATGTTTAATAGAATTGTTGCAAATTTGAATTAAGCTTTCAAATACAAACATTAGACATAGAGTAAAGACAATGTTTAATAGAATTGTTGCAAATTTGAATTAAGCTTTCAAATACAAACATTAGACATAGAGTAAAGACAATGTTTAATAGAATTGTTGCAAATTTGAATTAAGCTTTCAAATACAAACATTAGACATAGAGTAAAGACAATGTTTAATAGAATTGTTGCAAATTTGAATTAAGCTTTCAAATACAAACATTAGACATAGAGTAAAGACAATGTTTAATAGAATTGTTGCAAATTTGAATTAAGCTTTCAAATACAAACATTAGACATAGAGTAAAGACAATGTTTAATAGAATTGTTGCAAATTTGAATTAAGCTTTCAAATACAAACATTAGACATAGAGTAAAGACAATGTTTAATAGAATTGTTGCAAATTTGAATTAAGCTTTCAAATACAAACATTAGACATAGAGTAAAGACAATGTTTAATAGAATTGTTGCAAATTTGAATTAAGCTTTCAAATACAAACATTAGACATAGAGTAAAGACAATGTTTAATAGAATTGTTGCAAATTTGAATTAAGCTTTCAAATACAAACATTAGACATAGAGTAAAGACAATGTTTAATAGAATTGTTGCAAATTTGAATTAAGCTTTCAAATACAAACATTAGACATAGAGTAAAGACAATGTTTAATAGAATTGTTGCAAATTTGAATTAAGCTTTCAAATACAAACATTAGACATAGAGTAAAGACAATGTTTAATAGAATTGTTGCAAATTTGAATTAAGCTTTCAAATACAAACATTAGACATAGAGTAAAGACAATGTTTAATAGAATTGTTGCAAATTTGAATTAAGCTTTCAAATACAAACATTAGACATAGAGTAAAGACAATGTTTAATAGAATTGTTGCAAATTTGAATTAAGCTTTCAAATACAAACATTAGACATAGAGTAAAGACAATGTTTAATAGAATTGTTGCAAATTTGAATTAAGCTTTCAAATACAAACATTAGACATAGAGTAAAGACAATGTTTAATAGAATTGTTGCAAATTTGAATTAAGCTTTCAAATACAAACATTAGACATAGAGTAAAGACAATGTTTAATAGAATTGTTGCAAATTTGAATTAAGCTTTCAAATACAAACATTAGACATAGAGTAAAGACAATGTTTAATAGAATTGTTGCAAATTTGAATTATTCAAATACAAACATTAGACATAGAGTAAAGACAATGTTTAATAGAATTGTTGCAAATTTGAATTAAGCTTTCAAATACAAACATTAGACATAGAGTAAAGACAATGTTTAATAGAATTGTTGCAAATTTGAATTAAGCTTTCAAATACAAACATTAGACATAGAGTAAAGACAATGTTTAATAGAATTGTTGCAAATTTGAATTAAGCTTTCAAATACAAACATTAGACATAGAGTAAAGACAATGTTTAATAGAATTGTTGCAAATTTGAATTAAGCTTTCAAATACAAACATTAGACATAGAGTAAAGACAATGTTTAATAGAATTGTTGCAAATTTGAATTAAGCTTTCAAATACAAACATTAGACATAGAGTAAAGACAATGTTTAATAGAATTGTTGCAAATTTGAATTAAGCTTTCAAATACAAACATTAGACATAGAGTAAAGACAATGTTTAATAGAATTGTTGCAAATTTGAATTAAGCTTTCAAATACAAACATTAGACATAGAGTAAAGACAATGTTTAATAGAATTGTTGCAAATTTGAATTAAGCTTTCAAATACAAACATTAGACATAGAGTAAAGACAATGTTTATAGAATTGTTGCAAATTTGAATTAAGCTTTCAAATACAAACATTAGACATAGAGTAAAGACAATGTTTATTAGAATGGTTGCAAATTTGAATTAAGCTTTCAAATACAAACATTAGACATAGAGTAAAGACAATGTTTAATAGAATTGTTGCAAATTTGAATTAAGCTTTCAAATACAAACATTAGACATAGAGTAAAGACAATGTTTAATAGAATTGTTGCAAATTTGAATTAAGCTTTCAAATACAAACATTAGACATAGAGTAAAGACAATGTTTAATAGAATTGTTGCAAATTTGAATTAAGCTTTCAAATACAAACATTAGACATAGAGTAAAGACAATGTTTAATAGAATTGTTGCAAATTTGAATTAAGCTTTCAAATACAAACATTAGACATAGAGTAAAGACAATGTTTAATAGAATTGTTGCAAATTTGAATTAAGCTTTCAAATACAAACATTAGACATAGAGTAAAGACAATGTTTAATAGAATGGTTGCAAATTTGAATTAAGCTTTCAAATACAAACATTAGACATAGAGTAAAGACAATGTTTAATAGAATGGTTGCAAATTTGAATTAAGCTTTCAAATACAAACATTAGACATAGAGTAAAGACAATGTTTAATAGAATGGTTGCAAATTTGAATTAAGCTTTCAAATACAAACATTAGACATAGAGTAAAGACAATGTTTAATAGAATGGTTGCAAATTTGAATTAAGCTTTCAAATACAAACATTAGACATAGAGTAAAGACAATGTTTAATAGAATGGTTGCAAATTTGAATTAAGCTTTCAAATACAAACATTAGACATAGAGTAAAGACAATGTTTAATAGAATGGTTGCAAATTTGAATTAAGCTTTCAAATACAAACATTAGACATAGAGTAAAGACAATGTTTATTAGAATGGTTGCAAATTTGAATTAAGCTTTCAAATACAAACATTAGACATAGAGTAAAGACAATGTTTAATAGAATTGTTGCAAATTTGAATTAAGCTTTCAAATACAAACATTAGACATAGAGTAAAGACAATGTTTAATAGAATTGTTGCAAATTTGAATTAAGCTTTCAAATACAAACATTAGACATAGAGTAAAGACAATGTTTAATAGAATTGTTGCAAATTTGAATTAAGCTTTCAAATACAAACATTAGACATAGAGTAAAGACAATGTTTAATAGAATGGTTGCAAATTTGAATTAAGCTTTCAAATACAAACATTAGACATAGAGTAAAGACAATGTTTATTAGAATGGTTGCAAATTTGAATTAAGCTTTCAAATACAAACATTAGACATAGAGTAAAGACAATGTTTATTAGAATGGTTGCAAATTTGAATTAAGCTTTCAAATACAAACATTAGACATAGAGTAAAGACAATGTTTAATAGAATGGTTGCAAATTTGAATTAAGCTTTCAAATACAAACATTAGACATAGAGTAAAGACAATGTTTAATAGAATGGTTGCAAATTTGAATTAAGCTTTCAAATACAAACATTAGACATAGAGTAAAGACAATGTTTATTAGAATGGTTGCAAATTTGAATTAAGCTTTCAAATACAAACATTAGACATAGAGTAAAGACAATGTTTATTAGAATGGTTGCAAATTTGAATTAAGCTTTCAAATACAAACATTAGACATAGAGTAAAGACAATGTTTATTAGAATGGTTGCAAATTTGAATTAAGCTTTCAAATACAAACATTAGACATAGAGTAAAGACAATGTTTAATAGAATGGTTGCAAATTTGAATTAAGCTTTCAAATACAAACATTAGACATAGAGTAAAGACAATGTTTAATAGAATGGTTGCAAATTTGAATTAAGCTTTCAAATACAAACATTAGACATAGAGTAAAGACAATGTTTATTAGAATGGTTGCAAATTTGAATTAAGCTTTCAAATACAAACATTAGACATAGAGTAAAGACAATGTTTATTAGAATGGTTGCAAATTTGAATTAAGCTTTCAAATACAAACATTAGACATAGAGTAAAGACAATGTTTATTAGAATGGTTGCAAATTTGAATTAAGCTTTCAAATACAAACATTAGACATAGAGTAAAGACAATGTTTATTAGAATGGTTGCAAATTTGAATTAAGCTTTCAAATACAAACATTAGACATAGAGTAAAGACAATGTTTATTAGAATGGTTGCAAATTTGAATTAAGCTTTCAAATACAAACATTAGACATAGAGTAAAGACAATGTTTATTAGAATGGTTGCAAATTTGAATTAAGCTTTCAAATACAAACATTAGACATAGAGTAAAGACAATGTTTATTAGAATGGTTGCAAATTTGAATTAAGCTTTCAAATACAAACATTAGACATAGAGTAAAGACAATGTTTATTAGAATGGTTGCAAATTTGAATTAAGCTTTCAAATACAAACATTAGACATAGAGTAAAGACAATGTTTATTAGAATGGTTGCAAATTTGAATTAAGCTTTCAAATACAAACATTAGACATAGAGTAAAGACAATGTTTATTAGAATGGTTGCAAATTTGAATTAAGCTTTCAAATACAAACATTAGACATAGAGTAAAGACAATGTTTATTAGAATGGTTGCAAATTTGAATTAAGCTTTCAAATACAAACATTAGACATAGAGTAAAGACAATGTTTATTAGAATGGTTGCAAATTTGAATTAAGCTTTCAAATACAAACATTAGACATAGAGTAAAGACAATGTTTAATAGAATGGTTGCAAATTTGAATTAAGCTTTCAAATACAAACATTAGACATAGAGTAAAGACAATGTTTATTAGAATGGTTGCAAATTTGAATTAAGCTTTCAAATACAAACATTAGACATAGAGTAAAGACAATGTTTATTAGAATGGTTGCAAATTTGAATTAAGCTTTCAAATACAAACATTAGACATAGAGTAAAGACAATGTTTATTAGAATGGTTGCAAATTTGAATTAAGCTTTCAAATACAAACATTAGACATAGAGTAAAGACAATGTTTAATAGAATGGTTGCAAATTTGAATTAAGCTTTCAAATACAAACATTAGACATAGAGTAAAGACAATGTTTATTAGAATGGTTGCAAATTTGAATTAAGCTTTCAAATACAAACATTAGACATAGAGTAAAGACAATGTTTATTAGAATGGTTGCAAATTTGAATTAAGCTTTCAAATACAAACATTAGACATAGAGTAAAGACAATGTTTATTAGAATGGTTGCAAATTTGAATTAAGCTTTCAAATACAAACATTAGACATAGAGTAAAGACAATGTTTATTAGAATGGTTGCAAATTTGAATTAAGCTTTCAAATACAAACATTAGACATAGAGTAAAGACAATGTTTATTAGAATGGTTGCAAATTTGAATTAAGCTTTCAAATACAAACATTAGACATAGAGTAAAGACAATGTTTATTAGAATGGTTGCAAATTTGAATTAAGCTTTCAAATACAAACATTAGACATAGAGTAAAGACAATGTTTAATAGAATGGTTGCAAATTTGAATTAAGCTTTCAAATACAAACATTAGACATAGAGTAAAGACAATGTTTAATAGAATGGTTGCAAATTTGAATTAAGCTTTCAAATACAAACATTAGACATAGAGTAAAGACAATGTTTATTAGAATGGTTGCAAATTTGAATTAAGCTTTCAAATACAAACATTAGACATAGAGTAAAGACAATGTTTATTAGAATGGTTGCAAATTTGAATTAAGCTTTCAAATACAAACATTAGACATAGAGTAAAGACAATGTTTATTAGAATGGTTGCAAATTTGAATTAAGCTTTCAAATACAAACATTAGACATAGAGTAAAGACAATGTTTATTAGAATGGTTGCAAATTTGAATTAAGCTTTCAAATACAAACATTAGACATAGAGTAAAGACAATGTTTATTAGAATGGTTGCAAATTTGAATTAAGCTTTCAAATACAAACATTAGACATAGAGTAAAGACAATGTTTATTAGAATGGTTGCAAATTTGAATTAAGCTTTCAAATACAAACATTAGACATAGAGTAAAGACAATGTTTATTAGAATGGTTGCAAATTTGAATTAAGCTTTCAAATACAAACATTAGACATAGAGTAAAGACAATGTTTATTAGAATGGTTGCAAATTTGAATTAAGCTTTCAAATACAAACATTAGACATAGAGTAAAGACAATGTTTATTAGAATGGTTGCAAATTTGAATTAAGCTTTCAAATACAAACATTAGACATAGAGTAAAGACAATGTTTATTAGAATGGTTGCAAATTTGAATTAAGCTTTCAAATACAAACATTAGACATAGAGTAAAGACAATGTTTATTAGAATGGTTGCAAATTTGAATTAAGCTTTCAAATACAAACATTAGACATAGAGTAAAGACAATGTTTATTAGAATGGTTGCAAATTTGAATTAAGCTTTCAAATACAAACATTAGACATAGAGTAAAGACAATGTTTATTAGAATGGTTGCAAATTTGAATTAAGCTTTCAAATACAAACATTAGACATAGAGTAAAGACAATGTTTATTAGAATGGTTGCAAATTTGAATTAAGCTTTCAAATACAAACATTAGACATAGAGTAAAGACAATGTTTATTAGAATGGTTGCAAATTTGAATTAAGCTTTCAAATACAAACATTAGACATAGAGTAAAGACAATGTTTAATAGAATGGTTGCAAATTTGAATTAAGCTTTCAAATACAAACATTAGACATAGAGTAAAGACAATGTTTATTAGAATGGTTGCAAATTTGAATTAAGCTTTCAAATACAAACATTAGACATAGAGTAAAGACAATGTTTATTAGAATGGTTGCAAATTTGAATTAAGCTTTCAAATACAAACATTAGACATAGAGTAAAGACAATGTTTATTAGAATGGTTGCAAATTTGAATTAAGCTTTCAAATACAAACATTAGACATAGAGTAAAGACAATGTTTATTAGAATGGTTGCAAATTTGAATTAAGCTTTCAAATACAAACATTAGACATAGAGTAAAGACAATGTTTATTAGAATGGTTGCAAATTTGAATTAAGCTTTCAAATACAAACATTAGACATAGAGTAAAGACAATGTTTATTAGAATGGTTGCAAATTTGAATTAAGCTTTCAAATACAAACATTAGACATAGAGTAAAGACAATGTTTAATAGAATGGTTGCAAATTTGAATTAAGCTTTCAAATACAAACATTAGACATAGAGTAAAGACAATGTTTATTAGAATGGTTGCAAATTTGAATTAAGCTTTCAAATACAAACATTAGACATAGAGTAAAGACAATGTTTATAGAATGGTTGCAAATTTGAATTAAGCTTTCAAATACAAACATTAGACATAGAGTAAAGACAATGTTTATTAGAATGGTTGCAAATTTGAATTAAGCTTTCAAATACAAACATTAGACATAGAGTAAAGACAATGTTTATTAGAATGGTTGCAAATTTGAATTAAGCTTTCAAATACAAACATTAGACATAGAGTAAAGACAATGTTTATTAGAATGGTTGCAAATTTGAATTAAGCTTTCAAATACAAACATTAGACATAGAGTAAAGACAATGTTTATTAGAATGGTTGCAAATTTGAATTAAGCTTTCAAATACAAACATTAGACATAGAGTAAAGACAATGTTTATTAGAATGGTTGCAAATTTGAATTAAGCTTTCAAATACAAACATTAGACATAGAGTAAAGACAATGTTTATTAGAATGGTTGCAAATTTGAATTAAGCTTTCAAATACAAACATTAGACATAGAGTAAAGACAATGTTTATTAGAATGGTTGCAAATTTGAATTAAGCTTTCAAATACAAACATTAGACATAGAGTAAAGACAATGTTTATTAGAATGGTTGCAAATTTGAATTAAGCTTTCAAATACAAACATTAGACATAGAGTAAAGACAATGTTTATTAGAATGGTTGCAAATTTGAATTAAGCTTTCAAATACAAACATTAGACATAGAGTAAAGACAATGTTTATTAGAATGGTTGCAAATTTGAATTAAGCTTTCAAATACAAACATTAGACATAGAGTAAAGACAATGTTTATTAGAATGGTTGCAAATTTGAATTAAGCTTTCAAATACAAACATTAGACATAGAGTAAAGACAATGTTTATTAGAATGGTTGCAAATTTGAATTAAGCTTTCAAATACAAACATTAGACATAGAGTAAAGACAATGTTTAATAGAATGGTTGCAAATTTGAATTAAGCTTTCAAATACAAACATTAGACATAGAGTAAAGACAATGTTTATTAGAATGGTTGCAAATTTGAATTAAGCTTTCAAATACAAACATTAGACATAGAGTAAAGACAATGTTTATTAGAATGGTTGCAAATTTGAATTAAGCTTTCAAATACAAACATTAGACATAGAGTAAAGACAATGTTTATTAGAATGGTTGCAAATTTGAATTAAGCTTTCAAATACAAACATTAGACATAGAGTAAAGACAATGTTTATTAGAATGGTTGCAAATTTGAATTAAGCTTTCAAATACAAACATTAGACATAGAGTAAAGACAATGTTTATTAGAATGGTTGCAAATTTGAATTAAGCTTTCAAATACAAACATTAGACATAGAGTAAAGACAATGTTTATTAGAATGGTTGCAAATTTGAATTAAGCTTTCAAATACAAACATTAGACATAGAGTAAAGACAATGTTTATTAGAATGGTTGCAAATTTGAATTAAGCTTTCAAATACAAACATTAGACATAGAGTAAAGACAATGTTTATTAGAATGGTTGCAAATTTGAATTAAGCTTTCAAATACAAACATTAGACATAGAGTAAAGACAATGTTTATTAGAATGGTTGCAAATTTGAATTAAGCTTTCAAATACAAACATTAGACATAGAGTAAAGACAATGTTTATTAGAATGGTTGCAAATTTGAATTAAGCTTTCAAATACAAACATTAGACATAGAGTAAAGACAATGTTTATTAGAATGGTTGCAAATTTGAATTAAGCTTTCAAATACAAACATTAGACATAGAGTAAAGACAATGTTTATTAGAATGGTTGCAAATTTGAATTAAGCTTTCAAATACAAACATTAGACATAGAGTAAAGACAATGTTTATTAGAATGGTTGCAAATTTGAATTAAGCTTTCAAATACAAACATTAGACATAGAGTAAAGACAATGTTTATTAGAATGGTTGCAAATTTGAATTAAGCTTTCAAATACAAACATTAGACATAGAGTAAAGACAATGTTTATTAGAATGGTTGCAAATTTGAATTAAGCTTTCAAATACAAACATTAGACATAGAGTAAAGACAATGTTTATTAGAATGGTTGCAAATTTGAATTAAGCTTTCAAATACAAACATTAGACATAGAGTAAAGACAATGTTTATTAGAATGGTTGCAAATTTGAATTAAGCTTTCAAATACAAACATTAGACATAGAGTAAAGACAATGTTTATTAGAATGGTTGCAAATTTGAATTAAGCTTTCAAATACAAACATTAGACATAGAGTAAAGACAATGTTTATTAGAATGGTTGCAAATTTGAATTAAGCTTTCAAATACAAACATTAGACATAGAGTAAAGACAATGTTTATTAGAATGGTTGCAAATTTGAATTAAGCTTTCAAATACAAACATTAGACATAGAGTAAAGACAATGTTTATTAGAATGGTTGCAAATTTGAATTAAGCTTTCAAATACAAACATTAGACATAGAGTAAAGACAATGTTTATTAGAATGGTTGCAAATTTGAATTAAGCTTTCAAATACAAACATTAGACATAGAGTAAAGACAATGTTTATTAGAATGGTTGCAAATTTGAATTAAGCTTTCAAATACAAACATTAGACATAGAGTAAAGACAATGTTTATTAGAATGGTTGCAAATTTGAATTAAGCTTTCAAATACAAACATTAGACATAGAGTAAAGACAATGTTTATTAGAATGGTTGCAAATTTGAATTAAGCTTTCAAATACAAACATTAGACATAGAGTAAAGACAATGTTTATTAGAATGGTTGCAAATTTGAATTAAGCTTTCAAATACAAACATTAGACATAGAGTAAAGACAATGTTTATTAGAATGGTTGCAAATTTGAATTAAGCTTTCAAATACAAACATTAGACATAGAGTAAAGACAATGTTTATTAGAATGGTTGCAAATTTGAATTAAGCTTTCAAATACAAACATTAGACATAGAGTAAAGACAATGTTTATTAGAATGGTTGCAAATTTGAATTAAGCTTTCAAATACAAACATTAGACATAGAGTAAAGACAATGTTTATTAGAATGGTTGCAAATTTGAATTAAGCTTTCAAATACAAACATTAGACATAGAGTAAAGACAATGTTTATTAGAATGGTTGCAAATTTGAATTAAGCTTTCAAATACAAACATTAGACATAGAGTAAAGACAATGTTTATTAGAATGGTTGCAAATTTGAATTAAGCTTTCAAATACAAACATTAGACATAGAGTAAAGACAATGTTTATTAGAATGGTTGCAAATTTGAATTAAGCTTTCAAATACAAACATTAGACATAGAGTAAAGACAATGTTTAATAGAATGGTTGCAAATTTGAATTAAGCTTTCAAATACAAACATTAGACATAGAGTAAAGACAATGTTTATTAGAATGGTTGCAAATTTGAATTAAGCTTTCAAATACAAACATTAGACATAGAGTAAAGACAATGTTTATTAGAATGGTTGCAAATTTGAATTAAGCTTTCAAATACAAACATTAGACATAGAGTAAAGACAATGTTTATTAGAATGGTTGCAAATTTGAATTAAGCTTTCAAATACAAACATTAGACATAGAGTAAAGACAATGTTTATTAGAATGGTTGCAAATTTGAATTAAGCTTTCAAATACAAACATTAGACATAGAGTAAAGACAATGTTTATTAGAATGGTTGCAAATTTGAATTAAGCTTTCAAATACAAACATTAGACATAGAGTAAAGACAATGTTTATTAGAATGGTTGCAAATTTGAATTAAGCTTTCAAATACAAACATTAGACATAGAGTAAAGACAATGTTTATTAGAATGGTTGCAAATTTGAATTAAGCTTTCAAATACAAACATTAGACATAGAGTAAAGACAATGTTTATTAGAATGGTTGCAAATTTGAATTAAGCTTTCAAATACAAACATTAGACATAGAGTAAAGACAATGTTTATTAGAATGGTTGCAAATTTGAATTAAGCTTTCAAATACAAACATTAGACATAGAGTAAAGACAATGTTTATTAGAATGGTTGCAAATTTGAATTAAGCTTTCAAATACAAACATTAGACATAGAGTAAAGACAATGTTTATTAGAATGGTTGCAAATTTGAATTAAGCTTTCAAATACAAACATTAGACATAGAGTAAAGACAATGTTTATTAGAATGGTTGCAAATTTGAATTAAGCTTTCAAATACAAACATTAGACATAGAGTAAAGACAATGTTTATTAGAATGGTTGCAAATTTGAATTAAGCTTTCAAATACAAACATTAGACATAGAGTAAAGACAATGTTTATTAGAATGGTTGCAAATTTGAATTAAGCTTTCAAATACAAACATTAGACATAGAGTAAAGACAATGTTTATTAGAATGGTTGCAAATTTGAATTAAGCTTTCAAATACAAACATTAGACATAGAGTAAAGACAATGTTTATTAGAATGGTTGCAAATTTGAATTAAGCTTTCAAATACAAACATTAGACATAGAGTAAAGACAATGTTTATTAGAATGGTTGCAAATTTGAATTAAGCTTTCAAATACAAACATTAGACATAGAGTAAAGACAATGTTTATTAGAATGGTTGCAAATTTGAATTAAGCTTTCAAATACAAACATTAGACATAGAGTAAAGACAATGTTTATTAGAATGGTTGCAAATTTGAATTAAGCTTTCAAATACAAACATTAGACATAGAGTAAAGACAATGTTTATTAGAATGGTTGCAAATTTGAATTAAGCTTTCAAATACAAACATTAGACATAGAGTAAAGACAATGTTTATTAGAATGGTTGCAAATTTGAATTAAGCTTTCAAATACAAACATTAGACATAGAGTAAAGACAATGTTTATTAGAATGGTTGCAAATTTGAATTAAGCTTTCAAATACAAACATTAGACATAGAGTAAAGACAATGTTTATTAGAATGGTTGCAAATTTGAATTAAGCTTTCAAATACAAACATTAGACATAGAGTAAAGACAATGTTTATTAGAATGGTTGCAAATTTGAATTAAGCTTTCAAATACAAACATTAGACATAGAGTAAAGACAATGTTTAATAGAATGGTTGCAAATTTGAATTAAGCTTTCAAATACAAACATTAGACATAGAGTAAAGACAATGTTTATTAGAATGGTTGCAAATTTGAATTAAGCTTTCAAATACAAACATTAGACATAGAGTAAAGACAATGTTTAATAGAATGGTTGCAAATTTGAATTAAGCTTTCAAATACAAACATTAGACATAGAGTAAAGACAATGTTTATTAGAATGGTTGCAAATTTGAATTAAGCTTTCAAATACAAACATTAGACATAGAGTAAAGACAATGTTTATTAGAATGGTTGCAAATTTGAATTAAGCTTTCAAATACAAACATTAGACATAGAGTAAAGACAATGTTTATTAGAATGGTTGCAAATTTGAATTAAGCTTTCAAATACAAACATTAGACATAGAGTAAAGATAATGTTTATTAGAATGGTTGCAAATTTGAATTAAGCTTTCAAATACAAACATTAGACATAGAGTAAAGACAATGTTTATTAGAATGGTTGCAAATTTGAATTAAGCTTTCAAATACAAACATTAGACATAGAGTAAAGACAATGTTTATTAGAATGGTTGCAAATTTGAATTAAGCTTTCAAATACAAACATTAGACATAGAGTAAAGATAATGTTTATTAGAATGGTTGCAAATTTGAATTAAGCTTTCAAATACAAACATTAGACATAGAGTAAAGATAATGTTTATTAGAATGGTTGCAAATTTGAATTAAGCTTTCAAATACAAACATTAGACATAGAGTAAAGATAATGTTTATTAGAATGTTTGCAAATTTGAATTAAGCTTTCAAATACAAACATGAGCATAGAGTAAAGATAATGTTTATTAGAATGGTTGCAAATTTGAATTAAGCTTTCAAATACAAACATTAGACATAGAGTAAAGACAATGTTTATTAGAATGGTTGCAAATTTGAATTAAGCTTTCAAATACAAACATTAGACATAGAGTAAAGACAATGTTTATTAGAATGGTTGCAAATTTGAATTAAGCTTTCAAATACAAACATTAGACATAGAGTAAAGACAATGTTTATTAGAATGGTTGCAAATTTGAATTAAGCTTTCAAATACAAACATTAGACATAGAGTAAAGACAATGTTTATTAGAATGGTTGCAAATTTGAATTAAGCTTTCAAATACAAACATTAGACATAGAGTAAAGACTATGTTTAATAGAATGGTTGCAAATTTGAATTAAGCTTTCAAATACAAACATTAGACATAGAGTAAAGACAATGTTTATTAGAATGGTTGCAAATTTGAATTAAGCTTTCAAATACAAACATTAGACATAGAGTAAAGACAATGTTTAATAGAATGGTTGCAAATTTGAATTAAGCTTTCAAATACAAACATTAGACATAGAGTAAAGACAATGTTTATTAGAATGGTTGCAAATTTGAATTAAGCTTTCAAATACAAACATTAGACATAGAGTAAAGACAATGTTTATTAGAATGGTTGCAAATTTGAATTAAGCTTTCAAATACAAACATTAGACATAGAGTAAAGACAATGTTTATTAGAATGGTTGCAAATTTGAATTAAGCTTTCAAATACAAACATGAGCATAGAGTAAAGATAATGTTTATTAGAATGGTTGCAAATTTGAATTAAGCTTTCAAATACAAACATTAGACATAGAGTAAAGACAATGTTTAATAGAATGGTTGCAAATTTGAATTAAGCTTTCAAATACAAACATTAGACATAGAGTAAAGACAATGTTTATTAGAATGGTTGCAAATTTGAATTAAGCTTTCAAATACAAACATTAGACATAGAGTAAAGACAATGTTTATTAGAATGGTTGCAAATTTGAATTAAGCTTTCAAATACAAACATTAGACATAGAGTAAAGACAATGTTTATTAGAATGGTTGCAAATTTGAATTAAGCTTTCAAATACAAACATGAGCATAGAGTAAAGATAATGTTTATTAGAATGGTTGCAAATTTGAATTAAGCTTTCAAATACAAACATTAGACATAGAGTAAAGACAATGTTTATTAGAATGGTTGCAAATTTGAATTAAGCTTTCAAATACAAACATTAGACATAGAGTAAAGATAATGTTTATTAGAATGGTTGCAAATTTGAATTAAGCTTTCAAATACAACCATTAGACATAGAGTAAAGATAATGTTTATTAGAATGGTTGCAAATTTGAATTAAGCTTTCAAATACAAACATTAGACATAGAGTAAAGATAATGTTTATTAGAATGGTTGCAAATTTGAATTAAGCTTTCAAATACAACCATTAGACATAGAGTAAAGATAATGTTTATTAGAATGGTTGCAAATTTGAATTAAGCTTTCAAATACAAACATTAGACATAGAATAAAGACAATGTTTATTAGAATGTTTGCAAATTTGAATTAAGCTTTCAAATACAAACATTAGACATAGAATAAAGACAATGTTTATTAGAATGGTTGCAAATTTGAATTAATACAAACGCAAAATTAAGTTATACAGGATCTGTCCTGAAAAACCCAAATGTGATAATTAAATATTTAAAATTTCCCATAGAAATAACATTGCTTTTAATAAAAATTGAAAATGCAATTCATTTTTAGATTTGAATTAATATATGGTTGTTGATGAAAAGTGTCAGAAATACAAACAGAACTATTATCTTAAATTGTTATCTTGATTTACTGTGCAAATAAAAAACAATTTATAAAACAAATTATTTAAAAATCATTACTGGTTAATCAATCGTCTCTTTTTATTAATAATTTTTTTAATGACAATTAATAAATTACAAATTATTTCAAGTACTGTATAATAACAGTATTAAATTTTGTTTGATGCAAATGAAACTGCAATACATTTTTTTATTAAATATGTGTTTAATTATTCAATATATTTATATAGTAATCAATTAAGGAACCACTTTATTGAAGAGTGTGTCCTTTACTATCTGTGACATCAATCCATGAATAGCTTCGATGGTTGTCTTACAGCTATCTTTGGCCGCCTTCGACAGCTTATCTTCTGTACGCTTTTCGTGCGGATCGAGTCCTAACATAAAACCTCCGCGACCTAACTGGGTCTCCGAGTGCTCCAATTTGTCGGATAAGTCAAATATCTGGCCAGTCGTGTAGTCAGTGTTCTGTATATAAATAATGAAAATGTTATCAAAAAAGTACGGTAAGTGTTAGACAACAATACATACAGTGAGAAGACTGGATGAGCTGAGTGTATGCACCCAATACTTGTCCCACAATGAGTCGAGTAAACGGTGATCCAGTGATGACTTAAAGTACGTTACGTCCAGCGAATAGTATTGCTTACAATGGACACCGAAATCTTCGATTTTATTCAGAGGAATAGTCTGGTATTCGGATGGGCCCTCATCAGGAGGTTTATACCCCTTGGGATACGTTCGAAAGGCACCCAAATTGACTTTACCGGCACTGATAGTACGGGTCGGATCTATCACTATAGCTACGAATGGCTCCTGAAATTGTTGGTTAAGCATCTGAGTGGACACATCGATACCCGACAGCCAACAACCGTAGCCGGGATGCGAGTGATACCAACCGATAACATTTTCAAGTCGGCCAACTTGTTTGGCCGATTCGGTATAGGCAGCCATATATTCGTAGGCCTGTGCCTGAGCATTGACACGGGTTTCGGTACCTTCGACGGGCAGTGCAAACGAATCCATTGCAATCATAGTGTTGGCATCAACTTTGCCCAATAGTAGACCCATTACTTCCAGTGTACCGCCACTACGGGCATGCATTACCATCTTCAACAGTGCCAGTGCACTGACGCGAATGTCTTTGAAATAATGTGGACTAGAAATTGGTGACAAAAAAAACAAATAAATCAATACATTTAATGATCAATTAGTTGATGATAATGACAACACAATGATTCAGAAGACATACTCCTTTTCCCAGGGTTTAGCCGTAAGTATGTCCTGTTGTTGTTTGCGATTGTATTTATAGATATCGTCGACACTCTGTACGGTCTCAACGCTGTTAGACATTTCCCAATTGGTTTGTGCCATCTTTGAGCCCATCTTTTCAATTGGTCCGACAATCGGATGGGATGTTGTTATTGATTGTCTCTCACAATAATTGTCTTCACTTAACTGAATACAATTGGCCACAAATATTGACTTCAGTTACTAAATTGATCCAAAAAAAAAAACACATTAAACAGTGAGCTATTAGTAAATGAATGAATGAATGAGTGGACAAACAGACAGACAAACAAACAAAAACAGACTGTTTTGTTTCACGAGTCTACCGGTGCTTACGATGCCATCCAGTGGTGATGATTGTCATCAGCGCCAGTAGTTGTGTGTGTTGTCAATAGCTGTACAGTATGTGTGGTATTATTACTGTATTATTATTATTATTGAGTGAATGCTGTGTCAGTCAGTCAGTCATTCAGAGAGTGAGCACTAGTAGTACACACACACACACACACACACTGTAGTGTATTGACGGCACAGTTTGTATTTATGTGTATATATGTGTGACTGACTGCCTGTTCAACAGTACAGTTGACATCTCCCGCAGCTAATAAAAGGTTTGTTTGTTTTGATTTTGTTGTTATTTTTAATTGTTGTTATCCACCAACTGATCCACTTTTTTGTTGTTGGTCTTGAGTTTGTTTTTGTCTATAATGTCCAACGATATCGCTTTTAATACACATATAGAGAGATAGTTCATAAGGACTGGTAGTGTATTAGTTATTGATACCTAACCTTAAACCAGCCATTACTCGGTGTCTGTCTCTCTCTACATGTTATTCCCATATATACATACATACAGTGTGTTTATAACACACACTATATGTCAAAACGCTATACACTTTGAAAGCATACGCCCTTTCATTAGATCACCGCATAAGACATTCAATTGCTTTTTTTATTAAACATTTTAGTTTTTTATAGTAATAATCGTCTCATTTAATAATAATAATATTTAATAATTATATGATATAATCTATCTATTGTGTGATGGGTTGGATGCTATCTATATATATAAAATGATCGCTAAGTGATATAACAGTGCTTTATTTTATTTTTAAAGAGGAAAGACATATCTATACATACAGTCCTATTATTATTACAGGTGATGATAGTAACGGTATTTTCAAAAAACACTTGACTGACTAACTAATTGTTCAGTCAATCGGATCTATTATATATATTTTTGTTTTGAGGATCAAGTAATCACCGGCTGTTTTCAAAGATTTTTTAATCTTAATATTTATTATTATTAGTTAAACTCGTGTTTGTTATGACACTGATAGTGATAATAGTAGACAAACACTATATACTTATCTCATATCTATTTGTGTTTTCTGTGTGTGTGTATTGTATTGTATTGATAGACCGCCAATCGATAACTGGATTTAAAGGTTGAATACATTATATGTGTCACCAAATAATGGCATAAAAATATTTACTGAAATCGTCTAACTATGTAATGTAATCTAATAATAGTTTTTTCCATGTATTTTAAATATCAATGATTTTTGTTGTCTAATAACTGTAAGAGTCATTGGCCTAAGTTTTAGTGAAATATTAGACGATTATATATATTATTATTATCATTATTAACAGTTATAATACTGTATTAACTAACTAATAATAAGGATTATTATTTGCTTAATAATATTATGTTTTTTGATTTTATTTGACTTGTTTTACATTACATTACAAATATTAATATTTATACAAAAAGTTTATTATTATAAATACTGTAATATTACTTGATATGTTAAACTACAGTAATTTTATACATATATAAATTATTAAACCCCATAGACATTGAATTTGTCAAAACAAGTTTATTTTAATTAATTAATCAATTAATTAATAGCAATAACAACAACAAAAAATAACTTTAATTTTGTTGTTGTTGTTATTTTTTTGCAAATTAATTAATCAACTATTTATATTTGATGACAAATTATATAGGGTTTAAATATTTTCAGTAAAATATTTTTATAATTTTTCATTATTATTATTAGTAGTATTTGAATACCTCATTAAATATAAACTAGATTTTGTGTTTGAAAATATTAATTTGTCGACAAATTGATTTTGAATTATATAATAATACTGTATATCATTATATTGAAAGATTTTTTTTATTGTAATGATGTTTTTTCCGAGTAATTGAATACTTTATTGAATTGTAAAAATAGTATCTGAAAAATGTTATTATTGTAATTATTATTATTATTTAGCGCAACAAATGATACAAAAAAAACATATTTGTGATATAATTTATATATTATATATTTAAATGAATATATTTATTGCCAAAAGCGTGTTAAAACAGTTTCTTTTAATGATATCTTTTTTATAAATGCATTATTTGTTTTGTTAAGTCTCTATGTATATGTAATGAATAATAATTTTTTTAATAATAATAATAAGTATATGTAAAATAGATAATTTCCTTTAATATAAAATATGTTAGTAATAATAATAAGTTAGCAATTTGTAGAGTACGTGTATATTAGTTTTTGAATAATGTTTTTTGTTTGTTTACATTGTAATAAGTTATTAAAAAATWTATATATATATATATATATATATATATATATATATATATATATATATATATAATATATTTAATAATAATAATGATAATGAGATATACCGTACATACTGTACAGTATTAAAAATATTATGATAATTAAAGTGGTAATCATTTGATTATCTCACATAACTGTCAATAATATTTAATATTAATAGTGATGATTCCCCCCCCCCCCCATTTTCTTATACAATATTCAAACATTGATAATCCAGGTTATTAAAGTGTATAATTTATTATTAATGAAAACAATTATGTATTTTTTTTAAATTTAAACATTAAATTACACATTCAATTGTTTTCATAGCTAATAGGCGATAGCAATCGAAACAATAATAATTTACTAAAATTTTTTTTTATTTAGTGAATAATTTATATACCGTATTATAATGTATACACACTGTATATAATAATATAGTGCTGTGTGTGTATGTTTTGTTACTAAACAACCAATGTTTTTATAAATTATAAACTATTAAAAACGTTGGCGTTTAATAATAAACTTAACTATTTGTTTTATCAATAAATTGTATTGTATTACCAAATATATATATAATCTACTGAGAAAGTGATTACAATATTACTAGTGTAATATCATACAGTTAGACGACAAATAGATATTAAATTATATATATTTATACAATAAGTTTACTTATATTTTTAGCAATGGTTATAAAGATAGCGATTTCATAATTTTTATTAAATATATGTATATTTTATATCATATATGTTATGAAACCACTGTAAGCTGATATACGAAATATACTTAATTTTAGATTAATGAATAACAAAACAAATGAATAGCTATTTATAGTATTATTTAATTTTTGTTTTATATACTAATTTATCTAATGATATATAAACTATATTTAGTATTTATATTATAATACTGTACTGTGAATATCATAAACTATATTATTATACTGTACTGTAGTTTGACGAGTGAGGGAGTGATGAAAATATATATATATATATTAGTCTAAAAAGGTCTGAGCAAACACTCGGGCAAAGAAATGTCATGTTTTTTGTATGTAATTCATTGATATTTATTTGATAAAAGTTATTATTATTATTATTACATATGAATTCATTATAGCGTATATCCCAGTTATCCTGTATTTGTAGGGCCAACCCATCCACCAAAAAAAGGGTGTTTCGTAAACATTATTGTTTAGAGTCCATTGCGTGCAATCAAATAATTATTATCAAACACCACTTTTCGCATACAAGCACTTAATGTCCTAACCTTTTATATTTCAAAAAAAATATTATTAAAAAATAAATGATTTACTTTTTTATCTCACTCGCTCTTGTCTAACAATCAAACATAAAATAATAATAATAATAATAATACAGTTAAAAAAAATTATAATTTGCAAATTTGTTTCAAATCAAACTATATTTTCCCAAACAGTAGTTATTGTATATATTTTATTTTAATTTGCTAATTGTATTTAAAATGGTTTGTTGTATTGTAATGTGTAGTAATTATATATATATATAAGTTATATGATTTTTTAATTTGATATACAGTTATATTTGCTGTTAAATATATGCTAATAATCCTTAACTCTATTTTTTTTTAATTTGTAAATTAGCCCAACCCTAGTTAGAATTGGCATTTTTATTTCGACATTAACAATTTTTTATTATTATTATTGTTGTTGGTTGTATATTAAATATGTATATAATTTTTAAAACTCATAAAAATATCTATTAGGCGTTAGTTAAATAATAAATCAAAATATATATTATATATTTTATTGGTTAGTATATAAAAATAAAACAATTCATGACATTTTACGAGTAATTGAAAATCAACTAAATTTATAATAACTTTATTATTATTATTATACAATGCTTAGACAATTGCCGGCAAAGTTTTTTTTGTTGATGAAAAAACAACTTAATTACAGAAAAAATTATAATATTATAGATAACTATAAAATTGACATTTGAATGCCTTTAATTGAAGTTCATTAATGATTTAAATGATTTTTGTTTATTTATTTATTTTTTATTATATAAAGTCCGGAGTCATTGCTTCCTTATTATTGTCAGACAAACTGTTTGATTATAAAATTAGAAATAAATATATTTTAAAGCTTTTTTACATCATTTTTGAATTGACTATAACTTTTAGTTGAAAACTTGAAAAACAATGATTAAATTATATTATATTATATATACAGTATATATATATATATATATTTAAAAGATATGTTTATTAAACAAACATTTCTGGGTTTTAGATCTAACAGTTGGTCTTCTCTTTAGTTATAATAATAATATCTAACCATAACTTTTAACTTCACGACCCGTTTGATGACTTTAGGCAAATCGTGAGATAACTTTTTACGGCTTATTTCAACCACTAATAAACCGATTATTTTTTTTAACTTAACTTAATTTTGTGTTTGCAATGTTTAATAACAAATAAAAATAATTTTGTTTTCATAGCATAGATTTACACCTCTTTTTTTCTCTCTCTGTATATATTTTAATAGTATTATCTCTATATTATATATACAACAATATTTCACTGGGAATTAAGTTTAATATTAACTTATGGTTTGTGTGTGTGTGTGTTATCTTTATTAAAAATTTATATTTATTTACCTTATTGTTAGATAATAATGTTTAGATTATATCTTATTTTAGATTTAATTAATTGAAAGAAAAAAAATATGAAAAATATTTTATGTATAGAAAAGAGAAAAAAGATGATTATATCTATAATTATTTATTAATAATACGTTTGAAAATCAATTATATAGATTATATTCAAAATAATAATATGTAATGGTTGTCTAAAATAACAATAAATTTATTTTAATATTAATAATATTTTTTTTGGTGGAGCTTTTAAATAACATAGTTTTTTTTTTGAAGGTTAATGCAGTGCATTGCTGTATGCAATGAGATAGATATACATTTGGTTTTTAATAATAATTTTATTATTATTATTAATTTCATATCAAATATGTTCAATGTTAACATATTTTTTTTAAATAATAAATATTTTTGACAGAAATTATTGAAATGTTGAATTGTTTATTTTTTGTTATTGATTATTAATGAAATATATATACCAGTATATAATAACTATGATAATATATACAGTAGTATTTTATATAACCTAATATGTTAATTTTGGTGAAAAATATTTGTATAATAAATAAATAATAATTTTTTTTCGCAATTATTTATTATTGTGAATAAATTTGTTTTTTTCAAAATTTAAAATTTTGTAATAAAATTTATTTATTTAATTAATTTTTTTTTGTATATATATTTTAGTTGTGATTAACCGGATTTGTGGTTACCATCAGATGGTATGGCAGAAGGAGATTCAATTGAGCAAAAGTCTGAGGCATCGACAGTTGATGTGATGCAAGAAAATGGACCGAAAAGCAAGAAACGAAAGCCCCGGTCGGCCACTAATTTGAGCTCAAAAGAGACTTCTTGTAAAGTGATTCTACTCGACGGCAGTGAATACGAGAGTCACGTCAATGTATGGGATAATTGATTGATTTAATTGTGTTATCAGTTTGTAGTGATTTTTAAATTAAATTATTATTTACTTTTGTGTGACTAAAATAGCGGCGAACCAAAGGTGGCGAACTGTTTGACAAAATATGTGATGAACTGAATCTTCTGGAGAAGGATTACTTTGGCCTTTCATATCGTGATCACGAAGAATCACGGGTTTGTTATTATTTTTGAGATATATTTTTTTTTTTAAACTTGTTTTAAAAAAATTTTTGTTTACAAATTGTTATCTAGAATTGGCTTAACTTAGATAAACGTATAGAAAAACAAATTAAAAGTGAGTCTTAAAAATATATATATTTTTCATGAAAATTATTATAATTTATATATATATATATATATTGTTATAGATCTGCCATGGATCTTCAATTTTGAAGTCAAATTTTATCCACCCGACCCGACACAGCTCCAGGAGGACATAACAAGGTATATAATCAGTACTTTTTTTTATATTTACCCGTAATTAAAAATTTATAATTTAATATATAATCTCTAATTTTTTTAGATATTTATTATGTCTGCAAATACGAAACGACATACTAATTGGTCGTCTTCCCTGTTCATTTGTAACCCATGCTATGTTGGGCTCGTATTTGGCACAATCGGAACTGGGCGACTACGAGCCCGACGAACACGGCAACAATTATCTATCGGAATTCCGATTTGCACCCAACCAGACACACGAGTTGGAAGAAAAAGTCTGCGAACTACATAAACAACATCGGGGACAGAC
Organism: Oppia nitens; assembly: GCF_028296485.1. Lineage (NCBI taxonomy): Eukaryota > Metazoa > Arthropoda > Arachnida > Sarcoptiformes > Oppiidae > Oppia > Oppia nitens. Next base: position 1,835,634 of record NW_026533199.1, read on the forward strand.
ATCAGCCGAATCGGAGATGCAATATCTGGAGAATGCCAAAAAGTTGGCCATGTATGGCGTGGATCTGCATCCGGCTAAAGATTCGGCCGGTGTCGACATTATGATGGGTGTATGTGCTTCCGGTCTACTTGTCTATCGGGATCGGCTCCGAATCAATCGGTTTGCGTGGCCGAAGATACTTAAGATATCATACAAGCGAAACAATTTCTACATTAAAATTCGGCCTGGTGAATTTGAACAATACGAATCGACTATCGGCTTCAAACTGGCCAATCATAAAGCGGCCAAACGACTCTGGAAGACCTGTGTCGAACACCACACCTTTTTTAGGTATGTTTTTATCGGGAAAATGTTATTATTATTTTTGAAAAATTAAAAAATCTAATTGTCATTTGAATTTTTGTTGTTTGTGGTACGGATCAGACTCATGTCACCGGAGCCGCCGCCAAAACAAAGCCTATTTTTGCCACGTTTTGGATCGAAATTCCGTTACTCTGGCAAAACTCATTACCAAACCCGGATGTCCAGTGCACTCATCGATCGACCAGCTCTTCATTTTCAGCGAACGCTAAGCAATAGACGATTAACATCAAGAAGTGTTGACGGAGGTATCGTATGAGTTGTTGTCGTAGTTCTAGTTTGCCATTGATTTTGTTGTTGTTTTTTGGCTCATTAATTGATTATTGAATGCATGAAATAGCATGGCTTTAATATAAATATTTATTTTGTTGTTTATTTTTTGTTATGTTTTTGAATGCAATATCGATAATCAAAACACAAAAAAAGTATTGGGTTTTGAGAGATATAGACCTCCTGTAGCTGATCATAGACCGGATGAAACAAAAATCCGTAGCGTTTCAGGTATTGAATGCAATTAATTTTTTTTCAAAACCAAAAAATGCTTTATAAGTTTGTTGTTTTTTAATAAAAACTTTATTTATCTAAATTATTTATTAATATTTTAATTTCAATAGGTCCGCCGCGACCATATGATTCAGATCGTTCGAGTCGCGATGAAAAGGTTCGCTCGGGAACCGGTATCTCATCGACAACAGCTACGACACCCGAAAGTATTGGCGGTAAGACTCCGTCACTTGTTTCAGATGGCGAAGAATCTGAACGACGTCATCATCGACGACCAATCGGCGGCGTTGCTGTATTGCCACCGATGGAAATGAAACGCATTGAAGAACAGCGAAAGAGTCCAATCGATAGGCCATTAAGCAAAAGTCCTGAGATTCTATACGAAGAAGAGGTTAATAATTTTATTTCGTTTTTTTTAATTTATTAATCAATAATTTTTTGTTAAAATTAATAATACATTAATTGCATGTATTTTTATTTAATTGATTTTGATTTTTTATGTTATAATATCGTTATATGTTCTGATCGTTTGGATTGCATGTTATTGACAACTACTATATGGCGATTGATATTTAAAAACCCAAAAAACAAAATACATGTTTGCGATATATTTATATATATATTGTGTGTGTGTTTGTATTTACCGTAATAACTAATATTTGCCGACTAATAGCGGTCAACAAAACCGCCGGTAATATCGCCTAAAACAACTGTCACTTCCCATAAAAGTAGAGTTACTCCCACTAAACGAGAAGAATTTTTTAACGAAGCAAACAAAGCTGAAAGTCCATTGACAAGTACTCCGAAGAGTAGATCATCGCAAGGGTTTGACCTAAAACCGGTCGGTTCTGCATTTGTTAAGGAATATACTTACGTTACCGATGAAGACGGTGACAATCGGCGTCCATACAGTCCACGAGATCATGGTTTTTCATATTCTACTGATCGAAAGTCGGCAGACATGTCTCCCATTGCCAGAGGAGAGGACCTGCCGTCGCCTACTAGCAAACGTATGACAGGACTAGCATTTACTTATAGACCGCCCGATAAAGATGTGGTAGATCAGCGTTCGCCGACCAGCGAGACGACTAAGTCTCCGCCACAAACCAAAGTTAGACAAGAAGTGCCTTCACGAGACGCGACAGCTGTTGAGCGCACAAAAATGCAAATGCGTGACAAAGGTCTGCCAATTGGCCAGACAATGGTTACGACTGCTCCCAAACAATCAAAACTTCCCACAAAACTATCGCCTACTTTAGTAGTCCTGGAAGATGACGATAAACAGCGAAAATCAAAAGATAGATCAGGCATTCCAACAAAAACCAAATCACCCAAAACAACACCGACGTCACCGAAAACTATGACGGAAACCGGCAGAACTTCCCGTCAATCAAAAGACTCGAAACTAGAGTCAAGTTCCAGTGAGGGGTCAGTTACTTCCGGCAGTTCTATGGATGAGTACGACAAGGAAACAATTAAACACGACCCGACCATTACGGCTACACCAGTGAAAACTGCTATCAAATCGGCTATTAAATCACCGGACAGAATGATAGTGTCATCACCAGAAAAAGGTCGTTTGGTTAGCACACAAATGTCTGGTCCAAAGATAACCCACGCCAGCCGTAAAAGAGTTGTGACCAATGCTGACGGAACTGTCGAAGAAATGGAAGAAGTGCTCGAACCGGACGCTTTGGGCGCGTTGTCGGCCGCATCCAAACCGGTAATTATTGGTGTCGTGCCCTCCGCTGCCACTAAATCTCGTACTTCAACTTCAGAATCGGTACCAAATATAAAAAAACATAAAAAACAATTGCTTTTTATTAAAAAAGATAAAATATAAAAATATATAATGATTTGAGACGTTCATCACTTGTATTGCACTAACTATTACTATACACTAAACTAATAATTTCGGCTTTTTCACTAACTATGCATAAACTATGAAATTATTTACTAAAATTTGTATTTAAAAAATATATATATAAACTTTTGCTTTGCTTTTGTGTGTTAGATATTTAATTACAATTTTTTTAAAATCATTTATTAATTGCGAATTTTGTTTTTGATAAATAATTATTATTAGATTTCTGAAAAGTCTAAACGAACTTCACAGCGATTACCGCATCAAACGGGTCATCCCATACACGAGTCTTCAAAAGTTGCCTCATCTTCGATATCATCGGTAACCAAAAAGCATGAAGAAGGACACGAAAGGGGACTGCATTCGACAAAAAAGACAAGTACTACCATTGAAGAAGAAAAGTCGTTGTCGAAGCACATCTCGCAAAGCACTAGACTTGTCGGCAGTGGCGGCGGCGGACCAGCCGATGATGTTCATCAACCCATTATTAAGACTGAAAAGATCAAATATAGCCCAAGTGCTCAACAAAGTCCACTCCCAACCAAATCTGTTCCTGTTATTGCTACCGAAACTAGAAAAGTGGCCTACACTGAGACACGGGTTAGTTTAGTTTAAAATGGTTTTATGTTTTAATATGTCATATGCTTTAATATGTTTTTTTTTATTTTAATTTTAATAGCCATCAAAGCATACTCAAGATTCACAGCCACCAATGACAACGGCTACACCACCGCCGCCGCCACAGTTTGCTAACGACACAAGTCCTGGTACTTCACCGACCAATGGATCGGCTGCGTCACCGGTAGGCAATGTGGTCAGTTCGCAGACAATTTCATCGAAAACAAGAACCGTTGAGACGGTTACGGTTTGTTTAGAAACTTTGTTTTTAATATTATTAATATCTGTATATCGATATATCTAATATTGTTTTGCTTTTTTTAGTATAAAATGGAAAAGGATGGCGTAGTCGAGACCCGAGTCGAGCAAAAAATAACGATTCAAAGTGATGGCGATCCCATCGATCACGACCGGGCACTGGCAGATGCCATACAAGAGGCAACTATGATGAATCCGGATATGACTGTCGAAAAAATTGAAATTCAACAACAATCGTCAATCCAGTGATCCATATAATAAGCCCATAACCATCGATGACTACTATTATACTGTAATATCATAATAATGATGACTACCATTTTGAGAGCAGCTTTTTATTTGAGAGAAAAAAAATTATATATATATATAAAAATTATACATATATTTATTCATCAAATTCATTGCGCGAATCATATTTAATGATGAAAAAAGTATTTTTATTTGCATTTTTTTTATAATTTACAATTCAAACAACAACAAAATTATTATACCATTTATTTAGTAGTTCAAAATAATAATATATTATTAATTAATTGTGCCACAAAAACGAAATTATTATATATATATTTTTGTTTGTTTATTTTTTGTTCAATTATTTATAGCAGCAATAATGTATTGTAGAACTAAAAATTATTATTATTATATACACAACACACACACAAAAAACTAAATTCATAAATTTTTATCATTTATTTTTTTTAATTGTATTTTGATTTCACTAATTTTTACAAAGTGATGATAGCATATATAATATATATATATAAATGATATGTTTATATTTTGAGAGTAAAAATCTAAAACACATATTGAAAGGCTCAACGATTCAATTGATTGATTTTATTGTTAATAAGTTTATTATAAATTAATAATAATGATAATGAATATTGTAATGTGAGATACAGTACACAACAACAAACCTATTAATATTTTAATGTAATCTCTTATGTTGTTTGCATTTTTAAATTATATATTATTATTAATTAATTATTATTATTATAATCGCCTTTTTAAGAGCAAACGAAATGTAATTTAAATGAAAAAAGAGTTATAATATATATTTAACAGTTAATTTAATATTATAATTAAATAATTTAAAATTATATAATAATAAAATTAATAAATTTTAAATTTGATATTATTTTAATGTTTTTTTATTAATTTATTATTCATTGCATTTTAATAAAGGTAAGTAATATTTGGTAAATAATAGTATAAATGTATTTCAAATATTTTTTAATAAATTTGAATTTTATCTATAATTGTTAATAGAAATACCAAATAAAATTTGATGTCAAAAAATATTTATAATTAAAAAAGTTTTTATAATAAAATATTATTTTAAAAATTAAAACTATTTAATAAAATTACTTTAATTATTTGTTATTTGTAAATGTTTATTTTAAAAATATAAGTCATACAGTTTAATACAATTTAATATAATAATAAAATTTGTATACATTATTTTACAGCTAGTATAAAGTATTTAAAAAAAAACTTATTTATATTATTATTAAATTATTTTTTCTCAAATAAAACATGAAATAAAATTTAAATTTCAAAATAACAAATATAATAATAAATATAATTACTATTAATAGAAATAAATGATTTTATGATTTACTATTTTATACTAAACAGTACATAAATTTTTTGCATACCTTAGTCATTAATTATATTAGTTAATTTTTAACATAATTATTGCATTTATTATTGCAACAAATATTTATGATAATAGTTAATGATTAATGAACATTCATACAATATTTTATAATATATTGCTTTTTACTTAAATGTTAAGAAAAACATTGTTTTATGAATGATTTTATACATCTTTCTTTTAAAAAAATTATTACTATTAATTTTTTATGTTTAAATAATTTTTCTATACTTAACATTTGCTAATTTTTTTCTCTTAATGAATAAGTACAGAATACAGAATATAGTGTATTTAATAATAATAATAATAATAATTCTATATTTATTTATTTTTGCTAATATGATGCAAATTATTATTATTATTCAAAGTGTGATCACTTTATTGGCTATAATTATTATGAAAACTATTTATAGAAATTTTAGAAAATAATTCTCAATAAAAAATAGTTTATGTAATGTTATGATTGTCTTTATATGATTCAGCTGTTTGTCGACAAATATATAGAGAGTATATCGTATATACAGTATATTCTGTATATTTTATTCATTCATTGCATTGAAATACTGTAAATATTAGTGAACTCCCTATTATATATATAGGCTGTTAAGTCAAGTGTTGATATTATAGGTCTATAACTGTATTTACGGAATTTTTTTTTTTTTTTGGTTAAAGTATGTATTAATAATTGTTTTTTTAATTGTCTCTAATTTTTTTATACCGGTATTCAAAACAATATAGAGTTATTGTTATTATAGTAATAAAAAATAATATATATTTTTAATAAAATGTTTTTCGGACAATATATTAGTCGCCTAATTACACACTAATACTGTATTAATATACAGTAGGATTTGTCAACTCAAATGCCATAATTATATGAGTGTTAAATGGTTTAAACGTCTTTAGACTAGGAGATGCCTACTACTACTAGTAGGCATCCTAACATGACGTCCCAATTGCTGGACGTGTAATTTGATCTCTGACTTTAGTAGTAATTATTGGGCCAGTGGTCTGTGTGTGGGTCAGTTGAAAATTTTTAAAAAAAATAATAATTGCTATAAGTTACCCATAAAACTTGTATACTGTAATACAGTAGTAATTAGTACAGTAATACATAAAAAAATACAGTAAACTTACATTATATACTAATGTATTTATGCAAAAATAACTTATTTATGTCTACAACATATATTTGTGTCAGTTTAATAATTAAGACACAAAATTAATTTTAATGATAATACTGTAATTTGAATAATGCTATTTGAGTTTTTTAAAAAAAATATATATTAACAATTAAGACTAATACAGTATATAGTGTATCGGATAAGGTTTCAAACTATTTTGTCAATTATCGGTTGGATTAAAAATACATTTTTTAAAAGAAAAATATAGTCATTTTGCTTATTAAACGAAACAATTTTGAAATTATATAAATAATTATATAGTTTTGTTGTTGTTGTTGTCGCTGACCATTAAATTAGGACATTATTATTATCAGGACTTAAGCTTATATAGAAAGTTATTATTTAATAATTATAATAATACTTTATATCAAAATTAATTGCTAAAAATATTCTGTATCTACTGTTCAAATATATTTTTAAATAAAAGGTTTTGTAAAATATAACTAAAATCATTTAGAAATATCTGTAATTGCATTACACGGCACACACATACACACACGTGTCAGGATGTGGTCAGCACTGGTATCTGTATGTGTGTGTGTCTGTGTCGATAATTTCGGTGTCGACCAATTCATAAACAAAATTGATGACATAAAATATATATATGATATCTTTTTAAACATTATTTTTAGTTTCTTTCAGTAAATTTATTGATACTTTTTTTTAAATTATTATAGTTTTCGTCGACATCATGTTTATATAAAACAAACTACAAATTGGATGTTACTATGAATTTGGAGATACAGCTCAAAGACAGTACCGACACACACACACACACACACACACACACACACACACACACACACACACACACACACACACACACACACACACACCATTAGCACCGGGACCATGTGCCGACACGTGCCTACACTGGGGCCTGGGATCTATGGATAGTGTTCAACTAAACTGTTGCTTATTTAAATCAAAATTTATGTTTATATAAAAAAAGTTGGAAATTTATTTTACACTTGAAATTCACTAATAAAACAAAAGTGAGAAAAATGGTTTGTTTTTTTTTGTAGGGAAGTGCTGTATATCTTAAAGAGTTTGGGACTCAAAAAATATCAGCCAATCTTTCTTTGAAGAGAAGAAGATGTTGGCTAAAGGAGGAGTTGTCTCTATAATAGGTAGGCATCACTCCTCCATAGAGACACCACTACTACTCATCTTAATCTTAGTTTTTTTGGGACATCATTTAGTCGAAAAAATATTTTATTATAGTATTTAGTGTAGTATTAATGTGTTTTGCAAATTCATTAATTTTTTGAAAAAAAAAATAATTATCGATAAAAATAATTAAGTTTATTAAATCATATTAGATAATAAAGTTATTTAACTTTTTTTTTGAAAAACATAAATATTTTAATCTCTGCTCAAAGTCAAAGGTCAAACAATTTTTGTGAGTTATATTTATTTAAGTAATAACCATTTAATCTTGTTTTTGCTTAAAATATACAGTAGCTTTTCATAACTTTAGTTAATATTTTTATTGAATGCTAAAAAAGTGTTCCCAAAGTTCTCTCTTTCTCTCTCTCTCTCTCTCTCTCTCTCTCTCTCTCTCTCTCTTTCTCTATCTTAAGATTTTTATGCAATATGTCGCTCAATAAAAAAATAAGTGAAAGTTTTGTTGTCCGTAATTTGAGACCCGATTAGTATAGTGGGACTCAAATGATGACAAAGTGGGCATCACTTTAATAATTCACACACAACTTAAAAAAAACATTGAATTTAGTTAGTGTTTGTTTGTCTCATATAAAATCATTTTCAAATCATTGCAGAAAACTAATCATTTAGCAAATCAATGGGTCGTAAGAGAAAGTTTTCAGAAACCGATTTCATGGACATGTTGTCCGACTCGGAGACGTCCGATTCAAACGGCAAGCAACCGGTGGCCAGGAATGCGGCCAATGCTCGGGAAAGGGCGCGGATGAGAGTGTTGAGCAAAGTTTGTTTTATTAATTTTTAAAAATTAAATTTTTAGAAATATTATATTTTGTTGTTGTTTATAATGCAAATAAAAATATTTTAGGCGTTTACTCGTTTGAAAACATCGTTGCCTTGGGTGCCGGCGGACACCAAACTGTCCAAATTGGATACATTGAGATTAGCGACCAGTTATATCAGTCATTTGCGGCAAATACTGGCCGATGAACAGGCCATGGCTAACACAGGCATACATCCGCTAAATTTGGTAATTATTGCAATTGTTTGTCAATTATTTTTATATTGTTTTAAGTATTTTAATTATTATATAATAAATTAAGTATAATTTTTGAGAATAGTTATACAATTAAATATAATGCAAACTCATATAATATAATTATAATTATGGCATATAATTGTATATTAAGTTTTTGATATAAATTTAAATTTGAGTATTATAATTATAAATGTTTTTTTCTCAATATTTAACATATATTTTACCGTAAAATTTAATTAATTGAAGTGCTAATAACCATTTGACCACTTTGAAATAAATAAATTTATACTTACGATATATAATACTTATATAACTAAAATTTTAACTTAAAAGCACTTATTTATAGTAATTTATTTATACAGTAAATATTAATTATAGAATTAATAATGTTTTTAAAAAATAGATATATTACGTTAGATTAATGAACAAAAAATCAATAATTAAATTTTTTGAGAAATAATTTTGTTTACTGTAATATTATTTAACATAATATTTAAAAATTAATATAGTGAACTATTGTTAATAATTATCAAGCATAAATAAATCTAAACACTATTGATAAAAATTAATTAATTAATTTTTTAAATATATACAATATCTATCGGTGAATTTGTGAATAATATTACGGTATTAGATTTATTTAAGTAAAAATTAATTAATTATTAATATTTATATAATTTAATTTTAATTCTGGACCGCCTGTTGCCATATAATACTTTTGACACTTTAGGCTAAATATAGGAGTCTTTAGAGATCAGTGAAGACACTCAAGATATTTCAAGAGAGAGAGAGAGAGAGAGAGAGAGAGAGAGAGAGAGAGAGAGAGAGAGAGAGAGAGAGAGAGAGAGAGAGAGAGAGAGAGAGAGAGAGAGAATAGTATTAAGTTTAGACTCAAATTTTTCAACAGATGTTATATATTCAGACCAAACAAAAAAAAGTTTGTTTCAAAACATATATACAAATATATATATATATATAGTTATAAACAGTATATATATATATAGGGCTTGAAAATGACATTCAGTTTGTTTTTTAAGTGAATCGCTCGACTGACTAATGATTATATAAATAAGTTATTTTGTTATGTCATTTGATTTAATTCATTCATTCATTGATTTAAATGCATTTTCATTTGTTGCAGAGCTGGCCCTTTACTTGTCATAACAAGTCGTCAAATGGTAATCAAAGTCAACTGTTCACTTCTTCCGACGCCTTTCCCCATCATTTACATCCCTGTCCTCAACACAATCTAACGGATCAGACGCTATGTTTTTCGTTGAAGAATATAACAGCAGACAATCAATTTTATCAGTCATCATATGAATCGCAAATTAATGATTTTAGCAATTATTGTTAATATTATTTGTTTTGTTTTTTTTCTAAATAAAAATTAAATCATAGTATCAACTTATATTAATTGCTAAACAATTAAACAACAAATAAAAACTATTGTATAATTTTTTTAACAATATTTAATTTATAAATTATTTAACATTTATTCATAGTTGATTTAATACTATTAGATTACTTATTATATAAAATAATGATTTATTAAATTAATTTTTAAGTAATTTACACATTTTGTAATTAAATTATTCATTAATAAATAAAAGTAATTAACAGTTATTTTACGTAAATAAAATTTTATTTAAATTTATTTAAAAAAAATGTCATTAGAAATTGGTAAGTAATATTTTATTATAAAATTAAAAAAAAATTAAAAATAAAATACAGCTTTAATAATGATTATACCGGTACATTATAATGTTATTTTTGTATGTATTCATAATTTCATAAAATAATAGTAATAATAGTATATTAATAATTAAATTGAATTAAAAACATAAATTGAGAAATCAATTAAAAATAATTTATTTATTTATATTTATTGGCAATATATTTGGGTTTTGGTCCGTAAAATCTGAGCCGTTTCTTCATTTTCATCACTTCTTTCATACCGTCATTATTATTATTATTATTATTATTATTATTATTAGCCATTGATTTGTTGGCAATTTGTTGGACCAAATTTACGGTAATAGAACCGTCACTTTCAATGGTTACCCGTCTATTATAAACACGACTATCGTTATCATTGCCACCACTCCTGCGACCCGAATCTGATGATGACTTATCGATTTTGGATACGATTTGTTTGTCACCGAACAACTGATTCCGTTTAACGAAATGATTTTCATGAGATTTAGCAGCCGGTGATGATTTTGATGCTAAACACCATCGCTGACTATCAATATTAATGGTCATATGTTTACCATCACATAAACCATTATCATTGTCAGCGGTGGTAATGATGCCAACAACAGTAGGTGTAGTATCATTTGGCACGTATTGTCTATCCATCAACTGATGCCACATATCAAGCTTTGCACGCGCTTTGGCCCACATTTTTTGGATTTAAAGGACAATCAATAGCTGGATGTCTTAATTAGAGAAATTATTGGATAAAAAAATAGTGACAAAAATTTGTTGGAAAATATTGTTTTGTTTTAAAAAAAAATCAAAATAAGTTATTATTTGATATTAATTTCAATAGTTTATAGTATTTTTAAAAAGTTTTGTTACACTAATACTATAATTTATAAACAAAATTATATCAATCATTCAAATGCAATAAAAATAACGTTAATGTATGAAATGTAAGCAATAATGTGATTCAATAAAAATAACTAATAAACGATTAATATATAGTCTAAATAATTATTATAATACCGGTATATTATATAATAATAATGATATATTAATAATAAATAATAATATTAATGATGATAAATAATATCTAGAAATATAACAAATTAAATGTATTGTTTGATTTTAAAATTAAAATCAAATTAATATATATATTTATATGGAAAATTTTAAATGATTATTGAGCAATTGGATAGTTTGCTAGGGACAGGTAGGTGGGTGCTGTAGTGGAGGTTAATCTAGTATATTAAGATTAAAATTAATAATTTATTTCTAAATTAAACGATATATTTATTTTTTAAGTTTTACCTGTAATACAGTATAACAAACAATGGCTATATTGTTATGAAATACATTGTTGTATTACATTTTGTATACTTAACAACAAAAAAAACAAAATATCAAATCATAATAAATCAATAAACTGGAGGCTAATATCTAAACGAGGGTTGGAAAAATACAATGTTTTGAATTTGTAAAATACAATATTATACAATGTATTGCATGTATTATACAATTTTTAAAACAAATATATATTAAGTTAAACAAAATTAATCATAAATATTTAGTAAAAATATAGGCTGTTCTATAGTGCAGCTCCCACTTGTTGAGCACGCGATTATTATTTCCATATATTTATATGTATTTTAATTTAGTTTAGGTTAGGTTAGGTTACGTGCTATTCATAAATTTAACATTAAAACTGTATTAAATAATAATCGCGTGCCAACAAGTGGGAGCTGCACTATAGAATCCCCAAAATATAATTGCTACAAAATTCATTATTTATAATATAATGAATGTATTATTATGAATATAATCGTTGTTTTTAAATAATAATAATGAAATAATTTAAAATAAAAACTCAATAAAAATAATATCAAATTTATATTTATTATAAAATATGTTTTGATGTTTAATTGTTTCAATTGTGTTTAAATGATTTTAACATTAGGTGGCGATAAATTTTGTTTGTAATCCAAATTGGCCATGTATTCTACATTGTATTATACATTGTATTATACATTGTATTATACATTGTATTATACATTGTATTATACATTGTATTCTACAAACATTTTGTCTCTGCCAACACTGATCTAAACACATTTATTCATTTTTATTCATTAATAATAACATTTTGTTACTTATATACCGGTATAACATATTATATACAACATTTGTATAACATTATTTGTATTGTATATATTGGAGTTATTTTAGTTTTTATGTTAGCAAAAAAAATACAAATATATCGATTAAAAAACAAATTAAAAAATGCATTTAAAAAAGAGTATAATAAACTTTTATTTTTATTGTAAATTCTAGTAATAATTAAAATAATATTATAATTATTGGTATAGAAAGTAAATTTTTATCAATAATTTTATCTCATTTAAATAATATCCATTTCATGTGTGCACCAAAATAACATAGACATGAATATATATATATATTATGTCATTTAAATATAAAACTAAATAAAATGATTATTATTTATAAAATTATGATATATTTTTTAGTGTTATCATTGAAATTAACACCAAAACGTGACTTCAACCCATATTATATAAGTCTAGTTTTATTTTATTTTTAAAACTTAAATTTGCACAAAAATAAATTTGTATACAGATTACAATTAATTAATCCTTAAATATTGAATAATAATATTGAATAAATATATTGGAAATACTGTCTAATATTATAGTATAAAATTTATAATATTACATAAGTATAGTAAAAAAAATATTGTTAAAATTATTATATATAAAAAGTAAAATAGAAATAAAGTTATTTAAATTATATAATATTCTTATTAATTATTAAAAGCTTATATTAATGAAATAAAAATTATAATTAAAAATATTAAAACAATAATTTAAAATATAATAATAAAATTATTATATTTTATTTTCTGGTTATTTACAGGAATATATTTTAAGTATCATTAAACAAATTGCAAAACATTATATGCTATAATATTATATATTTTTATAATGTTTTTATTTAACATATTATATTTTTTAAAAAAATAAAACTTACGAATTTGTAATAAAAATAAATTTAAATTTAATTTATATGAATATTTTTTAATGAATACACTATATAAAAAAACTTATTATGTATGAAACACTGTAGAGATTCTGGGTGCTATCAATAATATGGTCTATACATCCATATGCTACCAGTGCTGCTGATCCACTAAACTAATATATTTGTTATACTACAGTTAGGTTAGGGACATGTGTGCTGTTGGGACTTTTATTGCATTTTCCCCATATATATAAACACCTAGCTTAAAAAATACTATAAATTATTGTAAATGTACTGTAGTATGCATTTTGAACACACATTTAAAAAACTATATAAACTTTATATTATAAAGTATAGCAAATTATCCTATATATCGATAGCAATCTATTTGTTGAAACACTTATTTTATTTTAAAAAAAGTTGAAGCAATTAAACAAAATTTATTTATTGAATATTTAACTAATAATGTGTGAAAAATATACATAAATTATATTAACTAATGATTCAACTTGTTATGGTTTACTGTATTAAGTAAAAAATAAAAATATTTTGAAACTTAAGTTTAGTATTTTTTTTTATATATTAATCAATAATAATAATAATATTTATCTGTTAAATGTCAGTATTATTTTTTTGTTAGTTAATTATATTTTAAATTACATACAATTTAATCATAATTTAAACCACAATTCAATTTAATTAATTAGTTGTTTTCCACACATTTATATATATTTTTTTATTTAAAAATCTCTGGTCTAGTATTTTGTATGACTTTATTCAAAACACATTATACAGTACTTTATGTTATCAATGACTTAACATTACGTCACACAGTATTGTCAATGCATTACAAACCCAACCATTGATTCATTGATAGACTGACTGATCATAACATTGAAACTGACTGCTAGTGTCAGTCCATCACAACTGATCCATACAATTGATTGATTGGTTTTATTTCATTGACTTCAACTGATTGGTTGTCTTCAAAAGTATTTGTCATTATGTCCAATGATAACAACACTTCCTCTTCCTCCACATCTTATATTGGTAAGGCTTTTGATGATTATTGTGTCAATCATTTACTGATACAATGATATGATATTAACAGACAAGAAGGACACCGACACTGATGATGATAAAGAAGACAAACCTAAAGAAACTAAAGAAACTGATGGTTATTATCATTGGATTTATCTATTTGTGTGAACAATCAGATCCTTCTATAATATAAATGTCATTTATTTTTTCAATTGGCCACAGAATTGTCTAAGAAGGACATTATTACCGGTGATGTTGTTTCAGATGAGAGCAGCGATGATGATGAAGAAGAAGAAGAGGACAGCGTATTGTTAAGTAATAATAATAATAATAAGACATTTATTATTGATATCTTGTTTAATGACTTTTGGGATCTATTTCTTATTATTTCTTTTTAGTGCAAAAAATGACTCAATTGTTTGCCAATAAGTTAAGGTTTCAGTCCGAAGATAAAGACAACAAACCTAAAGTTGAAAAAATATTGTCTGAGCCGACCATCGATGCCATTGTTGACTACATAAAGAGTGGCAAATGCAAGAATATAGTGGTTATGGTGGGCGCCGGCATCTCAACAGGTATATACATATACCATACCCATCAATATTTTTAAAAAGATAATAATAACAATTATTTTATTGTTACTGCAAAAAGCTGCGGGAATTCCAGATTTTCGGAGTCCCGGCAGTGGTTTGTATCATAATTTAGCCAAATATAAACTTCCGTCACCTAATTGCATGTTTGATATCGACTTTTTTCGGGTAATTATACTATCATATCATAAATAATTGGTAGACTTTCGACACTTGATTATTAACATTATTATAAATAATTGAAACATTTTTTATTAGAAAAACCCGAATCCGTTCTTTGATTTGGCCAAACAATTATTTCCCGGAAAGTTCTGTCCGACGATAAGCCATATGTTTCTGAAACTATTGAACGACAAGGGATTACTACTGAGATTGTATACACAAAACATCGATACACTTGAAAGGATTGCCGGCATTCCCGGCGATAAGTTGGTCGAAGCTCACGGAACCTTTCATACGTCACATTGTATTGATTGTCACAAAGAATATTCGTTTCAATGGATGAAAGGTTTGTTTGTTTTTTTTTTAAAAAATAGGAAACCATTGTCTATAAATAATTGTGATTTTTAATTTCCCGAAAATTTAGATAAAATCTTCAGCGATTCATTGGTTCCCAAGTGTGACAAATGTGGTGCAACTGTCAAACCAGATATTGTCTTTTTTGGCGAACAATTGCCCGAAAGATTTTTTCGTTTAGCTGATCGTGACTTCAAAATATGCGATCTACTGATTATAATCGGAACATCGCTTACTGTTCAACCGTTTGCCGGACTTGTCGACACTGTTCGGCCACAAATACCCAGACTGTTGATTAATAAAACAAAATGCGGCCAAAGTTCACAAATCTCGAGTCTGTTGGACATTGGTTCGGGTCTTGAATTTGATTCCAAAGACAACTATCGCGATGTACTACTACTTGAAGAGAGCGACAAAGGCTGCAAACAAATGGCTGAATCGCTCGATTGGACTCAAGATTTGAATCAATTTGCATCCAATAAGGATAAGACAAGAGAGTGGTTATAGATATTACGGTAAATTATTTTATCAAATGAATCAAATGTTTTTTAACAAATGAATTAATGGATTTAATAAAACAATTAATTAAATTGTTTTATTATTAATATTGAAACTTTGTTTTGTTATAGCATTTAATTATAAATATATAAAAATAATAATAAAAAGTATATTTTATTTAACGTATGTTTTTTTACGATAATAATAACTTAATCACTGATGAAAATTCTGGACGCGATATCATCCAAAAGCCAATCGATGGCCGACAATAGATTGAGTCCCGTATAGGCAGACGAGCCAACAATTTTCCAGTGATGTGTCTTAATTGAGTCCACTTCTAACAGTTCGCAAATTGTCTGACAATTTAAAGCACCGGACAGATCCTGTTTGTTGGCCAACACTAGCAAAGTTGCGCCCAATAGACGTTCTTCTTGTAGAAGATTTTTTAGCTCCTCTTTGGCATCGTTCAGACGCAAAGTATCTGAACTGTCGACAACAAAGATAAGGCCATCGGTGGCCTCAAAATAGTTGCGCCAAAAGGCGCGCAAACTTTTTTGTCCGCCGACGTCCCATACGTTCAGTTTAAGACTGTAATAAAAAAAATGACAATTATCTCATCAATTGGTTTAACTAAATATCTAAAAACACATCGACTTCGGAGACTTACTTTTTATGTTCAAATGACGATATCGTAAATCCAAGAGTTGGTGATATTGTGTGAACGTCTTCGCCGTTAAGTTTCTTCAAGATTGTTGTTTTGCCGGAGTTGTCGAGTCCTCTGAATAATTAAAAACAAATCACAAATCGTGAACACAAACAATACAAGACATGATAATTATGACTACAATGTATAAGTCATAGTCATTGATTGAAAGAGAGGGAGAAGTGCTTACAAAACCAAAAGTCGGACCTCTTTCTCCTTTTGTTTGATTTTGCGGATTATCTTCAATAAGCCCATCGTTTGACAATAATTACAAGAGATTACAAGACATCAATTCAAATCACTCATCATCGACAATACCATTGAGTTACTATTGCTTATGTTGTTGTTATTGTTGAAAATAATGGGATCAAATTGGGTGATAATTTTTTTTCTTGTATTAGTTAACATCTGTCATATAATACTGTATATTAGGCAATAGAGGGGTCACACATACATACGTACATACATTGTGTGACAATAACATACATACAGTTGAAGATATTAATTATTTTGTTGTCGTTGTTGTTGTCGATGGAAAACAAACACTGGATGTCCACTGTTTTTGTAAGTCATCCAAAGTCATGATTCAGATGATGATAACTATCTGGATGTTTGAATTGATCCACAAAAACAAACAAACTATTAATAATTGAATTATTATTATTAATATCAAAGTATAACGTAGTGTGTGAGTGACCCCCACATGAATAAGCCATGTCTTAATAGACGACAACAACAATAACAATAACAACACAATGTTTGCCACTTATTGTCCGCCATTTGTATCATAAAAGAAATGAAGACCAATGAAGACCTGAAGGCAGACAACAAATCAGTGGCCGAAACAATGGTCTGTATTATCAATGAATTATTAAATGATTGAATTTTGTCTTTTAATTTATTAATGATTTTATATTAAATTGAAATTTAAAAAAAAACAAAAAACAGATTCAAATAGTCGAAGGATGTCGAGTGCCAACCAAAATGAGATACTCGGATGACTGGCGTATGTCTTATTATAGATCCATATCAGTTGTCAATTGATCCCATAAACTGTATTTTGCATTAATTATCTCTTTAAATGATTATCAACATAGCGTTGGCCGAAATCTTGAGTATCCGCGAGACTCCTAATGGAGACACAATGTATTACATTCATTATATTGATTATAACAAACGTCTGGACGAATGGGTTTCAAAAGAACGACTGGATCTACAGAAACTACAATTACCGCGAAAAGAGTCCAAAAGCGTCAACAATCTGAAGAACGGTTCGCGTCCGTCGTCGCCGGAAAGAGAGATTGTATATCTTATATATTGTCATTTAATTTCAATGATAATAACGTTTGTTTTTATCGGTTATTATTATTATTTTTTTTTTTTTGAATGACAGCCGACACCAGACATTGACGCCACACATCACGACTACGCTCTTCAAAGTCAACCCGAAATCAATTCTGTTGTCAAACACGAGTTGTTGCCGCCACTCGAGAATGGCAACACTGGCAACGTCGCCGCCGCCACCGCAGCCCTTTCACCAGTGGCCATACCGCTTAGTGTACCGAAAAAGATTCCGCCGTCTGGCCGAAAAAGAAAGCACGGTTCAATGTCGACACCGTCGGCGCCCATCAACGACGATCATCACGATCACGATTCGCAAGATTCGATGGCACCGCAATTGGCTGCCGGCGCCAGCGGTGCTGTAGTAGCTCCGCGAACCAGCGGTAGTCTAACCGTTCACCACAGCGACGACATTGTTACCAGAATCAAGAACCTCGAGATGTTAGAGCTGGGCCGACACCGTATAAAACCGTGGTATTTCTCTCCCTATCCCATAGAACTGGTATCACTTCCCTGTATATATCTGTGCGAGTTTTGTCTGAAATATATGAAATCGCGTAAATGTCTTCAAAGGCACAGCGATAAGTGTGTGTTAAGACATCCGCCGGGAAACGAAATCTACAGAAAGCAATCGGTATCGTTCTTTGAAATTGACGGCCGAAAGAACAAGTTTTATGCCCAGAATCTGTGCCTTTTGGCCAAATGTTTTCTCGATCACAAAACTCTATACTACGATACGGATCCGTTTCTGTTTTACATAATGACTGAGATCGATGTCCGCGGTTTTCATATTGTCGGCTACTTTTCAAAAGAAAAAGAGTCATCCGAAGACTATAATGTTGCCTGTATTCTGACATTACCTCCCTATCAGCGCAAAGGTTTCGGTAAAATGTTGATCGAGTTTAGCTATGAATTGTCGAAATTTGAAGGCAAAACTGGTAGTCCTGAGAAACCGTTAAGTGATTTGGGATTACTATCCTATCGAAGCTATTGGTCGGAAACCATTTTAGACATATTAGTTAACTTAAAAATTGTCGAACCAAATGAAAACCCGATGATGACTATCAATGAATTATCAGAGTTGACGTCCATCAAGAAAGAGGACGTCATATCAACGCTTCAGTATTTGAATCTAATTAACTACTATAAGGGTCAGTATATCATAACCTTAACAAAAGATGTGCTCAGTGTCTATGAAAGGGCGGCCGCTAAACGAAAGCTGCGGATCGACCCGAAGTGTCTGCACTGGACACCAAAAGATTGGTCAAAACGGGGCAAATGGTGAACACATACACCAATCATTTGTTGTTAAAGAAAAATTATCGATGAATTAAATTAATTTTCAATTTTTTAGTTATTTAACAAATTTTCACATTTTTTTTTGTTTCCCATCACATCTATACACATCTATTATATATATCTTATACTATTGTATAATATATTTAATTAATTTAATGTAAATTTTTTTTAGAACAAATTAAATTAATGTTTTTTATACATAACTTCTTTTAGTTTTTCGGGTATTTTTTTTAATTACCCGACAGTGATATCGGATGAATGACTTTATTGAATGAATTAAAATTGTCTCAAAAAAAATAATTTATATAAACTATTGAATAATGAAAACAATAAGATATTTAATAAAATTTTTTCGATGAATGATTGATTTGAAAACGATTTCTAAAATTTTTGTTTTAAATAATTTGGTTATCAATTGGTGGCCAAAACAGCCGATTCTTGTTGTTTTTGTTTGACTTTTGCCGAACAAATGTCGCCGATATCGTCCACATTGAATATGACCCGAACTATTAGCGAACACGACGGACATCGGGCAACGTCTTCGCCGTTTTCGAGGTCTTCCTATATTTTTTTTGGGAGACAAACAAAGTTAATGATAGGATGTCTTAGTTTTTTTTTTTTTGGTCAATCAAAGTACTCTTGTGATGGCAAAGGTGTCACCGCAAGGACACGGATAGGTGAATGTGTCCGTCTCTTCGTCGTACGTAAAGTCCTCGATCTCGACCTCGTCGTGAACGACGCCATCATCGCCGTCGTCGTTGTCATCTGTCATCACTACTACTACTGCTTTGGGATCAGCTAACACTAGTGTTGTCTATGTATTTGTCAATATCTTCACCAAAAAACAAATGTCACAATAAGTTATGATTTATTTTTTTGATGGCAAACACTGATTGATATTACGTTATACTGTATTAGTAAACAACACGTGTTTTGAATGTATTGCGTAAACAGTGGACTCTTATTAAAGCCAAACAAATAACGTTTTGTTATAATTAAAAAAAAATAATTATTAATATTACTGTAATTTATAATAATTAATATTATAAATGATTTAATTGTAATTAATTTAATAGGATTTTTTTTATAATTTTATTGTTTATAATAATAATATATACCGTTTATACTATAGAATATACAAAATAATTAAATTAACTAGGACAATTATGATTTATATAAATAAATTTTTAAATAAGATTATATTTATTTCAAAATAGTTTATGTGATGATAAACATAAAATTATTAAATTACATTTAGCATAAAATAGCCTTTTTGATAATTTGATATATAATCATAATTGGCCTAGTTCATTAATTTAATTATTAAATATAAGTGTAATATTAATATATATTTTTAGTGATAATGTAAAAAATCCATCTAAAATAGTATTGTTTAAAACTTTTTATTTTTTTTTATTAAATTTATGTTAGCATATGGTATTATTATTAATAATAATTTTTATGTAGATAATTTATCAAGCTAATTCACTAAAGTAATTCAAAATTGCATATTTTTATTATCTTTTTTAATCAAATTATTATATAATGTGTGTTTTGTATGTGACAAATGTAAAGTGTGTTTATATATGGCATAATTGTCCTGGGCTAATTTGATTAAAATTTATAGTTTTATGAATTTAACTGCATATAAGAGATTTGGTAGATAAAATTTAATTTTATAAATTAACCACTTTCATTTATTGACACTATTAAAACTTTTATTAATAACTATTAATACCTTTAGTATATAAAATTCACTTTCTATAAGATTATTAATACAGAGTATAATAAGTTATAACAGTATATGTAAATAATTTTAAAGTTGATTTTATATCATAAATATTGTGCTAGAATTTTATTGAAAATATTGTTTGCTTTTATAAACAGTTATAAATAGATAAAAAAAATCCTAATTGAGGTAATGATAGATTAAATTGAGGTTAAAAATTAGGTTAATATAGAGTATGCAAATGATGCGATAATTGAACCTAATTTCCAAAACAAATAATAACATTGAAATCAAAAGTAATTTTTGCATTTATAAAAGTTAATTCAATTTTTCAATTTAGATGATAATATAAAAACATAATTGAGTTTGAAATGTTTGATGCAGTTTTCTACACCAATTTTTTTATAACTGAATATTATAAATAATTTCTAATTGAATTTAAACACTACAAAAGTGTAGGAAATATTACAATATTGAATTACATACAAATAATTTTCAAAAAAACAAATTTCTAGACAACAATAACTATATAAATATATATATATCGCAAGTGTAGTCATAATTGTACACAATTTTTGGAAACTTATTATTATCTTTGATCGCAATTTTGAAAACTTTTGTCAACTTTTATATATTAGCGATCATTCATATATAACTATAGAGTATAGAAAAATAATCCATAATATATACATATATATATACCAAATGGCTTTGACTTTGACTTTGTAAAACCAACCAGTGTTGGCTGGAATAGCTTAGGGAGGGGGGTTAGTCTATAAGGGATAAGCTATTTGATCTAACAGTGTATAGACAGTTGAGAAAGCAAACTGTTTGGTCACTTGGTTTGCACCTGAAATGTCAAGTTATAGGCCAATCATAATCTGGTCATAACTGCGTCTACACTAATACAGTACTAAACTTAAAAGCCCTTTTTTTCTTACTCTCAACTCATATATGCTGATCAGTTAGTTATTTATTGGGCTCAGATATCATTTGACTCATCTGTGTCTAACATCACTAAAAGTTTTTAGCCTTAAAATATTTTCTAAAATCAGTCTACCAGTGCTCTCAAACATTGTCTCATCCCAGTCGCCACACATATTGTTAAAAACGTTTTTAACCTAAAAGTTTTTATTATTTTTATTTCTATATTTTTTTATACATTGATTTATTTGAAAATATAATTATTTTATAAAAATAAAACAAACAAAATGTTTAATCTGTACGCCTCGTGGGACAGCTATGAGGCCGACGAAGACGTGGCCACCGATGGTGACCGATGTGTAAGTGTTAAAAAAAATTTTTTTTGTGATTGTTTTGTATTTAATTGACAACAAAATTAACAAAAAAAATAATTAATTAATAAAATTTTTAGGTTTCTTTGGCATCATTTCGTCCGATGGAAATCATATGTGATAACAGTGTACCCATACAACTGTCCACACAACCGTTGACACCAAATATTATTAATAATAACAATAATAATAATAATCATCAGAAAAGTGTTACTGAAATCAATGAGCTAAACAACGTGAAGACGACAACGACGACAACGTCTAGAGATGTCCCACAGGGGTTGTCTTCATTACCAATGGAAAAGTTTGGATCACTTGTGCCGGCCGTCAAAGCAACAGACGTTGTCTATAGCTATGGAAAGAAGAAGAAAACTGTTAATGCATTGCAAGGAATTAATCTGACTGTTCCTCAGGGGTTCATGTAATTGATGAGACACTACTGACAAATATTTTTTTCAATAACGAATGTCTTATTTTTGTTTAGTTACGGTCTTCTTGGACCCAGTGGTTGTGGAAAGACATCACTGTTGAGATGTGTTGTCGGAAGAATTAGCCCGAAGAGTGGCGAAATCCGAGTCTTCGGCACAAAACGTGGAGAAGCTGGTAGTCAAGTACCCGGCGCTGCCATTGGTTATATGCCTCAAGAGTTGGCATTGTTTCCCGATTTTACTCTGGAAGAGACACTTAATTATTTTGGAAGACTTTATCGTATGAAAGACTCGGTGATTGCAAAACGATCAGAATTTTTGCTAAACTTCTTAGACTTACCGGAAAAGCGCAGACTTGTCGGTAACTTAAGCGGTGGTCAAAAACGTCGGGTTTCGTTGGCCGCTGCACTCGTTCACAATCCGCCGTTACTTATATTAGATGGTAAATTGAAATTTATAATTACTATTATATATATATCATAAATAATAATATTAAATATACTGTACTAATGATATTCAAAAGAGCCTACTGTTGGTGTGGATCCACTGCTGCGACAAAGTATTTGGGATTATTTGGTAACATTAAGCAGAAACGAAAGTCTGACAGTCATCATAACCACCCACTATATTGAAGAGGCCAGAGCTGCCAACATAGTGGGACTCATGAGATTTGGTCGCATACTTATTGAACAGACGCCTAAGTATCTGTTGAGACGTTTTAACTATCCGACTCTGGAGGAAGTGTTTCTTCGAGTTTGCGAACTCGACTCGCAGGGCATTGATCTGACCAATCAAATAGAAAGAGAGGGATCTGTTTCAGTCGTCACCAATAATAGACCAGACATTTGCTACGATGTTAATAAAGAAGATTCGATAAACTCGACAATCGGAAGCACCGAAGCTATTGACAGCGCTGTCGAAGACTCGGACTACAGTGTCCGAGACAATCAGGAAGACATTGTCAAAGATTTGACTCTAACTGATACAGTTATCAACAGATACGCTGATATGTCGACAAAAAGCAATGCGCTTAAGGACAGTGCGGCCCGTACTTCGGCGTTGTTCTGGAAGAATATCACTCGTTTGCGACGAAATCTAGCGGTTCTTTTGTTCCAATTTCTTCTGCCATCGATCGAAGTGATCCTATTCTGTACGTGCATTGGTCAACACCCGTTTGATATACCGGTTGCCGTCTTTAATCAGGAAACTTCCGGCCAATACGCTACCGATTTTTTGCAACACATCGACAATAAAACTATTGTTCAGATGCCGTATCCGTCGTTTGATTCGGCACTACAAGCGGTGAAAGACGGCGACGCTTGGGGTGCGCTCGTCATCGGCAAAAATTTTACCAATGCTTTACAAATGAGGTATTATTATTATTATTGGGAAAATATTATAATTATTAATACAATAAACTTATTTATTAATGTTTTTTAGAGTTTTGATGTCCGGGGAGGTCGACAACGAAACACTGGAGATGAGTAACATTCATCTGTATCCCGATATGACCAGTAAGTTCTTCGGGCGATAAAATTTAATTCTTGAATTGGTTAGCAAATAATATATCAATAAACTATTTACAGATCAGATGATTAGTCTAAAACTGTACGAAACAATTACACTATCATTCTTGAGTTTTGGCAGAGAAATGCTTCAAAAGATAGGTCAAAGTTCATCAATGGTTGAACTTCCAATTGTGGTACGTTGTGTTTAAAGATATAATAATTATATATAATTTAATTAATTAATTTTCACCCAAAGTTGGAAAAGCCTGTCTATGGAGAGCGGACGCCCACTTTCACCGAGTTTATGGCACCGGGAGTTGTACTGAGTATTGCATTTCTAGCAGCCGTTGCTCTGACAGCTCTGGCCTTTGTTATGGAACGCAAAGAAGGTCTACTCGAACGTAGTCTTGTAGCCGGTATTAAACAAATATTAAATGTTTTGGATGTCTATCTATGGGATCTAATTAAACTATTTTCCAGGTGTCAGTTCCAGCGAATTCATGCTCTCACATGTCTTAACCCAACTACTAGTTCTGTCAGTACAGGTGGCTCTGCTCTTGATATTCACATTTCTCGTCTTCGAGATACCATTTCGCGGACCATTCATTTGGGTTATAGTGTTGACACTGCTTCAGGGATCCTGTGGTATGGCCTTCGGACTGATGATATCTGCCATCTGTGAAGAAGAAAACTCGGCCACAATGTTGGCTTTGGGCAGCTTTTATCCAAATCTTCTACTTGTAAGTGACTTCTTGTAGAAGATCTCTCTTTGTCTTAAAATTATGGTTAATAAAAATGAAAAAAACTCATTTGCCTTTACAGAGTGGAACCGTTTGGCCGACACAAGCGATGCCAGAGTTTATCCGCTATTTTAGTTATTTATTACCGCAAACCATACCAATCGGTTAGTTTTTTGATGAAAATTTTTATATTAATTTAAATTTGATTTATTTTTGTTGTTGTTGATATCAAAAACAGAGGCCATGAGATATATACTATCGCGCGGTTGGGATCCATCCTATAAGATCGTGGCACTAGGTTTCGGTGTGACCATCATTTGGATCACTTTCTTTTTGACAATGGCTGTCATTATTTTTAAATATAAAAAATAGTTTTAAATCATAAATCATTATTAATATTTTATTTTTTTTAATTATATACATAGTTATCATTTTTAAAAAAAAATTATATATATATGTATAATCTCAAATGTTTTTTATACACAATTTTTTTTATTATAAATTTTTGTTAAATTTTATTTCAAATTATATTTATGTATATAGTTTTTCAGTCAAAATACACAAACAAAAAAACAAAAAAAAAAGTTAGAAGAAATCTTGAAATAACATAAAAAAAACCCTAAACTTATATCAATAAAATAAAACTGATTGAAAAATGTTTTCAATTACATAATAATTTAGTTATCCTACTAGTGGTGACAATAGTCCTCTTAAAAAAAATTGTTGTGTCAACCCATTAATGCTACTCTTTTTTTCTATGAAGGAACCACTGGCACAACAATTAGGAAATACACTATAAATCATAATATATATATAATACCAGTGCTCTCAGCTATGGTGTGAGTCACACATACACTAAATGATATCATTATAATTGTGGGAATTAAATGAAGAGCAAAACACAACAATTTTTTTATTGTTGTTATTATTATTTAATCCAAACAAGTGATGCATTCAATGGAAACATTTGGATGCTTTGGCAACGCTATCACAAGTTTTTTTTTTTTAAAACAAATTATATTATTATTATTTAATTATTTTAGTTGAAATCCATTCAACTTGTTTGCCAACCAATGGGAAACTGTATGTTCTGGTGATGTACGAGTAGGAGTAGCTCATAGTGATTGGGTATGTTTACAGGTAATATAGCTATCAGGTGTGTGTGTATGTGTAGGGGAACGAGGTGTGAGGAGAGGTGCTGTGTTGAGGTATGCCATGACTTTCTGGCACTGGTATATTGAAGGGCGTCGTCCAGTATAATCAACTTTTTTTTTGTATACACAACTTGCATATACACAGTACACAGTATTTTATATTATATTATATTAATATGCAAACTATCTTAAAATTTAATTAAAGTGAACAATAAATATGATGGATGTGAATATATTATAATTTTTATTATATAACAATCACCAAGCAGTTTTATATATATGATATTAGTTATTATATTGTATTAGTATTAACTGACATATTGTTGTCTTAAAATTATATATATATATATATATACATCGCAACTGCCAAACAACTGTCTGAGTGTGGAAGCGTTTATTTGGTGATAATGTTGCGCAACGCCGACGTCTCGTATTCAAGTATAGCCCCGACCCGTGGATCAGATAATAGTCAATGTTTGTGTTGCTTCTGCACGTGGCACTGCTCGCACTGCAAGTGTAAGTGTGCGGCCGCTTAATCCAATGTCACAACTGTGTCGCACCAGTTATCTGTTGTGTTCCGATCCCTTTTCCTCCCTTCCCTTCCAAAAAAAACATCAACTGTCCCTCACTTATAGAAAGTTAATATATATGCTAATGTCATTCATATGACTATATGTACTAAATATTAAAAAAAAACTTTTTTATTTTTAGTGAACTAATTTAATCCAATGTCGCTAAATTATATACTGATATATTAGATGTTAAAGAAACGTTATATTGTGTGCTAAACTAGCCGTAAAGTCATAATTGCATGCTATATACTTTATATACAGTATATACACTATTTATATATAATTTATATATCCGTTAAAGAAATAATAATATTATTATTAAGTTAATTGTTGTCCAAATTTTTTTGACCAATCGATTGTCCCTCCAATATGATAGCCTGTTGTAGATCATGTTTCTTGAGACTGCCGTACGGAACCATTACATCGACCATTTTGGGTGCATTTGGCCTTATAATGGCCATCATATCGATCCTTCACTCGACAACTATAGCCGATCGTTTGACTCATGATCTCATTCGCAGAAAGTATTATTGGTTAGTGTCTGGGAATCGATTGGGTGATGATATCCTTTTATACAGTTTATTAGAAAAAAACTTATTATTTTTTTACTCCAAAATAGGTTAAGCGATCTGAAAGTTTGGTACGTGGTTTTGGCCATATTCTTGTCGGTGATTATTGTAATCAATTTGTTTATCGGATTCGCCACCACTGGAAAAACTGGGGCCAAGAATGGAAAGTCGTGTCGGACGTGTGGCTGCAATCGTTCATCGACTACAACGTGTCTCATAAAGACTATATTTGTGGTCAATTACATACTGTTCTATCTGCTACTGGTGCTGACAATTGTCGTTTTGTTGACACTATTTATTTGCTATATGCTAAGCAATCTGTGCAATGAAGGCGCCCATATGATTATCGACCCTCAGAATGCCAACTGGCCCTATCCGACCGATACCCGTGCCGGCCAGTCGGCCCAATATATCGATTTGCGACAGTTTTCGCCGCTACTGTCGTTGCGTTCAAATGAGACACAGTATATGTATTTCAAAGACGATAGGCTGAAAAAATTGTGCGGCGATTATGTGTCCGCCCTGTCCTTCTACATAGTCCTGTGCGCCATAGGAATGGTAGCCCTGTGTTCAGCGTTTCTCAACTTTTTGATCAATTTATCCGTTAATTGGGTACGAATCGGTACCAAACAAAAGTACGCTGAGCTCATGTATCTGAATGGAGCAGAGATGACAGCATTTAATGACGGCGCCGCCGACCATAACAGTCGCTATTGATTTAACATTGTTTTATGCATTTGTTTTTTATATATATATAAAATAGACAAATTATATTTAATATAAATTTAGTTATATTTACACTTTTAAACTAATATTTTGTATAATATATATGTATTATATTATCCAATGCTCATTGAATACATTGTATTTTAACTTTTTTTATATGGAAAAAAAAGTTTTTTGTCAAAGTTTAGATAATATATTTATATTTTAAAGTAATATATAATATATTGATTTATATAAAAGTTATTTATAAATTTTTTTTGGAGAAAAGTATAAAATATTCATAAGTATTATATAATATATGCAATAATTGTATTTATTATTATTATTAACTTTTTTAGAGAATATTTGCTAATAAATAGAGAATATTCTATATATATATTGAATGTTACATTCAATAAATTCATTGTTCAAAAAACACATTTAAAAAATAAAAAATATTTACATTAAAATAACATTGTAACATAAAATAGTAATTTTCAAAATTCATAAAAAAATAATTAGAAATGTATAATTAAGTTATAATTATATATAAAAACAGTATAAAAACAATAATATAACAACAAAATAAAATCATACAAACAATTAATTATTATTTAGTAATACAATTAATTAATTAATTTTTAAAACTTAAAAAAATAATTAATTAAGTAATCAATAGGCAGTTGCGGCAAAAGTTTTTTGAGATTCGTGTGGAATCTGATTGTTGGTTGTCCTCAGATAAGGACTGTTATATTTTGGTTGCAATAATGCAAACATTGTGGCGCACAGGGCGTCCAAATCATACTTATGACTCCAACCCCATTCTCTACGGGCATTGATGTCATCTAAAATTTGTGGCCAACTATCAGCTTAAAACAATAAACAAATTTTTAAATATATATCATTAGAAACATAATATAATAATAATTATTATTATTTTTTATGTCATAAAATTCAATACCAATTTGTTGTCTGGCGTCCGGTTTGTAAGTCACCTGAAACTGTGGTACATATCTCTGGATGGCAGCGACCAACTCGTTAGGCGTAAAACTAATAGCATTCACGTTATATGTCCGCTGTTTTAGTTTGTCTTCTGGTGTCTCCATAATAGTAACCAATGAGTTGAGACAATCGTCGATATACATCATCGGTAGTCTGGTATCGGGATTCAAATAGCACTCATACTTAGCAAACTTCAATGCATCGTGAAATATAGAGACGGCATAATCGGTGGTTCCGCCGCCAGGATTAGTGTCAGCAGATATGACACCAGGAAATCGTAGGCAACGAAAATCCAGACCAAACTTTTGGCAATAATACTAAAACAAAGAACAATTGAAATTATATTATAGTTAGTTATATAAACTTATATTATATTTAAATATTGTTTAAATTACTTCTCCAATGAGCTCTGCGTGCACTTTGGACACACCGTATATAGTTTGCGGGCGTTGGACACAAAAATCTAGAGTTTTCAAAATAATTATTATTTTTATTTTAATACCAGTGCTTATTGTATAATACCTGGAGTTGACGGTACTCTCTGTGATGTTGGCCCGAAAGCGCCGATAGTGGACGGCACGAACAGTCTTAAGTTGTACTGACGGCTCAGCTCCAGTACATTGTGCAGACCCTCGATGTTGACCCGCATGGCCAGCGGTACATTATACTCGCCAACCGAACTGAGTAATGCACTAAAATGTATTAACCAATCGATCCGATGATTGACGACAATCTCTTGCAGGTTCTTGAAGTCCATGATATCGGCGTAAATGAATGGTCCGCTTTCGACAATATGTTTGGGCGCCTTCACTATGTCCGACATAATTACGTTTTCGGTGCCATACTTTTCTCTAATATTTTTGTTTGTTTGATAATTTTATTTTAGATATTAATTGATTTTATTGTTACAAAAACCAAGTGTATGCTAATTATACGGACCTCATAACTTTGGCCAGTCCAGTGCCTAACTGACCCAAACTACCTGTAGTTTTTTTTGTTTATAAATTAAAATGCAATATTTTAGAAATGTTATTTTGATTTAATCAAAAATTATTAAATTATTTTTTTTTTGGATAAATTCTTCCTTGAACTTGAAATTTTTAGCAAAAAAAATTATAAATATTATTATTATTATTATACTTATTATTTTACTTATATTTTTTTATACTTATATTTTATACTTATATTACTGTATTATTATTTAATGTCTTTAAGGGGGGAATTTTTTTGCTAATTATTATACTTACTATAAGTATTATTATTATTATTATTAATTAATTATTTTATGTTTTAAGGTATATGTATTGTCAAAGACAAACATCACCTCATATATAGTCTGACATTTTAGTAAAACTCCTAATACTGTACTATATGTGCACTAATATGTCCTTCAATTAATGATTTTCATAATGATTTGTATTTTTAATTTTATTATTTTTTTGTGGTTTGATTGGGAGTTGAAGGAGACACGTCTTGAGAGACCAATTGTATAGTGATTTAGTTTTTTTTAATAAAATAAAATAAAATATTCCTCCAAAATGCTGTTACTAACTATTATAACTTACTGTACAATATTAATATATATATATATATATATTCTACTATTACTTATTAATAATACCTGTATATCAATTTTTATATACAGTACCTGTAAAAATAATTATGTGTTTTTTGTTAGATTTACGGTATACACTGTATACAGTATTTAGTTATTAATAATGTATATAATATTTTTGTAATGTTATGTAATATTGTAATTTATTTTATAATTTAAAGTATTATTAGTATAAAATTATATAATGATCTTTTATTACAGATTTTTTTTGCGATAAAACTTATTTAATTATTTTCCTAATGATATAGCAATTCTTAAGGAATATTTCTTAAGTAGTGATTCATTATATTTTTTGCTAAAATAAAAAATATAATTATTTAAATAATTGCAAGTATTGTTTGGCTAACAATTTTTTAATAGTTCACTATTATAGAATAAAATAAATTTATTGTAGTATTTAAAAAATTAATTAAAACCCATATTTGTCAATATTAAATGTTTTTTAAAACTATTTATAAAAATATTTAGATAGATATTTCAAATTTAAGATTTATATACATTTTATTTCAAAATATTAGTAATTTTTTCTATCTATTTGTCTAATAAATTGTTATAACAAATATACACCAATCTTTTTTAATTAAATTGCATATATAGTAATTTATTGATTAATTTATTTATTTATCTATTGAATAGATGTCAAGTCATATTAAATTATGTCAAATCATTAAAAACAATTATTTGTAAAAATAAGCATTTATTTAAAATGTGTATAGATTTAGCTATAATATAAAAATAACAGAGCTATAAATATTTAAAATTATAACCACATAATTATTTATCTAATTGTTAAAACAGTTAAAACTTTTGTGTAATTTAAAAAAAACTCTGTTATTAATTTATAGTTTAATTTTACAAATATTTTGCTATTTAATTTTAAATTGATCTGAATTATTAATAATATAGTAGTTTATACCTATAATAATAATAATAACACAGTATGAACTTAAATAATAAATTTAGACGATATGTTTAAAATAAATTTTAAGTAAAACAATACATTATATTAAAACCCTTAATTATCATAAAAATTATAAAATTACTATTATTTGTAAATTACTATAAAATTGATGACGTTTATAATAATAAAATTGCAATTTTAAAAATTTTACTTAATATATAATTTTTTGAAAGTAAAAGTAAACAAACTACAAATTAATTTATTAAAGTAATTATTTAAAATTATTAAACTTAAAAAGTTAAATAAATTATTTAAAATTTTCATATATTAATATTTTTCATTAAGTAAAAATAAAATCAATAAAGTTTATATAAATTTCAGCATTTAATACACAATTTGTTCAATATATTTAACTATAACTTTTTTTTATTTGATAAAACTTGTTATTATTTAAGTTTATTAAGATTTTACATTAAAATTGAAATAACAACTCACCAGTAATTAGTACTTTCGGAGGACTCCTATTATATGAAACCATTTGATGATTGAATCTGATCTGAATTTTTGCCGAATTGTTGGCAATATTCTTGACATTAATTAACTGTTTGTTAATTAATTGGTTCAGAATATTCTTTCCATTCATTATGATATTTGTGTACATATTTTGTTTGACAAAACTTTTAATATCAGTTAATTAAAAAACAAACAAATTTGTTTTGTCAAAGAAATTAAGTGCCGATACAAGTGATGACTTGAAAGTTAGTGACTGAAAGTCTCTGTCAATCCTAAAGTAAAATTCAATTCAATTCAATAATATTTTATATTATATATACATATATCTATACTATCTATTTAGTTGCGAATTAAGGCTTAACTATTAAATTATATTTAATAATATATATTGTATGTAAAAAATACGTCATAATTGCGTGGATCGGCATTGAAACTAAGCTCCCGGCGCTTTCAGAGCCTAAATACCTGCGCTTTTTATTTTTAAGAAAAACAACTATTACAAAAAACTTTATTACTAAATCATTTAATGTTAATTGAAAAATACACTAAAAAAATCTAATATATAATTTTATACAATTTAATATTTTTTGATGTAAATAACAACACTTTACTACTAATGTTTAGGTAATTGTCATTAAATAAAAAAAAAGTTTAAAAACTATGTTTTCCTAATAACTACAGCACTTGTAAATAGCATCACATGATATTAATATTAAAACAGTAGAATAATTTACATTTGAAAACATTTGAGAAAATAGTTTTATATCTATATAATTATTTTTAAAAAAAATAAAAATAAATAAATGATACTAGCAATATTAGTAATAAATAAATATTTTATTTGTTTATTTTTATTAAGATTTTTTTAAAAACATTAAAATATCTAATATATATTTAATTATTTGCTAAATTATTAATTATTATGATTGATATATTATTAATAAATATAACAATAATTATCTAATACAATAATTAAATTAGTATCAAACTAAATATATTAAAAATTTATATAGTTTAATTTTTTTTATTATTAAATTTATAAATTTCACTTTTATGCTCAATAAAAAAATTATTACTAATATACTAAACAAATAATAATAAATATAAAATAGTAAGTATATTATAAAATATATATTGTGACCTAATTTGAATATTTAAATATAATAAAAAATTTAATGTATAATAATAATAATAATGTAATAATTATTTAATTGATAAAAATCTACTGTTTCCCGCAATTACAGGTATAAACTAATTATAGTGTACATATTATAATTGATATTAATTGATGTTATATAATTGATATTTTGATAATTTATGATAATTATGCATGCTACTTTATGTATATATATCAAATTAATAATAACAAAATTAACATACAATTTTTAATAAAACTAATATTAATTTCCTGTTTTCGTGTCAATAATTTCAAATTATTACAATGTTATTAAATTTACATATAATGTTAATAAATATGAATCAATAAATATCCAAACAATATTAAACAAAATTAATGTAATGTAATTAATTATAAGTATTGAATTGTAAGCAAAGTTTTTATTTTTTATTTTTGCTAAAACAATCGATAAATAAAATAATTTTATAAAATAATGGCGCAAATCGTATGAATTTATTTAATACAGAAAAAAAACTTTAAAATAATTTACAATATTAATTATAATAATAAAAAAAAATAATTACAAACATTTTTTTGGATAAATTATTGACTATTATTATTATTAAATTATGATTAAATTAAATCCAATAATTATTTTCAAATTAAATATTTCTCATATGTATTAAAAGTTTTTTGTAATAATTTCCAAATTTTCCAAAACTTTAACGTTATTTATGAACAGCAGTACTGTTTGTATGGCATTCATATTATAACCCAAAAGTATTGTATAAACTATTAAAATAATAGATTGAAAGCCATAGAAAACAAAACAAAAATAAACAGTTGTTTGATATCATTATTATTATTATTATTATTATTATTATTATTATATCCATTGATAACTCGTGACCACCAGATAATGGCCAACACATCTGCCGTCGCCTCATCCGGTAAACTAGCGAAACCACAACTACGCGGTTACGCCCAGCGCTATGTCCGCCGCCATCTGATCGGTGCCATCACACTATCGATGGTCGGAGCCATTGCCTGGAAGTACTTAGTGGCCGAACCACGCAAACGACGATACGCCGAGTTTTACTCGTAAGTCTTCAGCCTTACCACCTGTTTGTTGCCTAAAGAGATACCACTTCTTCCAGTTTTTTTGTTGTTGATATTATTGTCTAATGAATTGATTTTTTTCCCGATTTCTTTATCACCAATTGAACAGCACGTATGACGTCGCCAAAGAAGAGGCACGACTTAAAAGTCTTGGTCTTTACGACAATCCCTTTCCGTTTGATGACTAAAACGTGTGTTTGTCTTGAATGGCCTTTAAATTTGGTCATCAATTGATCGGTTTATTAATGAGTTTTTTTAGATTAAGATATATATTGCAGACTATATGTAGATTTGATTTGTTATTAATTTTTGTCCCAAAAAATTACTTATAATTAGTGTTCATTAATAATTAAATAATAAATTTATTAAAAAAATATATGTTTTAATTCAATTGATTAATAAAATAAAATATATATATATTAGTTAATTGCAAGTTTTATTTACAACTATTGCATTATTATTTGAATGTTTGTTTTTTTAGTTTAGATATATTTTTATTACCGGTAATAATAATAATATTCAAATTTCTATATTAAAATTATATGAGAAATATTATAATAATAATAATAAAATTCATATAAATTATAGTCAATAAAATAAAATATTATAATTATTATTATTACACAATAGCCATGAAATGTTAAGCGCTATTGTATTAGTGATAATAACCAAAGTGACTGATGATTATATTTGTATTATATTGGTTATTAAAAACAACTAAATTTAATTTATTATTATTATTATATATATATATTGCAAAAATATTGTATTCAGTTAAGTAGATTTATTAAATAATATTATTTTTATTAATTATTAGTTGAGCAATAAAAGTAACTACCCTGATGTAATTATTATCGCTAATAATTTTGGTGTGAATTTTGCTTAGAGTGGTCATCTAAAAAAATTAAAAAATAAATAAATCGATTTTGAAACTCATTTATCATCAAAAAAAATATTTAATTGTCAAACATTATCATCTGAATATTTTTGTGGCTTATTTAAAAAAATAAAAACAATTACAAATTATTATTGTAATTATTAAAAAACAAATTATTTGAAATTGTTGTACAAAACCATTTTACGGTTTTTTGCGGAATTTAGAAATTTAATGAACTCTAATTTACTATTTTTTAAAGTAACAAGGTAAAATGAATTTGATTTTTAGTGTTTTTTTTGGTGTAATTATTTCAGTATATCACCCATTGAATGGGATAGTAAGGTAATTATAATTCACTGTTAAAATAAACTATTTAAACTAAAAAATCTAAATTTCATTGTGATAGGCAATTGATACAGATAAGTATATATGATTTAAAAAAAAACTGTTTCCAAAATAATGCAGTAAACAAAAAACTAAAATCATATATAATTTTTTTTACAAAAATATGTACATTTAATTACCGGTTTATTAATATAAATTGTTGTATTGATAAAAGCTTACTATAAATATTTGTTTAGATTTCCTATATTTTGTTTTCCTTTATTATTGACTTTTAGAGTAAAGAAATTATTAATAAATATTTTTTTTATAGATAAAGTTTGTCAACTTATATTCAATTTATCAAACAAAAATAAATATATAAATTTACTGTATATTATAATAGCTGTATAATCTATGTAAACCATATATACAAAGTAATAATAATAATAATACTATAATATTCATAATATAATGACCTTTTTATGCATATGTTGTATATATTCTATACTATAGAATATACAATAGAATATTATTAATATATTATTAATATATTGTATATTAAAATAATTTTTTTGTTAATATATTTAAATTGTATATTTTAATAAACAGAGTAACATATAGTAGTTTTTTGATAATTTTTTTATTTGATTATAAGTTTATATATTTTTTATATATATATTTATATACAGTTAGATTTTATTAAATTATTCAAAAGTATATATTATGTACATATTAATATTATTATTTAACAATATATAATTTCAAAATATCAATTGTTTATAAAACTTTAAATATTAATCATACAAATATTTTTCTTTAAATAAAATTATTATTTTGTTTTTTTTCTCTAAATAAACTGAATTTATAGATGGTGGTGGTGGTGGTGGTGATGGTGGGGGGAGGGGTTGGAAAAAATGAGTGGGCAATTTTCTAGTTTCACTAATTTAATTAATAACATGTAAAAATTTTTAAATAGTAAACAACAAAATATATTTTTTATATAAAAAAATTAAACATTAACTCATGAAATGTTTCAGAGTAATTTTTGTTAAAAAAAACATTATAATAATTAATAATAATAGTAATAATTGTGTTAAACAAATTGTAGTAATAATAATAATAATAAATGCAGTGAAAAACTTATTCATTATTTAAAAACTAATGGCAACAAAAATTTTTTTATACAATTATTATTTCTCAACAGCAATATATATATATAAAGCACTTTTATATTAATAATAATTTCATTAAAAATAAGCGGTAAAACAATTATTGTCAAACATTATCTACAAAAAAAATTGTGACTATTATCTACAATATGTATTTATGGATGAATATTAACATCAAAAAATAATATTTTGTTGTTTGCAAAAAACTAGTGATAATTGTTTGGAGAAATTATGAACTTTCTCTTCTAAATTAACAATAATAATAATAATACTAATACTCGCCATAAACTATCGATAAATAAAAAAATCACAAACAATTTTTGGATATAATGTTTGACTAAAAAAAATAATTTCATTAAAAGAGGGTAAAATGATGCTTTTTTTTATTGAACAAGGTTATAATGAGTTATGAGGGGGCGGGAGGGCTGCTCGGGAAAGGTAGTTCATCAGTGTTAATAATGTTGTAATAAAAATATAGGTCATTTAGAAAGAGAGAGAGACTAGTAGTTAATGTTTAAATAAATTTCATTTTTTATTAAAACAATTATATATTTTATGATATATATATACACCACAAACAATGCGTTTTTTCGTGTGTTAAAAATGTATTTTTTATATATAATATATATTTATTTATATATGTTGTGACTGTTAGTCAATGCAATTTATTATTATTTATTTATTTTTGTTTTTCACTGACAAATGCATTGTCAACAATGGATCGCAACACAAGTGAATGGATAGACCGAAACCTAACATTTTTTAATCAAAAAAAATTATACATTTTGTTTGTTTGTTTGTCTGGTCTGATGTTTTCATGCATTTTATATACAATAATTGGCCCCAAAATAATTCATAATTGAATTGAACCTAAATTTACTATTTTAGGGACAATTATTGCATAATTATGTTAGGTTTTGGTCAATAATATAACAAACTTTTTAATGTTTTCTCACAGATCCTCATCGATCTTTACAAATGTAATATACAATTAATATAATTTTTCTCTGTTTTCAAACATATATTGCAATTTTTTCAGTTTATATAATTAAAATTTTTAATAATCTTTTTCTTTTTAAATCATCTAAATATTAAATATTGTTTTGTAAAAATTAATTTAAATAGGTAAACAATTTTAAATTAATAAAATTTGATGATATTAATATATATAAATTATATATATATATATAATATTTATATAATTTGTTATTTACAAGTATTTATTTTTTTTTTAATTATTTTGTGTGGATTGCGATCATAACTCTCCACATACACACTCACACACACCACTCACCCGCGCGTGTGTATGTATGTATGTGTATGTCTCTATACTTGCAAACTTGTGTGGAGTAGTAGTAGATATCTAAAAAAAATGGTAACAAAGACATGGTGTTTGGTGTATGGATGCATTGGTCGATCACTTTACAGAAAAAACTGATCCCAATGCCCTCCCCCTCCCAAAATCAATCACTATGTCGGTGAATTCATTTGAATTATTGAATAATTATTTTGAATGATCGGCCAATTTGTATGATTGGTGTGATTTGTATGGTTTTTTATATGATTCTCAGTAATACACGCTTTCGTTAGTATGGCGTCACCATTGGGTACGTCTATAGATGATTGCGAGGACACATCGGTACCAGACTTTCCTAATCCCGAATCGGTGTCCGACGAGTGTTGGTTGTCCTTACCATTACTCCCTGTATCGGATAGACTTCGTTCAGAGTTACCGCCGGCTTCCGATCCCGTGTCCATCTCTGGGAATATGGCAGTCGGCGACGGCCTATCGTCTTCCTCTTCGTCACTCATTGGCTCTAAAAGACCAGTGAATGGATTGATTAAATGCTTGGCTTTTCCAGACATCGATGTTGTTGTCGTCGTAGTTGTTGTTGCTGATGTTGGCGGTGGTGTCATATCATTCACATCATTGTTTGATTTATTACTACTAATCACAACAACATCTGATTCACTAATTTTATTATTGGTTTCAGATGCCAACGATTTATTTAACAATTCATGGTTAGGGCTGGCAATACAGTTAGGACTAGACTGTGATTTATCATCGTTTTGTAGATTAGCCTTTATATTAGCCGTTGAATTACTTATTGTCACAAATAATGGTTTCAATAATTGCGTGGTCGCTATTGGAGGCGAACCGACGTTAGTAGCCGTGAGTTGTGGCCGTAAAGGCAAATGACCCCCTCTCACAACCTGTGGCTGCCCCTGGGCTTCGGGGTGTATTGATGGATATCTGCAAAAAACAAATACATAACCATTAAATATATATAATTATCATTAAAAAAACTTATTGATCATTGATGATGACAAACCTGGACATTGAGTTGATAGGAATACTTATTTTATAAATTTTGAATGTTTTGGTTTGCACTTGTTGTGAGCCCATTGTCGGCGACGGCGACGACGACTGCGTTAATGACTGCGACTGAAGCAATGGATTGGACGGCGGCAAGCATTTTGGTGATGAAGAAGCGCTGGCAATGGTCGACACAGTTGTCTGTAATACACTCGTCGGTATCATAGTCTGTGTTATATCATTTGTATTTATAACATAAGCTGACGATTCGTTACAAGTTTCCGGTATGTCTTTCTTTTCTTTCTTCTCCTGTGTCTCTTGTCTTGACTTTCTACTGATCCGTGGCTTTCGTTTGTGTGCCAATTCGGTCGTATGATTTCGTTTGTGTCGATTGACTACTGTATTATTATTATTATTATTGGGCGCCGACGTCACTGTTGTGTGTGGCGCGCCCTTTATGTGTCCC
Organism: Oppia nitens; assembly: GCF_028296485.1. Taxonomy (NCBI): domain Eukaryota; kingdom Metazoa; phylum Arthropoda; class Arachnida; order Sarcoptiformes; family Oppiidae; genus Oppia; species Oppia nitens. Next base: position 1,875,130 of record NW_026533199.1, read on the forward strand.
GATGTGGCGTCACTTTGTAATAGATTCACAAGAAGTGGACTCGTGAGCGCAACATTGACTGATGCGCTGCTGCTGTGAACAGTTGAAACACTTGGTGGCTGAGTTGGATGAGACACATATGTCGGCGCCGTTGCCGTTGTCAATGATAATATCGATCGACAAACATTGACATTCAAATTATTATCATCTCTTGAGGTTGTCGTTTGAGGTTTTGTTGGCAATGAGATAACAGTAGTCGAACTAACGTTTGTGTTGGTGGTGAGGGATGGTGTTGTTGTGGTTAATATGGTCGTTGCCGAACTATTTTGCGGTAATAATAATAATTGGTCTGTTGTTGGTATTGTTGTTGTTGTTGTTGTTGACATTATTGTTGGTGTTGCTGTTGTTGTGGTGATAGTGGTCTGACTGATATTCAATGGCAAGCAAACCGAAGGCGCACTTGTGATCACATGATTAAACTTTTGAACCTTTGGTGTATTACTGGAAGGGTGTCCCGGATGATGATGTTGTTGGTGGTGGTGGTGATGGTTGAACCCTTGTTTTGTATGCATAGCCTGATACTGCATACTAGCGAAGGGAAATAATCCATAATTTGACTGAACATCACGTGTAGTCGGCGATGCATTCGTTATGGTCGGCAGCCGTGCGGCGGCGGCTGCTGCAGCGGCCGCCGCCCCCGAGGCGATGCCGTTGTTTGAGACAACTGACAATGTGGTGGCAGTCGATAAAACACTAGTCGTTACCGTTGTGTTGGTGCTTAAGAAGGGTATCGGTTCAGTGTTGACGGGTGCGACCACATTAGGCGAACAAAAGGCAGGCAAATCGCGACTCGTGGATGGGCTGGGGTTAGGGTTGTTGTTGTTGGTGACGATAGTAGTGTTGTTGTGATTATTGTTAGGTCCGGGACTGTGATTCGGGCCGCGAACTACAACATTGTTCACCACATTCACCTGTTGTTCACTTAAATATTGTGCTATATTTTTACGGGTAATCTCTACACTGGACACACTACTACTCGAAGGCGAATAATTGTAATCATTGTTAGACGACTCGGCCAGCGATGAGACGACACTACTGGAAGTCACGCTATTGTTTAAAATAGTATTTGTATGGTTCACAACACTATTTGTTATAGTAATCGGCGATGAGTTGACCGCCGATGGCGTCGTCGAAGCACTACTCGTGTTGACACTAATTGTTGTGTTGAGCGCCGAGGAGTCACCGATTTTGCCGACCGTTAATTGCTGGCGATTCTCATTGAGCCGGTTGGCTAAAGTCAATGTAACCACCTATAGAACATAATACAAACTTGCATTAATTTATCGGTAATCACGGGTACGGCCATCAAAAAAAAAATGTTGGTCAACAACAACAACAACAAACCTGATCGTCGTCGTCCAATTGCACGGAACGTACGCCCAGCTCGCGTAGCGTATGGTCGCCACATCGGGCCAGTTGTCTTAGCCGATTGGCTGCGTCTCGAGGTATACGAAAAGTGACTGTCACGGTGTCCCACGGGTCCACTTTGGTCACGGGAAAAGGCATCATCATCTACGACAACATCGATAACAACACACACACTGACAGCCATTTGCTGAAACACTAGTTATCAAACACCGTACACATCTCTACATCACATTTATACAATATATTTAACTGTACTGTAAATGTATTAACAATAATGTGTTGTGTGTTGTGCTTCAAATTTGTGCTACTATTTTATATGTAGAGGTGTGTGTGTGTTTGTGTGTCGGGAACTGTTAGTACACACATACAAATTAAACAAACTAGTGTGACCAACTTTTTAAAAATTAAAAAATGTAAACCATATTTTGTGAGCAAACAACAAATACAATTTGAATTATGTTTGATTGTACTAACTAACTAAATAAATCACAATTTACTATAAAAACTACTTGCGCTAAAAAATGCTATTTAAATATTGAAAATTAACAATGCACATCTAAACTCGTTATTTTCAATTTTTATGTCAATGAAAGTGGTCATTGAAATATTAAGTTTACTTTTTTTTTGTCTATACTTTATTAAATCAATTATATATCAAATCATACCATTTTAAATACCAATTTAAAAATCTATTTTTATAATCAATAATTTTGTTATATTTTTATTGTAAACATTTTAGTTTTTTTAAAAAATAACTACCATTTTGTAACAAATCAACAAATTTATATGTTTTGTGTTTATATAATAAGTTAATTAAGTATTAAACTATTATACGTTTCATTAAATTTTTACGGAATTGAAATATAATAAACTGTTAACACTGACTGACTGTCAGTCATGTGCCTAACACTTGCTATTAGAGATTAGAATCAAACCAAATAAAACCAAAACTTTTAGTAACCAAACCGTTCACCAAAAAATAAAATTTAAAAAATAATTACTGTATTATTAAAACTGAATTAAATAATTTTTTTTTTAAAATTACATAATTTAAATTTAATTCTAAATTAAAAATTAAAAATTAAAAATTAAAAATTAAAAATTAAAAATTAAAAATTAAAAATTAAAATTAGTTTTTATATATCACATTATTTAGTCTTAATTGCATTTTTAATTTGTTATAATTTATTTGTTTTGTGTGTGCGTTTTATATATAAATTACAAAATAAAAATGGAAAACTTATTGTTTTTATTCAATTTTTTTTAAATAAAAAACAAACCATTATTTTAACTTAATAGAACCGCACCGTTATTTTAGATTCTACTCTATTGCCTATACACTGAACTAATAACGATATTATGACAAAACACTTTATCCTATGCTATGTATAGTGTTGTTGGCTAATCATGTTATCATATTAAAGATATTTTCCCACCATTTTAACAAAATAAAACAGTTTTTATTTTTTTTAATTTATTTACCAAATTGTAATGGAAAAAATATATGCTCAGATTTAGCACATTTTATAAATAATAATTTATATAAATTTAATTATTTAATAATTATTTAAATTTTATAAGTTAATAAAAAGTTTATAAATTTAATTATTTTGGGTAAACATTTGTTTGGGAGGGAAGATTCCCATTAGGAAATTTACATTTAAGGTATTACTTATTAGTATAGTGTCGTACTGTAGAATCATTGGGTAATAAAATGTTTATATAATAATATAAATAAATACTAAAAATTAAAGCAAACATTAGATGGCAACCAATACTTACTAATAATAATAATAATGTTTGTCCCAAATTGTACATGTACCTATATTCAATTATACCTTAAAGTAAGGTAGTACCTAATTTTACACACCCAAAAATTTAGCATGTACAATAATTGTTAATTATTAATTTAATGTTAGCAAATTAAAATGACTCTAGATCAATTTAGGGTAACTAAAACAATCAGGGTATACAATAGCGCATTAATAATTTCGACAATTTATTATTTTTTTTTTGAAAATTTATTAATAATGATAATAATCAATGATTTATAAAAAAAAATCAATAATTTACAATTTCTACTTAAAAAACAAATTATGTAATAATAATTACAGTATCTATTAATTTAATGTAATGAATAGTTTTATTTATTTTTATATAAACTCCTAAATGTGTTTAACAGGAGAGGCGTTATTACTTCCACCAGAACTACCTGTCCTTTCGTGCGAATGATGTCTATCCCGGTCTTTATCCTTATCTTTATCTTTGTCTTTATGTTTGTGTTTATGTTTTTCTTTGTGTTCCTTATGTTTATGTTTTTTCTTCTTCTTTTTCTTGTCTTTGTGCGGTTTTGACGTATGACCTCCACTGCCATCCTCTTTGTCTTTCTTGGATTTGTCCTTATCTTTCGATTCCTGGCCAGTGGTGGCCAATGAGGTGATATTAGTCAGAGACAATGTTGTAACAACTTTAGGCGCCACTACCGGTTGTTGTGGTGGTGATAGCTGTGGCTGAACCTGCTGTACAATCGGCTCTTCTGACGACACATCCATCTCTTCCGGTGCTTTCGGTTCTTCTTCATCCAACACCACATCGTTTCGTTCAACAATTGGTTGTTCTTCCTTTTGTTCTTCAGGAACGTCTTCTTCATCGTCTTTCGGCGATAATATACTTTCATCAATGATTTCAGAACTTCTTTCATGATTATCATGAATAAGTGATGTGTCGTTCATCTAATTAGAAAAAATAATACATAAAACAAGTCATTAGATAATGATTTATATAATAACACACGAAATAAGTTTAAAATTAATTACAATTTCATCAAAAGTTCTTTGCGTATTATTAGCAGTAGTAGTGGTGGACATCGATATATCATTGAATGAATCGTCCGGTTCTTTCATTACCGTATCTTCCATTTCAATATCTTTTTTCAATGTCTCCTTTTGTGGTTCTTGTGTCTAATGAAAATACAAAATGTAATTCAATTAGTCTTTAATATAACTGTCAATAAAAAAGACTTACCATAACTATATCGTCATCTGATACCAATGATGTACTAACTTTCTTCTCTTTAAGATTAAGAACAACTGAAAACTAAACAAAAAAAACAAAATATAAATCAAATTATTTTTAAACTTTTCATAAATTGATTTTTTTAATTAAAAAAAATTGCTTCAAATATGACAATAAAAAACATACTTCAGGTTTCGGCAAACAAGAAGGTCGTCCTCTTCCATAAAGAGTGTAATAGAGATCAACAACAGCGCACCGAAGTCTTGAATTGTACGATAATTGCGTATTCATTAGACGCCACAATCGATTGACCAGATTTTCGGTATTCAATATATTCGGTTGGTTTCGCTCGAATGGCGGATTTTTGACCAATTGTTTCAAAATAAATAATCTGATGTCACTAATGGATTCATTTTCGACTAAATCCAATAGAAAATCTAAGTCGTCTTTTCTCATTTCGGCTTTTGTTATGTCGATCAATGCTTTGAGGGCTGCTTTCCGGACATCGATAAACAAACCGCTGACGGCGTACTCCCTGAAGAACATTGAATTGCTGGGCAAATGACCCATTCGCTGAAGATGTCTAATTGCACGCAAACAACTAACGGAAACGGTATACTTATAACATGGCAATAGTTTTTCTAAATTCAGATAACGGGTTATCTCTTCTAATATCCATTTGGTTTCTGCAGACAAAGCGTCGGGTGTTATCTGTTTACCTGTCGGATCAATTACAGCCGTAACTATTGGTGTAACAGTTTCGCTAATGGCATCAATTAGTGAGGCTCTGTAATAGTTATCCGAGAATTTGTTTTTGCTATTATCGTTGTATTTGAGTAAATCTTTTAAGAATTTCAGTACTTCTTGTGGACAAATTCCGAGTATATTTCGCAGTCCAGCCATCGATAGCGTCATAGCTTTTTGTAGGAAATAATGTTGAAATTTTGAAAAGTTATTCAACTTTATAATGTGTGGACACGAATGAGATCCGAAAATCTTTCGAAATATTGTCAGCATAGCTGGTGGACCAGTCCAAGTACTGGCCATATTGTTGGCCACTTTTCTTAGACAGAGAGTTGCCGCACATCTGACTCTATAGAAGCACTGTTCGTTGTTTATAATATCTGTGAGTGCATTGCGTGTGTGAGGATTACTATATTTATCCAATATTCTGAGTGCATCTATTTGTGCCATAACATCCCTTTCATATCTTAACTGATATTGCCATTGATAGTCTGGCTGTTCCAGTACTACTTCGCGAAGCAATTGCATTTCCGGATCAATTCGTAGCCATAAAACTGGCGAATCCTGACTATAAAGTAATAGTAAAAATAGTAAACATCAAAGTTGTTGTCAATAAAACTAAAAAAATTCGGGGATCAGTAATAACTTACTCCATTCCAGACAAATCCATATCCACTTCTTCACCGGTACACAACGGTATCTTCTTTTTCTTGTTTCGTCTACTTTTTGAATGACAGGTCAGATCATGTTTGACATTGTTATCTTCAATTTGAACCGTGTATTTAAATGTTCCATCCAGTTCTTGGACAGTAACCAAAAGTGGTCCCTTAAAAAAAACAGGAAAAAAAATTTATCGGTAAATACCATAAACAACAACAATAACAACAAAAATTTCTTACCACATATCTCTTGATTCCTGTCGCCTGAGTGTCCATCTGTTTGATCTCGAATTCGATGGCATTTCTTTTGCGATTGAAAACAAATGACGAATGAAACTTTGCGTGACCGCCTTCATAGACCCATTGATTCAAAAAGGTATCGATATTTTTACCGGTAACAGTAGATATGGCCCAAACAAAACTATTTGTCGATATCATAAAATTAAACCAAACATTGGCCGAAAATTTTTGCGGTCCAGCATTGATGGCCAGCGACAAGAGTTTGTTGAAGACTTGTAGAAGTAGTTCGCGACCCAAATAGTTTTCAAGCATTCGGATAACTAAATAGCTTTTCTTTTTGTGTGCCTTATCATAGAGCGGTGATATCGTATGCAAGTGTTTAATGGCAAAGTAGAAGGCATTGGTTTCGTTTGTAGGCAATTGTGACGGATCTAATACAACGCCTCTGTATTTTTCTTCATATTTAATGATATCCTGCAAATGTTTTTGCAAATCAAATCGATATTCATTGTTACCGAAAGCTTTCTTATAGTACTGTGCGGACACAAACAGTGAAATACCGCGTGTAAGCCACGAGTCGGCCCACGATTGCATTGTTATGAAACAACCGAAAAATTGTTCGGCAATAGCGTGCGATAGTATACGACGGGATAGATATGTCTGATCGATGATATGTCTTGAATGTAATAGATTTGTCGAAAATATAGTCATCGTTGCGTACGACTGGGAGTTTTCGTAGGCTTCGTCGACAAACACTTGTTTATAGCAAGAGTATGGATAACGACTGGACAGTAGTTCTTCGTAGAACTCGAAAACTTCGTGAAGGAAGACACAAGTATCACGTAATAGTGGCAGTAGATGTGGTAAACAAAAATGTGTTACTTCGTGCATATATGGATCGACCATTATCTCGAACGGTCCGACAGCCAATGCAATGTTCGGCGCACAGGTAGGTGTCGACAGATTGTAGTGATAGGTCTTCTTTTTGTTATCCGCAGTGTAGACTGTTTCGACCAAATCGCCACACGAGACGGCAACCATGTTTAGGTCGACAGTAAAGTCCATTCTCCACGTACAGACTTCGCTGTAGGAATCGACACACGGAAACCATAGACGGTTAGAGTTTTCGTATCTATAGGTAAACATATGGGCACCTCTTTCGGCCAAACTTCCATCGCCTTGCGGTACAACAAACTGGACGCCTCCTTGTGGTCGTTCAACTGAAAACTCAATATGTAGTCTAATAACTGTACGCTCCTTAACGGCCGTAACAATTTCCGGTATATCGTCGGGTACTTCGATAATCAGTTCGCCATTTCCACGATCCGGATCCACACTCTGAGCTACTGTTAAGTGTGTACTCGAAAAGACGTCCAGATTTCGTTTGGTATCCGTTTGGATGATGTCTAGTGTGGGATCAGAGTATGTAAACAGACAGTCTTTGATAAGATTGTCGGCGTATAGGATTGAGACCCGATATATTCGTAATTGTTTGGCATTCACTTTGATCTTCTTGAGCTCATCTCTTTGGGAAACTAATTGCATTTCGACAAAACCCTAACCACAAAAAAAATTGACGGAAAAGAAGACATTGATATTAACAATCAATTTCTGGTCAAAATAGTTGTATAGTTTTAATACTTACGACATACGACTCCTTCTGGAAATTGATTTGAGTTATGCAAACATTTTGATGACTCCTGAAGACAGATAGTGAAGAGTTTTGTTTAGTTTTCGGGTTTTTTTTAAATATAAAAATAATTAATTGTCCGAAACTTACAGTTTAAAGTGTCGGCGACTTTCGGCTTTGTTCTCCCGTTTATTCATGATTACGGATTGGTGGTCGTGGTGTACGACAAAATCACAATATGATATCAACGGCCACCAATTGGGCCGTCAATAATGATCGGATCAATTGGTTGCAGACATAGGATATCTCTATCAGTCAATAATAATAATAATAACAATAAAAACAGTGAGAAAAGCATTCATAAAAAAATTTCAAACATTAAAGTCAATGAATATATCGATAGATGTCTCTAAACATACAATCAATTCATTCATTTAATACATTCAGTCAATGATTGCAAACACACATTGACTTCCCTTTCCTTTCCTTTTTGGTATGACTTCTGGTGTCTTCAAGTTGTTTGCAAACCATTTACCGATTCCGACTCAGCGCTGGTCTAAGAATAAGATTATTCTCGGCCGGAACGACTAATCTCTGAAAAAGACAACAATGGTATGTATGACTACTATTTGGTGATAAACGGATGTGTTTTACTAATTAACTTTGATTTTTTATTTGTGTATTTCATTTTGAAATCTTCGTCTCCAGACTTCGTACGCAAAGCCCGATCCCAACAAACCGGGTGTTGAAGACACTCAAGTCCAGATCCATCGCATCCGTATTACATTAACCAGTCCTAATGTCAAGAGCCTCGAGAAAGGTTTGTATCTGTTTTTTGTGGTATTTGTGGACTAAGTTACTAACGTTTGTTTGTTATGATGACAGTATGCGCCGAACTGATCAAAGGCGCCAAAGACAAGAAGCTTGAGGTTAAGGGACCGGTTAGGATGCCGACCAAGACGTTACGTATTACTACTCGTAAGACACCCTGCGGTGAGGGATCCAAGACATGGGATCGCTTTCAGATGCGTATCCATAAGCGTGTCATCGATTTGCGAAGCTCTTCGGAAACCGTCAAACAGGTGACCTCTATTAGCATCGATCCCGGCGTCGATGTTGAGGTTACTATTGCCGATCCATGAGATCATTGTTTGTATTCATAATATTATAATAAAACAGTTAACAAAACTGAAATTACTTTGAAAGACATGTCTTTATTATTTGATTCTTATAAATGATTTGGTATTTTATATATAATTATTTTTGTGTGATTTTATGGACGAAATCGATTGAGAAAAATATGTTATTAAAAACTAAATCTAATAATAAAACTTAATAACAATTGCAATGAAAAACAATATATAATTTTATATATTTGAAAAAAACCTTAAATAGAGATTCAAGATCTAAACTACCGGTAGATTAAAATATATCATAAAATATCCAACAAATTAATCATTCATACGATAAAAATAGGATTAAACTCATTAATTAAAAAAAAGTAACTTCGGATAAAATTGGTGATAAAGTTGGCCACAAAAAACAAGTGGCCATCAAGTCATCAGTTCGTGTTCGCCAACACTTTGGAACAGATATTCCTTATAAAGTGATTGTCTTCTGTTGAGAATCTTATTTTGGACCAAATCTTGCTTTTCGATCAAATATTTTCGATCCTTTCGGGGAAGTGTTGGACTAAATCGGGCGAACCATTTGGCTAACAATACAAAGATAACGACCAGTCCTAAGATAAGGACGAGTGCATGAAAATGGTACTCTTTAGGCACTATTGATGACAACGATGTTATCGGCGATATATAGCTGGCGATAGTGTTGGTTAAATCGGTTCCCAACAGCGGTTTCATAACGCTATTTGTTAGACCACTTTCAAATAAGTTGAGTATCAGTATGAGTGGCAAAATGCCGGCAAATAATCCCAAAGCAGACCTACGAAGTGTTGCCTTAAAATTGTTGCCTCTTCTTCGGTTATCGTCATCAAGTTTAGAGTCGATTAGTTGAACCAATTGTTCGCAATCTTTTTCCAATGTATTCAGTGTGTTCTGAATGGTATAATTGATTGTCTTTTCAATGTCTTGACAGACTTCTTGTATCTGATTGACACACTTGGAGTCTGGTTTGCCGTCGACCGGTACGTAAATGGTGGGCATCTCGAAGCCGGCTTTGTTAAGACCGGGCCGTTTGCATAACTCCTGAACGATTTGCATCAATACCTTCTGTCTGTCGCTTTCATGGCCCGCTTCGTCGGCTTTTGACAAATAAAACCGCATTCGATCGGTATGTCTGGCGTTCAGCTTCTCCACCAAATTCAATGTGCGCTTACATAATGCCTGTCCGATCGGATCGAAAAAGACGAATATCAGGTCAGCCAAATCGCCCAACCAAGCGATCGCTTTGTCGACATCGTAGGGATAGTGAACATCGCCGTCAACCAGACCGGGTGTATCGATAAACGTTACCAAATTGAACTTATTGGCCGCCGATGCCGATATCTCAGTGGACAGATATTGAATAACTCCGGGTATCTTCTCGAGTGTCTTGAAATGCGGATACAAATGAATGGTCGCCTTTCCGGTCAGCGATTCTCTACGTTTACCGCTCGTCACGAACGTGAAGCCCTGCGTTTCGATGGCTACACCTGTTTTCTGGACGTTGTCTTTGATATACCAATTGATAAACGAACTCTTGCCGGCCGAATGGTTGCCAATCAGTAGGACAATGATCTTCCGTCGGGGAGCCAACAGATGAAGTCCGAGTCGTTGTCCAATCGATATGAGTCCGCTGTCTTTATTGGCGTACAGACTGTGCAACTCTTGTAGTATCCGTTGGTTAACAGACAGATTTTCTCGTGGTTTACTGCCGTCTCCACCGCCACCGCCGCTATGATGGCCACCATCTTTGGTGTTGTTGTCGTCGTCGAGATTTGTCTTAGATTTGTTCGCTTTCGGCATCACTTATACTTCAGTATTGATTGATCTCTTTGTTTCTTATATTATAGTTATAAACAAATAAATAATTATTAATTTTTTTATATATAAATAAAATTATATTAAATGCAAACAATTATTTATATTAATTTATTAGATAATTATTATAATAGTTTAAAAACATATGATTTGAACTAAAAAAACAAAAAAAATTAAAAAATCATTTTTCAAATCATTTAAGTCTCTATCAGTTGACTGACAGACACTTATACACTGAAGTCAGCGATTTTGCTATACGTTTATACATGTAATAGATGTGTTAAACCATTGTATTGCGTGTGTGTTTTGAACCCAAACCGCGAATTTTCAAACAAACAAATAAATCTACTATTCTTTACATTAGTAATCAACAAAAAAAAATCTCTTCAAAAAACATTTTTAGTAAATTTTTTTATTTATATATAAATTATTTAGATATTAATTAAAGATATTATTTAGCAATTTTTTGTTGCAATGTTGTAATAATTATTTACATTTTTGATGACAATTTTAATACCGTAATGATTTTTTGTTGTTAAATATTTAGTATTAATGAATGATAAATTTAACATTATTTAATGACATTTAATAATAATGTAATATATTATATTGTACAGTATTATGCATATAAATGTAAATAAAATAAAAATTTTGTAATCGTACCTGATTATTTTAATCAAATATTGCCAATAATCAAATTGCAAATATTAAATATATATATATATATTATTACTTAGATATTATAATATTAATAATTGTAATAAATTACAATTGTATAATAAATAAAATTTACGGTAATTTAGTTAATATTTACACGAAATATTAGTATTAACAATTTTTTTTTAAATTTTATAATAAGGAAATAATTTTAATTAATTATAATTTTAACTTGACTTTTAATTTGAACACTAATTATTATTGCATTTGCAGTAAATATAATTAAAATGATTTTATATTATAATTATTTTTTATTATACAAATATTCAATTTTATTAAATTTTATCAATAAAAAAACATTTTAATTTAGTATAACTACTGTATAAGTAACAAGTGTTTTATTTAGTTAATTTTTGTTTTGTTTATTATAAAAACAATTAGCTATTTAATAAAATTAATAAATAAAAGCTATGTGTTTATCAAACATTGAGTGCCGTTCATTAAACTTTTTAAACATAAGTTAAACTATATTTTTAAAAATTTATATACATTATAAAATTTACCCGTATTAATGTATAGATACTACATGTACACTGATAATTCAATGTGTAATTCAATGTATAAAAAAAACTATTAAATTACTAAATAAATAAATTTTTTGAAACAACTTTTATAATATATAAAAATTAATTGAAATATTAAAAACTATTTTTTAGATTTGTTTTTCTGTGTCACCACTCGTTGTTGTTGCTGTTGTTTGTCACCAGTCTTTGAGATTTCTTTCTTACGATTGCTGAATGGATCCGATATTTTGCCATTAATTTTGTTGACAATACCGGACTTTTCTGGACTTTTAATCATTTTGTTGTCAATTTTTTTATCAATTTTTTTGTCGACAACTTTTGTGACAATCTTTTCTTTTTTAGTTTTAATATTAATTGATTGATCACTGAATGCTTTTTGTAAATACATATCCTCTTCACTGATGATATTGCGTTCAGAACCGTAATTATAAATGATTTTTATATTTTCGTTTACAATCTTTACATTACTTATCATTAAATGTATGAATTGTTCAATTAAATGGTGATCTTTATTAGTATTGCCAGCATTTTGATGAAGTGATTCACAGTATTCAGTCAACGATTCAATTGATACTTCTTTTGCCGGTTTGTTGTTATTGTTCTCGTCTTTGCTCTCAAAGCGGACACAAGACTTTGCCTTTACTTCCTGATGACTGATGTCTGAATAGAGATCACAAATGGCTTTAAAGTTGATCTCTTGGCGAATGATTGAAACGAATGCATCGATTGTCTCATTCAGGATCTTCTCTTCGGTTTTCAGATTCTCTTTAGTGGTATTCAAGCCTTCATTATACTTAACCAACTGGTCTTTCATTGTATTAAAATCTTCAATTACTGCAAGAATTGTCTCTTTATTAATGATTTTATAATGTTTTGTCAGCTCTTTTTCAATAGATTTATCATTGCTTTCAATTAAAATACATTTATTAATCAATTCTCTGATTTTATTTCTATTATCATCTGTGGTTATAAACTTCTTAAGACATCCTTCTATGTCTAAAATTGGAGTTACTTTTGTATCACTAGTTTTCTCCATAATTTTTATGAAAGAAAATGTTTGCTTTAACACATAAATTCAAATATTCAATTATTTTAATATCTAATAATTTTCTGTAAATTATTTAATAAATTATTTATAAATATTTGAAATTTTAAAAATTATCTCGCAATCTTTGAATAAATCAATAAATAATTATTATTATCCATTTTATATAAAAAACATTTACTAGAAATATAAATATTAGAAATTATAATAAAATATTTATATATGAAACGAGATAACAATAGTAAAAGAATATTCAAAAATTATAAAATTATTTTCAGTTAATAATAATTATAAAAAACAGACAAATCTTACAGAAAAGCGATTCAACAGACAAAATAAAAAGACCACAGATTTGAAAGAAAACCATCGAAGTTATGGAACACTATCAGAAAGCCTCCGATAAAGTCAAAGAATATGTGAAGAGTCACCATTTGGAAGAGCACTTTGTAGTCAATGCTATTGTATGCGATTATCAGTTTTTTGTTATCTGTTTCTTTCGTTGGCTTTTCTATGGCTACAAACAGTATAACTTTGTCTTCAAATTGGTTGTAATGCTTGTCTTGTGGTCACTGCTTGTAGCACTCGAGTGTCTACGCTATTCGGAACCGTTGCTCAAAACCCTCGGCCATTGGAAATCGGTTCAGACTGTTGCCCAACAGATTTTCGGATCCACTTCTGGCGGTTTCTCTGGTGGTTCTTCCGGTGGTTCTTCCGGTGGTACTTCAGGTAGTTCATTGGGTGGTTCATCGAGTGGTTCATCGAGTGGTTCATCGAGTGGTTCATCGAGTGGTTCATCGAGTGGTTCATCGAGTGGTGGTTCATCGGGTGGTTTTCCCGGCAGTAGTACGCCAAGAAGTTCATCACCCAAGACAAACACAAAAGCCTCTCCACCACCGCCACCACCTCCTCCGCCACCTCCACCGCCGCCTCCACCACCAAAGCCTCGCCTACCGCCGCCTCCACCACCAAAACCTCGCCAACCAATGCAACCAAAACCAAAGTCAAAATCGTAAAAAATATGCCAGAATTATAATCTGAAGATGTTTTTTATGTTGTTGTTGTAAATCAGATATAAAACAAAATAAAAAACTCATTTATTTATTCTAAAATAAAAATTTAATCAATTGTTTTTTGTTGATAATTATTTTTATTTTATTATTTAATTTTCAACAATTAATGGACAAAAATCAATTGATATAAAATATGGATTTTATAAATTTAAACGTAAATATACAGTAAATAATATAAGTCTAGAATTATTTAATAAGTTATATCATAGTTTCAGTTATGTTTGAAATTCAGTTAAGTTTGAATCAGTCATTGAAATAAATAAAATTAAAATTAATGATTAACGAAGACTTTTATGCATATATTTTGTTATTTTTGTTGATTGTTTTGGTGATTATAATTTTGACGACATGTGTGGTCTATACTTACTTTAGTCAAGAGATTGTGGATATGTTTGGGAATATTTGTCTGTGTTTTAAATGTAAGAAAACTGATAATAATCTGATAAAACATAACAACAAAGACATTGAAGCAAATAGTCGTCAGTATAGACATCATCTAAGACACGATAAAAACGACAAACATTTGAGAAAAGAATATACTGTAAGAAGTTGTCAACAACTGATGACTAATGAACCGGTGACCATAAGAAGCGATGACTTGTCAACAACTGGGGATCAATTGGACGAACAGAATAAAGATATTTGTGTTATGAAGAAGAAGAAGAAGAAAGAGCCGGAAAAGAGAGATAAACAGAAAAAACAATCAGAAAAAGTGGCGCCAATTGGCAGAAGAGATAATAGACAACTGCCTGACAAAAGAGTTAAGTCGACGACAATTAATATATCACCGAAAAAATCGATGAAAAAGTTATCGAAAAAGAAAATGAAAAAAAGATCTAAAGTAAAGTCAAAGAACAGATCGTTGTCTTCATCTTCATCTTCATCGTCGGACAATACAATATTTATGGATCAATTGAAATACGGACACATCAAGTCATTGGAAACGTTAAACATGGGAACCCAATTCGGACCACCGGCTGATCCCAAACAAAGTAATATAAACATTGCGCCGAAGAAAGTCCAGACCGAAGAGTTTGTTCCCGGAGTTGGTCTCCGAAGTACTATACCTTCGCCGACCAAAAAGTAATTGATTCACATATTTATAATATTGTATTGTTTATTGTATTAATAATAAAAATCAATATATAATTATTTTTTTTAATATCCAACAATTTTCAACAGTAATTTTACTTTAATTTCTATAAATTTCTATATTTCTATATAAAAAAATTATAAATTAATAATTACAATTAAGTGTTGTTATTTTTTTTATACAATTTATATATTTTCTAACTACTAAAAACATTGATGTTTAAAAATATATTGTATTATACTTTTATTGATATGTATAAATTTATATGATGAAAATTTATTGATATATACTGTAGCACATAATATTACTACTATTATAGTAGTATTATTGAAAATTAATATATTAAATGAATACAAAATTATTTTAATTGATCACTAAATTAAATATTATTTAATTATAAATTAATATAACTTTAATTTAATATGTAAATTTTATAAAAAAAATTATTATAACTTGCAAGTCATTATTTGTAAATATGTATTATAATAAATTAATAATTATATAATAATATTTATAAATATAAACTTTATAATGTAAACTATACACAGTTTAGTAAAATATATTATAAATTAAAATATTATTTTCAATTAAGTGATGCAATGCAGTGAAGTGTCATTTTGGAGAAACTTGTAGAAACATCTAGAATTGTTTAATACATACTGTAGTAATCATAGTATGATAACAATATACTGTTTATTGCACCGACACATGCGTAACCTACCTGTGCTCTTACAGCTCAGCTATGTTAGTGCAAAAGTTTTAAACTAAATGCACTTATCTGTTGCATCACTTGCACTGTTTATTACTATATGTATCAGTCATATAGAAATCATTACACAGCAGTTTTGTAGCAAACTATATAAGCACTGGTAGTTTGCTTACAGTTCTCATTCATTGGGAAAATCTTATACTTTTCACTAACAGTTAACTATCAAGTCTTGAATAACTAACTAACTATTGGAAAGTTATTTCAAATAAAAGTTTTTTTTTAATTGTTTTGTGAAATTTGATTGAATCGCAACAATAAAGTAATGGCTTTCTTGGAGTTATTGTTACCACAACTGATTAGAGGCGGTGGCGCCGGTGGACAGGCGTTCAATACGCTTATGGATCAGGACTGGAATCATTGGAAACTACAGATGCAATCGTGGATGGAGGACGTCAATGAACAAAGAGCTACCGGTGCTACAGCTGCTGGTAATTGTGGCCAACGATGTGGCGCTGAGAGCACTGGTGATGGACAAGGATTGGATGCACTGTTGGGTATGTGGTCACAGTTTGCTGGAGCCGCGGCCAACAATCAGCCGTCAAACAGCCGCCAATCAGCGGGTGGACAGTCGTCGTCGTCATCGGATCTGGTGAAGAACGACTCGCGAAAATTGGTCATCAAACTGGACGTCCAACACTTTGAGGCACAGGAACTGTCGGTAAAGATTGTGGACAACCATATTGTGGTCACTGGCGAACATTCCGAGCGTACCGATCGTCTGAGTCAAGTGAGTCGTCGCTTTCAGCGTCGTTATCCGCTTGACGATGACGTAGAAGTCGACACTGTTGTGTCCACTTTGACCGCAGACAAAGTGCTTATTGTCGAAGCACTGAAAAAGCCGACCGACGACAGACCAGATACCGGTAACCATATTGTCATACCGGTTATCCGCGAGGGTAACACTGATAGCACCACAGCCAGTGGTGGTCAACAATCAGCTGGTGATGACCAAAATGATCACCAAATGGATTGAAAAGTTGTTTTAATTCTGATTTTTTCTTTGATTTCAAGTTTTTTAAAAAATATTTACTACTTTTATGATATTATTATTTTTTATTTATTTTATTTGAGTATAGTTTATATTATAATTCATAAACTATGTTTTAAATCTATTTTACTGTAGTTATAACTTAAATAAATAAAATATATTTATAATAAACTACTACTAAATTAATATAATTTTCAAATAGCAAATAATTGTTGCAATAATAGAGAAATTTTACTTAATATACAGATATAAAGTATTTACAGTACTTTAATACCGTATATAAACAATTTAAAAATCAATTTATATAAAATACTGTAGTTATCACTTAAATATTCAATAATAATATAATTTATATATATTTTAAAAATATAATAATAATTATTAATGATTATTGTTATTATCTTTATCTTCTTCTTCTACAACTTCTTCATTATTTTCATTGTGGTCTTCAATACCGTAGATGTCATTGATTTCCATATTCATTGACAATCTTTTCTTTATTTTTTCAATTTCTTCCAATTTTTTACGTCTGAAGAATCCATACTTTATTATTATTTATTTAATAAATAATAATTATATTAATTTAATTAGATATTAATTTCTGTTTGTGTATATACTGTATCAGCACTTACTTTAATCAAAACAATTGTAGTTATTATTAATACGATTATACCGATGATACCGGAGCTTAAAATAATAATCCACGGCTTAATTCCTTGATCTTTGATGGGCTCATGTCTTGCCATATAAACGGTAGTAATTGTCGACGAAATGATTGGTTGGGTTTTATATTTGATTAGATTTTCGGTAACTTTCAGATGAGTTATGATTTTCAAAGTGATATCTTCGAAGTCCAGATGTCTAGTCTGGTCCGGTATAAGTGATAGCGACAGTAATTGTCTAACCGGTTCACTATAATAGCCTGAATTGAAATCTGGTAAACGACACGAAAATGTTGAACACTTGTTGATCTCGAAATCATTTTCGCAATTCTGTAAAATTATATTAAATTAATGTTTATTTAATAGATATTAATTAAACCAAACAAAAACAAAAAATAATTTTAAAATCAACTATTAATTACCAAATCAAGTGTTTTATTAACAATTGGAAACTCTGTATGATTTTGTGCTGCAAATAATAGATCACATTTGATGCGAGAATACTAAAAAAAATTATTATAATTTTTATGTTTAAAAAAATTAATAATAAATAATACTACAGTATATGATAAATGTTTTTTTTGTTGGAAATTAATGTACAAACAAATAAATAATTTCTATACTTTGCTGGGAACTATGATATTGTGTGGCAATTGTAGTTCAATAAATACATCCGTTACAGGACTGGGACCCGATTTTATCAAATTATAGGACACGTGAAATATCTCCTGCCGTGTATTATCTGAAATTGAAAACCCGTCCACTGGATCACTGGATATAACAATTCAATAATAAATTATTTCATATCAATTAGTTTACAAAGCATTTTTTTAATTATTATTTACTGTAACTGTTTAACATATAAATTAATATAATATCAAATTAAATACCTAAATATTGTCAAATTTGAATCTCTTATGATCTGTAAACTGATTGAATCGGTTAGTCTACTGTTTGTAATATCAATATTACTGCTACTATTGAGTTGAAAATCAATTTTGATAATATCGTTGGTCTTAATCTCGGACACAATAAAAGGTAGATTCAGACGAACGGATCGACCTTTTTGTAGTATAAGAGTGACATCACATTTATAGATAGAGATGTCCTCAATGGCCCTACAATTGTAATAGTCTTCGGCATTAGTCGTGAACTTTAACAAATTTGATGAAATTTTTATGATTAAAAATGTATTGAAAGAAAAATCTCCGGCATTGACAACAATGACTTCGATATCAATGGTATTGTGTAGTCCATCAATAAGATTGGTATGAATCGGTTGACCCTTATATTTGGCAACGGATGTCATTGTTAATTGAGACAAACATTGTTTTGTTTGACATCCGTGTTCAAAGTCAATCTAGTTGTGTGTGTGTTTGAAATGCAAAAATATATTAAATTATATTAAATTGTCACCAAAAACATAGTTTGATTGATGTCAATAGGTCTTACATAATCATACACTGAATGTATGTCAGCGATGGGACAGTCTTTACAAAATTTAGTGGTCATCTCATTCTCGATGTCGACTGTTATCTTAAATTCAATTGGTGTCAAAATATCGTCCAAATTTTCAGGATTCTAGAGTTTTTTTTTGTATGTGTGTGTTATTGATAACCAAATAAATATATCAATATATTGAAAACTAAATGATAATTGTTGTCTTCAAAACTTACATTAAGTATTATCTGACTATTGAAACATTGATCTCTATTGGCTTTCAATTTATTATTTTTTATCTGTAATTTTGTTGTTTTAGTTTTGTCAAAAAATGCTCTCAATTTTTGCACTTTTCTATCGGTTATTTCAATAGTGATTAAAATTATTGGATAATCTCTAATAAATTTTCCCATATATTGAACACAATAATAAATTTTGAAGCAAAAATTTTGTCTGTTATTACAATTTATTTCATCGATTTTAATTTTTTTCGGTTCAAAACTTATATTTGTTATATTTAATGTAGCACTTGGTTTAGTCCTATTTATTTATAGTATGGATATTATAATTTAGTTAAGTTAATGATTTAATTAGATATATGATACAAAAATAAATAGTTACCTTAAAAGTATAGCATTTTCCGATAAATAAGAGCCAACGAGTATATCATTATAACCGTTGTCATCAAAATCACTATTACTTAAAATACTTATACCGAAGCCTTGTATGACATTTGAAAACATTTCCGATCCTATTCTCTAAATAAATAATAATTTTTTTAATTTTATATTTTTATAACTGATCAAACTAATTATACAAAATAATCATATTAGGTAATAAATAATATAATATATCTTAAATTACTTGTAGATTTGTTGTATCCAAACCATTAGCTGATCCAAAATAAATATAGACAGCACCCATATTATTATTATCATTTTGTTCATATGGTGCGCCAACTATTAAATCTACAGTAAATAAAATATACAATAATAATAATAATTTTCAATTGTTATCAAAATTTATACGACAAACAAAAATCAATTATAGATAATATCAATATACCTTTAAAGCCATCAATATTGACATCACTGGACGATAGAGCTGTTCCAAAACGACCGCCAATTTTGTGTCCGTAAATGATTTTTTGATTCAAAAATTTTTTCTTCTATTTGTTTTTTTGTGTAAAAAAATATTGATTAATAAAAAAAAAGTTATATAAATCTTTTAGATTTGGATCAATTGATTACCTTATCATCTCTCGAATAGATATAAATTCTTCCGATTTCTCTTTGATTTGGTTGCGAGTATAGCGGCGCTCCTACTATAAGCTCATCCCTGGTATCGCCATTGATATCAAGAGCCACAAGAGTGGCTGCAAAGTATTCTCCCAGTCCTTTGTCCAGTGTTTCACTCGACACTTCCCAAAAGTTATTGGACGGCAGGACATTAGTGGTCGCTTTTATTGGATATATTAAAACCTATAGAGTCATCAGTAATTAAAGCAATAATACACAACACGACAGCAATTATTATACATTAAACATTACCTTTCCATTAAAATTATCATTTCTTGGAGCACCTATAGCTAAGTATTGTTGTTGTTGTCCATCAAAATAACCGATGGTCAGTGAGTAACCCAAATAGCTATTAATTGTCAATGTTTTCGGATTAAGTACACTAATTGCTAAGTTATAATCTATAACAACATTTCCGATAAAATTCATAAAACCGGGAGCACCAAAATATAACTGTAGTTTTATTATAATTATTATAAACACAATATTAATAAAATAAATAATAATAATTATTATTATTATAAGTTTACAAACTTGTTGTCGTTGTCGATAATGATTAGTGACTGCAACCGATAAACCCTTCATCATATGACTGTAATATGGTTTACCGTCATCGGTAGTCACCTGATCACCATTTATCCGATATGATAAGCTTTCGTGATTCTGTGTTTTCGGATCAATACGATAGCACCGGCCAACTGGTAAATTACGATCAACATTGTTTTCAAATATATACTTACGTTCCCATAGATGAGCACAACCAACAAACTGGTCACCAATTGATGCCAAAGATGAGCCCAAATTCATGTTATCGGTCATCGCGGCTGTAGTTATATTGAGAAAAAAATATAAAATAATACAACAATTGATTAGCTGTCGTTCCCATTGTATTGTCAATAAAGAAAACAATTAATAAAAAATTAACACTACTTTTGCTAAAATCAATTTCATTGCATTCAATACTATCTTTATTTGTCATGTCTTTTATTTTCCAATTGCATTGAAACAATGCCCCGATTTTTATTGAGTTACCGCTAAGTGTTTTTGATTGATATTTAGGCGCTCCTATCATAACACTTATCCAAAATCGATATTATTATTATTATATTTATAAAAAAAAAATATTTATTTATTATTTAATTTTTTAAATACATTAATCAGAGAAAAAAATATTTTGTAATTAAATTAAATTTCTTACTAATTGTTACCATTTTGTTGAATAGCACTCAAACTATATCCAAAATATGATCCATAAATACCTTGGTTATTATTTAATACTAATTTATTCTTTGGTGTGAATATTATTGGAAATTTTGTGTCAATATTATTATTATTTTGACAAATTACTATTGAAATTAATATCAATATAAATAAATTGATTGATATGATATTAAAATACATATTTACAAATAATAAAACTATAATTTACTTATGATTCATAAGTTATGAACATTTAATAAAATGATTTCAAAAAATTTTGCTTTTATTTTCAAAAATGGTTATAAAAATTTCCGTTCAATTTCAGTGCTAAAAGTTTTATTATTTCCTATTTTAAAACATTATATTTATGGTAATAATTAAATTACTAATTAGTATAAAATTGTAAAGATTTGTTGTTTGCCAATAAATTAATTAAAAGTTATTTTTTCATCAACAAAATTTTTATTTTAATATCCAGTTATTGACTTAAATTAAAAGTATTAGTAAATTATATTACTTTAAATAACATTTTATTTGTATATTTTTTGCTGAATTTAATAAAAGATAAATTCAACAAAAAACAAAAAAATACTAAATCATTAAACAAAACAAAAAAAATCAATAACTAATTGCTAATAAAAAAAATCACACAAACTATTTGATCGATTAGTTTAGTTGACATTCACTGAACACTTATTAATAATGTCTTAAATTTTTGTTTTAAATTACTTTTTATTGCTATTAATAGCTAATCCTGTGGCCGACGCTATAACTCTGGAGCCTTTGGGCTTCGAGTCCATTGAGGATGACTTGACTTTTGAATTCATTGATGAACCGGCCTGTGATCCCGACACAGATGAGCCGCCGGCCTGAGATCCCGATACAGATGAGCCGCCGACCTGAGATCCCGATACAGAGGAACCGGCATTTGACGAACCCATACCGCTAACCGATGAACCAGATGTAGAACTACCAGCCGATGATGAGCCGAAAGCTGATGAACCCGCTTGCGATGCTCCCATACCAGAGACAGTAGAGCCGCCGGCATCTGACGAACCCATACCTGATACTGATGAACCACCAGCTTTGGAACCACCTGCTTTAGAACCACCGGTACCACTGACTGACGAACCGGCAGTTGACACACCCGATGGTTTGGCCATAAATTTCGAACCCATCTTTTCGTCGACTTTGGACTTATTCTGACTGGCTTTAGATTCAATGGCCGAACCAGTTTGTGACGGTCCCTGTCCTCCAGCTGCTTTAGATCCCGGAGCCGAACTTTCAGGTTCGGGACCATCGGTTGGTTCTTCTTCCTCTTTCTTACCACAACAACCGCCCATATCTTTACCTTATCTTTAATTCAATATTTCAACTGTCAATCAAAAACAAACTATTGATTTACTAATTAATAGTTTAGCAACTAATTAATAATTGTTCCTCAAATAAGATTTTATAATTGATTTTTGTATTCAACTATTTTTAAAAAAAAATATTTAATACATTTGAGTTGCGATTTACTAATTTATTTTGTTTTTCCAAATTTTTCTAGTGAATCAATTATAAACAATATTATTTTTTTTTATTACAGCGCGCGATTAATTATTATTAGTTTTTTTATATCAATATATCAATGATTTAAAAATTCAAATTTATAATTGTAATATAAACTGTTAAAAAAACTGTAGTTTTTATTGAATTACAAATTTATTGAACATTGAATTCTGGACTTTTAAGCACTGGTATACACACCACATACATGTTAGACAATTCAATAGTCGTATTTAAGGAGCCCTGGCTGTCATTTCTACCACTGTCTTGGATGATAACAATCTTCCTAATCAATGTCCTGTTGACACTCTGGCTTTACTATGGATCTAATCCGACAAACGAATTGCCACAAATGTCCGATAAGTGTAGGAATCAGCCTAAACACCAGTACTTGATTACACTGGCCTATAGTAAACTGTGCGTCAAATTTTCAAAGTCGACAACTTTTAGTTTTTCGCTATACAACCGTAACAAACGTTTTATTACCCGATTTTCGACAACACCGAAGATGTTGATACGTAACTGTTATTTCGTTAGCAAAGATCTCAAAGCCATAAGATTTATACTGAATAAAGACAGACCACTAATGGGTATACATTATGTACGGATCAATCATAGTTCATATACTGCAGAAGCAGTCATAGAATTTCTTGAGATCAGAGATATGATGACATCTAATGGCTTGAGAGCTGAAGTAAAAAAATCGATAAAATCGATAATAATGACGACAATGTTGGACAAAGATCACCAATTGTTCCCAATGGTCAAGTGTACCGATAAGATTAATATTGTAGATCTGATGCCGGCCCCAGTAATGCATTGGTTTGAATATATAGTATTTCTATTATTGACACTCTATATGATTCCGTTCCTCATGGGGTTAATCAATATATGTCCAGACAAACCATATATTCAATTGTCGTTTACTAATCACACGTGTCTTCATAGAGAACACTTGTGTTGGATAACAATTGGTGTCACAATTTCTGTATCAGTTATTCTAACAATTGGTTTATTATTTATCTACTATTTGTTAGCAAAGTATTACTATAAACGTATTGTCAACAGACGAACCTGGCTTTTCATCCGATATGTCATCATCGGTACTATTGTTATCGGATCCATAATCATGGCAGCCATGGTATCGGTACATAAATATCATGTGGACAGCATTGACGACAGTTTACAACCGTATTGCCGGTGCATTACAATCGCTTATTTGACTGTTTTGCTCTTCAGTTTGTTTGTAGGACTGGTAGTAGTTATCTATCGGTTAGTTTGTTATCGCAAAACCAGACCAAATGAAAAACGATTTTATTCAGAAAATTTCGGACACTTTTTAAAACAGGAAAGCAATCTTATTACAGATGTATCGGTTATTATGGGCAGAGAGACCATCAGCAGTGATACACAGACTTTGAAGAGTTCAATGTTGTCTTCATCGTCAACAAGTCGTCAACAATCATCGTCAGCCAAGTCTAATGTCTCCAGAGTTTGATCCGAAAGATCCATAAATTGTTTTTTTTGTGTTGTTGTTTACGACAAAACTTTGTTTTTTTTAATTATATTAATTCTAAACTGTATAATACTGTAAACATGTATCATAAATAAGGATTATTATTATTATTATTAATTTTTTTCGAGTAATTAATTATCTATAGTTTTTTAACCAAAAAAATAAAATAAATAAATATTATTTTTCATAAAGATTTTATTAATATATTGTCAAAAAAAATTATGATTATCATTAAAATCTGATTTATTAAAAATAAAGTGTTTAATAATTATAAGCGCACGACAATTATTTGCTGATAATAATTAAATTTAATTTAAATTTTAAACAAAAATAATAACAATTGGAATAACAGGAATATCTAAATATTATTTTCAAAAAAAAGTATATAATGTATAGCATAAGTCTTGTTACAGTTAAAAAAAACACAAATTAATAAAATTTTATTATTGGTTTGATTATAATTTTTTTGTTTGTATATAAACTAGTTAGTCCCCGTAAATAACTTAATAAATACTACTATTACTTTTACTATTAACTATTATTATTTATTAATTAGTAGTAGTTATAGTAGTTATAGTAGTTATAGTAGTTATAGTAGTTATAGTAGTTATAGTAGTTATAGTAGTTATAGTAGTTATAGTAGTTATAGTAGTTATAGTAGTTTAGTAGTTATAGTAGTTATAGTAGTTATAGTAGTTATAGTAGTTATAGTAGTTATAGTAGTTATAGTAGTTATAGTAGTTATAGTAGTTATAGTAGTTATAGTAGTTATAGTAGTTATAGTAGTTATAGTAGTTATAGTAGTTATAGTAGTTATAGTAGTTATAGTAGTTATAGTAGTTATAGTAGTTATAGTAGTTTAGTAGTTATAGTAGTTATAGTAGTTATAGTAGTTATAGTAGTTATAGTAGTTATAGTAGTTATAGTAGTTATAGTAGTTTAGTAGTTATAGTAGTTATAGTAGTTATAGTAGTTTAGTAGTTATAGTAGTTATAGTATTTTATGAATGAATGTATTTTCAATCAATCACTGCTCTCACATAACATTCGACACTATATCTATAGTATGCGTTGTCTCTACAATTTGATTGACAGCATCAACGCATACGATAGCTATAGTGTCGAATGTTATGTGAGAGCAGTGATTGATTGAAAATACATTCCATTTTATAAAAAAATATTTTCATTTAAATAAAAATAATTAATTAATATTAATATTATAG
Source organism: Oppia nitens (assembly GCF_028296485.1). Lineage (NCBI taxonomy): Eukaryota > Metazoa > Arthropoda > Arachnida > Sarcoptiformes > Oppiidae > Oppia > Oppia nitens. The sequence continues at coordinate 1,900,901 of NW_026533199.1, forward strand.
TAGTAGTAGTARTAGTAGTARTAGTAGYARTAKTAGTAATATGAGTARTAGTAGTAGTAGTAGTAGTAGTAGTAGTAGTAGTAGTAGTAGTAGTAGTAGTAGTAGTAGTAGTAGTAGTAGCAGCAGTAGTAGCAGTAGTAGTAGTAGCAGTAGTAGTAGCAGCAGCAGTAGTAGTAGTAGTAGTAGTAGTAGCAGCAGTAGTAGTAGTAGTAGTAGTAGTAGTAGTAGTAGTAGTAGTAGTAGTAGTAGTAGTAGTAGTAGTAGTAGTAGTAGTAGTAGTAGTAGTAGTAGTAGTAGTAGTAGCAGCAGCAGCAGCAGCAGCAGCAGCAGCAGTAGCAGCAGCAGTAGTAGTAGCAGTAGTAGTAGCAGTAGTAGTAGTAGTAGTAGTAGTAGTAGTAGTAGTAGTAGTAGTAGTAGTAGTAGTAGTAGTAGTAGTAGTAGTAGTAGTAGTAGTAGTAGTAGTAGTAGTAGTAGTAGTAGTAGTAGTAGTAGTAGTAGTAGTAGTAGTAGTAGTAGTAGTAGTAGTAGTAGTAGTAGTAGTAGTAGTAGTAGTAGTAGTAGTAGTAGTAAAAATAGTAGTAGTAGTAGTAAAAATAGTAGTAGTAGTCGTAAAATGTATTTCTTTTTTGATTTATTTATAGTGGCCCTGAAAAGGGCCGTTTGGGGCTCTTATAAGAGCCGTTTTATGACTTTTTAGTCAAATTTGTGTTTTTTAACACAAAACTTGCGGGAAAGTGGCCCTTTTTTAATTAATCGGCCACAGCCGACACAATTGGTGGTAATGGTTGTAACACAACCATTACAAAGCTTAACTTCACAGTCTAAGCATTTGTATAGGACTGTGAAGGAGTGGAGTCGGCATTCATAACACTGTGTATTGTAAGGAAAATTTTTTATTTTAGTGTATGAAGACATGTTAACAGTACGAAAGCAATACACAAAATGAATAAAAAAAATAAATTCTATTGTATTAAAAGAGTTGTATTCTAATGAGTGACGTCATGCTACAGTTTAGTACTATTCATAAATACTGTTATAGTAATAGTAATAGTCAATAGTTATAGTAGTTATAGTAGTTATAGTAGTTATAGTAATTATAGTAGTTATAGTAGTTATAGTAGTTATAGTAGTTATAGTAGTCATAGTAGTTATAGTAGTTATAGTAGTTATAGTAGTTATAGTAGTTATAGTAGTTATAGTAGTTATAGTAGTTATAGTAGTTATATAGTTATAGTAATTATAGTAGTTATAGTAGTTATAGTAGTTATAGTAGTCATAGTAGTTATAGTAGTTATAGTAGTTATAGTAGTTATAGTAGTTATAGTAGTTATAGTAGTTATAGTAGTTATAGTAGTTATAGTAGTTATAGTAGTTATAGTAGTTATAGTAGTTATAGTAGTTATAGTAGTTATAGTAGTTATAGTAGTTATAGTAGTTATAGTAGTTATAGTAGTTATAGTAGTTATAGTAGTTATAGTAGTTATAGTAGTTATAGTAGTTATAGTAATTATAGTAGTTATAGTAGTTATAGTAGTTATAGTAGTCATAGTAGTTATAGTAGTTATAGTAGTTATAGTAGTTATAGTAGTTATAGTAGTTATAGTAGTTATAGTAGTTATAGTAGTTATAGTAGTTATAGTAGTTATAGTAGTTATAGTAGTTATAGTAGTTATAGTAGTTATAGTAGTTATAGTAGTTATAGTAGTTATAGTAGTTATAGTAGTTATAGTAGTTATAGTAGTTATAGTAGTTATAGTAATTATAGTAGTTATAGTAGTTATAGTAGTTATAGTAGTCATAGTAGTTATAGTAGTTATAGTAGTTATAGTAGTTATAGTAGTTATAGTAGTTATAGTAGTTATAGTAGTTATAGTAGTTATAGTAGTTATAGTAGTTATAGTAGTTATAGTAGTTATAGTAGTTATAGTAGTTATAGTAGTTATAGTAGTTATAGTAGTTATAGTAGTTATAGTAGTTATAGTAGTTATAGTAGTTATAGTAGTTATAGTAGTTATAGTAGTTATAGTAGTTCTACGTGTTCAATAATATAATTTAAATGTTTTTTTTTCTTTACACGTGCAACAATAAATAAAATTAAAAAACTAACTGTTTAATTAACAATACTTTTTATTTAACCGTTATTTTAATTTTAATAATTTTTAATTGTTGTAACGCGCAAAAGTGTGACAGAKATATATATATATATATATAAATATATAAACATTTCCAAATTATATAGTAGTATAGATACAGAATATTATTATTATTATTAAACAATTATTAATTTTATAGAAACATTTGAACTAATTTTTAAAAAAAATACTAATTAGTGACTTAGTTATTAATATTTAGTTATCATAAAATCAGTTAATTGAACTATTGATGAAAATAAAATTTAAAAATAAAATAAAATAAATATACTCTAATAGTTTATTGTAAAAATAAAAATTTATTTTTAATAACATATTTAAGCATAAAGACATAATTATTAATTATCATTGATTTTTCACCCTACGCCTCCCCCCCACCCAAAGGGAGTATATAAAATAAATATATTTATATATTGAAATACAATTTAGGACATCAAACATGTAATATAAATTATAATACTTTCCCTCTTATATATGATACAGTATATTGTATACTACAGACAGCAATGTTGTTATAGTATTGCATAATACTGTATAATATTGTGTTGTGTTTTAATTTAAGTGTTTTGTAAAATGCAATAAAACTTTTTTTTTTATTATTATTCATTCAAACAACAAACAAAAAAAATAGTTATTGAAATATTTCTGATTTAAATTTAATAAATAATTATTATATAGTAGTTTAGTTTTAGTCATATTAGTTGTTTATATATTAAGTGTTGACAATAATTGTTTTGAACAAACATTTTATTGTAAAAATATTTACAAAAATAATAGTATTAATTACATAACATAAATATAATAATCAACACAATGTTAGCAACAATAAGACCAACACTAATGAGACAATTATTGCTATCTAAACGGTATACGATGTCAGGCATCGGTAGGTCAGTCAACACCAGTGACCAACATCGCCGATGTTTGCATTGGTTGGCCGACACTCTGGATATCGATAAGTTTTGCAATGATTTCATTGAACATAGAGATGGATATCGTAAACGTAATGTCAAAAATCATTTATAATTTATTCAATGATAAGATTCATTGAAATATCATTTAAAAAATAATTATTATATGTTTTTTAAGGATTTGATTTTGATTTACTGAACACACGTTACGTAACTGAAGAAACCATTTGTGCACTTCAACTGCGGACCAGTTGTTGTCCATTAAATGAGACTAAACTGTTTGCAAACAACCGATCGCTGACACCACCCGACGGTAGACTTATAAAAGCATTTTTATAACTATAATTAGTTTATTATATTTATATTTTTAAAAATAATAATAATTACAAAATTGAAAACATTTGCTAATATATTGTCAATATTTGTATAACAATTTATATTTTTTTTAATAGACGAGTCAGTCATCAATAAAGATGGCCAGATTCGAGTACAGGTGCCGAAGCCTCATAACTTTGGCGGCCAATTATGTTTGCCTAATTCTCAGGATATCAAGTCATTTGTTAATATGGTTGTCTTAATGGTCATAACTAAGTACGGCTTTTACAAACAATTTGATTATCAATTACGAAGAGTGACGGACTGGGATATCAAGAATGAGAACAAAGACAATGAAAACAACCAATGGTTCAGTTATATCGGCACCCGATTTAAGGTATTACCCGATAAGCGACTATTTATGGCATTTCATATAACAAACATCGACGGAGATATTGTTGAAGCTATCGATGATAAATCAGTGCAGAAGTTGGCGACCGTTCGCACAGATTTCAAGCCAATTGACTGTCCGAAGAATATCGAGAAACCGATTAAACTGTTTCAGCAACACGTGTGTCAACTAATGGCACAACTCGTATGTTTGGCTGACAATAACGTGTCGTATAATTTTGACAACGATTCACTGTACGGACTGTTAGTACGCGACACATACTTTCATTTTTACGAGACTGATATTCACCACAAGTATATCGAAGACATCAGAGAAGAGTACCATAAAAAAGGCATTGAATTGCCGATTGTTAAACACATGACCGATGGAGTAGCTCTTAACTATGATGACCATAACGATCGGCAATTGATTGAATTGATTTTGTTTACTATATTAAACAATGAAAAGAACAGACAATCAATGGATAAACATTGACCACCGATGACGGACACGGATTTTGGAACAACAATATTAATGTTGTCATAATTATGATCTCAACTTTACCACAATATATAACTCGTATTATAATAATTATGTAAAAATTGATTTTATATAAATTATACATTATTTATATTCATCTATAATAAATGCTACATTAAAAATTTAATTTATATTTAATTTATGACAATAATTTTTTTAATGCAATTTATGAATCACTTTTTTAAAAAAAATATTATTTAACGATACTTTATTTTTGATAATTTTTACGGTTGAACTCTACTGTATTTTACGGCAACACATTTTGTTATTTTTAATATTGGATTTTTATGATAAATAATTAACTTAATTAGGATTTTATTCAATTTATTAATTAACCAGAGATTTAAATTAGTTTATTAAGATTTTTTTGTTGTTTAGTTAGGTTATTATAAAATTATAATACCGTCCCTAATATTGGTACAGTAAATATGTGGTAGTATTGCATAAGATTTATATTATATATGAATATATTAAATGTTTAAATTGAAATATTTGATTGTTTTTTCAAATGCTATTTTTAAAAAATCAAAAAGTTTTTTTTGACATATGATTTATATGATTTAAGTATTTTGAAACTATAGGGTGTCATAAATTTATTATTATTATTATATATGACATATGAAAATATATTTTGATAATAATTGTTTTGAACATTTATAGGTATTATAATATACCTGTAATAATAATATAGCAATTAGTACAATGTTAGCGACAGTGAGACCAACACTAATGAGACAATTATTGCAACCAAAGCGGTACACAATGTCTGGTATCGGTAGGTCTGTCAACACCAATGACCACAACCGTCGGTGTTTGCATTGGTTGGCCGACACTCTGGATATCGATAAGTTTTGCAATGATTTCAATAAACATAGAGATGGATATCTTAAACGTAATGTCAAAATCATTTGATTCAAATGATAAGATTAGTTGAGATATCATATAAAAAATTATTATATGTTTTTTAGGCTTTGATTTTGATTTATTGAACACACGTTACGTAACTGATGAAACTATTTGGTATCTTAATATACTGACCACTTGTTGTCCACTAAATGAGTCCAAATTGTTTGCAAACAACCGATCGCTGAAACCACCCAACGGTACACTATTTTTATTTAAAAAAAAAAAACATTTTAACTATCATTTTTTTCAAGTAATTATAATCATTATAACTACAATTATATAATATACAGATATACGGATTTACGGATAATAAATATTTTTTACTATTATTTTTTTTTATAATATAAATATGATATCAATTTATAGACTGTATAATGTATTTATCATATATATTATGATAATTTTATATTATAATAGCTAACAATTGAAGTTACTTTTGTTAACTACTATAGACGAGTGGCAAATCATTACGGACGACGAGTCCAGTTTGATACGAGTGCCGAAACCTCATTACTTTTGTGGCCAATTATGTCAACCAAGTTGTTGGGAAGTCGAGTTATTTGTCTATAATTTGGTCAATTTCTTCAGATTTAAGTACGGCTTTGGAGACCATTTTAAATATTTATTAGGAGAAGAGTCGGACTGGAATATCAAAAATACTAACCGTTACGAACGGTTCCGTTATATTGGCAACCGATTGAAGGCATTACCCGATAAGCGACTATTTATGGCAATTCATGAGACAAACACCGACGGAGATATTGTCGAAGGTTTAGATGATAAATCGCTACAGAAGTTGGCGACCGTTCGCACAGATTTCAAACCAATTGACTGTCCGGAGAATATCGAGAAACCCATTAAACTGTTTCAGCAACACGTGTGTCAACTACTGGCACAACTCGTATGTTTGGCCGATAATAACGTGTCGTATAATTTTGCCAACGATTCCCTTTACGGACTGTTAGTACGCGACTCATATTTTCACTTTTACGAGACAGATGTTACTCACAAGTATATCGAAGACGTCAAAAATGAAGACATTAGTGAAGACCTTGTTGTTAAACATATGACCGATGGAATTGGGCTTAACTATGATGACCATAACGATCGGCAATTGATTCAATTGATTTTGTTTACCATATTTAACAATGAAAAGAATAGAATCAATGGATAAACATTGACCACCGATGACAGACATTAACTATAGACACCAAATAATTTGTTGTCATTATTATGATCTCAACTTTAACTCAATATTTCTCGTACAGTATTATAATTATGGAAAATATTGATTTCATATATCTTATACACTAAATATCATATTATATATACTATTTACAATTTCAGGTGCTATTGCTATTCATAACTTATTATCGCTAAATTATATAATCTATTATTCCTATAATGAATATTACTCTACATTAAATATATAGTATATATACATTTATATACATATATATACCGGTATATATATTTCTTTAAATAAATTTAATCATTAAATTTAATAAACAGATTCAAACAACAATTATCAATCATTGTATATAATCTGGTTTTTTTAACTCACAGATCTGTATTTTACGGTAAATAACTAATTACCGTAATTGAGAATATTTTTTAAAAACAATTACCGATACGTTTAGAACTTTTGTAGATTGTCTTTGATTTCTTCATCTATATTGACCTGACATACATGTGTTTCGTGTGGTAACAGACCTCTTCGCGGACAAAATATATGATTCAACGAATAGTGACACAGATTGGTCAGCGACGACATATAGATGTCGGAGTAACGGAACAGACGACGGGAAAAGTATGTCGGATTGTGATGCGTCCGGAATATACTACCGAACTGTGGATTGAACAGTGCTTTAGATCGGGCTCTGGAAATGTTTGGATCAAATCATTAGTTGTTTACAGACACTAATCATCATATCATACCTCATAATATCTCTTTGTTGGATCAGTTCGTCCAATAAAATACTGTCATTTGTTTTGTGCGATTCGTCGATCAATAGCTGCAATGCTTGCAATGTACTAACAGTTTCTCTGAACTCTTGTGTATTAAATGTCTGGATCTCTCTCTGGAAATGAATTATACAAACAACGAAAAAAATTATTATCAATTATCGCTTTATAGACATTATTCAGTATAAATTGTTGGTATACTTCTAGCTCAGCAATGATGGCACCTGTTCTCCAGCCATGATTGAGCGTAATATCTGCTAAATCGTTATAGATTTGGTCACCAAAATAGAGAATTGTATTGCCTTTCCAACCGGTCATCTCAAGCATATGATGAACAGTTCCTTCCATATAGATTTGTCCCTTTTCTAGTGCTGATACCTTTCCCCATAGTTGACAATCATTGTTCATATCGTAGAGTCTGAATGGTCTGTATTATTAAATTTATATTTTATTTATTTATTATAATTTACGGTAATATTAAAAACATAATTTTTGATACTATTATTATTAAACAAATTATATCCTAATGTATATCAAATTATATATTTTTAAAAAAAAAACCTCACTTGTGTTTCAAATTGAAGAACTTAGGTTTGCCAGCCTGAACAATTATCACATCAAACAATTGAATCCAATCGTTGCCAATCATATACTTCATACCACAATCACTAAAAAACATAATAATTTAATTATAAGTTAAATACAGATTTTTATGAAAATTATTTTTAAAAAAATGTCAATTTTGTTGTTATTATTACACAAATTTAAACGGACTGTTTGTAATGAGAAACATCTTTTTCTTATTTTCTTTGAGTCGATTCAGAAAAGTGATGAGCGAGTCATGTCTTTCCAGATACTGACCGATCATCTGGTCGTTAAGCATCTTATGGATTACCGGATGAATACTCTGTACTGCATTCTGTGGTAACGAAAACAAAATATATTGTATTGTTTTTTACTGGTAAAAGACTTTATAGTTTATCACCTGAACATCATTAAAGATAATCTCCGGATGGTATGTGATATTGTTTTTGATGAAATAGTCGGTAACTTTAGAGAGCAAACATATTTCAGGTACACTGAAGAGATCGTTCAATTGTTTCATTCGTATTTGCTGTTTATTTAATCAATAGATAAAATCAAATTAGATCTGCAATTAGAGTATGTCTTATGAAACAATATACCTCTCCTTCTGTGGATCTGATGATCTTTCGGGGAACATAACTGCCTAATCAAATGGATATTAGATCAATCAATCAATTATCTATTTACCGGTAATTATCCACAAAGAAAAACAACTCAAATCAAACAAATCATAACCATTATAAATGCTGAGAACTTCTTCATCGTCGACAGGTGTCAATCCTTTGTAGACACTTCCCAATTGGATCAAATGAAACGAATCGATTTTCATTAGTAATCCCTTTAAATATATATCAAAACATCTATTATATGTCACCAAATGGATCAATAGGATTATCACTTATAGCTACTAATGACTTACATGCTCGACATCGTAATGCAGACCACGGATAGCAAAGTCCGGTATATAATCCAATTGACTGATATCTTTCGGGTACTTTTGGGAGGTATTTGGTGTTAGCCCGAGATATCACACAATTATATATCGGGGATTTAATCGATCGGTCGGTCAAAAAAAGACACTTACTTTGTATTTATCAATCAAAACATTTCGTCCCAAATCGTAGATCAGATAATTAAGCGACTCTTTATAGACGGCTAGTGTATAGTCGTAGTCAAAACCGTAGACCTGGATGTCGGACAGGTCGAGCTCGTTGTTGGCAAAAACATAGTGATCGGCTACACGACTGGTCGAGTGGGTCACTGGTGGTCAACAAATGGGACAAAAAAACAAAAATTAATGTAATTTTTTTGTTATTTATCTGTCAAAAGATAATCCTTTAAAAACCTTTAAACTGTGTCTTATATTTGTCTGTAAGATCTGATAGTTGAACCATCGCTGCTGAAGATGATGAATGATGTCTCGTTTGAATACAATTACCGGTAAATCCATTATTATTAATGGTTTGACTGACAGCTGATGATTGTTGTTGAATAACATAACAATTATTAACTAATATTAAATTATTTATATTGTGTTTACATTTAACATAATTGACTAATAATTGTCTAATAAAACTATAAGATCTACAGTGAAGTGCCATTAAATGATTGGTCAATAAATTAGTTGTTATTTTATATAATAAATAAATAAATTTAATAATAATTTTTATATTCAAAATTCAATTTACAATTTCTATGTTTTCAATATTTATCAATAAATTTTTTTATACAAATTTCTAACACTTTAATAGAGTAAACATTGCATTGCATAACACATATAACAGTGTAAAGTACTGTACAGTTACTACACATATATAACGTTTCAAAATAAGTATTAGGTTTTTATAATTAATCAAAATTTTATAATAAATATTTTAATGATTTTTTTGTTAATATCAAATATTTGCAAACTTTTTAATTCATAACAACAAACAAACAAAATGTTAAATATTTATTAGAAAATTAAGAAATTTGTCCAAAAGTTTTATAACAACAGCGCTGAAAGTAAAGCCAACGATTAGGTCGACTACGAAACTATGGCCACCATTGACGCCACCGATAACACTGACCGATCGGTTGCCAGAAGTAGATGAAGTGGACATACATTTGTCAACATTTGATCCCATTTGTCAATCAATAGGGTTACAGAAGTTTATGTTGTTTTTAAAAAAAATAATTTTAACACAAAGTTTTTCAATACTTTTATTTGAAGTATTTGTGTCTCAAATAACGTTATATAAAACTAACTGTAAGTTTGATTTAAAAAATTGTGTTTTTTTTAGTTTTCAGTTAATTTTGTATTAAATTTATTGATCGCGTGATATCTAAATGTTAACTAAAAATAATAATAATTTTTATATAAAATATTTATCTAAAACTTTCATTTTTATCATTCATTCATTTATTATCACCTTTTATTAAACAATACAATTGAATATAACTTATAATACGGTCCCTCACATGTGTACTGTATATAACAGTATTATTATTATGTAATGCAATGTTTTGATATATTTTTAACACAATTTAAAAATGCATTTTTGTTTAAACAAAAAACATTCGAAATACTAATTGATATTCGATTTAATCCACAATTAGTTTCTAATAATAATTAGTATTATTATCACTAAAAATGTTGATATTATTGAAGTGATTACTATTTATTGATCACATGTTTGTAAACAAAACTATTGTTTTTTTTTTGTAAATACTTTGTTTGGTTTTGATTATCCATTCAATCAGTCAATGTTTTGGACACAAATTATCATAAAATTATAGACAATTTTTTTGTGGTCAATAAATAACTACTAAATCGTTAAAATTATTTAAACAAAYATTTTGTAAAATWTATATAATATAATATAAATTAATATAATATGAATGTAATGTTAACTACAATGAGACCAACGATAACACTCAGACGGCAATTATTGTTATCAATGCGGCACTCATTGTCCGGCACCGGGAGGCCAGTCATCAAAAACAATGATGACCGCCGTTGTATGCATTGGTTGGCACATACACTGGATATCAATAAGTTTAGGGATGACTTCAATAACAATAAATATGATAATCTTGAAAGTAATGGTATTAATGATATAATATTTTCATTTCAAATAACTCATTCATATATTAATTATTATAATTTATTTTTCTAATAGATTTTGATTACAATTTATTAAACACGCGTTACGTGACTGAAGAAACCATTCGTGAACTTCGTGTGAGGACTACTTGTTGTCCATTAAATGAGTCGAAACTGTTTGCTAACAATCCATCACTTGTAGTACCCATAGGTATAAACAAAACAAACAAATAGTCATTAATTTTTAGTTTATTTCTCAACAAATAATTTTAATCATTTATTTTATCTCTTTTTTAAAAAAATTATAATAAGTCTCAAAACATATACAGTTCATAGTTTAGTATAACTAGTATTAATAATAAACTATTAAAACTTGATTTCATATAACATATTATTTTAATTCAAGTTTTAAACATTTTCTTCAGTTTATTTAGTTTTCAAATTATAATATTTCTTATCATAAAACTATATAATCATATAACCAATGAAATGCATTAATTTTTTTGACATTTAATTTAAAATAAATAAATAAGTTTTAGATAATACAACAAATCATACATTTTTAATGTTTATTGTTTATTAAATTAAATTGTTTTGCATTTTATTTTATATTTAAAAACATTTTTAAATATTTAATTATTTTAATGTAATGGCGATTAATAATGTAATTTACAATTCTGTTCGTCATTTTGTATCAAAAATTAATGACTCAATCAGTAAAATATCATTTACTCAAGTGATTGATAGTTACAAATTGATACCAAAATCTGTTGGTATTAATCAACACTTTAGCCATAATTTGGTATCAATTGGTTTGTTTGAATACAATTTGTTTGTCATTTATTACTTTTTCTTTTATTAACAAATTTTGTGTTTTTTAAGAATCCGTCTTAAAGTCATTAAATAACTTTGACATGAATTTGCCGTCAACTTTGGTCATCCAAATGTCTGAAATGCCGCTCAAAGAAGCGGATGTGAAATGTTTTGTGTTTAAAGTGTTTGATGAACTCATGAAATACAACGATTATAACAAGCATTTTGTCTTACGTCCTGAAGTGAGACTTCGATGGAATCAATTCGAGTCAAAGAATAAACAGTTAATGAAGTTTACAAAGAAAACAAAAGGCTTTGTTTGTATACCCGATGGTGTCTTAATGACTATCAAGAAGAAGAGTAGGCTTTTTATGGCTTTAGAGATCAAACATTGCGATGAATTGATTGAACAAAGTGTCGAAAATACATCGATTCTTAAGTTCGAAACATTATATGAGACTAATTGTCAGTCAAAAGGCGGAAATTTTGATGCAAATGTCGGACAACTTTTACAACAAATGATTTTTATGTCCGACAGAAATGTCTCATACAATGAGCCAACAGATAGTCTCTATGGTCTGCTTATTCGGAATCAATATTTTCATTTTTTTCAGACCGATGTTACCATTAATTATATAAATGGTGTCAGAAAACAGAATATTAGCGAAGACTTAATTGTAAATCATTTGACTGATGGCTTAGCCCTTGACTTCAAACACACCGACCGCTTAACTATTATACAGATATTGATGTCTATTATGAATAATGAAAAGAATAGAATCGATTAAATGTTTTTTATTGTCGTTGTTGTTGATGACTCTGACCACACATTTTCATCTGACCATTAAATAAGACATCAATTAATTATTTTTATTATTTAATATTTTTTTTGACTATCAATAGTCATAACATTTGACATTTATATGAATTAACATATTTTTTATGCAATTTTTATTGTTGTTCTCAATTTGTTTTTACATAAACAGTATTATTATTATTATTATTAGTGAATATATCATTGAATTTTTGTATTAAACGGTTAATTAATTGTTATGATTGGGGACTTAACCTCATATTTGGACTCATATTTGTTGATAGTATGTTCAGCGCTCCAGTATCTCAAAGACACTGTTGAACAACATTTATGATTTTCCATTAGACTATCGGCGTGTTTGCTGTGCTCCTACACACATATAGACACCCCAGTAATATATAATACAGTATATAAGTAATCAATATTTTAATAGTAACTAATTATTATTGTTATATATAGATTTTATATATAGAGTTGGACAGTTAGATAACAGACATACGATGCGCTCTTTTGCCGGCCAATCCCTTTTCTGTTGGATTATCGTATACCTGTCCAAACTATTTAGTAATATAGAGACGAAACACACACACACACAGACATAATTAATTAATTTTTAAATCATAAATTATTAGACATATGTTTTTGATATAATGATAATTATATGATATGTGGGGAATGGGTTAATACTAACTGACAGTCCAATTTGCATCTATCGTTGCACTGTTTTTCGTGTTCAGTAAAACAGAACTTAAACCACGAATCGTTGGCTTTCTTAGCAATGGCTTCTTTGGAGATCAATTGGGGACCAGTATTCCAATCACACCATTTCATACTGTTTTCAATGGCTTCAACGGCCGAACCCTTGAGAAATGGCAGTTCCGGTGGCCAACAGTTGCACTTATCCATCGTATTCTGTGCCATACAACCGATAATACAGTTTTCTCTGGACAGCGGATGATTCAGATATTCATTGTGATCATCACTTTGCGATTGGTTTTCCGGCATTAGATAATAGTCGATACAATCGGTAGCGAACGGCTTCGGTAGCAATTGATCCGATTGTTTCAATATAAAAAACTCGTAGTAATAACCGGGATATATGTAAAAGTTTTTCTCGCGAATCGGTGGCAATTGGTTTTCGTCGTGGACTATAAAATGGCCAAACACTTCGTCGTTGAGTGTAGTGTATTCACCGGCGCTGAAGTTGATCTTCAGCCGCAATATTTCGTTCGGATGAAAGGGCTGATCGGCCAGTTCGAGATCAACGGCTTCGCCGTGACCTCTGATTACCGGCGACTGTGATAAACCCGATTGGATGGCCATATCTTTTAGATAATCTGATGAATTAGATTTGTGAAACAGTGTCCAACAGTTACCTTAATATAGAAGCGATAAAATCAATCATTAAAACTGTATAACAAGTGTAACAATATATATATATAATTTAAAGTAATATATCATTGCTTACCAACTTCTTGACCAGTCGTCAAAATATCGGCATATTTTCTATGATTTTAATGATTTATAGTTTTTAGAGAAAAACCAATTTTTATTAAATTACTTAAATAAAAAAAACATTTTTTTTTGTTTCCAACAAATACCTGCATTTATCGTCCAAATGAAACGAATCGGTAGCGCATCGGAAATATTCGGGAACCAAAAATTCATCGACGGTGTGACCCAACTTCATAAAGTCATTTACTGTCAATGTGTTCAACAGTGCTCTGATGGTGTCGTCGACAATCTGTTGCTTATCCTAAGAAAATAAATTATTATATTATAAAAAAATATCATTAAATAATTTATTCATTTAATTTAAGGATTTTTAAAAAAAATAAAAATAACTATTAATTAAATTTTTAAATAATAAATGGTTATATTTACCAATTTGGTAACGTTGTCATCATCGACATCATTGGTGTCATCATAAGTACTCCAGATTTTATCGAAAGTTTTGTTAAACTCTCTCAGTTTTGACATCATTACACTTTGATGTCAGAAAAAATACGACAATAATAATAATAATAATTTAATATTAAATTTATAACAACAACAAAAATTATTAACAAAAATTGATTTTAATAGATTACAAACAAACACAAACCGATTACTATTGCATAGTGTAACTCCTGGTAACTCTAACTGATCCATTGTCGTTACATAGACAAAGACAATACTGGGAAATGAGAAAAACAGATTCAATATAGCTATGCACTGGTAGGCACAGCCCAGTACACAGCCAACTACAACAAGCATCTTAAGTACGTAATGCCAACAGTGGTCGACATTTCCAAACAATGCCGAACTATTGTTGTTGTTGTTGTGGATGTCTTTGCCGATAATTGGCAACTCATTGATATCATGGTTAGTATAATCGATTAAAATATCTCTATAAGATTTAGGACTGTGATTATAATTGGCATACATTTTGCGTAGGTTTTTGTGTGAAATATTTACTAATAAAAAGCTAAAATTTACTTAAATTTCAATAATTTCAATAATTTAAATGTTCATATAAAAAAACTATAAATTCATATTGAGTTAAAATAATATTTTTTTATTATTACTATAAACTTATTTAGCAAACTTATACTAAAATTCAATACATTATAATAAAATAAACTTTGATTTTCTAATAATTTACTTAATATAATATTATATGAATTATGCTAAATGTTTAAGTCTACAGTAAACTAGTGTATATAACTTATGGTAATTGATTTTATAGATACACGTGAAGTCAATTTAATAATAGATTATTAAGTAATAATAATAATAATAATAATAATTTTGTTTATTTATTATAAAATCATTAGCATAGATCACAATCATTTAGTAATATATTGTTTTAAATAGATTTACTTAGTATTATATGTTTGTTTTTTAGTTGATTTACTCATTGAATCAAAACAATTATTTCATAAAAAAAACTTATATGAGTAACAGTATATATACAGTATATATTTATTATTATATTTATTTATTATACTATAAATATATACGATATTTTTGCTGAACAAACAAATCAGTATCATTAAAGTAAATATTTATAAAATGCATTTATATTTACTTATAATTTATAATTATACTGTATAAATTAAAATTTTAAAAATAAGTTATTTAATTTATTTAAAATTTATTAGAAATAACTTAAAACATTGAAATTCATTTTAAAGATAAATAATTTTATTATAAACAAACAAAGTTAATACTGTATTAACTATATTGACATTGATAATATATTAGTGATAATAAATATATATATATATAGTAAAAATTGTGTTATAATGATAATAAATTATATATTTTATTGCATCGATTCATGTAATCTAAAAAATACAATTAAGATTTATATATATTTTTTAATTAAAGTTTGGTCGCAAAACCGATACGCAACCGATAACACTGACCGATCGGTTACCAGAAGTAGATGAAGTGGACATACATTTGTCAATCAATAGGGTTACAGAAGTTTATGTTGTTTTAAAAAAATAATTTTAGCCCAAAGTTTTTCAATACTTTTATTTGAAGTATTTGTGTCTCAAATAAAGTTATATAAAACTAACTGTAAGTTTGATTTTAAAAATTGTATTTTTTTAGTTTTCAGTTAATTTTGTATTAAATTTATTGATCGCGTGATATCTAAATGTTAACTAAAAATAATAATAATTTTTATATAAAATATTTATCTAAAACTTTCATTTTTATCATTCATTCAGTTATTATTACCTTTTATTAAACAATACTATTGAATATAACTTATAATACGGTCCCTCACATGTGTACTGTATATAACAGTATTATTATTATTATGTAATGCAATGTTTTGATATATTTTTCACACAATTTAAAAACGTATTTTTGTTTATACGAAAAACATTCGAAATACTAATTGATATTCGATTTAATCCACAATTAGTTTCTAATAATAATAATTATTATTATTATCACTAAAAATGTTGATATTATTGAAGTGATTACTATTTATTGATCACATGTTTGTAAACAAAACTATTGTTTTATTTTTGTAAACACTTTGTTTGGTTTTGATTATCCATTGAATGACATGTTTTGGACACAAATTATCATAAAATTATAGACAATTTTTTTTGTGGTCAATAAATAACTACTAAATCGTTAAAATTATTTAAACAAATATTTTGTAAAATTTATATAATATAATATAAATTAATATAATATGAATGTAATGTTAACTACAATGAGACCAACGATAACACTCAGACGGCAATTATTGTTATCAATGCGGCACTCATTGTCCGGCACCGGGAGGCCAGTCATCAAAAACAATGATGACCGCCGTTGTATGCATTGGTTGGCACATACACTGGATATCAATAAGTTTAGGGATGACTTCAATAACAATAAATATGATAATCTTGAAAGTAATGGTATTAATGATATAATATTTTCATTTCAAATAACTCATTCATATATTAATTATTATAATTTATTTTTCTAATAGATTTTGATTACAATTTATTAAACACGCGTTACGTGACTGAAGAAACCATTCGTGAACTTCGTGTGAGGACTACTTGTTGTCCATTAAATGAGTCGAAACTGTTTGCTAACAATCCATCACTTGTAGTACCCATAGGTATAAACAAAACAAACAAATAGTCATTAATTTTTAGTTTATTTCTCAACAAATAATTTTAATCATTTATTTTATCTCTTTTTTAAAAAAAAATTATAATAAGTCTCAAAACATATACAGTTCATAGTTTAGTATAACTAGTATTAATAATAAACTATTAAAACTTGATTTCATATAACATATTATTTTAATTCAAGTTTTAAACATTTTCTTCAGTTTATTTAGTTTTCAAATTATAATATTTCTTATCATAAAACTATATAATCATATAACCAATGAAATGCATTAATTTTTTTGACATTTAATTTAAAATAAATAAATAAGTTTTAGATAATACAACAAATCATACATTTTTAATGTTTATTGTTTATTAAATTAAATTGTTTTGCATTTTATTTTATATTTAAAAACATTTTTAAATATTTAATTATTTTAATGTAATGGCGATTAATAATGTAATTTACAATTCTGTTCGTCATTTTGTATCAAAAATTAATGACTCAATCAGTAAAATATCATTTACTCAAGTGATTGATAGTTACAAATTGATACCAAAATCTGTTGGTATTAATCAACACTTTAGCCATAATTTGGTATCAATTGGTTTGTTTGAATACAATTTGTTTGTCATTTATTACTTTTTCTTTTATTAACAAATTTTGTGTTTTTTAAGAATCCGTCTTAAAGTCATTAAATAACTTTGACATGAATTTGCCGTCAACTTTGGTCATCCAAATGTCTGAAATGCCGCTCAAAGAAGCGGATGTGAAATGTTTTGTGTTTAAAGTGTTTGATGAACTCATGAAATACAACGATTATAACAAGCATTTTGTCTTACGTCCTGAAGTGAGACTTCGATGGAATCAATTCGAGTCAAAGAATAAACAGTTAATGAAGTTTACAAAGAAAACAAAAGGCTTTGTTTGTATACCCGATGGTGTCTTAATGACTATCAAGAAGAAGAGTAGGCTTTTTATGGCTTTAGAGATCAAACATTGCGATGAATTGATTGAACAAAGTGTCGAAAATACATCGATTCTTAAGTTCGAAACATTATATGAGACTAATTGTCAGTCAAAAGGCGGAAATTTTGATGCAAATGTCGGACAACTTTTACAACAAATGATTTTTATGTCCGACAGAAATGTCTCATACAATGAGCCAACAGATAGTCTCTATGGTCTGCTTATTCGGAATCAATATTTTCATTTTTTTCAGACCGATGTTACCATTAATTATATAAATGGTGTCAGAAAACAGAATATTAGCGAAGACTTAATTGTAAATCATTTGACTGATGGCTTAGCCCTTGACTTTGCCAAACACACCGACCGCTTAACTATTATACAGATATTGATGTCTATTATGAATAATGAAAAGAATAGAATCGATTAAATGTTTTTTATTGTCGTTGTTGTTGATGACTCTGACCACACATTTTCATCTGACCATTAAATAAGACATCAATTAATTATTTTTATTATTTAATATTTTTTTTGACTATCAATAGTCATAACATTTGACATTTATATGAATTAACATATTTTTTATGCAATTTTTATTGTTGTTCTCAATTTGTTTTTACATAAACAGTATTATTATTATTATTATTAGTGAATATATCATTGAATTTTTGTATTAAACGGTTAATTAATTGTTATGATTGGGGACTTAACCTCATATTTGGACTCATATTTGTTGATAGTATGTTCAGCGCTCCAGTATCTCAAAGACACTGTTGAACAACATTTATGATTTTCCATTAGACTATCGGCGTGTTTGCTGTGCTCCTACACTCCCCCACATATAGACCCCCAGTAATATATAATACAGTATATAAGTAATCAATATTTTAATAGTAACTAATTATTATTGTTATCTAAGATTTTATATATAGAGTGGACAGTTAGATAACAGACATACGATACGCTCTTTTGCCGGCCAATCCCTTTTCTGTTGGATTATCGTATATCTGTCCAAACTATTTAGTAATATAGAGGAGAAACACACAGATTATTAAATTAATTTTTAAATAATAAATTATTAGACATATGTTTTTTGATATAAATAACAATTATATGATATGTGGGGAATGGGTTAATACTAACTGACAGTTCAATTTGCATCTATCGTTGCACTGTCTTTCGTGTTCAGTAAAAACCACAAACTATTGGTATAAAAAACATTTTGGCGATAGTTTATTACCAATTGGTTTGTTTGTTTTAATCAATTTGAATACAATTTGTATTTAATTAATTGTTTGTTTGTTTGTTTGTTATTATTAATTTGTTTTGTTATTTGTTTTAAAGATTGCATATCAAAGATGATGAAGAGGTTTGACATGGATTTACCAAAAACGATAGGAATGCTTGAATTGCCGATCAAAGAAGCAAACGTTGATTTTTTCTTATCAAAAATCTTTGACCGACTCTTAGACTTTAATGACAACAGAAAACGTTTTGAAATTTGTCCAAAAATGACAATAAAATGGAATAAATATAATCTTATTAAACGTAAAAACTTTATCGGAAAGCGAAAAGGATTTCGTTGTGAACCCGATTGGGTTTTCATGAATAAAAAAAGATTGTTTATTACCGTTGAGGCCAAACATTGTAAACATTTTATAGAAGAAAGTGTCGATAACTGTAATTTTTGTCCATTTGAAACCATTTTTACCAACAATGACACACAAATTGAAGAGTTTGTCTCAAATGTTGGACAACTGTATCAACAAATGATATTCATTGCTGATAGTAATGTGTCCAACAATATGTCAACCGATTATGTTTACGGTGTGTTAGTACGCGACACATATTTTCACTTTTTTGTGGCAAACATTTCAAAAGATTATATAAACGCTGTGAGAGAGCAAAACGTCAGTGAATGCGATGACTTAGTTATTGAACATTTGACCGATGGTTTGTCACTTGATTTTAGACAATATCATCAAAGAGTGATTATTATTCAAATTTTGTGTACAATACTCAACAATGAAAAGAAAAGAGTGGATTAAGTTTTTTTTTATAGTCCCGATCACCCATTTTGACGACAAACACATTCATTGATATATAATTATATTTTTTATAAGTTTTATTTCAATTATCGTAATCACATCTGACAATACATATTAATACTAACAAGTATTTAAAGAGTTTCTATTTGTTATTTTTATTACTTTTATAGACTCTATTGATTTACATCATTGAATTGCAATAAACTGTTAAATGATTATTAGGTATATCCTTGGCATCCCTGTGCTGATGATCGCCAGCACCGATACCACTCTGTCTATGTCTCAATAGATTAGACACATTTGATTTGATGCCATTTATGTAACTTATAATTAGTAATAAATTTTTTAATCATTTTTTATTATATGTCAAATATTTGCAAACTTTTTAGTTCATAACAACAAACAAAATGTTAAATATTTATTAGAAAATTAAGAAATTTGTCCAAAAGTTTTATAACAACAGCACTGATAGTAAAGCCAACGATTAGGTCGATGACTACGAAACTATGGCCGACATTATTTGACTGCCAAACACACCAAACGCTTAACTATAATACAGATATTGATGTCTATTCTGAATAATCAAAAGAATAGAATCGATTAAATGATTTATTGTCGTTGTTGTTGATGACTCTGACCACACATTTTCATCTGACCATTAAATAACAAATCAATTTATTATTATTTTTTTTACTATCAATAGTCATAACATTTGACATTTATATGAATTAACATATTTTTTATGCAATTTTTATTGTTGTTCTCAATTTGTTTTTACATAAACAGTATTATTATTATTATTATTATTGAATATATCATTGAATTTTTGTATTAAACAGTTAATTGATTATTATGTATATCTTTGTCATCCCTGTGCTGATGATCTCCAGCACCGATACCACTCTGTCTATGTGTCAATAGATTAGACACTTTTGGTTTGATTTGATGCCATTTATGTAACTTATGATTAGTTCGTCGTGTGTTTGAAGGTTTGACGACACCATTAGTAGTAGTTGTGTGAAGATATGCGATGTTATGATCATAATTGGATTGTTTGGACTCAAGTTTTGATCGCAACTTTTGTTCCGCCCTTTTCTGGCACAGTCTGATCGATACAAACTCAATGACATTATAGGTACGGACCAGTGAAAAGCCTAACCACATACTCAACAGTCCTCCCAAATAGGCTATAAATTCCGATATCTGTGTGTTGTGTGGGTGGGTATGAGTGCGGACACATAAAAAATTAGTACTATTTATATAATAATTAAAATGAGATGATTGGGGACTTAACCTCATATTTGGACTCATATTTGTTGATAGTATGTTCAGCGCTCCAGTATCTCAAAGACACTGTTGAACAACATTTATGATTTTCCATTAGACTATCGGCGTGTTTGCTGTGCTCCTACACCCCCCCCCCATACACACCCCAGTAATAAATAATACAGTATATAAGTAATCACTATTTTAATGATAATTATTATTGTTATCTAAGTTTTCATATATATAGATAGATATATAGATAGAGAGAAATAGAGAGAGAGAGAGAGAGAGAGAGAGAGAGTGAAATGGAAAGTTAGGTAACAATAAACAGTTAGATAACAGACATACGATGCGCTCTTTTGCCGGCCAATCCCTTTTCTGTTGGATTATCGTATACCTGTCCAAACTATTTAGTAATATAGAGACGAACACACACACACACACAGACATAATTAATTAATTTTTAAATCATAAATTATTAGACATATGTTTTTGATATAATGATAATTATATGATATGTGGGGAATGGGTTAATACTAACTGACAGTCCAATTTGCATCTATCGTTGCACTGTTTTTCGTGTTCAGTAAAACAGAACTTAAACCACGAATCGTTGGCTTTCTTAGCAATGGCTTCTTTGGAGATCAATTGGGGACCAGTATTCCAATCACACCATTTCATACTGTTTTCAATGGCTTCAACGGCCGAACCCTTGAGAAATGGCAGTTCCGGTGGCCAACAGTTGCACTTATCCATCGTATTCTGTGCCATACAACCGATAATACAGTTTTCTCTGGACAGCGGATGATTCAGATATTCATTGTGATCATCACTTTGCGATTGGTTTTCCGGCATTAGATAATAGTCGATACAATCGGTAGCGAACGGCTTCGGTAGCAATTGATCCGATTGTTTCAATATAAAAAACTCGTAGTAATAACCGGGATATATGTAAAAGTTTTTCTCGCGAATCGGTGGCAATTGGTTTTCGTCGTGGACTATAAAATGGCCAAACACTTCGTCGTTGAGTGTAGTGTATTCACCGGCGCTGAAGTTGATCTTCAGCCGCAATATTTCGTTCGGATGAAAGGGCTGATCGGCCAGTTCGAGATCAACGGCTTCGCCGTGACCTCTGATTACCGGCGACTGTGATAAACCCGATTGGATGGCCATATCTTTTAGATAATCTGATGAATTAGATTTGTGAAACAGTGTCCAACAGTTACCTTAATATAGAAGCGATAAAATCAATCATTAAAACTGTATAACAAGTGTAACAATATATATATATAATTTAAAGTAATATATCATTGCTTACCAACTTCTTGACCAGTCGTCAAAATATCGGCATATTTTCTATGATTTTAATGATTTATTGTTTTTAGAGAAAAACCAATTTTTATTAAATTACTTAAATAAAAAAAACATTTTTTTTGTTTCCAACAAATACCTGCATTTATCGTCCAAATGAAACGAATCGGTAGCGCATCGGAAATATTCGGGAACCAAAAATTCATCGACGGTGTGACCCAACTTCATAAAGTCATTTACTGTCAATGTGTTCAACAGTGCTCTGATGGTGTCGTCGACAATCTGTTGCTTATCCTAAGAAAATAAATTATTATATTATAAAAAAATATCATTAAATAATTTATTCATTTAATTTAAGGATTTTTAAAAAAAATAAAAATAACTATTAATTAAATTTTTAAATAATAAATGGTTATATTTACCAATTTGGTAACGTTGTCATCATCGACATCATTGGTGTCATCATAAGTACTCCAGATTTTATCGAAAGTTTTGTTAAACTCTCTCAGTTTTGACATCATTACACTTTGATGTCAGAAAAAATACGACAATAATAATAATAATAATTTAATATTAAATTTATAACAACAACAAAAATTATTAACAAAAATTGATTTTAATAGATTACAAACAAACACAAACCGATTACTATTGCATAGTGTAACTCCTGGTAACTCTAACTGATCCATTGTCGTTACATAGACAAAGACAATACTGGGAAATGAGAAAAACAGATTCAATATAGCTATGCACTGGTAGGCACAGCCCAGTACACAGCCAACTACAAC
Organism: Oppia nitens; assembly: GCF_028296485.1. Classification (NCBI taxonomy): domain Eukaryota; kingdom Metazoa; phylum Arthropoda; class Arachnida; order Sarcoptiformes; family Oppiidae; genus Oppia; species Oppia nitens. Next base: position 1,924,372 of record NW_026533199.1, read on the forward strand.
AAGCATCTTAAGTACGTAATGCCAACAGTGGTCGACATTTCCAAACAATGCCGAACTATTGTTGTTGTTGTTGTGGATGTCTTTGCCGATAATTGGCAACTCATTGATATCATGGTTAGTATAATCGATTAAAATATCTCTATAAGATTTAGGACTGTGATTATAATTGGCATACATTTTGCGTAGGTTTTTGTGTGAAATATTTACTAATAAAAAGCTAAAATTTACTTAAATTTCAATAATTTCAATAATTTAAATGTTCATATAAAAAAACTATAAATTCATATTGAGTTAAAATAATATTTTTTTATTATTACTATAAACTTATTTAGCAAACTTATACTAAAATTCAATACATTATAATAAAATAAACTTTGATTTTCTAATAATTTACTTAATATAATATTATATGAATTATGCTAAATGTTTAAGTCTACAGTAAACTAGTGTATATAACTTATGGTAATTGATTTTATAGATACACGTGAAGTCAATTTAATAATAGATTATTAAGTAATAATAATAATAATAATAATAATAATAATTTTGTTTATTTATTATAAAATCATTAGCATAGATCACAATCATTTAGTAATATATTGTTTTAAATAGATTTACTTAGTATTATATGTTTGTTTTTTAGTTGATTTACTCATTGAATCAAAACAATTATTTCATAAAAAAAAACTTATATGAGTAACAGTATATATACAGTATATATTTATTATTATATTTATTTATTATACTATAAATATATACGATATTTTTGCTGAACAAACAAATCAGTATCATTAAAGTAAATATTTATAAAATGCATTTATATTTACTTATAATTTATAATTATACTGTATAAATTAAAATTTTAAAAATAAGTTATTTAATTTATTTAAAATTTATTAGAAATAACTTAAAACATTGAAATTCATTTTAAAGATAAATAATTTTATTATAAACAAACAAAGTTAATACTGTATTAACTATATTGACATTGATAATATATTAGTGATAATAAATATATATATATAGTAAAAATTGTGTTATAATGATTTATGCATTGCATCGATTCATGTAATCTAAAAAATACAATTAAGATTTATATATTTTTTAATTAAAGTTTGGTCGCAAAACCGATACGCAACCGATAACACTGACCGATCGGTTACCAGAAGTAGATGAAGTGGACATACATTTGTCAATCAATAGGGTTACAGAAGTTTATGTTGTTTTTAAAAAATAATTTTAGCCCAAAGTTTTTCAATACTTTTATTTGAAGTATTTGTGTCTCAAATAAAGTTATATAAAACTAACTGTAAGTTTGATTTAAAAAATTGTATTTTTTTAGTTTTCAGTTAATTTTGTATTAAATTTATTGATCGCGTGATATCTAAATGTTAACTAAAAATAATAATAATTTTTATATAAAATATTTATCTAAAGCTTTCATTTTTATCATTCATTCAGTTATTATCACCTTTTATTAAACAATACTATTGAATATAACTTATAATACGGTCCCTCACATGTGTACTGTTATATACAGTCTGTATATAACAGTATTATTATTATGTAATGCAATGTTTTGATATATTTTTCACACAATTTAAATGAATTTTTGTTTACACGAAAAACATTCGAAATACTAATTGATATTCGATTTAATCCACAATTAGTTTCTAATAATAATAATTATTATTATTATCACTAAAAATGTTGATATTATTGAAGTGATTACTATTTATTGATCACATGTTTGTAAACAAAACTATTGTTTTATTTTTGTAAACACTTTGTTTGGTTTTGATTATCCATTGAATGACATGTTTTGGACACAAATTATCATAAAATTATAGACAATTTTTTTTGTGGTCAATAAATAACTACTAAATCGTTAAAATTATTTAAACAAATATTTTGTAAAATTTATATAATATAATATAAATTAATATAATATGAATGTAATGTTAACTACAATGAGACCAACGATAACACTCAGACGGCAATTATTGTTATCAATGCGGCACTCATTGTCCGGCACCGGGAGGCCAGTCATCAAAAACAATGATGACCGCCGTTGTATGCATTGGTTGGCACATACACTGGATATCAATAAGTTTAGGGATGACTTCAATAACAATAAATATGATAATCTTGAAAGTAATGGTATTAATGATATAATATTTTCATTTCAAATAACTCATTCATATATTAATTATTATAATTTATTTTTCTAATAGATTTTGATTACAATTTATTAAACACGCGTTACGTGACTGAAGAAACCATTCGTGAACTTCGTGTGAGGACTACTTGTTGTCCATTAAATGAGTCGAAACTGTTTGCTAACAATCCATCACTTGTAGTACCCATAGGTATAAACAAAACAAATAGTTATTAAATATTAGTTGATTTTATTTCAACAAATTTAGTCATAAAAATATTTAAACATTTATAATATATTAATATTTATAAAACATTTTATTATTATTTATGTTTTACTTTATAACTATTCATAGTTTGGTATAATATGTATTGATAGATATTATTTGATATTGACTTTAATAACAAATTTTAAACTATTTTTTGACTGATTTTGACAGTCAATTACTGTTTGTTTTGTTGATATGTCTTTATACATATAAATTACATATAAAGTAATTTTAAAAACCAATGAGATTAGACTATTTAAAAAATAATACTTTATTTAAACTGAAAATATTTTATTTTAAAAAATTATTTATAATTTTCATTTAGTTTTTGATTTCTCTTATAATGTTTTTATCAAAATTTCTAAAGTTGTCAATACGTAGATTTGCCACTAAATCAATCAATAGTGCCATTAATGAACACTCACTAAATCAAGTGATAGATATTTATAAGACAAATGTTTTTTCAATCAATGTTGACAAACATTTTGATCAAAAATTGACATCAATTGGTTGGTTGTGTTTTATATACATATAATTAATGTTAATTTTTAATGAATTTATTATATGATTTACAATGTTATTAATGTTTTGTTTTTCAAATTATTATTTTAGATAACAAGACAGTTGTCGGAAAAGAGATCCGATTTCCAGAGACAACAATGATTGGACTCGAGAAGTATATCCCAAATGAGGCCGACATCGAAACCTTTGTTAAAGATGTTCTGAATTTTGAGTTGAAGAAGGAATGCTTCAAAAATGTATTCATTTGTCGATCACAACAACGACTTAATTGGGATAACAAACACTCATACGATAGACATAGTGTATTCGGATCTAAAACATTGGGATTTCTTTGTATTCCCGATATAATTATTGCATCAAATTTAAGAAACTTTTTTGCTATTGAAGTTAAACAGATTGACAATCATCTCATTGAAGACTCTGACATACGTTACGATAATATTGAGAATATAATAAACTATTCTGATCTCGAAGTTAGCAAATTGACAAAAACAAAACTAAAAAATTTCAACAAAAATATGGGTCAAATGATAAGTGAATTAATTTTCTTGGCCGACAATAACATGACATATAACATGTCTACCAATCAGTTGTATGGACTGCTAGTCCGAAAAAATTACTTTCATTTCTATATGACTGACATTGAACGGCAATACATAGAAAAACTTCGGTCACAAACACAACTGACGACCGAAGATGAAGTTATTATCAAACATATAACGGACGGCATTGGACTCAACTATAAACACAATAGGGATCGCCAACTGATTCATCAAATATTGTTCACAATATTATACAATGAATTGAATCGATAGTCAAATGTTATAAACATTTGATTATTGTTTTAATTGTTGTTTTAATTTATGATGTTTTTTTGAGACATACCAATTGACACTACATTTTCAAGTTTTAAGTTTATTTTTTTAATCTCACTTTAATACTAGTAATACTGTTTAAATACTTAATTTTATTTTTATTGATAAGTTTTATTAGTATAATGTTTTTATTACATATTTGAGTATTTATTAGTTTCAATCATTTTAACGAAAACTTATTTATGTATTAATAATGACATTTGACTACAATTTTTTTGATAACAATTTTTTAAGATATCTATAAATAACATTATTATTCATCAATACTACTGTATTGTATATTATTGATTAATAAAATGCATTTATATTTACTTATAAATTAAAATTTTAAAAATAAATTATTTTTTTAAAACGATTTAAATTTAATTTATTTAAAATTTTATTAGAAATAATTTAAAACATTGAATTTAATTTTAAAGATWAATAATTTTATTATAAACAAACAAAGTTAATATTAACTATATTGACATTGATAATATTAATAATAATAAATATATATATATAGTAAAAATTGTGTTATAATGATAATAAATTATATATTTTATTGCATCGATTCATATAATCTAAAAAATACAATTAATTAAGATGTATATATATTTTTAATTTAAAATATATTCATATATTTTTTTTAATTATATATATATTTATTTATTTATTAAAATTATAATTAGATTCAGTTATAATAAAATTCACATTTCCTTACCAATAGGTAGATTATAAATAAATATCAAAATATTTTAATATATCATATATAATATAATATATATAATTTATATTTATACTTTTTATTTATAAAATGTATATATAATAATAATTATTGTTATAGAAAAAATGTATAGTATAAAAAATTATGATAGAAAAATTATGATTTACACAAAAAAAATATATATATATATTTTATATTTATAAACTTTAGTTAAATTTGTCATCATTATTTATTTTTTTTAAAAACCCAATTACCAAATAATTAGTGCATTTAATAATTTAATTTTATTAATAAAAAAAATAAAATTATAAACTCTTTTATTTTTTAATTAAGCCCCAATTTGGACCCCCATTGCACAGATGCCTGCCTTCATATTTAATTAGTTTGTTTTTACAATTATAATTAATTAATACATATATTGATATTTATATATATAAAAAAATAATTAATAATAAAATCTTATTTAATTAATTCACAACTAACTGGGAAACAATATTTTTCTTCTAATTTATTATTAAAAATTAAGCTCAAATTCATTAAATTAAATGGAAAAATAATTTTCTCAAATTTATACTCATAGACTAAATGGTTATTTATTAATGATAGGGTGAGGACAGGGCTTTAATAATCAAATTGAAAAAGGCATTGATTTATTAGTTTATTGAAAATTTTTGTTTTATATTTATTTTTTTTCAAATAATATTTCTTTTGTAATGAACTCAAAACTAGATATCAATCACTTAATTGAGGAGAAAAATATTTATATAATATATATATATAAAAATAAAAGATTATGAAATAAACCCTAAGTATAAAATAAAATATTATTATTACTATTATTATTATTATCACACATAATATTAAGAAATTAGAGCATTTAAAAAAGCATTTGATTTAGTAATTAGTTTTTCAAAWAAAAAAAATTAATTCAAAAGAGAGGAATGTCTTATTTGGCACAACCAATAAATTGCATTTAATAATAATAATAATAATAACAATTTCATATAAATAGTAGATGTAAATTACATTTTGTATTTCAAAATAATGAGATTAAATTTAATTTTTTTCAACAACAAATACGTGTTGTAATTAAGTTGAGTTAAACTCATATGTGATATATTTTAAATTAATAATGAATTGAAATTTTACTTTAATCATTAATTTTATAAATAAAAAAAATTATGAATTAAAAAGTTATCAAGTATAAAACAATTTTTAAACAAATAAATTATATAACAATTTATTATACATTTTGTATTGTTTTGAGCAAATAATTTGTCAATTAATAGATTATTATTTTTTAAGTTAATGTTTGTTTAAAAAATTTGTTATTTAATGTCAAGGAATGTATACTTTCTTTGTATGAAAATTGAGCTAAAATTAGATAAATTAAAAATTTAAAAATATATTTGGAAAAAAACTTTTTGAAAATTAATTTAATTATGAAATAAATTTTTCAGTGATTGATATCTAGTGTTTGAAATTCATGACTCAATAAATATCAAAATAATTCGTGAATTTTTTTTAAATAAACATATATTTGTTTGTAAAGACATCTTATGAATCATAAGATTGGATGAGAAAAACATTTTTCAATTGACTTTTGTTTTATAAATTAATAATAAAAAAAACTATGATTTTCTTAAGGCTTTAAATACTTGGTTTAAGTCAAATAAATTGATTAATCAATTGAAAGAATAGCTGCAATAATTTATGAGTTTTATGTTTAGATTTTTTTTATATATAAATCTGAGTATCGTTTCATTGATCATAAAAATATGACAAAAAAGAGTAGAAATAAATTATGTAATAATTAGAGTTTAAATGTATACGAAAAAAATGTGATAACTTTGACATATAATTTATATAACTATATATATATATATATATAAATACCACAAATAATAATAATAATAATATGTTTATGTATATATACTTTTTGATTGGGATTTTTTTTGACATATATTGATGAATGAATTTTTTCGATTTTTGGGGTGAATTATTGCTATTTTCGAAACACGTTTATGTTTTTAAATTAAAAAAACAAAACAAAAAATATTGTAATAATAATAATAATATATATAAATATGATTTCCAAAAAAAAATTGCATCTCATTTTGAGAATATAATATATATTATATATAGAGAAAGATAAGTCACTTATCAATCAATCAATCACTGATTGATTTATTTGATCCACTAGTGAGACAACAACGACGACGAGGATGACACTGATTACCGTTAAACACCGGTTCTAAGTCTTGCATAATATTATAATTTATATATATATTTATATATATACTGTATATAAGTAGTTGATATTTCATTAATAATTATTACTATTAATTAATTTAAATTATTATTATTATTATGGATGAGATTCAAGTTCCACTTATTTTTTTTGTTTCTCTATAAATTTGGCAGCGATTTAGCCTAAAGTTGTGTCCACAACAACATCATCTTCAGACCCATTCATATATTTAAATATATATATATAGTAATTGTTAAAAAAATAATTTAAATAACAAAATATCATATATTTTTTTTTAGTTGATATCAAATTCAACGAGTGTTATATCGTGTGTTTCCTCATCTATTTGATGGACTTCAAGCAAAACTGTGTCTTCATGTGAATAATGTTTAACCATATCGTCGTCCATCTGTACGGTAATTCTGTGACAWATTGTATAAAAAAATAATACAATAAATTATTATCAATTATTATCATTTACTCAATAATATATAGTTAAACAACAAACAAAAGCATACTTTTATAATTCAAAGTTTGCGTTATTAAAAAGTAAAAAAATTTGGAAAATTTGTTAGTAATTTCAAGATTTTAAGGATAATAACAAATAACAAATTCTTACCCTTTTTTACATCGTTTGTAAATATTTCTGATATTTTTAGCTTCCAGTTTGTACTTATTTTCAATCTATTTTCAATTAATATATATAAATAAATAAAAAAATAAAATGAGACTCAATTATAATATGAAACTAATTGTGGGAACTCATGTCAAATGAGGGGTAGAGGAGAGAGATAGGAGGGAAAGTCATGTTATATTAATGTTGAAGACATACAGCGAGAGCTAATCCGACTAAAGACGGCGGCACTAAATGCAACGGATGGAAGATCTCTTCGTTTTCTTGTTTGGCATACAAAAGAACTGTTGAGAAAAACAAATCTTTTTTTTAATAATTAAAAAACAATAATTATATTAAATAATAATTTTTTTTGGTTTAAAAATCTCTCATATATTTTATGGTAAAATACCTCTTTCACTGGTGTTTGGATATCTTTCTAATTTGATTTTCTTTGGCGGACAAGTTATAGCCATTTCCAGTGACGCCGATAACGGATCAACTGTTCGTTCGACACGTCTGATTGGTGGCCAAAAAAAAAAAWTAAATTTCATTCATCTCTTATTTGAAGTCATAATATTTTTTTWWWAAAATGATAATAAAAATCTTTCGTACTCTGAATCATACCCGGCCTGTGCTATGTTAGCGGTTATTGTTGCGATAGTAGGCGCCGCTATGGACGGCAATTGTGAATCAGTTTCATAATCAGTGGACGACATATCGTTTGAATTGTGTCCGCCGTAGAAGTTAATGTCGGCTGTTGTGATCTAATGAAAAATAATGGTAAAAGACAATACAATTAATGGGTGATCTAATGGACAGTTGGTATTTAATGTGTACTAAACTACTTTTTCGATGTCGTCGCTCGGCGTGAAAAGCACCGGTGGTTTCATGAGGTCACTCATTGAGTAAAACTCTGACCGTTCGCACGTCGGATGATACATCTCCTCCATCTTTTTGCGACCATCTGAGACACCGTCAATAATAATTAAACAAAAAAATAAAATGAAAAAAAACGAATACATATTTCAATTAAAAAAAATATAATTCAAAATTAGATATAAAATTCTGAAGAAGAAGACTCACTTCCAGTTGCAGACAGTTTTCGTTTGGCAGCTCTTCGCTCTTCGTCTCGTGTTTTCCTTTCGGCGCCCTTTTTATGAGAGATGATAATTSAGTTAATAATAATAATAATAAACTTTTTAAAAAACCTAATTTATTATTATTATTGATTGTATACCTTATCACAGAACACTTTGATCTGACAGTAAGCCCGATGGACAGGTGTGCTTCCCTCCCGAAAGTCGTCAAATGTGTCAATTTGTAGGTGCAGTGGAAGACCCTAAATATAGTTATTAATAATAGATACTAATATTAAATTCTTGTTTCAAGATTTTGTTGTTTAATTATTATTATTATTATTACTTTAACTCCTTTTTGATTGCTAAAGTCAGTGCTAAGACATTGGACGGCAACATTGACTTTTGCCGGCCCTTCCAATGGATTCCAGTAGAAGGCGATGGCATTGTGTGTGATCTCTTCGATGGGTCCGACAATTCCGGCCGAATTTTTCGTGTCGGCGTCCATTATGCGCTGTTTGACACTATGYTGTCGACTGTGCCAGAACTGCCAGGCCTTGATCTCTTCGTCGTGCAGTTTCTCTTCGCGAAACACCAGCATTATAAGTGACTGCAATAATAATAATAATCGGGACAAACAATGSTTTGATTAGTTGGGATCAGAGATAACAAGTTGATGGAAGTGATCAAAGATATAGATAGATAGAGAGCGGRTTGTTRTCCAAACCTTAACGGTGGCACTTTTGAGCGGTTTGTCGTTATCCGGGATGTACTCCAATGAGATGCCATAAAACTGGCCTTTGTTTATGTATGTGACCCTATCGTCCTCCCGGCGCTGACTCGTAGATATAGGCGATTCCAAGTAGTACTTGAAACCAACGTCCGAGTGTCTGAATGTTAAGTGTAGATAATTTGTTTATTTATTTATTATTATTATTATTTATGTATATTTGTTATGCTTATATTTATAACTTGTTAGATAAATAATTTAATAATAATAATAAAATCTAAAATAAATTAATGACCGAAAATAATTGCCAATTTAAAAGTCATAAATTTTGTAAATTATTTCAACAAAATCTCTATTTATATATTCATGTATTTATTTGTAAACATATTTTAATATTAATAAATGCAGTTATATTTGTGCCATTTTCCAATAATGATTAAAATCTAATATTATAATAATTATGTTTTTAATATTAGAATCTTTTTTTGATGATTTAGACAATAATATCAATTAATGTTATATACTGTTTATATAAATATATTGTATTTAAATGTGTTATGTAAAAAATATGTTAAAAAACAAAAATCTTTAAATCTCTAAATCTATGGTCTTTTTTTTGCTATTATTGTTTAACATAATTTTAGCAAATTTATTATATTATCACATTACTAGTCATATTATAATTATTATGTATAAATTTAGATTGTTTGGCTCTTATTTGTCTAACAAAAAAATAAAATACTAAATATTGCTAAAAAACATTGAAAACAAATCTTTTAAACTTTTTTTTTTAAATGTCAAGACAAACAACTTTATGGTCGTTGGCATAGCCTTTGGGCTAAAAACACGATAACTTATGTCATATATAACTTATAATAAATATATCTATGGTTTGCTTTTAGGATAAAGTTTTCTCCCAAATAAATGCCAGAAACAAACATCTTATGGCTGTATATTAAATATCCAGAAAAAAAGTTTATATACTGTATATATATATTATGTATATATTATATTATATATATATTATGTAGATGTGTGTTATTTGTATGCATTTAAAAAAATTATTTTTTATATCTCCAAAAAAATAATGATTGCTATCATTTAAATAAGATAAATAGTTTTATTAATTATTTAGTTTATTTTTTAAATCATATTGAAGAGTATTTAATAAATTTCTATTTAGATATAAATCATACATTTTTGGTATTTGAATTTTGTCGATCTCTGAGTTGCGTCCATATTCATGCCACGATCGGCGACCGCCCGAACCCTTGGTAATCACGGCCGGTGTCGATACAGTCGACGTATTGGACACTGTACTGCTCTGGCTTTGATTGATTGGCGAACCGACCGGTATCTGTATTGCCTGTGCCTGAGACAGCTCTGTGTAATCAAATATCTGTCCACCGAAACAAACAAATATAACAAAAAAATAAATATTATTTTAATGACATTTTAAATAATCGATACATTATATTTAGTGTAGGATAATAGGTATGAAAATCGATGACTAACTAACTAAAAAAAAGTCATACATTTTATGTTAAAAAAAATTCTTTAACATAAAAGATCATTAGTGTCGGTATTACAGACATAAGTCATATATATATATTTTTTCAGACATTTCAAGAGAAAGAGAGAGCAAATACATGCTGTGCTATGAAAAGGACTGTACATTATGTTTGGCAAATGGTTCAACAAATGCTTATTTATAATAATAACATACAGTATATCTAATAATATATATAATATAATATAAGTTATATATTGTTTTTTGAATACAATAGACATTTTTCTAAAAGTCAAATATATTATGTAGAAAAAAACTTATAAATATTAATCTATAGCGAAAAAAAGCTTTAAGTCAAATGTTATGTAATTAATTAAGGAAAAAAATAAAAGATATATAGATACACTGCAAACATAATTTAATTTCGTATCGCAAAAATATTGATATCATTAACTTTGAACTTTAATAACTTTTTTATTTTTTAACTTAAATAAACAAATTTGATATCAAATGAAAGAACACTTTTCAAAGTTTATAAGTCAATAAATAAAATTGCATTAATTATCATATTATCTATAAAAAAGCATAAGAAGTAAGAAATGGTAAAAAAAGTTATGTACAAAAAGTATTTTCGTGAAATCAAAACTTTAAATATTATTAACAAAATAAAGCTATTAATTTAGTAAAAACAATATTAATATCGAGTATTGCCTCCGTTGGCATCAATCACAGCCTGCAATCTTCTTGGAACACTTTGGATCAGCTTTTCTGTGACTTCTTCAGGTATATTTTTCCAGACATTAAATAACGACTCTTTAAACGCAGAAAAACTTTTTCTTTCGCTCTTTGGCACACGTCTGTCCAATTCATCCCATAGATGTTCAATAATATTATAGGGCTCTGTGGCGGCCACTCAAGTGTCTCAATTTGATTGTCAGACAACCATTTCTTTGCCAATTTTGATGTGTGCTTTGGGTCGTTGTCCGCTTGAAATAAAAAATCATCGCTTATTTGTAGATCTCTGGCACTCTGAAGCAAATGTGGGGTCAAAATATCGTTAACGTAAATGTAGCGGTCCATAGTTGATGGAATTTCGACCAAATGGCCAACTCCCTGGCCTGTCATACAATACCATAACTGATTTCGAGTGCTTCACAGTTGGACATATATTATCAGGATTAATGCTTTCGCCTCTCTTTTTAAACACTCGTTGGCGACGTTTAGTACTAATAATCTCAAATTTTGACTCATCTGACCACAAGACCTTCCTCCAGTATGACATAGGCATCCGGATGTACTTTCGTGCAAAGTCTAATCGTTTTCTCTGATTTGTTAGGCTTATCATTGGACGTCTTCGCGCAATACCACTGTAATAACCCATTTCTTGAATCCGGTGTCTAATAGTGTTTCGGTGACACAAAATGTTTCTGGCGGCCAACTCTTCCTTAATCTCATCGGTGGTCAACTTCTTATTTTTTGCCACAATTCGACTCAATATCCTGTCCTGTTTAGCACTGGTACATCTTTTTCGACCACTTCTTGCGAGATTTCTAACTGTCCCGTACTTTTCGACTTTCTTTACAATTGATCGGACAGTATTATCAGTTGTTGTAAACAGTTCCGCTATTTTTGCGTATGACTTTCCGGTGCTGACTCTCATATCATACATTTGTTGGCGAATTGCATCTGAAAATTCTTGTATTTTAACCATTTTTATGATAATCACTGCATTTACTGTTTATTTACGTGTATTCAAATTAATAACAATGCATTGGAATCAATTGGTCCCAACAATGTGTCTGAAATCACGCGCGTTTTAAAAACACGAAAATAATTTTTGTACCTAAATTATTAACACCTATAACTTTACCTTGATATATTTTGTTATTTAAACCATTGTTTTGACCATCTAGTATATCAATTTAATTGTGATTTATTACTCTATTATTTGATATCAAATTTGTTTATTTAAGTTAAAAAATAAAAAAGTTATTAAAGTTTAAAGTTAATGATATCAATATTTTTACGATACGAAATTAGATTATGTTTTTAGTGTATATGATGTATTAAGTTATAAAACTTTTTTTTAGGAAATGCATAGATATTTCTATAAATATATTTAGCAGATAACAAATAAACTTTTAAATTAAATTATTGTTTTTTTTTTATTTTTTTCAAAAAAGTATTTGCAGCTATTTGTTTAGAAATTTATTTAAAAATATTCTAAAATTATTATCATAATGTCTTAATGTTTTTAAAGAAACTAAAACAAAACAAAAAAAATATTTGGCAAATATTAAAAATTTTATAATTAAGCTAATATTGTTAACAACACACATACACTTGAAGGCAAATTACTGTTTTTTTATAAATATACATATATTATATATAAGTTGTTTTTTGTTATAATAAGTTGAGAAATTTCTAAATTATTTTTATGAATATAAAAACGTTTATTTGTAATCATAAAATAAAAAATATTTATTTCAATAACATCAACATAACAACAAAATGTTTGTCAAACATTAATAATTTTATTAAATGAGAAAATTTAATTATTTATCTAAAAAAAATGTTAACTATAATATGAACCAATAAATTTTGAAAAAATGATATAAATATTAATTACTTTTTTAAATTAATAAATGATAATTTTACAATAATTTGGCTAAAATTATTATTACTTTATTTTATACAAAATATCGCATTCATTAATATAATAAATATATCAATTATACTGATAATATCAATAAATGTAAAAATTAATTAAATAAATAAACTTTAAATTTAGATAATTTCTAAATGAATTGATTATAATAAAAAACTCAAGGAAGGCATTAAAAAATATATATAATTGTTAAATTTATTGCTAAGTAATAAATAAAATAAAAATTACTAATACTTTTTTCTACATATACTAAATAATATCTTTAGTTATTTTGTTTTACTTAATATATACTAAATAAAAGAAAATAAACTAATTTTATAGTATAATATAATAGATTGTATAATTGGTGAAAACAAAAATGCATAAACATTTTTATTTTTAAGTTATTTATAAACATTATATTATATACATATATGGAAATAAAATATGTGCTAGCTTAAATTGCTTAAATAGACGATGAATATATGGTGAATAAATGGTCAATTTATGCCAATTTATGTTTTTTTTCTAAACATTTAGTGAATTGAATGAATAAAAAAACTTAAATCTCATTCTTAAAGGCAGTGAATGGACTGTTGTTTAGATGAAAAGATTTTTATATATATTTTACTTCAAAAGTCAAGTCAAGTGCTTATATGTGTTGAATAATGTGTTGTGTGAATAATATATATATATATATATATATATATATATACAGGTAAATGTATATTTATATGTTACAGAGTGTAGTGACTGTTTGAGAGCCTAATTGAACTGGTTTGTGTCGGCCCCCACCTAACCGATGTCGACCCCCATCTCTTCACTCCAACAGCCCCTAAGCCCCGAAAGAGCCCCTCCAGTGTGTATATAATGCTTTTAATAGCAATACATAGATAGTTATATATATATATATATATAGACAAAACATTATATATATATAATATTATTATATATGCGATAACACCGGCATTCATGAGTTCATTGCGCAACCGCTCATAGCATGAGATAGTGAACCAAACGTTTTCTTGAAAGGATGAAAAAAGTGGTCAAAGCCCTCAAACATTTTGCTAATTTAAGGCATAGGCTGCACCTCCATATCAATACATAAGCGTATAACTAAATATATATATACACACACATACATACACAAAATGCTGTCCATCCCTTATCAAAAAAGCATCTGAAAAACGGCTATTGCAGTACATATAAGGTATATAAATATATATAAATATAAGGCATGCCTTCACTTCAGGTGTACTTCAGGGACATTAAACTCTCGTTTCTTTCATGCGTTTGTGAATTATATACATATATATATAATTTATATATATATATGATATAGTGGGTATATATATGTTTAATAATCAATGAGAAAAAGCTTTATATATTTATAAATATATATAAATTTATAAATAATTAGATGTAGACATCAAATAGTATTAACGTTAAGGATATTATAAAAACGCATAACAACAACAACACGGGACTATTGTCATGAAAATAAAAATGATAGATAACAACAACAAAAATAGTAATAATTTAAATAAAACTTTTATATAATATTATTGTTATTTGGCATTTGTAAATATATATATATTTATAAATATATGATTTGTTACACTAAACATCAACCAAAATTGACTGAAATATCATTAATTTTTTCCAAATATATCTTATTTTTTACTTAAAAAAATATTTGTATTTAGAGATGACAGTATCTTTTAAAATTTTCAACAAAAAATAACTTTAATATTCATTTATATTTTATATTTCAAACTAAAAAATAAGTTATAAATGGTTCATATGTAATAAATAAATAAAATTGGGAGAATTTAAGTTATATTATATAACAAAAATATTGAGATTGAAAAATAATAATAATACTATTATTATTATTATTATTGTATTACAAATTTACTTATATAACATAGATAATAATAATTATTGCTATAATCTAAAAGTATAAATAACATTATTAGGAAAGTTTCAAACTGTTTTAACTAGTTATCCATTATCTAAATTATAATAACCCTAACATTAAATATAATATATATATATTGGCAAAAAATAATTATTTCAATAATATTAAAATTAAAAAATATAATATTATATATATATATATGCGATAAAAATTATATCTTAATGGGCAATAGTATGTAATAAAATAAGTCAGGACCTTAATTACTTTTTATTATAAACTAAAATAAATAAATTTTTAAAAAATCAAACATATAATAACAGCTTAAATAAATTTTAATAATTAAAATTTAAATTAATGTCAAAATATAATTTACAGCTACTAAATGAAATTTAAAATAAACTTAAATGTTAATAATATATGTCTCAAATAACTTATATAAAAAACTTATGCTAAATAAAATACACAAAAAAAAGAGAACTAAATAAAGATAAATAAATTAATTTAATACTAAGTATTATCTTACTATTAAATATACAAAAATATATTCATATTTTTTTTGTTTGGATTAATTTAGAGAATAATATTTAGCAAAACAATGTATTCAAAACACACACAACTAGTGAAAAAATTATTAAAAAATAACAAACAAATAAAAGTATTACCGACTTATTATTAATACAAAGAAATTAATATTAAATAATAAAATTGAATTTAAAAATTGTATTTTTTTTATTAGGAGCTGACCTCAGATCTTATATATTTATATATATAAATAGCTTTTTTATTATGAATTATATCTAATATATTCAGATGACTCCTCTCTGCGGAAGTCAATAGACTCGATAATGAATTCAATTTTAAGGTCACAATCCTAGTGTTTACTTAATGTTTTAGCACTCAATGAAATAATTAATAATATAAAAAATTAATAATAATAATAATATAATAAAAATTGTTTACTAATTTATAATCACTGCCACATAAAGTAATTGACGAATATTTACAGTACATTAGATTTTTTATAAAGATTTTATTTTATTTGTTTCAAATTTTTAAATATAGAATTATGTTTAACAAAAAATATTTTTTTTTAATATGTTAGCACTGTTATTACTAACAAATAAAAAATTAAAATAAAATACTTTTTAAATACAGTAAATTTTAATAGGTAAATTAATTTGGAAAAATTAATAATTTTGTTAAAAAACAAAACAAAAAAATGATACAAATATATAAATTTTAAAAATACTTTTTTCGGTTTTTCTTGAAATTTTTTTATATACTAACTTATTTTCAAAATATATACTAATTTATGTATATATATATAATACTGTAGAGAGAGAGAGAGAGAGAGAGAGAGAGAGAGAGAGAGAGAGAGAGAGAGAGAGAGAGAGAGAGAGGAAAAATATAATTAAGAGAATTGAATATAATTAATATTCTGTGAATCTCTTATAATAAAATATTAGTTAAGATTTTTTCAAGTGCACAGGTATTACATATAGATATATTTGAAAAAAGGAGGTATCAGTTTCCTGGGGCACTGAACTCAAATCTACTTATTATGGCATCCATTAGTATATATACTTTTATAATACTCAGTGGATTACATATACATTACAACACATCGACTACTGATGGATAATGGCTTTGTGTGTGTATGTTATGATGTGATCACGTAATCACAGATAGATTGCAACAAAAAATTTATTTATGTATTTTTTAGTGAAGAAATAACTATTTATAACTACATATATATATATATATAAAAGATTTGAATCTCAATAGGATTTATAGTCTCTGAATTAAAAAAAAGTTAAGAAAAATATTTTATAGTTTAACAGTATTTTTCAAATGAAAATGCAATTGATATCTGTTTTGTCGCATAATATATGTATACCTTATAATAATTTACAGTACAGTGTTGTCGCTTATAACCGACATCTTGACGGCAAAAAAAAATTTCAAATTTTTTTATATATATATATATATATATGTTGTCTTAGGGCTCATAAGTTTTGTTTTATCAATAAAACCATTAAAAATAGAAACGAAAATTTATCGCAATAATTTTCTTAAAACATATATCTAATGGTTTCAAATAAATGACAAAAAATATAATTAATTCATTAGAGAAAAGTAGCTTTTTTAAAGAGACACAAAAATTTTTGAAAAATCATTAGTAAAAAAATAAGATTTACTAATTTTGAAGAAACAAATTTTTTTTTTTTTGATATACAAACAAAAAACCATTTAAATCCTATTATAATCTAAAAATACAGACCAATGTATGGATCAATTTAATAAATAATTATAGACTACTATAACATAAAATTTCTAAATTTAGGCCATATATTATATATACTGTATAAATATAATAAATATTATTTATTAGATATTTTAAAACTGTTGATAGTTTTGGTTTTTTTAATATATAAACTTATATACACAGTATACTTAATACATAATATTAAGTGATATTAAAAAAGCAATGGCAATGAGAAAATATTAACTGTAATCACTTAAGTAGTAGTCGTCTATATTGTTTAATAATATCTATGTATTAATATGTTAAATAAAAAAATTAAATTTCAAAAGCAATCAAATTCAAACAAATACAGTAATTTTTTAACAATCTATTATTTGTCTATTATATATATATATACAGTATATTCATAATTATAATAAATAATTAATGRGCACAGGTAGTAGCATTAAAATAATAAAATAACATTTTTGTTTTAAAAAATAAAATAAATTTATTTATATCCTCACAGCTATTGAAAGCTAATGCAAGCAAATGATGTGTTTTTTAAAAATATAATAAAATCAAATGTAAGTCCCAATTGAAAAAATACCATTGAAATTCATTGAATGCATTGAATAATTTAATGTTATTGTATAATACTATAATATCTATGTATATGGTTTGGTAGGGTTTCTAATGGATAAAAAAAGTAAAATATAAAAAATGTAAAATAACAACAACACTCCACACACACACACAAAACGGGTTTTAAATGTTGAACTCGTATTATGATTGTTATGGGATGTAAACAAAAGATTTAATATATATATATATTAAAACACTTGATGTGTGATTAAAATGAGACAGAGAGTGACCATCAACTGTGTGTATGTATATGTGTTTGTCATATATAGTATATATGCTAAATAACCGACACTTTTTTGTGTATAAATATAATACATCAACAATTACTATACTATATCATATATACACATTGGCCTAATAAAAGCAAATGTGTAGTATTTATAGTTTTTTTAATTGATAAAATAAATGCCAAAGTAGTGTATATTTTTATAAATTTCCACACAAAAAAAACAGTATATGATTTATAGGATATTTTTCATATTAAATATATATATATATATATATATTGTATTTAAAAATTTCTAGATTAAAATCGGTAATAATATATAAATATTTATTGGGGTCAATAATAAAAGTTAACTAGACAATTATATATATATATATATATATATATATATATATGTATATATATAGATAGACAGATAGCTAGATGAGAGGGGGGGAATGGGCAATA
Source organism: Oppia nitens (assembly GCF_028296485.1). Lineage (NCBI taxonomy): Eukaryota > Metazoa > Arthropoda > Arachnida > Sarcoptiformes > Oppiidae > Oppia > Oppia nitens. The sequence goes on from NW_026533199.1 coordinate 1,943,215, forward strand.
ATAATAATAATATTAATAGATGTATGCGCTTACCTGACTGACCTGTGGGAGAGTACCATTCTCTTGTCTGGGAGTGATAGTAGTGTCTCCAATGCCACTGTCAGGTGAGGGTAGGTCGACAGTTAGGCCATGAATTGTGGCCTTGTAAGTAGCATTGCCGTTAGAACTGGTAGTTGTGACCGGCTGTTGTCTTAAGTATCGGTCGAGAAACGATGTCGTTTCGGTATCAGCTGCTGTCGTATAGGTGGCCGTCGGTGTTGTGCTCAGATGTTGGCGCACTGTTTGATACTGATCACTGTTGTTGACTGATGTGGTGGTCGATGTTGTCGGATAGTAGTCCCTGTAGGTGATGTAGTCGGTTGTGGTCAAGTAGACGGTGCCGCCATTGGACATGGCATTGGTGGCCGGCGTTACAGTTGCATACTGTGGTGACACACCTGTATTCACCTGTTGTACGAAGCAATGCATTTACACAATAGAGTCAATAGAGTCACACATTTTTTTTATCCTATTCTTGTGTTGTTGTTATTGTATAGTATAGTATAGTGTATGTGTAATATAATACAAATATATATAATAAAAACTTGTAGTAATACTATTGACTGAACAAAAACCTCAAATTTCTCGGTTTTCAACTTTCAATAGAGGAGTCACCTGTTCTCTCTCAATCTACCCGAGCTATGCTATTCAGGATTTTACTCTAAATATCTGTAATTTTTTGTTGTTGTTATTATTATTATTATTGTATATCTTATTTTATTGAGTCCGAAACTATGCTAAATATGATGTAATTGTAACAAATAAAAGTTATCCACACAAGTGGTGGTCCGTTCCTTACCTGTACAGTGTATTGTCCGGTTCCTGTGATATCATAGGCAGGCGCCGCAAATGTCAGTTGTGTAGTTCCCGGCTGATAGGGCTGTGCCGGTGCCAGCGATATGACAGTAGCGGGAGGTGACGGTTCCAGTTCACGATTTCGGTCGACTCCGCCGGTGGCAATTACGTCCACCATTTGTACGGGCGATGCAACCGGCGGTAACGGATCCAATGGTTCCGATTTGATATTCACATCATTCGTATGCAATATTGTATTGTTGTTGTTATTATGATGGTTAATATTATTATTGTTATGATTGGTATCTCCAGAGGTCACAATAATTGTCTGAGGAGTTGAGTCACCATTTGTCATGATTGCACCCGAAGACGAAACTATCAGTTGGCGTGTCTTTTCCGGCGGTGTGTGTTGTTGTTGTCTGAGCGGCGATATATTGCCGTTAATAGGACTTGAATGTCCCAAATGGTGTTCTTCGTCGGACTGTTGGGCCGATGACGAGCCGTTTGGCGAACTATTGGCCGTTACTATTGTTGCGTTGGCCACAAGTTCGGCCGTATTGACAGCTGTCACGGGAACGGCACTGTATAGTTAAATATATATTGAAATATAAATTATATACAATTTTTTTCAATAATCACAATAATAATAATGACATTCAATTTTATGTTATAATACTAATTGTTATAAAAATAATTTGAGATCATTTACCTCCAGACCATCTCTTGTAATGATCCATCAACTTTGGTATCGGTTGTGATTAGAGCTATGCCTTTAGTGGATCCGTCGACAACAACTGGAAGTTTGTAGTAATCATTTCTCTGATGCAGTCCTTGAACTGATCCATTGGTTTGCGGTGACTCTTCTGTCGATTCGCTTATGTTGAGCATACCTATGCTTTGGTATGTATGAGTGTATGTGTGTGTGTTGTTGGCAGCTGTCACTGGACTCAGCTCTCACTTATGATGTGTCACTTTGGTTCGGGCTGTCAGTGGCACAGATGGTCATCGCGGGCGACAAATATATCGATTGGACATTATTTATTTTTTTTAGACACGTGTCCACACAAATATTCAATGGTCGGGTAATATCAATATAATTGTAATTACCGTTTTTGGGAGAGTATGGTAGCGCACAAGTAGTGCCCGCCCTGTACTCCTGTTCTATGAGTTTGGAGTCGTTTTTCTCGTTAAAACACTTTGAAAGACCACTTTTACCGCAACTTTGATTATTAGTGTCCGAAAAACGGATTTAACCTATTGTTGAGTATGTGATCACAAACGCCATACTATGGCTCAGGTAATGGCGAAACAACTCAGAAGTATCCCTCCCTATGCCGAGGGGAGAGATCAGCTATTTTATTGGATACCATTGCACACCTTACATACATCCAAAATACATGCAACAGGGGTTGATATACAGGTGCCAGAAGTGCCTGTTCTGCTTTAAAGCCTATATAATAGTATGGAATCCCCTGTTGAGTGGCACTGTTAGCCCCCCGTTTCACCTGCACTGCTGTCAGTGCACTGATTGCCGAATGCCTAACATAGGAACGCCTCGTCTCCTCTCAGCCAACATTCATACCAGTGATTGGCTCTTCAGCTGAACTCACACTCTCTGCCTTTCCCTATGATATGCTGTGATGAAGATAGTGCTCAACTTAAACACTGWCTCTCTCTCTCTCTCTCTCTCTCTCTCTATCTTTCACTGTATAATAATAGCAGAGAGCTCTCAACATGCCTTAGGCTCTCTTCAATCTAACTGAATGTTAAGCACAGGTAGTACTGTGTGTATACTGTAGTCGTACTTCAGATTTTTGACTGAATATTGTTTAGGAATCGCTGAGAGAAAAGAAATAGCAATTTATTTTTGAAAATACATTTCTATTGCAATAGTTATTAGTCGTGTTGTGTTTAGAGTTGGGCTTAAGCTTAACAGCTCAGGGCTTAGGTGTCTATACTCTCTCTCTCTCTCTTCACAACCAAAAAGTTAATATTAATGCGCACAATACAGGTGTGCACTCACTATACTATACTATACCTCATCTTTTTTCAAGGTTAACACAGACAGTGCACTGTACACACATACACATACATACATACATACATACCTGTGCCAACATATACCAGAGTCACTAAATAACTATGTGTATAGTTTTAAAATTTAAAGCTTTATTTGGCTCCGGGCGTTGTTTTCCATAGAATAATGGTCACCGCAATATACCTCTCCAACTGTCTCTCCCATTGACATCACTTTAATGGCTATAAAAATAGTTTTTTAAGAGAGAGAGAGAGAGAGATTTCTGGTATGTCTTGTCTATGCAATTGCATAAGTCATACATAAAACGGTTGGATATAAAAAAAACTTTTTTTGTGACCCAAACGCTATTACCAAATATATACTGATTTTATCACAAAATGTTTTTTCTTCTTATGTACAAAACATTAGCTGAAACCCAAAAAATAGTATTATTATTATTATTATTACAGTATTACTGATAGGTTTGGGTCATTGATTGAATATCTTTTATTATTACTATTATTTTGAATTATATAAATGAGACAAACAATTATTGAGATGTTTTTGTATGTCTCACAAAAAAACAAACCAAAACACAGATACAAATATTATCATCACTCATGAAAATCGCATTGAGATCTATATAATTATTTTATTAGCAAATAAACAAATAAAAAAATTGTTATACCTTAAAAATATGTTTGTAAACAACATATTATTAAATGGCTTATAATTAATACAATAATTGTTCAAAAAAAATATTTTTTTAATATCACATATTTATCACAATAAACTAAACATATTTTTTTAAAAAAATACAAATTATCAGATATTTGTTTTTATAATATATACAGTTTATATATAAAAAATAATAAATTAAAATTTTTAAGGTATTAATATTTATATCTAAGATTAAATCATATGATATTTACAAAATGATAAAATTACTTATAAAAGTGTCAATAAAAATAATAATAAGGAAAAATTCTAGCTTTTTAATCAATACAATAGATAAAAACAAATTATATTAAATATTTTTAACATTGATTAATAAATAAGTTATATATTTATATGTTTAATATTTGTGTCATATATGTAAAAATAACATATTATATTCTGTATTATATATATATATATATATATATATATAACTTATAAATTAAATTATAATATAAAAATAAAAGTTTATATATTGATTTCTAGGAAAAACAAAGTTTTAAATTAGTATTCATTATTATTATTATTATATCTAAATAACAATCAACAACAAAATTTTGTAATTAATATGTGAAAAATGAAAAACAAAAATTATAATGACTATAATGAATGTGTTTGTGTATGTGTATTGAAAACTTAAATAAAGTTTAAAAGGAAAAACACATGACGTTTTTTGAAAAACATGATTATTATTATTATTATAAAAAGTAATTAAATTTTAAAATTGAATTTAAATAATTTGCAACAAATATATAGTAATTTATATATTTTTTCATAACTTATATGGATTTCAATGATTATCACATATGAATGTAAATTATTTTGACTTTCAATAATAATAATGATTGTGTTTTTTTCTAAACTTATGAAAACTTCTAGCAATCGATTAAATTGCAAATAACTATATATTTAAGTAGAAAAATATGACTGATTTATGAAAATATTATATAAATTATATACAGTATATAAACAAAACAAACAAAATCTTTATATTTTTTAGTCATCGATGACATCGACGGTTTATATAAATATAAATACATTTATTTATACCATTTGCTGTATTATAAGTTCATTGCCTTTTTTTAAATAAAAAAAATTGCTTTCAATATATTTGAAGATAAAAGCAAATGCAATGCCTTATCATATCACACATAAACTCTTGACAGGAGGACTTCCATTGCCTTAAACAAGTTGCTGATGAATATCGATGTCTTCATAAAATATTTTTTTAGGAAAGAAAATAATCAACGATTTTAATCTAATATAAAAGGATTATTATTATTATTAATATTCAAATACACAATAATTGTATCACTATTGTAAAATAAAACAATGACTATTATTAGTATTATTATTAATATTGATATATCATATATATATATATAAAGTTACACACAAATGGCTATATCATATACAGTGTATATACCTGTATAATACAGACATAATGTATATACAGGTAATATATATATATATATATATATTTAACTATTGATATTTATTGACCACAAACTCTACACATAATTAATACATAACACAGACGTCACAGATATAACACCAGAAAAAATTATGTTAATTTGGTTTCTCTCGCACAACAAAACAAATACTAATAATTTTATTATTATTATTATTATTATATATATAGTTAAAAAAAATTAAAATGATTTTATGATTGTCGCTTTGAAATTGAAAGTGTCTTTTTGCTTAAAAGTGAAAAATTATTTGAAACACACAGACTATTAAAATGAGTTTTTCTAACACAACAGAGAAAGGAAAATATATGTATAATATTGTATATAATGTTTTTCGGCTGTCAAACAAGTTTTTCGCCAAAAACATTGAGGAAAAAAGACCGGTAGACTATACTAGACACTGGTAGTGGTGGTGGTGGTGGTGGTGTATAAACACCAGGACTCGCCAAACTGGTATACATTTAATAATAATAATTGTGTGTACATATAATATCGATAGATTGTTTAAAGGGGGGGAATGGGAGAGAGAGAGAGAGAAAGTGGCTTATTGTCTAAAAATTTCTGGTACACTATTTTTTCAATACCACTTTTATATACACATTATTATTATTAATACCTGTTTTCTGGATGTCCTTTAATTTGTCGATTCATTTCTTGTTTTAGGAGAGAATTTTTTTTTTAAACGGAAAATCCGGAAATACAACTCATTTTTGTGTATAAACACAATGAATCTTTTAGTACACATTTTTTTATAATAATAATCATGTTTTACCACTAAATTGAAATGGCAATGATAATGATAATTGTAAAGTGTTTTAGTAAATAGTGGTTTAGTAGTGAATCCATAAGTTTTTTTCTTACTTTATATTACATACATATACAATATATTAATATATATCTAAACAATTTTATCAGTAGTGTCGACACTGGTTTTCATACACTGGTTTGATATGTATTGTACTTTCATTTTTTTAGACACACGTGTATATTGTAAATGTGTATCAATAATAAACATGTATGTTATACTAGGTTATTATGTTTTTGATTGTAAAATAATGTCAAAGTATTAGTTAATTTATTAATTAAGTTTTAGATCAACCATTTGTGTTAAATAACTTAATACTAAAATTAAATGGATAACAATATTATACAATATCTATACTGTATATGTAAGTTTTATATCGTATAATATTATTTAAATTATTAAAAGTACTGTATTATGTTTATTGTTATGTATTATATATCGCATTATTATAATATGAGTTGCGTTTCATTTATATCTGTTTGTATGCAAATATCCCGAAACTATAGTGAATCTATAATTTTTAGCATTTAGATTATATATATATATATATATATATATATAATATAATCTAGTTTTACCCATTAAAATAGTTTTTAAAACTAAATTCAACTGTAGCCATGAATAATAGAGATTTATGATAGATATGTACACATTATAATGCAGTGATTATCATAAATATTCATTATTTTAAAAAATATATTATATATATATTAAATACTTTATTCAAATAGGTTTATATTTACAACAACAACATAAAACAGTTTAATACTAAAAAAGCTAATTTCAATTTCAATATAGAGCCGCTTGAAGTACTGTAAAAATATTGTCAATGAATGAATGAGAGATAAAGAGAGAGAGAGAGAGAGACTCGTAAAATAAAATTTAGTGCATTTAAATGTCAGGTATATAGACGCCTATTATCTGAAATAAAATATATATATTTTAAGGTTATATTAAGGTTAGATATATTAAATACATACACTAAAAACATATTCAATACCTTATATATATATATATCTGTATAATATTGCATATAAATACAGTGTAAGCCCAAAATCTAGCCAAAAATGTCAATGACTATGCAATTGTTAAAGAAAAAAACATTTTGTGAGTACAAAGAAAATTATATTAGAAAACTTAATATTTTTTTGAGTCTATCAAACACACAGTCAGTATATTATTATTATCTACTGTAAAGTACATTAAAACTATTAAACCATAGGTAAAAACATTTTTGTCACACAAAAATATTATGTTTGTGTGTTATAAAAACACCCATTTAGTTGCAATTTTGTTTAAAATTTTTTATTGTTAATTTACCAAAAAATATATATATATTTATTTATAAACTTAATTTTATTACCCCTAAATTTTTTTTGGACATCCCATACATCACATATGATTGAATTTGTTATTGGTGTGTTTGTGTGGACACCATTAGCTACTATCACCTAATCAGGTGGTGGTCCATCTAATATATCAACTTGAGATATAAAAGACATTGAGAGTGATTGACCAAATTCATAGTCAACCATATCTATAGTATATATCTAAATGGGTTTTCCACCAAAAAATAGGTATTGCCATTATGTACCAGTACATAAATTTACAAAACAGTATAAATTTATATATATATGAGTAATACTCCCTAGGTACTATGTGTGAATGTACATCTAGGTAACACACAAAGAAAAATTAATGGTAAATAGACAATATAGCAATAGATAGATATATAGTGAAAATTGATGGCACAATTGATGGCAATCACAAGTGAACCGTTCAAATCACTGGATCACTGATTATTGTACTTATACTGTATATATACTATACCTTTTGTTGTGTTGAAATTGCATTCAATTGAAATCCAATGATAAAAAATTTTTAGACTGTTTTTGCAGTGATTTCAACAATATATAGAGTATATACTGTGTGTGTGTATGTGTACAGTATATATGGAATACAATAGAATAAATAAAATAATCAAAACATATATTGAAAAAACACTTTTATGTTATTATTTTTTAAACTTAAATATTTTATATTAATATATTGCAAACAATGTAAATTAAACATTATTTATAATTATATATATATATATATATATTTGTTTATATATAATACAGAAAAATGTTTTTGTTTTTTTATCATTTTGGTGTCTTAATTAATTAATGTCAATGAAATTTGAGCCTTAATTATCTTTTAAAATATTTGATACAATCGTTATTATATATATATATATATATATATATATATTTATATTAATTTATTATTTTTATATATCATTCATTATTAAATATTTATTAGATAACAAAATTTTTTTTGATGAATCTTTGTGTAATGAATTTTACAGTACAATCGATATATAAAGTTTGTTATTTACTATAATTTTTTTTAAGTAATTAAATGCCCAATCAATCAAAAATGCAAGACATTTGATAATTACTTGTAGTTATTGTTGTTGTTGTTAGTGGTGGTCTAAAATGTTTAACAACAATATATATATATAGTTTATGCAACAATTATAATTAAAAAACAAATAGAGGGAAGTTTTAATTTCAATATAAGCTACAAATGATTTTTTTTGGTTGTATTTTTCCATAAATATAATTAGTATTATTGTAATTGCTTTAAAATCATATACATATATGATATAAATCTAAACAAACATTGGGTCCAATGTTTTGTCCGTTTTTATTACACAAATCACAGAAGTTTTTTTTGTGGAGAAAAAAAATTGTTGATCAGTATATGTGGTCATGAAATTGTTTATCAATTTTGTTGTTGTTGTTATTGTATAATCATATTTAAAATTATTAGTATTATTATTAAAATTTTATTTATCTACTATATATATATTGAAGTAAGAATTTACAATTGTTCCCAATTGTTTGATGGTGTAGTGGTGGTGGTGTGTGTGTGTGTGTGGGTGTGATTTTTTATTGACCAAATGTGTGATTTTGTTTGCTTTTATCAATTTTATTTTTTTAATGACTTGTCTTTGGTATGGATGAGCTGATAGATAGAAAAAGAGTTGACGATAAGTGAGAATCTCGATTAAGAGAAAAAATAAAAAAAACAATTTCTTCAATAATAAAACAGTTGATTATTTAAATTTTTAGTTATAATTAATTAATTGGACTAAAGGGCAGGTTTTGTCTTGATTTGAGTCAATTGTATTTTGAGTCTTGTCGTCAAATCATCATTTATCGTGTTATTAAGTAATTACAATAAAAACTAATTGACATATATTTTTGTTTTATACAATTGTATTTCTTATAATAATAATAATAAAAACTATTTATGTATATATATATATATATAAATATTTACTAATAATAAAATTAAATAAATAAATWAATTAATTAATAACAACAAAATAAAAGTATAACATTAAATAAAATTAAAATCAAAAAATAAATAACATTAACAATAATAAATTTATAATAAATATAATAATAATAATAACCATTAAATACTTTATAAGTAAACTCTTTGGTCATTGTAAATGCTTTATAAAAACAATAATAATAATAATAAATTTAAAAATGCAATTTAAACTTAATAATAATAATAATACAAATTAATTATTARGTATAATATAATAACAATAGACATTATTATATTATTTTTTAAAACCAATTATTATTATCTATATTGTGTTAAAAATGTCTTTTTTGATCACAATTGTTGAACAATTGTTTTTGTTGTGTGTATTTGTGTTGCCATTATAATGATGAGATGTTGAGCTGATATTTGGATTTATTAGTTGCTTTTGAATACCACAGAAATATATATATATATATATAAAGTCAATAATGAAATCAGTTGTCACATCCAGAAAATGTGTCGATTTTTATGTTTGTTTGTATCAATCAGTCAATTGATATTTGACTTGCGATTCAAACCAATTAACAATTTTTTCATATATATATATATATAAATGATTTCCTAAAAAGACTCCTAAATATACAATAAAACTTCAGTAAATAATTGCTTGTTATTGTTGTTGTTTTTGTGGTTATGTTTCAAAAATTATTTTAGATTTAAATCACTAGAAAACACATGGATTAAAGCGTCGAATTAATTGCACATAAAATTATTGTCTTTAAAATGAAAGAAATGACAATTTWAAAAAAACACAATTTTTCCGTAAAACGGTTGATATAATATGTAATCAATGATGTAATGATGTTATTTAATAGAAATGTATTTATATAGAAAAAAAATAAAACCAACCAATAAAATTGGTTAATCCTATCCCAAAATTACTATTATTATTATATTTTTAGGCCGCACTTCCCTTACGTGTCGGGGAAGGTAATTGTGCTAATTTTCGGTATGTTTGAGAGTTTATGAAACGCGGGTAAGAGTCCCGGTGCATCAATGTATAGATCTGGAGCTGTGCCTCGTCAAATGTGTGAGGACTTGGTTCAACCATATTTTTATTGATTATCTCCCTAACCCGTGAATCTAAACTTACCTAAAAATAAAGATAATGCAAATACAATAATATTAATAATACAATAAATGGTAAAATAATAATAATATTACTTCTTTGGGCGATAATATAGATATATAGTCTTCATATATAAGGCGTGCTTTTTCTTCGATAACTTCTGGATTGGATTCCTTCTTGAGGTCCTCACAGGCCAACCAAAATAATATATTTTCTTCACTGTATTCACATTTTAGGAAATCACGAAATACTTTACGGCCGGCTATTATGATAATTAATTAATAAATTTCAATAAAAATTATTTATAACTAAATTAATACAACTAATTCAATTCATATATATATATATATGTGATTTACCTGAACATTTCATAAGCTTATCAAATGATTCACCCCAACAACGCATATCATCTAATGTGGGTCTAATTTTGTTTGTTTGTTTGGAGAAATAAATATTTGAAAACCAATTAATTTAATTATTTTTTTAAAAATTAAATTTATTTATTTTTTTTGGGATCACTTACGGAGGATCGGAATCGCCATTGAAATAGTGCTCAATTGATGACATTTGCAGTGATTTATTCTCCTTTGATTTGTTATGATTTTTAACCGATAAACTGTTGGTTTAGTTTTTTTTAAGGATTTGAGAGAAAATCGAAAACATAAAAAACAAAAATCATAAAAATCAATTAAATTTCAATTAAATTTCAATATACAGTATACTCAATATATCAATATACTTAAACTTATTATTATTATTATTATTATAATATTTATTTTTTTGTAATAAAATCTATTTAAAAAAATTATTATTCAAACTAATATTGATCAAGTATCTATATTCAATTATTATAATAACAATCATATAATATATAATTATATAATAATGAAAACAATTACAGTAATATACTCTACAATGTAGAGTCTACATGTATATACATGGATATATGTAACTAATTAGGGATATATCATATTAATGGTAATAATAATAATAATAATATAATGGTAATCATTAGCAATGCAAATGTTTGCCAATAATGAACATCAAAAATATTGTTTTTTTAACTACTATTAACGGTAAATATAATAATTATATATATAATAATGATAATCAATAATGAATAGTATTAGTAGTAGTAATAATAATAATAATAATAATAATAGGGTATTGCATCTATCGGTGAAATAATCAATAGGTTAATGGATGATACTACTATTACTACTACTACTAAAATTAATGGTAATATCAATGATGATGACAAACCATGAGCAGGAACAGCAACAGCACCAGCAAAAACAACACGACTTGTTTTGGTTGTTTGTCTGATTGTTGGCCCTATCGTTGTTGTTGCCATTCATCTGCTGTTGGCTGGTCTGCAGTGTCTGTTGGGGCGACTGTTGTTGCGATTGGTGTACACTATAGACACTGTTATCACTGGCCGGAGCATCGCTTTGGCTAACATTGGATGAGCTCTCTATCTGGACCTCAATCTTGTCGCCAGTCATTGCTTGCTTGCCATTCAACTGGTCCACCACTTGTCGGCCAACGCTTTATTAGTTTTTAACACAACTTATTTTATTTTATTTATTATTATTATTATTGAGAAAAATTAATTTTCAAATCTTATTTTATAAGAGTATGTATGGCACAGAAAAAAATAAATACTACACTGTTTTGACTTTTAAAAAACCAATTCATTGACTATTTAATTAATTATTGTTGTCTTCAACACACATATTATATATGATTGTTGTCAATGACTAGATTATGATTGCATTTTAAGTTATCATTTAGTTATTTTTCGATACTAATTAACACATTGAGATAGAGAGAGATAACAACACAGAGAAAGAGAGAAAAAAACAAATCAATACATCGTTTGATTTTAAATGTAATCATCTTTTTAATTGTTTGTTTGTCGCACATGTAGTTAGAAATGTAGGCGCCCGACGACTAAGTGTGAGGCCAGTCCGGTCATCGCATCCCTGTCCATCATCACAACAACAACACGCATCGCCCGATGTAGTGATGAACATCCAGTCGTCGTCATGTCATCAGCACATCCACTAACCATAAAGACATCCATTTTGCCCATCGATTCGTATATATATTTGTTGTGAACAGTCGTAAAGCTGATCAGCGCTTCTCCTATTAAAACAAAAATCATAGATACGTCTGGAGTCAAGTCGGACCCCAAAACTTATGTTGCAATCAATATAATCACAACTCTATTGACAAACACTTCTATTATAACAACACTTGCCTTTCGATTCAAATTTACATTATTTATGTCTAAAATTTTGTTTAGAATTTCTAAAGGGCTTAACTCACTACAGGTATCAAACAATTTAAATAATTTATAATAATTATTAAATTATTGTATAAAAAAACATATGGAAAACAATTTTCGATGATTTTAATTATGATAATTATTAACAAAAAAAAGTTATGTTTAATATTATATAATAATAAAAAATTTTTGATTAAAATATTTATTTACAATAAAAATATAATATAACTATTTGTCTGAAACACTTAGTTAAGCCATTTTTAGGCACCAATTGGTCGACCCTTTAAAAAGCTTCGCACAGTTTTCAAGCTTTTTGTAAATAAAAAAATATATTATGTTTTCATTATAAATGAATAACGATTGCAAAAGCATATGATCGACATGTGTCCCGATATTGGCCACCGATCGCCGATTACTGGTCAGTATCCGACTGGTCACGACTGACTTAACTAACCGACCGATTGTTATCATTGTTAATCTGACCACTAGTTTACCGCAACCGATCTTTACTGTCCAATAAACTGATTCACTGATTGTCACGTAATTTGTTTTTTTATATTTGTTTTTATATTATATACAAAATGTTTGGGTTTTTTGCAGTCATTTAGTCAGTGATTGATGTGTTGACAGCAAACCAATTGTTGACCCATTTGTTGTTGTTTTTGTGGATCAAATGCAGTGATAAATACCGACATTCAGTGGTCCGATAGGACAACAAAAATGTATTCAAACAACAATTCAAACCGAAATTACAATCAAAGCCATCCGTCATCGGTTGGCGACATTCTCGCTGGTCATTCGCCGCCGTTTTTGAGGCCACCACCGACTGGAGGATCAGCTGCGACTCCGCACCCGTCGGCAGTACCGCCACTACCTCCGCGTCCAAATGAAACTAATTCACTGTTCAACAGACAACCCTATTTTGGCAATTCTTACGGCAACTTCGGGACACAGTATTCTGGTTATCCGTCGTCACTCTATTCAAATCAATTGAATCCGTTATCGGGTTTTGGTTTTAATAGATTCAATGGCCACTTCTTTGGCAACAACAACAACAGTTTCGGCGAAAGCGATATCACGAGAATAGCCGATGAAAGTTGTCGTCCGGCCTTCCAATCGATTGAGTCGATAGTCCAGGCGTTTGCTTCGGTATCGATGATGTTGGAGTCGACATACTTTGCTGTCCACAACTCGTTTCGCGCTATTGTCGGTGTCGCCGATCATATGACGCGTGTGCGCCAACATTTGTCACAAATTGTATCGGCTCTGGCCATCATTCGGACACTCAAATGGATTATCAGAAGATTTTTGCAGTTGTTTGGCGTCCGTGTCTTTGCTGCCAACGGCAGCGGCGACGACAGCACTGAAAGAGCTTGGAGTCAGGCTTTCGGCGATAACACAAACTCAATTGCAAACCATCTGAGAGCCGACGGAACTTTCAATGCCATCAATGACTCGCCATCAGAGTTGGCCACAAGTGGTCACTCTGTTTGGCCGGTCGTTGTATTTTTCAGTACAATTCTCGGTATGCCTTGGCTTATATGGAAATTATTGTCGACTATTACCGGAACTCCTAAACCAGGTATTAATTATTTGATGACATAGTCTTCTATTACTGAATTAATGTAACAAAATTAATGGTGTGTTTGTTGTTGTATTCATTAATGATTTGAATTTTTGATAGCATCGGACAAATGGTTGACCGGCGAAGATGAACACTACGAGGCAATAGCTCTCTACGATTTTCGTACCGAATTGAATGGCGAGTTGGCGTTCACTGTCGGACAGAGACTTAGAGTTGCACCCAAAGGTACGGTAGTATTAGTTAGCCCTTAGTTTTATAATTTAGAAATTAGTTGAACCTAACGGTAATTATCTGATAATTTTGTTGTTTTATATTATTTATTAGATTTACAGCCGAGAGTAAGAGGTTGGCTGTTGGCCACAATTGACGGCAAAAGTTTTGGTCTGATTCCCGCCAATTATGTCAAAATTGTTAATTTACGTAATCCTAAAAAACAACAATAAATTGCTACCAAATATGTATATAAATATAAAAATATATAAGTTTTTATACACAAATTTTTGATAATTAGAAAAATTAGATTTTATTTTATAAATTATGATATTGTGGTTATTAATAAATTTTTATAATTAAGATTTAATTGATTATTTAATTTTTTTTAATATTTATAAAATATATGCAAAAAAAATTGGTATATAATACTATTTTTATTTCAATTTATTCTCCATGTAGAATTTTTTGAATAAATTTATAGTAAAATATGACTATTTAATAATTGCACCTAGATGAGTTTTTTAATTGAATCTAATATTCAATTACCGGTATTTTCAAAATCATTTATCTCATCAATGTCTTCAATATCTATAAAACATTTACCGACATTTATTGGACGCAAACATTGACAGAAAATGGATATTTATTTTTGATTTTACTTTTAAATATTTTTATAACTATATTGTATGATTCATGGTATTTATTAATAGTTTAAAAAATGATTACCAATATATATATATATATATATATATTGCTTTAAATTTTATTTGATAAACTAGATTATGTTTTTATGTATTATAAATTTTTAAAACATAAAAATATATAATAACAGTAAGTTTCTAATAGATTAAATACGTGAAATTTTACTATAAATTTAGAATTCATTTTTATTAATGAATTTATTAATGAATTTATTAATGAATTCATTTGAAATTGACTTAAAATATGTAAAATTATTGATATAAAAATATATTTAAATTTTTTTTATTGCTGTAATGATATCTACTATATAGAGATGTCATAAGTATAGCAGTCTTTATAGTTTATACTATGTTTTATAAATTTAAAAAAACAAACAAAATTAAATACCTGAGCCCAGCACTGGGTTTAATTTGGTATTCAAACGTGATATAATTAATATCGTAAATTTATTTATATTTATTATGCATAATAAATTATTTTCACAAAATATTTTTTGAAATAATTTTGCAATTCTTAAACAGCTAAGAATTTTATCATTTTATTTATTCATTTATTTTAGTTTTTTTTCTTTATTTAATTTTCATTTCATATAAATATTCAAAAATTATTAGATAAAAATTTTGTTCAAATAATTTTATTTAATAAAACATGTGTAATAAAATTGTAAAAAATTTAATGCCTATTTAAATAATAATATATTCATTTGATTCAAATAAATTGCTAATTTGAAAATAACTGTCAAATCAATGGTGGGATTTAATTAAATGTTGTCAAAGTTGCCATCAAATCAATTCATTGATCATTTAAATCGATTCCTTTAAAGCGAAACTTGTTTTTTTTGCAATTCATTTGTTTGAATAAATATATATATATATATACTGTATATAAAAAATTATATTTTTTTTATTCAATGTGATGAAAGTCAATAAAAAATACCATTAAGTTTGACTTAAAATTGTTGAATTTTTTGTTGTTGGTCTAAACTTTACTATAATTTCCTAATTGCTATCCAAGAACAACAAAAAAAATGTTATTTCTTTATATATATATATTTATTTATTTTAAAAATACAACTTTAATGGTCACAATGTTTAAAAGTGATCATTATTGGAGAGTAAATTTCTAGTAATTTCCTTCCATATATTGATATACAAAAAAACTTAACAATACCCGTTTAGGTGCGCATACCTGGCCATCATTGGCAAAGTTATGCAAACAATTATATATTTCTATATTATTAATATATTATATATCTATCTATGTTTACTCTCTGCAAGGGTTGCGACACATAAACAATATGTTATGAAATATGAATATTGGGGAATGGCCTACAGCTAACTGGCTTTTCACCTGCTGGTATACCAGCGCCAATGTTATGCCATTGAATTTGCTTATAAGTAATGACAATAAATTTATGCCCATCTTCTTCACGGTTTGAGTCTTAGCAATCAAAGGCTTGGATGAGATGTTTGGTATGCTTTGAGAAAGAGAAAGAAAGAAAGAAAGAGAGAGAGAAAGAGAGAGAGAGAGAGAAAGAAAGAAAGAGAGAGAGAGAAAGAGAGAGAGAGAAAGAGAGAGAGAGAAATAGATAGACAGTGAGCTAATGGTGCTCAAAGTTGTAGGCAATGCCATAAAATAATGTGTTTCCGAGCCGTATAACAGTTTGAACTTATGGAAAGGCTATAATTTAGAGCACATATTGCCAGATATGCCTGACTTAATAGTGAGACACATAACAGCAAACAACAAGAAAAAAATGATGGCCTCATAGATCCATAGGTATGGAGGACTCAACACAAACACACACACAGTCTCTTAGCTTTATATTGGCTATTAAAGTATTAGCCGACGCCGACACACACACAGCGTAAAAGAGTGAGACAACCTTTCAAAGGGCTAACCGAATGGTAGAGATAGAGAAAAAAAATCATATAATGAACTGAAATAAACAATAATTACTTAAAACCAATTTGTGGACCAAAAAGTCGTATATCTCATCGCTTCCAAACACATATCTATATATGTTTTTTTGTACACAAACCTAACAATACATTATTATCTAACAGAAAACTAATGGACTTAAAAAGTTCACACGATCTCAAACATATATATACGGCATATACAGCTAACCAGCGCTTACACGGCCTAACAGTGCGCTAACAGTAACAATAATATACACACACACAAACACATAGGTATAGAGACAACCAAATAAGTTATATATAATTAAAGAAATGCCTCAACTTTTTTTATGATTAAATTTTTAGTCCCAATGTTATAATCAATATATGTTTTCAACAAATTATTATTATTTATATATAAATATTACTTTAATATATATGTAGTGTAGTATTCAATATACAGTATCAGAAAAAAAAGTTTTTGCAACAAAAAATTTTTTCAAAAAGTAATGAAATAATTTTGTTTACTTATTACAAAAAAAATAAAAAGTTTTTTTTCACTCAAATATCAAGTGTTTTGCACTATTTTGACACTTAAATACTTAGAAAAAATACTCAACATATTATTTTTTATAAACTATTTTGTAATGATTTACTACTTGATGAGCAGACACACAAAAATTACAACATATTTGATCCAATAGATGAAATATTATTGCAATTTTACTATATATTACTCTATAAGTATACATGTAGTGTGTGTGTGTGTGTGTGTTTGAGGTACGGTATGTGAGTAATATATGATGGGAACCGGGCAAATTTTTTAATAAGTTACTTGAAGTAAAAAAACATTTTTTAAATACTATTATTGAGAGATAAGATCAAATAGAGAGAGAGAGAGAGAGAGAGAGAGAGAGAGAGATGATGTTGTTTTTTGTTTGCATAACAAATATGTGTATAGTTTATAGTTTTAAATATTTATAAAAATATGTCTGAGAGAAAAAAAAGTCAAAATAGTAAAATAATAAAAAAAATCACATTTGAAACTTAATTTGAAAAATTATTGTAATTCATAAATACATACATACAAACATAGAAATAAATAAACAAACAAAAAATTAAATCATGATTTATACAAACACGATTAGTTGGGATGATTATTTTTTTATAAATAAAAAATAAAATAAATAATCATCATGTTTATTAATTAAATATTTAAATATCACTTGCAATTGATTTATATTTATATAATATATATTATACAATATTATACAGTACTTATATACTGTATATGTGTTTATAGGTTTAACTGTATTTTTATTTATATGCATAATTCAATATATTAGGCACAGATAGATAGATATAAGTTATTTTTTGCAATTACATGTTTATTTTAAAATAATAATAATTATTATTATAAAACATGTAATAATTGTATGTTTTTTAGATTTGTAATTATTTAGAAAAATTTTTGAAAAATAAAAGTTTGCTATTTTTAAAAGTAGTTTTTCAAACAATAAAAACAGAGTAATAAATAAAATATTATTAATTAAATATTTTATACTATAAAATAATAAATAAATAAATAAAAAATTATTAATATTATAGCAAAAGTGTCTGAATTTATTTTCTAAAAAATTTATAATATTTTAATAATTTTTTATTTCTAGAAAGTTTTTATTAATTACGATAATAAATGTAATTATTTATAAATAATTATAATGTTCATTATAAATAAATTAATATTAATTTTATATTAATTAATCTGACTTATAAAGAAAAATAAAGTTTGGCATTTTATAAGGCTTTTAAAAAATGTTTTATTATACTTTATATTATAGTTATATATCATATATAACTTTTATTAGTTATATATGAGTTATAATATTTATAAAACAAGTTTTACACCTGTTTTGTGCCGTAAGACACAATCGACAGGTGTTGCAGACCTTCGACTTCCAGCTCTCAAGTAAAGCAAATAATAATAATAATAAAAAATAATTTTCTTTTAATTAATGTTTTCATAACAAACTTTTTTTCTCTCTGTATAAACAAATAGATATATTAAATAATATTTTTTTAATAATAAGTATTTTGAAGATTAATATCGGGTTATATCACACAAACACATACAATGTTAGGGAGACCACCACTGGACCCGTCATTTGCATCAACTGTTTTGTTTGTTGAACTAAAATATTATTTTACTTGAATGAAAAAAGTTGTGTTGTTTTATGCAAATAAATTTTTCAAACAAATAAAAAAAAACTTTTCTATATATTATATACGGTATATATAAAAAATACATTACTATACAAACTATAAATAAAATTATGTAATCATTCATTCAATTTTGTTATAAATATTTATTTTTACAAAACTAAATAGTAATCAAAATTTTTAATTAAATACTAATTTTTGTTTCTTTTTTATTTTAAATAATAGGAAACAATTTCATACCCAAAATGATTATTATTATTATTATTAAATAAAATTAGCACTCAATTTGTAAGTACAAGTAAATCTGATATCTGAGGGTATTTGTGTAATAAAAAAATAATTTAATTAACATAAATAAAGATGAGTTTGCGTTAAATATTGTAATTTAAAAGTTTTTATTATTATTTTATTATTTATTTATTTTATTTGATTAACTATATAAATACGTTGTTAACAAATATATATATATATTTATTATATATTATCAGTTAAGATAAGGGGGCAGTATAAATAAAAAGCTAAAGTGAGTGTGACAGCCGGGGTGCCCCCTCGGGCTATTAATAAAAATCGTGTTTTTAAGTTAATTTGATATCCATTATTCATTGACTGATAATAAAATGTCAAAATAGATGGTGATATTAGTGATGGCCACGAATTATACACATATTTATTGCCGTTAACTATAGAGTTATTAAATGAGAGAGAGAGAGAGAGAGAGAGAGAGAGAGAGAGAGAGAGAGAGAAGTTTAGTAATATTTTTCCGATACTAAATAATTGCTTATAATATACACACAAAAAATTAGTATTGAATCGTGAATTGTGTTTTCGATTTTTCTTAAAAGGGATATATTTAACACATATTTTTTCTCTCTTTTCTCATATTTATTATAATATTATTATTAAAACCTAATAATTTAATCAATATTTTCAACGCATTTTTAACCACAAATTTTCCAACTAATGAGTATCGTTTAGAAAAGATATGTCAAAATAAAAGATAAAAGTTAATTAGCAAATCACAAACAAACAAACAAATAAAAACTATTATTTAATATTTTGCATAAAATTGGGTAAATTGTGTTTCTATTTTTGTATTTTGTAAATAATTTATAAAATGTTAAACAAAACAAAAATAAAATTTTAAAAATCTTTAAACTTAATAAACAAATTATTCATTTATACCATAAAATAATATCAAAAAACTATTAAAATTAATAAATAATTAATTATACAGATTAATTAAGTAAAAAAATTTAAAAGATTAATTACTTTTAATGATTTTCTAATTTATATCGTATGAAAATCATATTATATGATATATAGTTTTTTTTAAAAAATATAAATTATTAAAATACATAATTGTATAATACAGTACATTTCATAAACATTAATTAAAATTTTTACCAGAATATAGATAATATGTAAATATTACATTATTGTACTTGAACATATCAATAAATATAATAACTATTACATGTTTATAATAATAGTAACAACAACAACAAAAATCTTGTCAAACACTGTGTATACATATTTGTGAAACACGATTATAATTAGTAATTTTTATCAGACAAATGTAATTTATATATATATAAATTATATATAGGATTAAGTAAACAAGATCATTGATATTTATATAACATTAAAAAATTATTTTTAAAAAATTATTGGACAATGGGGGGTACCAATGATTTACTGATAGACTAGTATCCCATATCCAATGTACAACAATTCAGTGTATATTGCAATGTAGGAGTTTTGATAATCAAATAATAAAAGGGCAATGATTTTTATATATATATAAAATACAGTATAGTTAAGTACTCAAGCTAATTTTAATTACATTGTTATTATAATTGCTATTTTTATCATTATCATATCATATTACTGTATTAGTTGTATTATTCATAAAATTCTATTTAAGACATTAAGTATAAGTTATTAATATATACAAAAAATCAGTAAAATATCAGTATAATATTGGCAACAATTTTATAATATAACACCTCATAATAATTAAGATTTTATAAATTAATATTGAATTATAAAAAATATAATAAACAATATTTTAGAATATTCTTATAAAATAAATACTAAAACAATCTGTAATTTAAATATATATTAATAATAATATACTCTGTATTTACAAAATCTCTAATTAATCTTAAATCTCAAGATTTGTAGCCAAAGTATTAAGTGATATCTGGAGACTACTAATAAAAAGATGTTTTTTTGATGTGTTTTTAGGCCTCTCAGACAAAAAGCCACACTTGAAAGTCAAGTGCTTATACAATGAGGTTGTCTTTTCTCAATGATTGGGGCAAACAATATGGCATTTTATCGCTAGTTAAACATTTAATTGTTTTCCAATTACGATATAATTATGACATTTATCAGACAGATTTCATGTTATTTCAAATACTTTTTAATACTTTAATAAATAAATAAATAACTAAATAGACTGATAGGGATAGATAGTCATTAACTCTCATAGGAGTGAAGTGGAATTGATTGAGTAAATCAAATATTATTATTTATTTTTTATATAATAGTGTAGTCATATACTGTATATATATATATAATATAATTAATATTTATCTGAAAAAATGCTTATGACGAGTAATAGATTAACTAATTTCTAGTCCAAAACATTCCCATAGAGTAGAGTAGAGTAGAGTAGAGAGAGAGAGAGAGAGAGAGAGAGAGAGAGAGAGAGAGAGAGAGAGAGAGAGAGAGAGAGAGAGAGAGAGAGAGAGCATTGATAATTAGTAGTCGTCTTTTAAATTAAACTCATATTTCTTGTTAATTAACAAACAAATAAGTGATCATCATTTGCGTGTCTCACTGTCTATATATGTTTGTACAATATATATACAGTATATATATACAGTTAGATTTGAAATTACATAATCCAATGCCTACTCTACTCTCTTATATTATACTATTAAAAAAAGTCACAAATAATAATAATAATAATAACAACAACATTAACTATTTACTATTAGAGTTTAGAAGTTTAGATGAGAGATAAAATGTGTGTGTGTTTATAATTATAACAAATTATAATTGTCATGAACTACATATCCAAAAATATATATACTGTATATATACAACACTCAGTCAGAGAAAAAATTACTTAATTTCATTCAACTAAATAAAATTAGATATAAATTAAAATATCAATTATAAAAAAATTATTATTATTATTTTTCTAAATATAGTAAGTCGGATATAATTAATTATGTGCTATGATTTTAAATTGATATTATTATTATTATTATTATTATAATTTTTATTATAATCACAGAAAATACACACTTTAATACAAATGTATTCATATGAAATATATATAAAAATAACTACTAAAATAAATGTCATACAGTGAGGGAACAGTTTATAATGATAAATGAATTTGAGTACTGATATTATTAATATAAAATTTATTATTAAAATTTTTATAATACAGTAATAAGTCGGTGTACAGTATATACTGTATTAATATATATACAGTACTACCTGTAGAATAATGTCATTAAAAATAAAAATCATATTTATTATTAAATGAATGAGTTTTATATTGAAGTATTCAATTTGGGAAAACATAAAACTTTAATATTTTATTTTTTAGATTTTGTTTGAAGACTTTTTGATAGTTTTGGGCTACAATTCGTGAGTTAGGAGAGAGAGAGAGAGAGAGAGAGAGAGAGAGAGCAAAAATACAAGAGGTTTCGCGCACCGGTACTTCCGTTTGTCAGTTATGGCAATCTAATGAAAAAATCTAAAGGGAATGGGATGCGAGATATACAGGTATATATATAAGTTAAGCATATATGTCCATCACATGAGTAATTGATTTGAAAATTACACATTTTGGCTAATTGTGTGACTTTTGACGAGTTGTGTGAAGTATAAGCTTTTTGAACTATACTTTTGCAAAAAAAAATAGTGTCGACTCTCGGCACAGGTATGAGTGTGTGTATGGAGTTTTTAGGGTATGGGATAGTGTGTGTGTGTTTGTGTGTGTGTGTGTGTGTGTGTGTGTGTGTGGATCATCATCTCTGATATGTGATATCATATCATATTTTTTTAGAGTCATAGAGACTGTATCACCAATTGTTCATTTGTTACACAATATGTGTTAAATCAATGGATGGCAGCAGTGAAAGGCGTGTCATAGAAACTCTTATACATACATACAGTACATACCATTACAATGGGTTTTGTGTGGACTCGTTGTTGAAGTTGTAAAACACGTCCGCTTTTACTCTACGTCTATAAGTCAAGTAAAGTGGTGTTTGTGTTGTGTATGTGTGTGTGTGTTGTTGTGTGCTATTAGTTGTTGTAGTGTTCAGTAAGTCATTGGTGGGCATATATGTATGTGTGTGCGATTGAGTGTGTGTTTGTACAGGTATTACAACATACATACATAAGCTGCTGTTGTTTTAATAGATGTTTGTATTATATATATAAATATATATATAATATATAACTGTTTTTTTGCACACAAATTATTTCACTTATAAATGAATCACTGGAATGAGTGAATGTATGAAAAAAACTTTTGATAACTTTTTTATTTGGTGTCCAAAAAAAACTTTACGTTTGTTTTTCAGCGGTATTTTCTCCACTAATATATTAATATATTTTATATAAAAAAAGTTTTTAACAGTTTTTTGTATAACTAAATAAAAAACTCCATATAAATCATATAATTGTTTTGTCCGAAAAGTTTATTTTTTTATAATTATAAAATTATTTGATGGCATCGGCTTTCGAGTTGATGGCCAACGATATAACTGGCCGATCATCGACTGGTGGCCTGACATCCATGTCTTCGCCATATTCACACTGTGAACAATCATCCCATGTCTTAAGTCAACTGTCACCCACCAAATCGGTTAACAGTTTAGGCCAACACAGTACTGATGCTTCAACACCTACCAGTGTTTACAATATGTATTCGGACACTGGCGACAGTGCCGGTGCCTCACTTGACTGGCCATACCATAGAGATCAGGACATGTGCTACGCCGGCGAACAACAAGACGGAGGTCTTTATGGCCACCAAAATATGAGTGTCGCCGCCGAATTGGCTATGAGTGCACCTCACGGACACCATATGAACATCAAACTGGGCGCCAATCATCATATAATGGGAAAGGGTGTCGGTCGAGGCGGAGGAACGGCTAATCAAATGGCAATCGAGCAACGGATCCGACGGCCGATGAATGCATTCATGGTTTGGGCGAAAGCTGAACGCAAACGACTGGCCGATGAAAATCCAGACCTACATAACGCTGATCTCAGCAAAATGCTAGGTATGAGCTCTTAACTTATTATAATATTATACTATATTATACGGTATATACAGTATATGTCGCACTTGTAGTCATCATCACATAAGTGACATATTATAAGCCTATGTTCTGCCAGCTCTACGCTTTACATGCCATACCAACAACAAAAAAATCTACATATATATGCATCACTGCATTTTCAAAAATGCTATTTATAAATAATTTTCAAATATTTTTTTTGGATTTCATATTTATTATACTAATAATAATAATAACTGCATATAATTAGTCCATAACTTTGAGATTTTTTTTTAAACAAAAAAGAGACCACAACTACTACAACAACGGTTTGGTTCCTAATTTAACTCCAGTTAACAAAAAAATATATATAACAATGCTTTTCATACCAATATATGTTGGGATAGGGAGATGATCGCTCAGTTGTCTATTTTTCTATCTCTCTATGTTTGAAAGTAAATTATATAAAGTATTTATTAATAGATGAGTTTGAGAAGTAAAGTAAAAAAAATGATTCATTTTATTTTTTCGGGCATAAAATATGCTGTTTTTAGCGCACAAATTAGTGATTAAATTGGATATTGAAAATGATTAATATGTTTATAATTGTTTTTTGAGAGCTACAGTAATAATAATAATAACATTGGCATTACAATTTATTTAGCGCTCATACCTATCCAGTAATATACAGTATAGTGTGTAAGCAACAGCCAATATTACGGGCTCTTTCCTATCATTTATTACTTTATTATTATTATTTTTTTTGACTAATAAAACTTGCATTGAAAAACGCAATGCACGGATCATATAGCTGTAAATGATGTAGTTTTTTTCTGCCAGTAAATGGGTTACCATTAAATACAAACACATACACACAGCTCTCAAACCAGCGCTTAATAACCACCCGATAATAAAGGCTTGTTATCTCATGGAAAGGGGGGAACTGTCAGATGGCTATGCAATTGTCATACGTATATCATATTACAGTATATATAAATTTATATATATATATATAGTATAATACTGTATATAGAAATTTGTTGCACAATTAGCTATGTGTGTGACTCTTTAAATTGAGTCAAACTTATAAATCTTTTTTTAATATCATATATGAAAAAGTCATTTCTAGTGATGAGAAGTAAAGTTAAAAATATCTCTATGATTAAGAGAGAGAGAGAGAGAGAGAGAGAGAGAGAGAGAGAGAGAAATGTAATTACGGCGCTATTATTATTATTAAGCCCAGTCAGTCATACATAAGCTCAATGGCTGGCCATATGATCATCTCTCTATCTATCTCTCATCATATATATATATATATATATATATAAATATGTCTATATAAACAGTACCATTATTAATAGCCCTGGGCACATTTCCACCTTCAATTGAGAGAGAGAGAGAGAGAGAGAGAGAGAGAGAGAGAGAGAGAGAGAGAAGTCCTACTTTGCACACCATTTAAAAACAGAGCACTTCATTTGAGAGGTTGACTTCAATTCTCTCTCGAAACAGTTGTGTTTTTTATGGCATGTTTTCACTTAATGATAGGATAACTTCTTTTTATTATATATATAATAAATATTATATTTGTCATAATGACCGGTGGGGCCAATGGACATATAAACAGTATATGTGTGGGACAATTGTTGAGGGAGACATTGTGTGTGTATGTGAGCACAATGAGGTCTCTCCTCTATATATATATACATACAATTTATAACCAATTTATTTGCTATATTTACTCTAAAAAAACGTGCTGTCAAAATATGAACAGGTAGTCAACCACAGTGTGTGTGTGTGTGTGTACACTGTTAGGCAAATGATGTTTTATTATTATTATAGTTATAATGATATCCTTTTTTTAATACTTTTAAATTATTCCTCTTTTTTCTTTTATTTTTTTTGAGTCCAAAACCCAACCGAGTTTTGAATATACATATATAATATAAATATAGTATACATATATATATTATATATAACTAATATACAGTATATATTAGGATGCATAGCCACCAACTGTTTTTGATGTTATATAACGTTTTAAGTAAAGGCATCCATATATTTATAAACGTTTTTATGCATTATCGCCTCGGGTTTTATTTAGCTGTATGTTTCACTTCATTCAAATGCTCAGTATGTTTAACCTATGATCTTTTCTTAAGGACTACCGTTCCCTTCCTATGCCAGACACATACACACACACACACACAGCATAACTTGATTGTTGCATATCTCTCTCTCCCTCTCCCACTGTAGGCATTTAAAAAACAATACTATTTTTCATTATTATTATTATTTAACTAATCCAAGCATTTAAGTGATTTATATATTTTTTCCAAAAAAAATCGTTAATAAATTGTTGAATTACTTGAAACTAAAAACCGTTTAAAGTGTAATAAATTCAACACTTATTCACTGTTGAAATATAATGTTTTATTAAATCAAGTGATAGATAGATATATATATATATATATATATATATATATATATATATATATAGAAAGAGAGGAAATTGGAGAGAGAAGAGAGAGAGAGAGAGAGAGAGATGAGATATGGAGAGGCATTTTGAGAGATGTTTTTTTAGAGAAAATTTTCGGATATTTTTTGGCGAAAAATTTTTGAGATACTTTTCGTTTAGAGTACAGAGAAAACAATTTTGGTTTATATATATGCAGTGTTTTTATTGATTGTTTTTTATAAATATATTTGTTATGTAGTTATTATTATTACTGTATTTGAAGTGAAGTTAATCAGTGATTATGTTTTGTATGCCTGTAAATGGCACGGAAGCGGTCAATGATTTTGCCATTAAATTTATCGCCAAAATACCAATTGGTATGCCTTCTCTCTCTCTCTCTCTCTCTCTCTCTCTCTCTCTCTCTCTCTCTCTCTCTCTCTCTCTCTCTCTCTCTCTCTCTCTCTCTCTCTCTCTCTGACGAGTAATCCATCAGATTTTTGTGGCAAATCCATAGTTTGAAAGCCAATGGTGCCAATGCCTGTGCCAATAGGGCGCTCTTGCCCTCAATGGAGCCGACACTACATCCACTACCACAACATCAAAAAACAACAGCACAACTCGTTTGCGATGTTATTGCTTGCGATTAAGAGATCTGACTCGCAATTCATGTTATATAAGATATACTGTATATGAATATTACTGATTGAGTTTATGACGGGCTGAGAGATATCAGACAATTTTTTTATATACCATTGTTTTCTAGTTAATTGTAATTATGATTTAGATCTTAATTAAATATTTTAATGGATTAGTTTTTTTTATTTCACTGTGTCATTATTTTGAAAAAAATCATAAGAGTTTAAAAGTTTATGTCTATATTTAAATTTATATCCATATCTACAGTGTATATCGATTTGATAAAATAATATATTGAATAAAATATATATACTGTATATATATATATGAGATATGTAGACATAATAAATAGTTTATGCAAAAATTTAGTCAACGATATAGCAAAATATTTTGGATATTAGGAAATTTAATATATGCTAAATTTTAAAATTATTACCTAAAATCTTAAGGTGTCTTAAAAAATTAATGCCATAAAATAAGCTCAATATTGTCGGTACGATAATTTCTTAACTATTTTATTAGTATGCATTATATATATATATAAATTCAATATACTTGGAGAGTATTTGGAAAAAACAAACAAAAATTGTATAAAAACTAAAAATATATTAATATAAACTTATAAATGCTTTGAATAATTGCTAGTTTTTTTTAAGAGCACACATAAACAATTGGCAGTCCATTTTGCAGACATTTATAAGTCATAACAAAATATTATCATATTATTGAGTAATAAGAGATTTACATTATATATATAAATATATTTGATTTTTTTTTTCAATCCAACGAGATATTCATTTTCGATAAAAAAAAGAAAGAAAGAGAGAGAGAGAGAGAGAAGTCAACAACAAAAACACATATAATAATAATATAACAAAAAAAAATAATACTAATATGAGACAACACATACACACAAAACATTTAGAGCCACCATTGGATGAATTTAATTGAGAGAAATATGCGCTTTTAATCCGGATTACGGTATTTATAATTATTTAAAGTTTCGTGAGAAAAGTCATAATTCGGAAAACTGGAGAAAATTGTTTTTAAATATAAGAGAGAGAATGAGAGAGAGAGAGAGAGAGAGAGAGAGAGAGAGAGAGAGAGAGAGAGAGAGAAATTATTATTTTTTTCTCTAATATATACTGGAAAACAACAACAAAATTAAAAAAAACCTAATAATGATAACAATATTATATATTTTGTTGGTAACGAAAAAACATGAAGATTTAGACCTTGCGTTTAGATATGGCTTAACACTAGTTAACAATTTTGTGCATTAAATTTCTCTCTCTCTCTCTCTCTCTCTCTCTCTCTCTCTTTGGTACAGCATTTAATTGACAGCATTCATGCAATTCAATGTTTGATATGTTTTTATTTATTATTTTTTCTCTTCAAAATGAAAAATGAAAAAAACGTTAAGCCATTAAATACTCAATTCTTCCTTGTCTTACATATAATATTATTAAATTGAAAAATAAAATCATCTCTCAGTCAGTCAATGCAATGCATACATATATATAACTTATATACTGTACAGCTTTCGCTTAGCAATTATTTGAATTGTCTCCCAATACCTATCCCTGGATGGCTTGTTGTGTGTGTGTGGTGGTGGTGGTGGTCGACCTTCACGAGAGCACCGTTGCCTTTTTTTAATACAAGCAAATCCTTTTATGTGATGTCACTTAACAAATATATATTTCATAGGAATTGATCGCCAACACAGCCAATACTTGACAGGAGACATACATACATACATGTAATACAACAAGTGCTGGAAATTTTCATGACTACTAAAAAAAATGTTGCGCTCATAATATTAGTTTTATTATTATTATTATTATTAATATTTTGTTGTTGTTTTATATGTTTATAGAAAATTATTAGACGTTTTTAAGTACTTTAAAAAGGGGTAGTAGTAGTAGTAGTAGTAGTGATGCCAATTATGTCTGCGCTCAGTGTTTGCATTATCATATTAACTGTATACAAATTAGCTATAAATATATATATTTAAATATTTTTTAATAGCCAATTGATATTATAAAAAGTAAACTTTTTATATGAGAGAGAGAGAGAGAGAGACTTTATTTGCAAACTCGACGATACGATAAAGTTACAAATATAATGAGTTTTTGGGATATTTAGGCGTCAAATACATGATTGAATTGGATGCTAGTGTTTGTTGAGTGGTTTGCAAATGATTGTAATGGGTTTGCGTGTCTATAGTTTTTTTAAAGGTATATATCTGTATATTTTATAAGGACTAAAAGTATTGGCAATTTTTTTTCATTTGATTGTATTATAATGTATTGCGTGTTAAGTAATTGTGCGAAACCTTGGGTCGCAAATTGAGAAATATATATACGGTTTACATATAAATATATATAATATGTATTATACATGACTTTAATATTTATACTCTTAAATATGTATATAAACTTAATAATATACAACCCTATTATAAAAAGGGAAGGCTATACCTGTATGTATGCTACGAGTTTGCCTAACTATGAATTGCTGTTAAGTTATTATCATTACTTTCTTACTAATACATAAAACAACTACTTCTTCATCGCCACCACCGCTACCATACTCTCCAAAAGAAAAGGCTTATTAAAAATCCATTGCTTTTTGACTACTAATGATAGGTTTTGCTCCCTATTAGACGGTTAGACAACACATATTACATGGCATTCATTGGCATTCATTTATTTTATTTTTATTTTTTTTGGCGTTAATAACTATCTAAAATATATTACTAATAAAGTAATACAACAACTAAAAAACAACTACATATACTCTGTCATACATATGTGTGTGTGTGTGTGTAGTACAACACACACACAGACACACTCACTCACTCACTTACTCACTAAATACCTGTGCATATGATTATATATTAATTGAATATTATATTTCTGATTATTATTATTATTATTATAAATTAATAATTTATTTTAGCAGCGATAGTAAAAAAATCTTTGTTGAAAACATTACAATTGGTATTTCCATAAAAAAACTTTTTGCATTTCATTTGTCAAATTATTGTCTATTTTTTCTCACAATTTATATATATATATATTTAATTATTTAGTAAAATATAATTGAATACTAATAAAATAAAAATAAATTATTATTTATTAGTATTATGTTATTATAAAAATAGGTAGATTATTTTGGTCATAAAATTATTTTATTATATTATAGAGATAGTTATGGTATTTCAATTGATAGATTATTTTGTTTGTGTATCAATAATATACATTTATTTCTAATTTTTTGGCAATTTTTATTTAGAAATTTTTAAAAAATATATTATAATATTGTTAAATAATGGCATATTTTATGAATGTTTTATTTAAAAAAAACAGTTTACAAAACGATAATATTTTGATTGTATTAACAGAAAAAATTGAATAATTTGTTCTTATTTTATGCTAAAAAATTTATTACAAAATATGACATTTATTTTCATTTATTTATAAATATATATTATTTTCATAATAGAGTTTATTTTTTTTATGAAAAAAATATCAAAAGTAAATATTTGAATAATGCATTTTAACGGAAAAAATAATAATAAGAGATATTTTGAAATTTTCAAACTCAAAATTGTGACTTATGTTAATTGCATTTTAATATTAGCTTTTAAATTGCTGTATATATTTTTATAAATTATTTACAATCATATTTTAAATTGAGTGCTGAAAAAATGCTATTTATGTTTAATGTAATTTTTAAACGTTTTTTTGCAACTAAAATAAAAATTTATTTAAACTTTTTTCTAAATGCAATGAATTATGAAATTACACTAAGTGTTTAATATTATATAAATTATATAGAAATATATTTAAAAGGAAAATATATTTTCTTAAAAATTTAAATTATATTATATATATATATATAAAAATAATAATTTTAATTTAAATTAAAGTAGTTTAGCCGTCCAGGTCTTGACCAAAAAGTTTTTAAAAGTACACAAAATTATTATTAAAAAATAAGACAAACACATCATTAGCCCATATAAGATGTGTTGCACTTTATAATAATAATAATAATGATAAACATAATAATGATAGCAATGTATAACAAACAATGTCAAGTAATATACAGTTATATAATGTCCTGCTCTCCCATCACAAGCCCTTTGTGTGTATATAATCATATTATAGTCTTTCCTGTTTGAATGGCATATACACACATAGACACACACACATAGACACACACACATACACACACACACACCAATGTTTAAATCTATGATCACTACCTATCCATGACTGCCCCACATAACACTTCTACTCCTCGGATCTTATTTTAATTTTAATTTTTATATAATTCATTTGCAACGACATTGAGATTTAAAAAGAGAAATAAAAAGCAATTCATATATAAATATATAAATTATATTAATATTAAAAAGAAAGAGAGAGAGAGAGAGAGAAAATGATTGCACGTATTTATGTCACCGATAATTATGTTTAATGATAATTGAGAGGCCTTTGGCTCTCATTTATATATATATATAAATTTATATAACTGTTTATTTCAAATGAATTGTGAATATAATACAATTTTTTGGCTTATAATAAGTAAAGCGACTAATAATGAGGCAAACCTTTATTTCTCTCTCTYTCTCTCTCTCTCTCTCTTTCATTCATTATWTCTTTAAAGCAATGGTATCTCCACTTATAAATTATATGCCATATCACTGATATATACAGTACTTATTATAACAGTTATTTAAATTAAAATACAGTATAATATACTAGTGAAGAGTTAACAAAAAAAAAGTAGAGCTTATTTTTTGGTGGAAATTAGAAATTTTTGTTTAAATGAATATAAAAAATAGTATAATATTATATATATATTATAAATATATATTTTGCATATATATATATTATGAATGCATTTTGTTGTGGATTAGGAGTGATGTATAAGTTTTTTTTGAAGAAAAAAAAGTTTTCAGTTTTCATGAAAAGGAAATAAAAAGGTTTGTGTTGTTGTTGTTATGTATTGTGACGTACGCTAAGATTGAAGATAAGTTGTACGCAAAAAACTGGTCACGAAATTGAGTGTTTTATATATATATGATATGATATAAAATACATACTGTACTGCTTGATATACATACTGTTTGGTAGAGGTATGGTATGGTAGGGCTGGTTTGAACTTTTTTTTTATTTTAAGAGATCAGGGTGGGATCTACTCTCGCGAAACCATTGTTATCCCATTGCATCCAAAAGTCCTAGTTTTTTACTATATTGATGTAGCGCTTTGAAAAATCTACTACACTTTTATACAGTAAATATATACTGTATTATAAAATGTATGATATATATAATATATATATATATTTACAATAGTGTAACACTTGGATATTGCGAGGGCTATACAATTTATAAAAGGGATAGAGAGAAAGAGGGCTATGAAATGCATTTTTAAAGGCAACGCACAGGCAGTTCACTGAGGAAAGGGTGTTGTTTCTTATGTCACACAAAATAGTGAGTGAGTGAGAGATAAGAGTGGAGCACTGGTAGATAGATAGATAGATAGAGAGAGAGATAGAGAGAGAGAAAGAGAGAGAGAGAGAGGTGAGCCCGCATTTTGTATCACATCTCTTATATAACATTTCATAAATACAAGTGTGTGTGTGTGTGTGTGTGTGTGTGTGTGTGTGTGTGTGGTATATAAAACATATACATGTATGTTTCCCGCATATAATTTTAATGAATAACCCCATAAGCATAGGGCTTATGTATGTATATTATGTATGACTTGCAATTGTGACCATTGATTAGACTTTTATGAGGCACTTAATAATTGTTGGGAATGGTCTATAGATTATATATATATATAATTATATAATACAGTGTATATACAGTATTATATACAGTATATTGTTATGTAGACTTCATGACTGATAAAAAAAGTGGTGATCAGCCACTCTCATGGATCTCATTGTGGAAAGCCATGCAATTTAGGTCTTACTGCAAGTGTGTGTTTAACTTATAATATAATATACAATATTACAGGTATATATCTCTGTCTCACTCATTCAATACCAACCAAACAAAATGACACACCTTTCACACGTTATGCCATATTTGACTTAATTCTTGGCATTTCATCCCAATTGAGGAAAAAATACTAAAAAATTTTCAGCAAATTTTTATCTGAAAATTTTTATATTATATAATATATTATATATATATTCAAGAGAGAGAGAGAGAGAGAGAGAGAGAGAGAGAAATATGCATTACACATATAAATGATAAGAGAAAAACAGCAAACAGTCAACTACTGAAAACAATCAAACGATTGACTGAAAAATCGGTAAATCAGTAGTAATAAAGAGAGAGATAGATAGTAGTGTAGAGTATATGGCATTAAATGCCATTAAATGATTGTTTTTGTGTTTGTAAACCCTATTTTGCTGTGAGATGTTAGATGTGAGTTATGGCCAACTTTTTTTTAATATACCGTATGTACAGTATTTTGCTGGTTATATAATAAACTAAAGGATCAAAAACTAGTTATTGAGTACTGCATATTGCAATTATTGTTTTGTTTTGTTGTTGTTGTTGTTATTTTTTTTTTTTTTTTATTATTATTTATTTTATTTTTTGCTATATATATATGCCTCGAATCTCATGTTATACCGCTTTCTTTTGGCACCACACACTTGTACTCAAAGTTTAATTTATTTTCAAAATTAAAATTTATATATTATTCTCCATAGAGATAAAGATTTATTATTATATATATATATTTTTATATATTTGTTGTAGTAATGGCTTTAGTATTTTTTTTAATTTTTTTTATATTTATTATTGCCTAAGAAATTTAATAATAATTCGATATATAATTAATAAATAATATATAATTTTTATTTTATTTTATTTTTTTAAATGTGTTGTTATATTTTGAATGAGTTATTTATGGCACCCGAATTAAGTGCTTTTTGTTAAGTTATTAAAGTTTTATAGAAATAGACTCTAAATATATTTAAAGTTTTATATATAAGTATGTATTAAAATTGAAGGCACCGTTCAATTTTGTAGTAAAAGTCAGGATAGGAGGGCAGGACAGGCAGCTATTGTAGGCATACAGCATATTACTGTATATATGCTTATGACTTGG
Source organism: Oppia nitens (assembly GCF_028296485.1). Taxonomy (NCBI): domain Eukaryota; kingdom Metazoa; phylum Arthropoda; class Arachnida; order Sarcoptiformes; family Oppiidae; genus Oppia; species Oppia nitens. The sequence goes on from NW_026533199.1 coordinate 1,977,973, forward strand.
ATGGGCCAGCATTTTGATAATTGTGTTGGAATCTAGTGTTTAAATCTTGATTTAATGGCAAACAAGAATGTGATAATAAAACAATGACCCGAAGTCTTAGCTTATATTTTATATATATATATATTTTTTGAATGACTACTCCGACTACAGTATGTGTAACTCACAGTTACCTAAATCTCGATCTTATAATAATATGTGGGAAGAGAGGTATATATATATATATATAAGAGAGGGTATGAGCTATAAGAAGAAAGAATAAGAAGAAGAAGAAAAAGTTTAGAAATAGAAGAATAAGAAGAAGAGCTAAACCTGAAGGGAAAACGCCTGTAATAATGAAAATTAGTTATAAAAAAATAATTTGAGATTACATTTGATTGCATTACTAGAGAGTCTCTATCTATCTCTATGTGTGTGATGAATGCAATTAAAAACAATAATAATTAATTGTAATAATAATAAGTATTTAAAATAATAAAAAAATTAGATATAATTCCCTACTCAGTCTCGCTCTGTCCAGTATTTAGGCCAACCTAGCAAACAGTTAGACATACTTTTTCTCATATATGCTCTCAAATATTTCACTACAGTATATTGTGGTGGTGGTGGAGCCCAGCCATTAAATATATATATACAGTATACACACCACACAACACTGTTACCTATACGTGACATGATTACCAGATTATGTAATCACTACAACACTACATAACCCGAAGCCATTTACGCTCTTTGAATTGGAAATCAACTTAACATTACTTTTACCATCTCTTTAATAATAATAATAATAATAATAAAATAGTAAAATTTAGTGTATATTATATTCAATAGTAACAAGAAATATGACTCGAGTCGTGTTTTTTATTGATAGCATTTAATTTATGGCTAAATTAATTATAAAAAGCAACACAAACACACTGTTTAGATATATTTWTATATAAAAATATACGAGAAAAAGTGATTAATCGCTTAATGTATTTATATATCAAACAAAAAAATAACAACAAACTCTGATTTTAATGAATGAATCAATGAATTTAAACGTTAACTCCTTTCCCTAATACACACACACACACACACACACACACACACACACACATGCATACATACATACTGTATGTTAATTATATTGTACCGTATATACTAATACAAACACATACCGATACACACACACACACACACACACACACACACACACACACACACACACACACACACAGTATAACAAGCCCTATGCCCTATGATTTATATATAATTTATATATGTATAATAATGTTTTTGATAAAAATTAATAGTGATTTATACGCAAAGTAGTATTAGTGTCTTATATATATATATATATTATAATGTTATTATGCATATTATTATTATTATTATTATTAAATGCTTAACAATTATCACTAACAGGTCATATCATAAAAAGTACTCATTTAAATATGTAGTGCTCACGACTCTAATAATCAACATCAATGTGATATATACTGTATATTGAATACATTATCACTGGATATCAAACCATACCATAAACTGTCCCACAGTTTTATTTTTCATAATAATAATAATGATATCCCTATCCCACACATTGTAAACCATTAACTTTCCAATTGACTAGAGATCTGGTATACAATAAATGAATGAATGAGTGAAACAAACATTTTTAAAAAAAAACTATCTGAAGACAAACAATTATTTTTATAAAAAAACATATATTGAGTTAATATTTGAAAAATATTTTATATATATATATATATATTTGAGGTTTTTTTCTATTACTTCTTCTTTTTCTTGTTTGTTATAAATGTTTTTTAGTTCAACTCATTGAATGTGTGCTGAAGTAAAACAAATGTGTGATATCCCACCCACAGGTATCTATCTATCTATCTCTATCTCATTGCAAAAAAATTGAACGCCTGTATCCATGAAGTCTTTTACCTGACCTATAGTTGACTCAAATATATTAATACAAGAAAGAAGAGAGAGAGAGAGAGAGAGAGAGAGACTCATCTTTAACCAAATATATACATATATTTAATAAATGTTTATACAGGTATATAAAGGTATACACTTGTTGTAGGCATATGTGTGTAACACCCAATCTCATGCCTGTTACACATATTATACACCATAATATGGTTGTACAGTATTATATGATAGATATCAATGATACCACCAAAAAAATATCATATATCAATACATTATCTCCGGATTGTCTCAAATGGCAATCAGTTATACCACAGAGCACTTCCGGTTCACAAAAAAAGATAAAATATTATTTAACTAAATATATTTGTGTGTATTTTATTTTTCATACATATTTTCGATACTTTCGATGTGTATATACAATGATTGATGAAATATTTTGGCTATTAATAATTAAAAATAAAAATAAAAAGTTTTTTATATAATATATATTTTGTAGAGGAATTACGGTTCAGCACAAGTGAATCGAAGGCTTGTGTATGTATGATGTGGTGTAATCCCCAGTGAAATCCCGGTGCTTGTAATGCGTGATCAAAATCTTATAGCGCATCCCTATCCCTATTTCCAATCCTGCAATTGCAATATACTGTACTTACCTAATAGTGTGTGTATATGCTATGTGTGTGCATATATATACCTATTCCTTGAGCTCCACTCCAGCTGTCCTATGCTTTTCGATCATCTTATGTAATTGAATACCTGAGCGTAACATATAATTATTGTTTAATCTTATGACAGCCATAGCTATAGCCATACACACACACACACACACACACACCACATATCTTCCCATTTTTGGGGGAATACATCAAAACGTTTGATAAGAATGAGATCCTAAGACTTAAATTTTATGCATTAATTAACTTGAATTTTGTATAAATAGTGAATATTTAAGTTATATTTAACTATAAAAAGTTGATTATATAAGTTATACTATTATATATATACATGTATATATATATATAAGTTTTGTTGACGTAAAACATTATTATATCTATAAAACACATACAGATCTTTTTTGTGTTGTGGTGTTGTTATCTTAAAAAATGGTTATATAAGCGATCAAAATTAGCGGCCAATTATGTGAACCCATTTGACATTGCAGTCTAAGCTATTTGTTTGATTAGTTGGCATTTTTGTTGTCATGTCATGTATTCAGTGTTTTTTTTTATAAGACCTGTTAGAGCATTGGGATGTGTGTGTGTGTGTGTGTGTGTTGGCCCGCAATGAATAGCATGCATACCATCAATCGGCTCTACGAGAGAAATACTGTCTCAAATAAGGGTGTTTTAGGTGTTCACCATTTAGTAGAGGCGCCGCTCTTTAATTAGGTGCGACTCTCATCACGACTTTAAATATATTGCACAATACATTAGTCAGTACTTACACATACATACAGTATATACAAACCAAACCAAAACTACCACAAGAAAACTCATGGGTTATATCTTTTCATTTTTTTTGGTGATTGAATTGATTGAATCAAAAAAAAAATAAAATAATAATAAAATTGAAGTCAAGACCTAGTCTTCGTTGACCGGCCTATGAATTGGCATTAAATATATATTATATATGAAACCGATTAAAAAGATAGTGAAAGAAATGAAATATTAAAACACGTTTTTCTGAAGATATGAAATCTCTCTCTCTCTCTCTCTTTGACTTATATCAGCTGCCATTTAACAATCTGTATATTACTCTACCTGTGCTGACCCTCCCATTCCTCCCCAATTTGATAGTGATTTGTAGAGTTTGACCCCATCTTCTAGTATTTATTTCCTCGAAAAAACGATATTATTTAAATTAAAGATAAGCTTTAGTTTATTTTTTAATTATATAATTTCTTTCATCTGATTTTAATTTTAATTCTAATTATTATTATTATCATTAGTTTTATTATTATTTTCTTTCGCTTATTTTATTTTATTTATTTATTTTTTTTGGTTTCGTTTTTCACGAAAATTCAGGCAAAAAATGGAAAAACCTGACGCCTCAAGAAAGGCGGCCATATGTGGAGGAAGCCGAACGGCTACGTGTCCAACACATGCAAGACTATCCTAATTATAAGTACCGACCCCGTCGTCGAAAGCACGGCAAACGTAGTGGCCGCGGCGGCGGTCGCGGTGCTGTCCACTGCGACGGTCTGACAATGAGCGACAATATCGGACTGATGGCAATCTATGGATCGCAATCAGGAGGTCCGGCATCCGGTGCCCATATGGTGGACAACAACAATCCGGACAACGCCTCACTAAGCTCTCCCTCTCTAGAGTACTGTGGCGTACAGACTCCTGAATCGTCACCACACGGAAGTCCATTCAATCAAAGTATTGGTGAGCCTATGATGCGAAACAACCGAATGATGGATACATTTGGCTGCTCTAACAACAACCACAACACTGTTATGTATACAAGAGACGAGTGCAGTCTATCGCTGGCCAAAGGCGTGTCATCGATCGGTGGGGAATTGCACCAGGAGTTTGGAAATATGCCACAAAACAACACTAGTAGTAGTAATACACAACAACTAACTGAGTCTATACGATCGCTTCCCACACCTGAGATGTCACCGGTTGAATCTAACGATAAAGACTCGCAGCAACAAAATCATCAGCAGATTCACTATCATAACCATAATATGCATAACACACCCTCACAACAACAACAACAACAACACCACCACCAACAACAACAACAAATGCTTTCATATCAGTCAAATATATCGCGACCGTTGTCTATACAGACAACTGAATCGACTAATCAATCGCAAGCCATGTATAATCAACAAATGGTTGCCCACAAGTCTGGACCTATGTTCAGAAGTGGTGCACCAGAGAATCCTGTAAGTCAATTGATCTCGCAGTTCGGTACAGACAGGTCATCGTTTTTGCGTAATGTGTGTCCACCATATCGGTACCGAATGCCAGCCCATCATCAGCAACATCAGACTGGCGGCAGCGATGGCCTAAATGAGACATCGCCTGATGTTTATACTTCGAGATCTATGCTTCAGCACCAGTTAGAACAGCCCAGTGGCCAGTCTCGTGCCATACTGTCGAGCAATTGGTCACAACAATCGCAGCACATTCACAACTATATGCGCGATGGCCGACACTATATGTACGAAATGGACACAAACTCTGAGCTTAAACCAAACGCCGATATGATTGGCATCGAGAACAACCACTCGGTGGACAGTCATCATCACAACAACAATTATAATAGCTATTACATGTCAGGCCCGATGGCATCGGCCGCCCATCACAATGATAGCCTATTATTTGATAGTCTATCGCAAAATCACGATTTGGATCATTTAATTAATAATAATAATAATAGCCATCACTCATCCGAAGCCAACCCACAACAGGGAGTCCATAGCGAGAGTCAGACCAACAAACTGAATGACTGTCATCCGCAACATATTAACCATTCCTGTGATAATAAATTTAGTTCCGAATTGATTGCAGCCTTAGCCGAGACCAGAGAAATATTGTAAAATTTTTTTATAAATTACTTAAATAACTCATAACTTTTTTTATATATAAAAAAATTTAATTAATACATTAGTTATCGAATTATTGATTGATTGATTGAATCAAATCGTATAAAAAATTTTAGTTTTTTTTTTTATAATATTAATTAAAAAATTGACTGCCAAATGGATGCAAACAAACAAAATAATTATAATACAAATTGGTCTACAAATTTGTTGTGCGATTTTTTTTAATCATACAATTATGACATACCATATATGCCTTAACTTTGATCAATTAAAACAAAAAACAAAACGATGATTGCCTTATAATTAATGAATTTTATATATTTAGTAATTGACAATAATAAATAAAATAGATATTCAGTATATCTATTTAAAAATTTATTTATATATTTTTCATTAATGAAAAGTTGCAATAAATGGGAACATTTCAGGGTTTCAAACAAAAATTAGTTGTCATTTATATTTAATTTAATTAAATATAAAGAATTTGTTGTTATTTTTATTGTAATTATAAAATGATTATTATTATTGATTATTATTATTATTATTATATTAATGTAATTTTGTGTTTAGCATAAAACACAAATATTTGTTGAGTTATATTATATTATGAATTTCATTATAAATTATAATATTTTTTAGATTAGATGAGAGAGAGAAAGAGAGACTATATATTAATAATGGATTGTTGTTATACGTTATAAACCGGTACATAAATAATATATATATAAATAATATATTAATTTTTTTACAAACATACTTAAATTTATGACAAATTATTATTATTATTATAATTATTATTATATAAAAGTTTGTTTTTTAAAAAATAATATATTGCAAACAATTGATACATAAAAATATATTGCTTTTTTGGATGAATATTTTATTATAAAATTTTATTATATATTTTAAAATAATGTGTATATATTTTCATATATTATTATTAGTAAACTTTTTTAGTTAAAAAAAACTATATATAAACTGGATTGTTTTTTTTAAAAGCTTTTAAACATTTTATTTAGTTAAATTTATTATCATAATTATACATATTTAATTGAAAAATTGATTAAATAAATATATTGATGTAAATTTATAAATGACTTGAAATTTTCATTTTACTACTTAATTTTTTATTTATATTAAATTATATTTTTGATATTCAATAATATTTTTAAAAATAATATTATATATTGAATATTGAATATACAGTTCACGCGCCAAAAAATGTTTTAGTTTAATTAATAATTCAAATAAACATATTTTAGTTTATGTAAAAATTTATGAATAAATTCAGTTAAAACTACGGCTGTTGTATAGTATTCACGCGATTAATATTTAATACAATTTTGTTAAATATACGAATATCGCGTTAATTACAATAGATTTTATTAAATATAAATATATTATTATGAAATAATATTTTACATTGCAAATTAATATATATATACCTGTATATACTGTAATTAAAATTACATTAAAGGGTTGTATAATTGTTTTATACAATCAATAAAAAAAATAAAATTATCTAAATTGTTGTGAAGTACGTGTCGGCGCCAAAGATATTCGGCTAAATGTAGATAAAGGTTATCTTGTGGTATACCCCCTCTTAAAAGATTGCGTTTCATAGCTCTCCATTGAGATTCAATGGTCTGTGTGTTTGCACCGGTATGTGAATTGACAAACTCTTTCGAATGATTCACAGTAAAATGGACAAAACCTAAAAATTAAAAAATTAATTAACTTAATAATTGTTTTATCTATCATTTATACCATTGTCTGTTAGTCTATAATATCCAGCCCAACAGTCAGACACAATAGTTGTCCCAATTTTTACATGCTTACGTATCAAAGGTAAAAGAGTGTCGGCATCTCTTTTATTTAGGGGACATATTTCTAAACGAAATCTACCTCCACGTCGACAATTATTTGAATCTCAACTAAACCTAAAATCCACGTCCCATCAACTAGTCGACCTCTATTGTACTTTCTTTTACCAACTTTTGTTTCGTCAATTTCTACGACAACTCCTGAATTAAAAGTTATCAAAATATTATCATTATAATTAGGTTTAGGTTTCGGAACTCCAGGTTAGGTAACAGAGCAAACACTAATACACTATCAGTTTGGTATTACCATTATAATTAGGTTTAGGTTGCGGTCGGAACTCCAGGTTAGGTAACAGAGCAAACACTAATACACTATCAGTTTGGTATTTCCATTATAATTAGGTTTAGGTTGCGGTCGGAACTCCAGGTTAGTAACAGAGCAAACACTAATACACTATGAGTTTGGTATTACCATTATAATTAGGTTTAGGTTGCGGTCGGAACTCCAGGTTAGGTAACAGAGCAAACACTAATACACTATCAGTTTGGTATTACCATTATAATTAGGTTTAGGTTGCGGTCGGAACTCCAGGTTAGGTAACAGAGCAAACACTAATACACTATCAGTTTGGTATTACCATTATAATTAGGTTTAGGTTGCGGTCGGAACTCCAGGTTAGGTAACAGAGCAAACACTAATACACTATCAGTTTGGTATTACCATTATAATTAGGTTTAGGTAACGTGCATAATTAAATATGTATCATATACTACCTTCTCCTCCTAAGAGATCAACTGATTGATATTTTTCGACCCAATCAAATACCACTTCTCGACAAAAGTTAAGCCAATCACTTATAGTGTTATGAGATGTTGTTTTAGTTAAATCACTTGTTTCTCGTTTAATGTCCTCATATTTTGTTGTGCCGACCGAAACAGGTACGTCAAGATTATTATGTTTTCAATGCTAAACTTTGATCCAGAAAACCACGTATTATTCAAAGCACTTAGTCTATAATCATGAGGTTGTCCATGCTTTTGGTGGCACCGGTACGATAATTGTTTGACAATTATCTTCTACGAAAATAATTTTTTAATGTATTTTTTTGCAAATTAATTATTTACCATTTCGTTGTCACAAATGGGACACTTTTTAGTTGCTAATAATAAACCCATTGTTATACACCAGTTAATCATTGTCTCCTGTGAGACAAGTATTAGTCTAAATAATGTCTTTAGATTAATCATTTTGTTCACTAAATTTAAGTCATAGCTTTCAAAAGAAACATAACTTTCAAGAAAAACTTAACAAAGAAAATATTCTCTAATTTACAATAAAATTAATAGTAATTCACGAGACATTCATATATTTATCTTTAAAATTGTATTAAATATTAATCGCGTGAACAACAAGTGGCAGCTATACTATACAATACCCAAAACTACTATTTTGACTGAACAGCAACAAAAAAAATGACTCAAAGAGCACAGACATCACGACAACGGCGGGTATTAACACCACCGCAACAGCCGATATCACCGCAACCGATGCCACTGCCGACTCCGGCATCTAATCTCAGACCTATAGGCTGTCCACAAGGACTCGAATATCTTCTCTATGTTGACCAACTGTTAGTTAAACAAAAGGTTGAACTATTGGAAGTGTTGACCGGTTTTGAGACAAATAATCAGTACGATATTCAAAACAACCTAGGCCAGAATATCTATCTGGCCTCGGAAAACACCGATTGCTGTACGCGATGCTGTTGCGGACCAAATCGGGCGTTTGAGATGCGCATTATGGCCGCCAACCAACAGGAGGTCATGCATCTGACTCGACCGTTAAGATGTGACAATTGTTACTGTTTCTGTTGTCTACAATATGTCAGAGTAGAGTCGCCTCCCGGACAGCTCATCGGACACGTTGAACAACAATGGAGTTGTTTGAGACCAGCCTATCGTGTGATTGATGCCAACGGAGAGGTTATATTGAAAATTTTGGGACCATTTTGTACGTTCAGTATCTTCTGTCAAGATGTCGAGTTTCAAGTCGTATCCAAAAACGGCGACATCAAAGTCGGCCGAATTACCAAACAATGGTCGGGTATACTGAAAGAAACGTTTACCGATGCGGACATATTTGGTGTAGTCTTTCCATTAGATATGGATGTTAAAGCCAAGGCCTGTCTGTTGGCGGCAACCATTCTCATCGATTACATGTTCTTCGAAAAGAAAGGTAATGACGAAAAAGATAGACCAGGAATGATGGATACCAGATGGTGACCATTCAATTGGTTAAATATATCCATATATAAGTGATCAACATATTAATCAAACAAACAATTGAATATTATTTTTTCACATTATTTTTAGATATTATTAGCTAATCATTAGTATTTATTTATTTTTAATTAGTAGTAGTATTAAAATAGTTTTAACAAATTTATATAATAAACTGTATTAATATCAATAAATAGTTACTACAAAAAAAATTGCTTAAAATAAAATACTCAATTAGAAATTTTAATGATAATAATAAAAAATAATATAATATATAATAATAATTTTATATTTTGAATATATTATAAAAACTTTTTGAAACAATAAAAAATGACACATCTCTAAATATAAAATAAAATTATCATAACTGTTGTTAACTGTAATCATCAAAAAAAAATCATCAAATTACAGGTATAATATCATATGTGTACACAATTTTATGATGTGTTTTATAGCCATAATTAAAATTAATGAAAAAAAACTTTTTTTTCTGTTGAGATTTTAAATTATGATAACACCAATAGTTTATATGTTATGGGAAATTTGTATAACACACACACATAATAATAATAAAAAAATTATTAAAAAATAATGATAGCTAAAAAATAACAATATAAGTTTATTTTTTTGTCAACTATTAAACAAATTGATATAATATTTAATTTTAACTACAAATACATTAAAAACAATAAACAATTTATTATTATTTTTTTTTTTGGATAAAACTCAACAAACGAATAATATTTATTTTCATTTCATATGATATGATATACAATGATATTGCAAATAATTTGATAAAATAATTAAATAGTAATAATACTAATAATAATTATATAAAAATTCAATTTWAAAAAAACTAAAATATTGATTTAATTAATAAAAAATTAAAAGATTTATATATATTATTGATGATTAAGTAGACGATTGATCTCAATTCTTATCATACGATTCTCAGTCAGTCGCCGACGGATCTCAATTCTTATCCGTCGGATCTCATTATCCAAATGTGTTGCAGTGGTTGATGACTGGCTGCTGTCAAAAGTTACGGGTAATACGGGCTGAGAGACAACCATCAATTGGCGACACAACGGACACGTATTGTGTTTCGTTGCAATCCATCCATAAATACATTGTTTGTGAAAACTGTGTCCACATTTAAGAGCTTTAGTCCCATCGGCTAATGTGTCCAAACATATTGAGCACAGTTTGATAGACATATTGACCACGTTTTCATCCGCCACCGATTGGTCACTCAATTGCGAGTTTTGTTCATCTTCTGATGATGTGCTCTGACCACTGGTTGTCTCTACTACTCGTGAGTTGCAATGAGGACATCGATTATCGATGAGTAGGTCTGAGCTTTGGTGACAAACATTGCAATCAAACGTTATAATTACTACACTGTCGTCGAGTGAAGACATGACAAAAAAACGGTTCAACTAATTGATCAAACAATTAATGTGATTATAATTTCAATGTAAAAAGTTTGTCACTTTATTTAGAAAAAAAGTTAGAAAAAAATATTTAACACAAAAAAAATAATTGAATTTAAATAACTGGAGACTAATATAGTTATAAAAAAAATGAGACAATTATTTTGTGGGTATATATAACATGTATACCACCAAAAAAAATCATTTAAAATACTTTATACTACTTTAGTATATCGGAAAAAACCTAATAAATACTAAACATTAGTAATATTTTTAAAAAAATATATTAATAAGTATTACAAACTATTTTTTAAAAAAAATTAGTCAAACATACAAAAAAGTATCGACGAGGATGGGATTCGAACCCACGCGGGCAGAGCCCAATGGATTAGCAGTCCATCGCCTTAACCACTCGGCCACCTCGTCATTGGATGATTGTTCACTGTTTGGCATTACTTTTGTTATGATTCGACCTATAATTGGTTGACTGAATGCCATTCAAATGCCAACCAAAACAACCCATCCATAGGTGTCGACACTAAACCAACTGTTTTTAGTAGTAGTAGTTGTCATCCATTGCTAAAAATAATAACATAATATATATTAGACTTCCTTTTCCTTTTGCAAACACTGTTTACCACACATTTTGTTTGTTTGTATCAATCAAAAAGTGATCATCACTTCCAAGTGATCCACAACAACAACAACACTAAAGATGGTAAACGTACCGAAGACACGCCGGACCTACTGTAAGGGCAAGTGTGGCAAACATACTGTTCACAAAGTAACCCAATACAAGAAAGGCAAAGAGTCATCGATGGCTCAGGGAAGGAGACGTTACGATCGTAAACAACAGGGTTTTGGAGGACAATCGAAACCTATATTCAGAAAGAAGGCAAAGACTACTAAAAAGATTGTCTTAAGAATGGAATGTTCAGAATGTAAGACAAGAAAACAGTTGCCAATCAAACGGTGCAAACATTTCGAGATCGGCGGAGACAAGAAACGAAAGGGACAAATGATTCAGTTTTAAGACATTGGATTAGATTTGTCTTAGTTGTCATCCGATTGAAGATATTGATTGAATATATTATTGTAATCTAAAAAATAATAATTAATATTTGATAAAAATAATAAATTTTTTCAAAAATTATGATACTCTTTGTTATTGTCGTTGCTGTCATCGTTGATGACTATTGAATAACAGACACACTATTGTTTGTGTTATTATATAAAATCACTAAATTTAGTTAAATTTATAGTAAGATTTGGCAAAAATACACACAAAAATAATCATTATTTATGTTAACTTTTTTTTGTCCAATAATTTTCTGGTACCAACTGTTTTGGTGTTAGGTTTTATATCTTCATTTAATAGTCTTAAAATGGCAAACCTGATGAACACATATGTTTGTTTGTATGGGTTTGAGATTGATATCTATTGAAACCTAATTTATTAAATGATAATTTTTTTTAGCTGAGGTTAACAACTATTATAATTCAATAAACTGATAATGAAATTGTAATAAACTTTAAAATTTTTAATTATGTGTTTATTGAAAATCACTATTTAGTTTTACGTTACAAATCAAAATTGACAAAAAATATATATATATATATAATTATCGGTAATTTAATCTAAATGAGAAAATTAAATAAATTTTTTAGACATAATTTAAAAAACATTTACGAGTGACAAAATTTTTTAATTTACCAATAATTTTTATCAACATAAAAAAAGTCAAACAATTTTAAATTGATAGATCTAAACATTATTATAATTTAATTGTATTTTAAACAAAATCACTAATTAGATAATTAAAATAATTATAAATTTATTAGTTAAACAAATTAATTTATTAATGAAAAAAAGTTTTATTAAATTTGGCGCTAATATAGCTTGTCTACTATAGTAATAGATTATATGTATGGCCCGCATATGTATGGTTGCAAACAGTGTTAGTATTGAACATCCTTTTCCKGTACACATTGATGAACAGTGCGATCACTTGTGTGACTGTCACCACAATTTGATCTATAATTAAGGTATGTATTAATCAATATCTTTACCGATTTATGTGTCAGTTGTTTAGTCCAAATGTTTGACTATTGTTTGATAACTTTTTCGATATAATCAGTGGTTTCTGTGACTAAACGATTGGCCACTGAAGTGGTGTGTGTTTTGTTTGTAACTAATTGTTTTGTGTTTGTCTTCCTCTACAGTAAAGATGGTTCGCATGAATGTGTTGGCCGATGCTCTCAGAAGTATAAACAATGCAGAGAAGAGAGGCAAACGTCAGGTGCTGTTGAGGCCGTCGTCTAAAGTGATCATCAAATTCTTGAAGGTTATGATGAGACACGGTATGTATGCACCACACCATCGATAACACCGACAATCGTATTACTTAATGACTAATTGAATGTCCATTTTTTAAAAAAAGGTTATATCGGCGAGTTTGAGATAGTGGACGATCATCGGGGTGGCAAAATTGTGGTCAACCTAACCGGTCGACTGAACAAATGCGGTGTAATATCGCCCCGATTTGATTTGAAACTCCGAAACTTGGAGTCCTATTTGGCACAACTGTTGCCGTCGCGTCAGTTCGGCTTTCTAGTGCTGACCACTTCGGGTGGTATTATGGACCACGAAGAGGCCCGAAGGAAGCATTTGGGTGGAAAAATTCTTGGCTTCTTTTTTTAGTTGATTTATTACAATAAATTAAAAGTAAATAAAACCATTTGAATTGGACTTAAAATTTTTGCTGTTTGTCTTTTCATTTATTTATAGTTTTATTTTGATATTATTTTTTATTAACTGATTTGGTTGAATGGCATCTATTTAGTGATTGTAATGATTATCTTATTATACCCTTAAAACTATTTTTTCAAATTATTTTCATAATAGACTACATAATAGTTTCAAATAATCACTAATAAAAAGTTGATAATAGAAGACGAAATATTTGACAAAATAAAGGATAGATTAATAATAGATTAATATTATTTTAATAATTTTAAACCCAATGTATCATTTCTATTACTTTACTAATTGAAGTAATGTTTATTTTTTTCGATATATTATACTTAAGGTAAGTATTTTATGGTTTTTTTTTGGTACATATGTTATATATGGGATTAAAGTACTTGAATGTGGACACAGTTTTCACAAATAATGTATTTATGGATGAATTGCAACGAAACACAATACGTGTCCGATGTCTCGGCAAATGATTAGCTTTTCTTCCGGATCAACACTAAGTGTTTCGACGACTTCAAGTGTCAGTCAGTCAGTCATCCACTGCAACCACTTTGAGTGATATCTCCCTGAATAAGAGGGACCAAGAGATCTACATTCTTCTCTCGACGCCCGGCACCGCTCCCGAACCCGAGTCGGTAAACTTTCTTTAGTTGTTTTTATTTAATCAATAATTGAATTATTATTAAATTTTTATATAAATATTATAACCGTTTAATTATTTTATCGGATTTGTATTATTAAATCGTATTGTTTTTTGTGGAGTTTTTATCCTAAAAAATAATTTAGTTTATTAATAGTTAATTAAATGTATTGGTATTTGAAATCAATATCTTAGATATTGTTTAACTAATATATCCATCCATTATATACACTATAATATCTTTAATTTATTATAAAATGATTATTAAATTTAGTTTTTTTTAATTTATAAATTTTTACTTTTAAAGTTTAAACACAACTTTTATTTTTAAATCAAATATTTTCTGCAATCTCTATGTGTTTTCCAATCAAATATTAGTCGACAACTACTACTTATACTGCCATCTGATGCGAGACAATGGCTAACAAAGAGGTAATCAATGAGTGCTTCAAAAAAATAATAAAAACCAGTCATTCATATCATAAATCTATAGATTTTTTTGTTGATTAACTCTAATCGTACGGACATTGGAATTATCACCGAATAACTGGTCCATCAGAAAATCGGTCGGTTTATTGGTCAGTCATTACCGGTTCATACAAACACATACCAGCTATGGATGACATTGTCATACGTCCGGATGTGTTAAACAAATTGAAAAAGTAATCAATAATTTTTGTGATGATATAATGATTACGAAAATTAAATATATATATCCTATTGTCTTAATACAGTCACCTATCGGATCAGTCATATATGGACGCCATAAAGAATTCATCGAAATTTAATGTCAGACTCGTCAATGAGAGACGTCTTCGGCTGCCATTTCTCGACTCGCAGACCGGTGTCGCGCAAAGTAATTTAATCAGCCGTTGATTGTTTTATTTGGTTATATTAACCACTTTTGTTCATTCACTTGCAGGTGATTCCTATATATGGGCCGATAAAGTGGACCGAATGCCCGGCCACACCAACGCTGAGCTCTACTCGTATCCGGCCCGTCGATGGAAGAAAAAGAGACGACAATATCTTATGAATGACAACTATCTGAGAGAACGAATCAAACGCGAGATCGAAATCAATGGCGGCGAAGAAGTTGGTAACAGTACTGTCGAAAACAATAGTCGACTGGAATCGGCCGAGACGTTCGAGAAGATTATCGAAGAGTCAAAGGAGTCTTGGTTTCGGGACTTTGATGACGGCAATGATATGCCCGATGCCGGCGAACTTGATGATCCCGAGTCTGATTTTGATGACTACGAAGAATATTCGGCCAGAAAGAAGAAGAAAAAGAAAGACACACCGAAAAGGAAAAGAGTCGAGTATTCGGACGCAGAAAAACCATTCTCGTGTGACGTTTGCGGCGCCCGATATAAGACACGTCCCGGTCTTTCATATCACTATTCGCATAGCCATCAAAACGATGGATCAAATGGTAGTTCGAACAGTGCAACGAACGCGTCGAACAACAACATGTCTAGAGGTCCTATGGATGACGAAGACATGCCATACACACCACCCCGTCAGGTACATCCACAACAACCACCACAGACATTGCCTCAACAATCAACACCTGTTTCTTCACTTCCACAGCAACAACAACAGACACTCACCAGTATGACACCATCAGCAGCAGCAGCACCKCATACWATGCCGCCAATGCCATCATCATCGCAAACTATGCCACCACAACATTCCTCATCATCATTATCATTGGCTCCTAATAATAATAGTAATAGTAGTAGTAGTAGTGCTCCAAAGTCTGACGATAGTGAAGGTTTGGATTAACTTTTATTTGTCGACTCTTCCTCGACTAATAACATAATTCTCTGTTATTATTTCAATTTGAAGGCTCAAAAGGCAGCATTTCCGGTAAGCCAATGGCCTCTCCGAGTCAGTACTGCGACTTTTGTTTGGGTGATTCGGCCGAAAATAAGAAGACAAAAAATGCAGAAGAATTGGTCTCGTGTTCTGATTGCGGCCGATCGGCTCATCCGACTTGTCTTCAGTTTACCCCAAATATGGTTTTATCTGTTGCCAAATATCGGTGGCAATGCATTGAATGCAAGTCTTGCGGACTGTGCGGCACTTCAGACAATGATGTGATTATTCAATTGCATTGATTTTTAATTATCATTGATTGTATTTAATTAATAATTTATAAATTATTATATTGACATTTTTTAGGACCAATTGCTCTTCTGCGATGACTGCGATCGAGGATATCATATGTATTGTCTCTCACCTCCACTATCGGGTAAATACAGACAGACATTGGGTTTAYCGAAATATATGTTAACACATATTAATAAATAATTAAAACTATTATTTCTATACCACAGAACCACCGGAAGGCTCTTGGAGTTGTCATCTCTGYATTGAAGAATATCATACACCGAAAAAGTGATGATTTATAGTTAACCACATCAACAACAATACAATAATTTTAAATTAGAAATTTACAAACTTTTAAAAAACTAAATTTAATAATCATTTTATATAATATGATATACTCTTTTTAAAAATTTTATTTAATGGGTATATTAGAGAAACAAAACAAATATATATATTTTGCATTCTTTATAATTTATTATTACCGGTAAATATAATTTTATTGAAACGTATGTACAATAATAATAATATAATGTTGTCGGTAAATGCTTTAGTGTGGGGTATTCGGGGTATACTTTACATTATACCTATTGCCATATATACTGTATACACTATACCATCAAATAGTGATTGTTGATCACAATAATTGTTATTTATCGGTAATAATCTCAACATACGCTCAATGAAACAGCTAATTAAAAAACACCGAATCAATGATTGATTAGTTGATATATAAAATCTATAATCTTAAATCTTAATAATAATAATTATTATTTATTTTTTCGGGTAATCACTTGTAATATTTAATGTATAATTTACAACAAAAATAAAGTGTGTGTTGTTTTTCAGTACAATTTTAATATATTATATCTCGTGACGTAGTATTAGTGACAAAGTCACAGAAATTGAATGGTCGCTAACTGCGTAAACTGTGACTTTGTCACAGAATCATGTGATCAAAATCAAATTCATATTAACCAATCAAAATTAATTTAATTGTTTAACCGTTTAATTGTTAGTACAGTGTGTGACTTGATATAGTGATCAATTAACGTAATATTATTAAATATATAAAATTGTATATAAAGAAGTTGAGGAATTGATCCAATTATCATCAAATGGTAAAAATAGCTGAAGAAGTTGAGGAATGGATCCAATTATCATTAGATGGTAAAAATAGCTGAAGAAGTTGAGGAATGGATCCAATTATCATCAAATGGTAAAAATAGCTGAAGAAGTTGAGGAATGGATCCAATTATCATTAGATGGTAAAAATAGCTGAAGAAGTTGAGGAATGGATCCAATTATCATCAAATGGTAAAAATAGCTGAAGAAGTTGAGGAATGGATCCAATTATCATTAGATGGTAAAAATAGCTGAAGAAGTAGAGAAATTAATCCAATTATCATCAAATGGTAAAAATAGCTGAAGAAGTTGAGGAATAGATCCAATTATCATCAAATGGTATAAATAGCTTAAGAAGTTGAGGAATAAGTATAATTATCATCAAATGGTAAAAATAGCTTAAGAAGTTGAGGAATAAGTATAATTATCATCAAATGGTAAAAATAGCTGAAGAAGTTGATGAATAGATCCAATTATCATCTAATGGCAAAAATAGCTGAAGATGTTGAGGAATAGGTCCAGTTATCAACTAATGATAAAATAGCTGATATGTTGAGAAAATGGTCCAAAACATTGAATTAACTTTATAAAAGTTTTGTAAATTAAGTTATTACTAGTTATTTAAGAATTGATTGTATTTTTATGTCATTCGACATGTCTGACAATCAACAAATGCATGTCATCGTTGTCCTTATCAATATATTAATTCTGCTGTTTAAATGATAATTACCATTTAAATGTTAATAATTCAGTGTGTTTATTAATTAATATTAAAATGATGATTTACTAAACCAGTTACTACAAATACAATCTATAATAACTGGACAATTAATTAGTACAGATTTAACGCCATCACTCAAAACATCAACATCATGTCATTAACTTCTTCAGTTGTTTTTTACCATTTGATAATTATACTTATTCCCCAGCTTCTTCAGCTATTTTTACCATTTGATGATAACTAGATCTATTAAACTTCTTAAGCTATTTTTACCATTTGATGATAATTAGATCTATTCCTCAACATCTTAGGCTATTTTTAACATTTGATGATAATTGGATCTATTCCTATACATCATAAGCTATTTTTACCATTTGATGATAATTGGATCTATTCCTCAACATCTTAAGCTATTTTTACCATTTGATGATAATTAGATCTATTCCTCAACTTCTTAAGGTATTTTTACCATTTGATGATAATTGGATCTATTCCTCAACTTCTTAAAGTATTTTTACCATTTGATGATAATGGGATCTATTCCTCAACTTCTTAAGCTATTTTTACCATTTGATGATAATTAGATATTTAAATTTATAAATTATTTTTTAGTCACATTATTTTTTGTACACACTGTACATTATATCAATAACAATGAAAATTAGAACTCTATTTTGATTGGTTGATAAACGCGCGTGAATAACCACTGGTCAACAATTCGAACACTTAGCTTAAGTCTAATGTATTATTTTTAAACACTTAGGAGATATAATATAATAAATCGTTAGTCAAATACATTATTTTGGATATCCAGTCAATTAACGGTATTTCCGATTATTTATTGTTGGATTATGACCTCTATGTGAACCCTATGTCAAAATAGGGATCAACTGTTTTCCAAAGTTCCAAAAGTTCTAGTTAGTCAGTCATCGTCTTCATCATCAAAATATTTATCTTCATTATCTCTATCAGCCATTTGGTTGTAATCTAATTCAGAATTTTCATCGCATTCATTGTAATCGTAATACTGTTTATCTTTACCGTCGATAAAATTTTCGGACATTATTTTCATAAACTCTTCTCTCAATTCAAGTTTTCGTTCTTCTGATATATCATTTTCGGGTTGACTTCTTTGGTTATCATTGCTTTCATTGTTATCTTCTTCATTATCATCATAATCACCACTACTACCTCCGTTGTCATCATTTTCTTCATCATTATCATCGCTATCGGAATCAAATTCTTCAATATTATTATTATTATTAACACTTGTTTGACAACTTGTTTGAACCAAATGTTTCATCAGAAACGAAGACAATGTTATTGGTTCTTCATTTTGTGCGTATCTTTCAATCGTTAGTTTCGACTTTTCCTCGTCAGTCATATATTGACCAATCATTTGTTCAAACAGTTCCGGTTGTCTCGACTCCATTTCGCTATCACTGAAATAATGTCCGCTTGTCATCAGTTTGTCTACCATTTGAAACCTCCGGTTCTTTACAGTTGTCTGTCTTTTATTCAACTTTTGTCTCAACATTTTCAATAAACTTTCAATCACTCTGTGGTCGTCGCTATTGTCGTCAAATCGGTCGAAACAGTTGAGCTCATCTTTGGTCAGACAATTGCCATATCGTTGAAGAAACACTTGTTTATTATCGTTGAACAACTTGTCGACGATATGACGTTTTTCATCCACAGTTAGATCACTTTCGCCTATTTGCTGACTCTTGAAGTAGACATCGTTTCTATTGGCAATCTTGTCGACCATCTTATCGATCAATTTATCTACAAAACTACTACTGGTATTATCACCAACAATACCAACAACAACATCATCATCGATGGTAGTCATCTCGTTATCAGTCGCAGCCGTCACACACACACACGTGTGGTGTTATATAGTAGATGTAAACACATAACACACACCTAAACTGTAGTGCATTAGTGTAATGCAGTGAAGCAGCTCTCATTTGTGTGTATCATACACTTGTGTTGACATACAGGGGCTGTTTGTTTTTTTGATGGGCCAGTGTTTACAGTTTGGAAGGCCATCTAACCTACACTGTAGTACTGTTGTAGTAATACATACAGTGTGTGTGTATATAAACAATATGTCATATGAATAGCATTACAATATTAGACTACACATACACACAGTGTTTATATACAACAACTACACTGTACTCACAGTTGTTTACCATAACATATAAACAACAACAACATAATGAGCGGTCAGTCATATGATATTATCGCCGATGAATTTTACTTTATTGGCCACTGGTCTGATGGGGAGACCTACCGATCGACCGACCGATTAATGTTTTAATTATAATTTGAGAGCTTATATACTTTTTTTTTGTTATTGTTGTTAATGACTGAACTCACCATTCAATACCATAGATGTCTATACATAGATATGTGCGACAATGTGCTGACATTACGTGAATTTTAAATGACTTTTTTTTAAATAAATTTATTTTTAGTTTTGAAAAACAAATTTAATAATTATTGTCATATTTTATGTTGTTTTAAGACAATTTGTTGCTAATATATATATATATGATTAAAATATATGAACCAAATGTGTGATCAGATTTATATAGACAATAATTGTTGATGAAAATCGGGTGATAATGTTTATCAATGGCCTAATTGATTGAATCAAATGATTTTTTTTTTTTAATTATTAAGTAGATTTATAGTCACATTAATTTTGTTTGTTTTAAAAATAGTTATTTTGTTGATKATATCATATATTTTATTAAATAAAAAGAAATCTTTTTAAATTAAATCAATCAATAATCAGAAAATAAATTATAAAAGTATAAGAAGTCAACGGTAGAAATGGACTCAACCACAGCCCCAGACACTACAGTCAATGAAGATGACGAACCAGTGGCCAGTACTTCGGGTTTTAAACGGCCGAATCCGAAGAAGACGACCATCGAAAGCCAATCGTCATCTTCGAGAGCCGATTCAACAGACATTACTGATGTGGAAGTGGAGGTCGAGTACAGTTCGCAAAGACAATCATCAGTTGATGACGACGTCGACGGACACACCTATACCATCACTCATGTACTGCGAGAAGGTTTGTGAGAACCTATTACTTGTCTTTTTATTTATTTTTTTATTATTACATTTCTTAAGACATGATTTACAACTATACACACATGTGTTAGTGATTTATCAGTAATCGGTTATTTAGATTTAATATTTTGTTGTTGTTTTTTATTTAATAAATTTCATCATTTTATTTATAGATATGATTTATGTGTCAAAAATTATTTTTAAAAAGTACTGTATTTTATTTCTTCTATATATTATATTTCATTTTTAAATAATAATATTATTATTTATATTTTGAAATATCTCTAAAAATATATGCAGTGCTGTATATAATATATACTATATACTGTATATATATAATGCGATTATTGTTTGATTTAATATATTAACAATAATAATGATTTAATGTTTATTATTGACGAACTCATTGTTCATTGAAGTGATGTTAAGTTTTTAAAAACTTTTAATACTCGGAATAGATTTTTTTTAAAAAGCGATTTTTAGGAAACATTTATTAATTTGGAAATTATTTTCTTGTTGTTGTTTAGCTATTGAAGAGACAATTTTGTTTTCAAAATAACACAAACACAGTGTATATAAATTATATATATATATATTCTGTATATATAAATTAAACGACAAACAGATTATACATTTTGTTGTATGAACTATAAAAAAACAACTAAAAAAACTCAAATCGTTAAAACATATTATAACCTAAATATATTATAAATGAAATTATATATCAACTACATTATTAGCATATATGCCATTACATAGTGTACTGTATATACAGTATATATAATCAAAACAATTTAATATTAAATTAATCTCTCAATTGCTTTCACTAAATAAGAAAAATTGTTTTCTGTACTTTTCTAACCTATAAAAAAACTTGTCTACAATTTTTCTAAGAAATTATTACACATTTTATAATAAATATATAATTTTATAGTTTGTTTTTTGTTGTCTCTCTTATTTGAAAATCGTTAGTAGAAATTATTGATATTTTGATCTGAAATGATTGATATTATATACTATAGTATACAGTAGTACTGTATATAATAAATATATGATACAAGTTTTCAATGATAGTTAGTCTACTAAAATACTGTAATATAATGTATGTCTTTAAAAGGTTTTTATATCATATTTGCAAATATAATACAAATATTATATAAAGTCCTTGAGAGAAGGTGTCTCTCACTTGAATTTGTAATATAAATTTGATAACAAATCTCTTATGTATATACTATATATGTATTTATATAGTTTAGACACCTGTTCATCCATTTTATATATCAATGATTTTTTTGTTGGTATAAATACCCCACAATATTATTTATTTAAATAAATTTAATTTGTAATAATTGCATTAATTTACTATACTAAAATATTGTTGTTTACTATTTTTTGGGGATTTCATTAAATTTTAATTACATTTGTTGTTGTATATTTATTTAGTTAGCTATTTATTATTATTATATTGTATATAATATATTATGATATTACTGTATATATGATATGATATTTTTTTTTGGTGTGACCTCCGCGTCGCGTAAAATAAAATGATAACAACAAACAGTGTCCGTATTTATTGATTGCTTTGCGCACTACTAATCATGTGATGATTTTCAATCGCAGGTACTACCAGTCCTTATAGTAGTTATACTAAAAAACTTAACTGAGCCCTCACTTCCACTCCTTTCCTCTCTCTCTCTCTCTCTCTCTCTCTCTCTCTCTCTCTCTCTCTCTCTCTCTTTCTCCCTTAGCGTTCAATTCATATGATAATTATATAACCGTTTCAATATTATAACAAAACATTGAAGTAGTTTTTTATTATTATTTTGAGAAAAAAAGAAATACATTGTACTGTTATTTAAGAAAAATATTACTGTATTATTATTATTATTATTATTATTATTATTGTACTAACATTGCACTTTGTGTCTGTGTGTGTGTTGTATTGTAGCATATTTTTTGAACTTTATATTTTTTTGTATTATTGAATTGAATTGTTATGCCATCCCATAGACCACAGATACTTGTTGAATAATAATAAAATTGAAATATATTTTGTATTTTTAATATATATATATTGAATATATAAATTATGAAATATATGAATAAACTTGTGTGTATGTGTATGTATTGAATAATACACACAGTATTTAGTTGGGTTAGTGGGACGACCACCACTCGCACTCTTAAAAATATTTATTTAATTTTTTTTATTGAAATATATTTATATAATAAGCAAACATATTAAAGTGATAACTCTTTTAATGCTATTTTACAAAATTAATTTAACACGTTTTGAGTTATACACATTTAGCATATATATATATATAATTTATATATTGTATAGTACGGTATGCAATAGAATATTGTAGTTTAACACTTGATTTTTAAATATTTTTTAAGACCAAAGAAATAATATTTTAAAAAATTTGATTATATTATAGTAACATATGTTTCGATATATATATATATTTAAAATATAATTTATATTATATATGAAAATCTGAGTGACAGTTGTGTTGAATGATTTAGTAGTCCTAAACTTTTAGGTTAATGTCTACTACTACTGCAGTACATTGTAGTACAGTAAATATAATCAAATAAAACTCAGTTTATTAATTAATTAATAATAAAATGTTTTGTAAAATATTGGTTTTATAATTAATTGGCAGACATAATTATTATATTATAATTTATAATTATAATATAAATTTAGTGTACAAGTACTCTGATAGATATCTAAAAGGTTATTGAAATTTGATATAATCATTATAAATTACTATAAATAATTTATTTATTTTTTATGAATTACAATATTGATATTCATAAATATATAAATTTATATATTGTATATAAAATATATCAGATTGTTGTAATTTCAATGATATGCTTGTTGTTTGTTGTAGTTGTTGGTTAGGGTTTGACTTTTTATTTATTTTTTTTGTTGTTGTAAAAGAGGTCACATTAACCTATCTGTACACTTGTATTTATAAGTGGTCTAACTTTACTATGTTGTACTATACAATGTAGACACAGTTTATATAACAGTGTATACGGTACATGTGATACACCTGTGCGCTAATAGTACAAACACACACACATAGTGTGCACATTAAATGACATTTTTTTATTAATAAATATATTGAATAGTTAAGAGTCAATAGTATAATAGAGTCAGAGAGACATCACTTTATTTTATTATTATCTATTGAACTACAATAAACTGGTGGTAAAAGACATTGAAGACATAATTATTATTTGCTATATGAATGTCATTGAAATGTCGTGCAACAGAGTTAGTTATACTGTACACACAAATGGCAATTATTATAGATTTTTTTTATTATTATTTATATGATAGTCTTTTTTTGTTATCATTACATTGCATACTATATAATATTTTATATTAAATGAATGTATTGAATGTTAACATTGAATTGCATTTCATATGAAAAATCTCCTAAACCATAGGTTTTTTTTTGTAATTTTATTAGCTCTCTATCTCTAACTCTAACTAACTCACTATGTCTTTACAATTAAATTACAATGAAAGGCAAATATTGTGAATTGATTTGTCATTTAACTAATGTTTTTTTTCATATAAATACATTGGATTTAATCAGTCATTGATTCCCTAAATTCAATATATCATATTGTTTTTTATTATATTGTTATTTATTTATATTTTATGCTAGAATGTAATGTTGTTGTCATTTTGTTTGTTGAAATTATTAGCTTATTTAAGCCAACAGAGAAAAATTTAATAATTTTTTTGATCAACTGATTAAAATAGATAACATATAAAAAGTTTTTTTAAGTTCAAATACATCTATAAAAACGATAGCACTGTTGACTTCTCTCTCTCTCTCTCTCTCTCTCTCTCTCTCTCTCTCTCTCTCTCTCTCTCTCTCTCTCTCTCTCTCTCTCTCTCTCTCTCTCTTTGGTATCACTTAAGCTCATGCACATGAAGTCCTTGAATTGTATTTAATATACACATTATTATTATTATTATTATACAGTATTACCACATAGTACTATGCCATTGAAGGATACGAAACTATTTTTTTAAATAAATAATATAATGTTAAAGAGATAGAGAAAAAAGTGTTACTTTATTATTGAGAAGTTGCACACATTTTTTTAAAATTTAATATTTATAATTTAATTATAATAATTTTAATAATTATATTACTACAGAGCTTATATATTATATATCTATTTATACATTTTCAAAAATGAATAGATTTTCCTCAAATTATAATTTATTTGTGATTTAAAAAATAATATTTTTGTTGTTGTGTTTTTTAAATTAAGGGAAACATATACTAGCGAACCATTGAGTTAAAGCGAGAAAGAGAGAGAGAGAGAGAGAGAGAGAGAGAGAGAGAGAGAGAGAATTTATAGTATTTATAAAATGTTGACTTAAAAGCTGTTTATTTATAAAATGAGTTTACTTTGTCCTACTTATTGAGTAATTTTTGATATTCAATGCAACTCTTGTTTAACCAAAAAACTTGATGGTATTCACAGCGTAGGCAATGGCATACAGTGTATAATATGTGATATAAGTTATATATAAGTATATGAGCAAAACAACCCCTTGAGGGCCATTCACCGCAAAATTTTTATTGCCTATGAAAAAGCATATTGAATTATATTTAAGTATTATATTAATATATATATATAACTTATAATATATAAAAACTTAAGTTTTTCTCTCACTCTTAGCTAAAATCTGAGAAATATATTGCTTAACATACAATAGGCAACAAGTTTTTTTTGTATTGCAAACGAGAGAGTCTACTGTACAATAATCAGCACAAATTCAGTATTGAATTTAATTATAAATATATTTTATATATAGCATTGTTTTGTTTTACATTTAGCATAATTTTTTCAAGATTGCTTATTGCGATATCAGTTAATGCTAAAACATGACAATTGGATTACACGTTTTAAATGTTAGTGTGTGTGTAATGTTTAAATTTAGCTGAGAGTTTCAATTAKAAAAATAATAAAATCAAAACAAAAATATTTAGTTTGCCTTCACTTGAAAATTAAAAAAAATATTTTTTTCATTTCACTTCTCGTGTTTTTTTTAAATAGACGTTTAACAATGATTTGCACATTTGTTGTTTTATTTAGTAGACTATTTGTATACAATATATATTTATATAAATTTTTGTTGCACTACTGGCACACACACACAACTACAACAAGTGACCAAAAAACAAGTGCATAATTATAGGTATTCTGGTTTTTTGTGTGTTCACCAACAGTTTAGTGAAGGTTTTTCTTCAAATACTTTTATATCCATTTATTTATTTATTTATTGAGCCATCAGTAGAGTCAGTCAAACAACACAAAAAAAAGTTATAGACTATTAACTTATAACTCATTGATAACTCTTTTTTAAAAAGCAATAACTCAGAATTATATAGTCTCTCTCTCTCTCTCTCTCTCTCTCTCTCTCTCTCTCTCTCTCTCTCTCTCTCTCTCTTATGTATATAAATAATATATGTTATGGTTATGTGAGTTTGATTTCGACTAATGGTGCGAATGGTGCGGCCATTACCCCTGTTATGATCAGTGAAGCGATTATCCTTTTACTACTTTTTCAGAAAACTTGTGTTTCTTTAGCGATTGTGTTCCCATTTGTGTACGTTTTTGTGAAGTTGTGTCCCATTGTCGCTATAGTCGACAACAAGTCTTATATATATATATATATATATTTGGGAATCAATGGATTATATCATAAAAAGAAAGCATTGTTTTTTTGCTGTGTATATCAAAACAAGTCTTGATATTATATATATATATTTCGTTGATAAGACAACAGTTAAGCTTATGTAAAAAGATATCTGTTTGTCGGTCTCTCTCTCTCTCTCTCACACACACATTAAGAACTGACAGCCCTAATAGTCAGACCTGTTTTGTGAAGCTATTTGACCTCAAAGTGCTTGCATTACAACAGCACACACACACATAAAACTGTACTTTTGATGATTGGTTCACTTCTGTACGAAACTTCCTTGAGTTTGTCCACACATTTTTCATATCAATTTTCAGTTTTTAACCATTTTTTTTTTAAATATATATCGTTGTATGGGTTTGATGTCATTTTTTCCGTCACCAATACACAACTGTCCAACACAAACACAGTGTACAACACACATACACACCACTAACAATATTCAATGGTGGTGTCTATAATACTGAAATCGTGAATTTACGTATATATATATTGAAAGTGATGTCCCCATTATATAATGGCTAAAGTTTTTTTTGTTTGTTTATTTGTTTATCTCTCTGTGTGCCTATGATTAGTGATTTAGTTATATAAATGTGTTGAATATATGCTGGCAAATGTTGATCCCATGTATTTAGTTTGTTAAGCTATACATAAAATATATTGAAGTGAAATTGTGGCCCAAAAATAGAGCGACAAATAACAATAATAATAAATAATTGATTTGTCAACAAAACAGAAAAAATGTTGTCTCAGTCAGCTGTGGATCAGCTGATGATGAAAATACTGCACATATAATATAATCTCTCAATGGTTGGCTACAAGTAGTCAAATGTGGTATCTCTTTAATAGCCATACAGACCAATGCAATGCTATACATAGATAGAGCTCATACACACACATACACACAATATACTGCCAGTAGTAGTGGTATATTCTCTATCGATTCTGTTATAGTATAGCACATACACACACATTACAACATGAGCTCAACTACTACTCAACTCATGGTTTTCACAACAAACCAAACTAACAGTGCATTTGGCAGCTGTTTTACAGACACACACAACCATCAACAACAACACTGTTGTCAGCAAACTTGCCATTCATAACAATTGTGTATTAAAAATATATTTTTTATATTAATATAATTATTTTTGTGATTTTTATATAACTATGATTTTCACCTATCGTTTTGTTGTTATGTGTTATATTTATGCGTGATTTTTGCATTTGTTACAATTAAATACAAAACAGATTTGTGTTACTTTTTTATATATGATATATAATTTTTTTATAGTTTACTATCAAATTATGAAATGACATCAGAGACTTTCATATGTGTTGTTATTTATTTATTTTGTTTTAAAATACATAATATTTTACAAATACGCTTAAACTAGTTTATAATATTAATTAACAAAGTGTTTATTAAATAATTAAAATAATAATAATATAATTTTTCTAATCTTTATTATTTTGCTGTGTGTGTGTGAATCTCGTTTCTCAATATTGGAAACGCTATATTATATATAGTTTTCACATAATATCTATGTATTAATACAGTATATAATAAAATAGTAAAAATAGTTTTTCAAGTGAGAAGTCGGCCTTAGATAGTGTCCCACTTTTGCCAGTCAAACGAAAGCCTTTCAAAAAAATGGTTAGACCGGGTAAGTGGATGTGTTGTTGTTGTTTTTGTTGTATATATATATATATATATAATGTGTCTGTTTGTGTGTTGTTGGCACTGGCATATCCAGTATCAGTATTATTATATCATATTAACTATTAATAATATTAAAAATAAAAATAATAATAACTGTTTGGCAATTACATATATCAACCACCTCTATGGTGTATACCTGTGTGCTTACCTATGATTTCTACCACTTCCTGGCTATCAACAACAAAATGCTATCATATATTTGATTTTTTATCAGATATTTGCTATTTATTTTAGACACAGAGTAGAAAAATGAGACAAATATTTTTCGTGTTTAGTTTATTTAGTTATTAATCGGTTATATTTATAGAGGCTTTTTAAATACTAATAATAATTATGACATTTGGGTTTGCCTATAATAATAATAATATAATTGTTTGATGTTTTTTATATATATATATTTATTTAATTTTATATATTAAATATATATAATCTGAAAAAACCTTTCGCTAACATTTAACAATGTCTGAAAACATGTGAAGTTAAATGTTTATAATCGGTATAATAATGTATAGTTAGCAGCTCTCTCTCTCTCTCCCAGTGTTTTTAGGTATTATAACTACTTAATGCTGTTTTATTTTTAAAAACTGGTAACTCATATATATGAGGCCATATCCTGTTGCGAATTGGGCCGACACAGCATTTTATAACCCCATTCCTCAGCGAAACATTGAACGATTCAATCATTGATGCAATCAAATTGGTTGGCAGTGGCTTATTATATACTGTATAATATATACAATTTATTATACAGTATACCAATACACCACTCACCAACACATTACTTACATTTTCCATTACCATTGATATTATATATATATACCACCAATTGCTTATGAAAATCAAATCATATATTTCTAATATTAATAATTATGATTACAAACAGTGTATTTAATCTGTCCAACTCTCTACAAACTTGATTATATGGATAATATCATTATATGGTGTTGTAATATTACATTAAAAGTGTGTGTGTGTGTGTGWGAGAGAGAGAGTACAGTATTTAATGATGAGTGCACTAAAAAATTTTTAATTGATTAGTTAATTGTTTATCTATTTTAAGTATGCACTATATACTGCAGATATATATTTTATACACATTGTGTATATACCGTATACTGTATATCGATATACATGTATTATAGTATTTGTTGAAACACACACACATTAGTTTGTACCATTTCTCTCTCTATCTAACATTTCTATTTGATTACAATACGTGATAAGCAATTGTTAACTTTGAAAAAAACCAAATAAACTTTGAACCTATAATCAAATTGATAATCGTCGATTAGCTATCCAATTAGTTGGACATTTTGTTGCGATTAAAAATTATTAAATCAAATAAAAAAAGCCCCCAAAGTTGAAAAATACCATTTTAGCCAATTATTGGTGATTTTAATTTTTAAATTATTTTATTTATTTATTTATTTTGGAGACAATTTTCCCCATCAAATGACATGTGTATATACAGTATATGTTTATAATTCTAGTTTATGAATATTATAAAAATTATATACATATTATTGACTTTAAATAAGATTAGATTATTATTATTATTATTTTCTATGTCTTATGTCTGGAATGTCATTAGCAAAGTAGTTGTGTTTGTTTGATATTTAGTTCAAATCTATCAACAAGTCTAACACCAGCGCAACATATAGTCTACATGAGCGCTGACGACGACGACTGACTCAGTTTATCTTTCTCTGTGTGCTCTTACAGCAGGTCATTGTCTGCACAGCCCCTAAGTTCGACTACCTGTGCCATCAGTAGTCGCACACAATTTTGTTGTTGTTGTTGCTAACTATTTAAAACTATTGCATACCACTTTTTATATATATATATATATATATATATATATATATGTCTAACTATAAACTAAATAAAAAAAAATTATGTGAAATTATTATTGATATAAATTATAATTTTTGAAATTTATTGATACACTACTAGTTTGAGGAGAGAGAGAGAGAGAGAGAGCATCATCTAATAAAAGCATAAACATTAGTGACAAACAATATGTAAATTGTTATGAAATGTTTGCCAGACTTATTATTATTATTATTTTGATAATATAGATATGCATTTTTAATACATGTCTGACACAGTTTCCATATAATAATAATTTTTATTTTGATGATTTATTCACCGAAATAACTTAATTTAAAAAAAAATAAATAAATACAAGTATAATATCTATTTTTTCTAAGTGAAGCTTATAATTTACAAACAACAATATGCTTAGTAATAATAATACAGTAGTTAAATGTTTGTTATAGTTTGTTTGTTTTTTGCTTTGAGAAATAATTTTAAAAAGCAATTTAATATTATCATAAAAAAATAATAATTAAAATCAAATGAGAGATCTGCTAGTAGTAGTAGTGGTAAATCCCATGTTGAGTGTGTCCATCCATTTTTCATTATTATTATTTCCCAAACTTTTATCTTTTATATATATCATATATATTTTGTTTTTTGAAAAAAAAAATTATTTCATTGCTATAGTTTTATGTAATTAAAAATTAGCTTATTTATTTTATAAATTTGTTATATAATAATAGGCATAATAATATGTATGTGTTGTGAAACAATAATATTTTTCACTCTACATAATAATAATAATAATATAGTAATTTAAAAACATTTGTATTCATAATGAAACACATTTTATGACAAACAATTAACATCTAGTGAGAAGGCTATGTATATTTTGTTGTTGTAGTAGTAAATAATATTTACAAATAATTTGTTTTGAATATGTATGTTATACAATGTATATCTATTAGTACTAAAAAATATATAATATATAAAATAGTAGTACACAACATAATACATAATATTGTTGTTGTTGTTATGATATTTTTGTTTATATATATATATATTTTAATATATAAATTTTGTTGTGTACTGAAAAAAATGATTAAGTGTACCTTGAAGCAATTAAATATTATAAATACAATTAATGTTTTTTAAAAAACGTTATATTGCTGTTTTGTATCTGTATTTACTGTATTATGTATTTATATATTTAATATGAATTCAATTTCCATAAAATAGTACCAGTTTTTTGGGGACAACTTTTTTTAATAGCTAACTAATATGTAAGGTTGTGCTGTATTTTATTTTTGTTGTTGAAATTTTGCATAGAGTGATAAAAATATGTTTTTCCTCTAGCATTGCATTACAGGCTTATCTCTTTTGGTTGATATTTCTTTTAGTAAAATAAAAAACATTTTTAAAAAAAAATATATTTATATTTTTTTTGAAAGAAATTTAAATTATTTCTATATTTATTTCTATATACATTTTAATATTATTTTGTATACATTTCACAACAAGTTGTTTGTCTCTTTGTGTGTATGTATGTATAGTTTGTTTAACACTCGATGTCGTATTTTGATACGTTTTTTGTAACGGTATTTGTGAATAGTATTTTACAAATATCATATTGTTTTCTGTTTGTAAACACAAGTAGACATATCAATCAAACATTTGTGATAACAATATGTCCACCGAAGCTGACCAGTCTCCCGAAGAAGAACATATTCGGCATTGTATTTTATACGAATTTGATCGAATGAAGAAATTGGGCCGAATTAATGCCACCGAAGCGACAAAACGGATCAATGAAGTATATCCCGAATCAATTGGTGTTCGAAAAGTTCAGAGATGGTTTGATCGATTTAAATCGAATGACAGATCTCTTGTGGATAAGAGTCGAGGACACCCTACTATTGTCATCGATAATGAAGTTCTTTTGAAAGAAATAGAAGCGGATCCGAGGCAAACTCTTCACGATTTGTCACATAAGTATGGGGTTTGTCGAACTACAGTATATAACCATTTGATCGAAATTGGCAAAGTATATAAAATCGGAAAATGGGTACCACATGATTTGTCACCCGAACAAAGAGCCAATCGAGTAGAGACATGTCGACGTTTGCTGTCAGATCTCAAAGACGTTCCATTTTTGGAACAAATAGTGACAATGGATGAGAAGTGGGTGTATTACGAAAACCCTGTCATAGGTGGTCAATGGGTCGATCCTGAAGAACCTGCGATACAGACGCCGAAAAGAAACCTCAATCCTAGGAAGGCAATGCTGTGTGTTTGGTGGGATTGGATTAGTATTATTCATTATGAAGTTCTCGAATATGGTCGGACGATAACATCTGAGCTCTATTGTCAACAATTGGACAGACTTAAAGAAGTATTGATGGTAAAACGTCCAAGATTAATTAATTGTAATAGGATTAGATATCAAAGAGACAACGCGTCGAGTCATACTTCAAGAATGACTCAAAATAAAATGAAAGAGTTGGGTTGGAAGGTTGTACCTCACCCACCATACTCTCCAGACATCGCACCTTCAGATTATTATTTGTTCCGAAATTTACAGACGTTTCTTAATGGAAAAACATTCACTGGAATCGATGATATCAAAAAAACCATCGATGAGTTTTTTGGCTCTCAATCAAAGGACTACTTTCAGAAGGGGATTATGGCTTTGCCTGAAAAATGGCAGAAAGTCATTGCTAATGATGGACATTATATAGATAATTAAATTTTATTGTATAATGGTTAATTTTACATTTGAAATATTAGAAATAAAACGACACCAAGTAATGAACAACCCATATGTGTTGTTGTTGTATACAACATTATTATGCAATGCATCGTATATTTTAGGCACAAATGAGTGGAAAAAATAAATTAAATAATAAAAAACAATTTATTAACGCAAATAACATATGAAAATAACTAATATTTTTTTCCACTTTATCTATCTCTCATTTTAAAATAATTCATTGAAAAAAATAATAACAATTTTAATTATTACACTATATGTATTGTACAACAAGTTATTTAACAAATAATAATTTTTACAACCATTAGTCTGCCTCTATATACAATATAATATTACTATACATATTATTAGTGTTTTTTATCTAATAAAACATGAATAGTGATTTTTTACATTATATTATATTTTTATTTCATTTTGTTTTGTGACAATTGATTTGTTGTTGATTATTATATTTTTTATATATTTATTTATGTGATTTATGTGTGTAATGTTGACTAAAAAATGTATTTCCTCTGCAGTTAATCTGAGCGGAAGGGGAAGAGTTGATATGTCTAACTTTGAACTACTCAAAGTGCTTGGAACCGGTGCCTATGGAAAGGTATTTGCACTGTTATGTTGCCTATAATATTGCTGTACCATTTAGTGACAGCCGATTTTTCTATATTTATATATATTTTTTACTAATTTTTGTTTGTTTGTATTTATTTAAAATTAAAAATTAAAAAAAAAATTAGGTATTTCTTGTAAGGAAAGTTGGCGGACAAGACAATGGAAAGTTGTATGCAATGAAAGTCTTGAAGAAGGCATCGATAGTCCAAAAACAGAAGACATTAGAGCACACAAAAACCGAACGACAAGTACTTGAATCCATAAGACAGTCACCATTTCTGGTGACACTTCACTATGCCTTTCAAACGGCTACTAAATTGCATCTAATTCTCGGTAATTATATATAATATATATAATATATAATATAATATATAAATAAATAAATAAATATACAGTATATATATATAATACAGAATATATTTAAATAATTATTTTAATAATAGAAATAATATGATAAACAGTATTATTATTATTATTATTAGTTAAACAATTCAAAAAAGAAATGAAAATGTCTGACCTATTTTCCTATCTTTACTATTAAAAAAAACTAAATAAACTAACTATAAGTTTTGAGTAAAATTATAATTTTTTTGTTGCAAAAATAAATTGTGTGGACTTTTTTTCTAAATAGAAAGTGTTTCACAATATATATAAAGTTTATATTATAAATCATAAATTAATTTATTTATTATTATTATTATGTATATTCATTGTCTACGATGATACAAAAAACATGTTTGTATTAAATTTATTTTAGATAGAAAAACAAATCAAAAAAATAATAATAATTGCACAAAAACTTTTGTATTGTTATTATTCATAAGCACACAAACAAAAATATATGGTAGTAGTTGTAGTAATAAACAATGAGTTTAAATAAGATTAAAATATAAATTAAATTTATTTTTCATTTAATGTGTTATAAGATTATGTTAGTGGAGGCGAACTGTTTACCCATCTCTACCAACGCGATCACTTTAATGAGGATGAGGTCAGGATATATATCGGTGAAATCATATTAGCATTGGAACACCTTCACAAAGTAAGTGTTTTTTCCTCTCCCTCTCTCTCTCTATCGGTACCTCCCTATCCTTACTTACTTTCCTCATCAATAATACAAAATGCATTTATTCATCACTTATTAACTGAACTGACATATCAATAACAATCAATTAATTATTTGTAATCATATTTAATAAGTTGGGTATCATTTATCGTGACATCAAATTGGAGAATATCCTACTTGACTCTGACGGCCATATAGTTTTGACAGACTTTGGTCTCAGCAAAGAGTTTCTGCCGCATGAAACCGATCTGAGAACCTACTCGTTTTGCGGTACCATTGAATATATGGCACCCGAGGTTGTCAGGGGTGGATCAGCTGGTCATGATTTTAGCGGTTAGTTTAATTTACTTGCGATTTGTGTTTAATTTTTTGTTGTTGAATGAAATTTATATTTTAAAATAAATGTTTATTTTGTTTTGAACAGTTGACTGGTGGAGTGTCGGTGTCTTAACCTATGAACTATTGACCGGTGCCTCTCCATTCACTGTCGAAGGCGAACGGAATACGCAACAGGAGATATCGAGAAGAATTCTCAAAAGTCATCCACCGATTCCCGAACATCTATCCTATGAAGTACAAGACCTTATTAGAAATACATTAGTAAAAGATCCGCGCAAACGATTGGGTGGCGGATCAGAAGATTCATTAGAGATTAAAAGACATCCGTTTTTCAAGTCAATCAATTGGGATGAATTGGCCAATCGGCAGGTAAAAGCACCGTTTGTACCAAAAATTACCGGCGAACTAGATGTTAGCAATTTTGCCGAAGAGTTTACATCAATGATTCCGGCCGATTCGCCCGCCGTTATTCCGCCCAACGATGAAAAAATATTCAAAGGCTACTCATATGTTGCGCCATCGGTTCTGTTCAGCGAAAATATCATCAGCGACGACATATTTTTGGACAGAAATCAATTGTATCATAAAAAGTCATTATTCGCTCCAAATAACACCAATACTAATAGCAAAGATCTCCTAAACGCTCAAACAAATGACAGAGACTTTTCACAACTATTGTCCTCAAAGTTCAAGAGTTCGGCATTTTTCCAGAACTACGACTTGAAAATTGATGCCGGAATTCTTGGTGACGGTAGTTTTTCTGTTTGCCGTAAATGTGTCCACAAGAAATCGGGTATCGAGTATGCTGTTAAAATTGTCAGCCGAAAGATCGATACCAGCCGCGAGATTCAATTGTTGCGTACATGTCAGGGACATCCAAACATTGTCGATCTGGTCGAGGTTTTCCAGGACGAAGTTCATACATACATTGTGATGGAGTTGTGCGGCGGCGGCGAACTACTTGAACGTATCCGCAAAAAAGACAGATTTACCGAAGTAGAAGCCGGACATATATTCCGGGGATTGGCATCGGCCGTGGCTTTCATGCATTCCAAAGGCATTGTTCATCGAGACTTAAAACCTGAGGTATCTATATATTGATAAATCAAATAATAATTTTTTTAAATCTTTTTTTTTCGTTTTTTTTGTATAACAATCCAGAATCTCCTATTTGGAAGCCATTTGCCTAACAGTGAAGTAAAAGTAGTCGACTTTGGTTTTGCTCGGTATCAGCCAACCGACAATCAGCTCATGAAAACCCCGTGCTTTACACTCAATTATGCGGCGCCTGAAGTGCTTAAACAAGCATTGAATTCCAAAGCCGATGCCGGATATGATGCCAGTTGTGATGTATGTATTGTTAATCAACTACTTGTGTGTGATATTAATCGATTGACTGATTATTAATGAATTATTTTTATTTTTTTTAAATTATTCAGATGTGGAGTTTGGGAGTCATATTATTCACAATGTTATCGGGAAGCGTACCGTTTCAGTCATACAGTCGTGAGGCGAGTGCCGCCGCCATAATGCAACGGATCCGTGAGGGAGAGTTTTCATTTTCAGCTCCTCAATGGGATCTGGTCTCGAGTCAGGGCAAAAGCGTTATCAAAGGATTGTTAACAGTTGATCCTAAACAACGAATAACAATGAATGATTTGGTGTCCCATCCGTGGGTCATTGGAACAGTTAGAGGCGGCTATTCAGACACACCACTGATGACACCGGATGTGCTCAGCAGTCACTCTAGTGTTGGCAAAGCAACCGAAACGGCCATCAAAGCCACTTACGATGCCTTTCATATGGCTCGACTCGAAGGTTTTCGACTGTTGGACGTATCGGCGGCACCGTTGGCCCAGAGACGCAAACTTAAGAAAAGCTCAACTG
Source organism: Oppia nitens (assembly GCF_028296485.1). Taxonomy (NCBI): domain Eukaryota; kingdom Metazoa; phylum Arthropoda; class Arachnida; order Sarcoptiformes; family Oppiidae; genus Oppia; species Oppia nitens. Next base: position 2,015,404 of record NW_026533199.1, read on the forward strand.
ATGCGCGCAGCAGTAGCTGTAGTAGCAATAGTTCGGCGTCGGCTGGAGGTGTCCGCAGCCACGCGGCCAGCTCTTCATCTAGTTCTTCGACATCACAGCGAACGCGTTCTTCATTGACCACACCGACAACCAGTCATCGACCAAACACTGAAAACGATTCGGTATTCAATTACTCAGATAGCAAAGTGTCGGCCTATTTGTCTGGTTTGCCAACGATTAGTGATTCAACAGAAGCACAACTACTAAGTCATAATCTTTTCTTTGACGAACCAACCAATTCATTAAGCAGTGCAACAATGAGTTCATTATTAGACAATAATAATAATAACTCTCAATTAGTTGTTTGCGGTCCAATTGGTGCCTCAATAGCATCGACCACATCGATTGCGTCGACTGTGTCGACACTATCGGCTCTATCATCGATGTCCGGTAAACGAGATCGCGATGAAAGTATCGAAATTATTGATGAATTTATTTCCGATAATAATAATAATAATAATAAAAATTCAAATGTGAAATCATTGGTAAGTCAGAGCTCGAGTTCAACATCAAAACGACAGCGTCTGAAAACAATTGTGATCGACTAAACAAAAAACAAAAAATCAATAACTGTCCTCTCATTTTATATCCATTTCCTTAAACACACACATCATTACATCATTTGATGAATGAATTTTTCGTCATTTTTATTATTATTATTAATTTTTATTGATAAATGCAATACTAATTAATAGAATTATAATTAATATATTAATATTGAGATGCATAAAAAATAGTATATAAATATATTTTGTTACAAACAAATTTACAATTGTTATTATACTGTAAATTATTAATATATTGTGAAAAAACTATATATATAATAGAGACCTAATTATGGTTATGATTGAGATATACTAAACAAAACAAAACAAACAAATGATATATTACTTGTTATATTTTGATTACGAATTTTTCAAAGTTTATTAATATTAATTGATTGAATATTTGAGAGAAATGTTTATAAATTATTATTATTATAATAATAATAATTATAACAGTAGTGTATAGTTTGTTGGTCGCTATAAATATATATTTAAGTTTAATGACAAGTAGTGTAATTAAATTAATTAATATATTAGAAAAATTATAGATTATTGATTGTCTATATATTTAATTTAGTTAATTAGGTAATTTGCCTTAAAGCAACAAAAAATATATTATTATTATTTTTTGATCAATATATTAGCTAATTATTCAATTATATTCAAAATAATAATCATTAGTTTATATATTGCAATATAATGTATTTAATGCAAATATATATATAAATTTGTATATATATATAATATATTGTAAAATTATCCTATTTAAAGCTTATATATTTGCAATTTACGCGAAAAAATTTAGTTGAATCAAACAAAAAATTGTTAAATTTAAATGTTTAATATTAATTTTTTTAATATTTATAAACGGGTTTTGCAAAACAGTGCCTCTAATTGTTATAAATTAATAAATTATTTTTTCATTAACATTGATAGTCCAAAGGTTTGGCTATTTGTCATTAATAGCCTATAATTAAAATTTTAAAAAAATTATGACAATTGTTTGCTAATTTAAAGAATATTATTTACAAACAATACTCAAATATATTAAAAAAAAGATATTTATATTTTTGGATATTTTACTGACGAATGATATATGATATATCAGATATTATATAATTTAAATATATATTTATATATATATACATAAATAAATAAATATATTTATTTTCATAATTTATAATAATTATCATAATATGATTGCATTGCAAACAATAGCATAATTTTTTTATTGTCTCCAAAAATAAACAAAAAAATTATAGCAAATTTTCTGGTCTATTTGTGGGCTAATTAAATTAATTAATTATTAAATGTTTTAAACAGTATTTTTGTGATACATAAAAAACCATAATGTGTTAAGTTTTAAATAAAAATAAAAGGTTATCTATTTGTTAATAAAAATATAATTTTAAAAAAAGTAAAAAAAATATTATTAATTAGTACCGATTGTAATATAAATTAATTATCTATAAATAACATTAATTTTTTCATTGAAAATGACATTCCTATTCATATATATAAATATATTTAGCTTACATTAAATAATAAAAACTATTTGTGCCTCAAATTAATCTATAAATAGTATATATATTTATAATTTAATGTTTTATTTTGCAATTAAATATATATATATATATATATATATATATATAAACACATTTTTTTTGATTATTTGTTATTGAATTATTATTAATCATCATTATTGTTATAGAATTATACTTATTTAAAGTTTTATTAAGTTATCATTTGAAGTATTATTATTATATTATAATTATTATTAAATTTGTCATTATTTCAAATAATAATAAAAAAATATATTCATTAAAAAAACGATGAATTTGTTTATATTTATTTTTAATTCAATTAATTACAATAAAACTAATGATTATTATTTTTAATTACCGGTACTATACAACAATAACAACAAATAGTTTTATTTAAATCTTTTTAAGAGTTGATAAAAGTTTTCATAGTTTTAGTGATGGGCTCAACAAATCCGTTGACATGAAATGCCAACAAATGTTTCTGAATGTCTGCCAAATCGGTGATACCTGTCTTAAACCAGACTTGATTCTTGAGCGGCGAATCAAACGATGTGGTGTTCAGTTGGTAGCACATGAATCCCAATGTAAATCCATTGGGATTTATGAAAACACACTGAACTGGTACGGGATCAGCCAGATCTTTGTAGTGTTGGATATCATTGTTGGCGGCCATCAGCCGTGCCTGAGCTGTTGCATAGCCGTAACAATAGTTGATGGCTCGGCCAACAAAATACGTGTCATTCAAATTGAGCAATTGATTGTGTGTAAAGTAAATGGTTTGTATGTTATGATTGTCGGGAAGTTTGAATTCATAATCAGTCGGATAGACATTCTTTTCATCAAAACAAGTGGTCCAATTGAGAGGATTTATCGACGCCAATGGTTTGTCGATTGTGGCCAATGGTGTTGTGCTGAACAGTGGTAAACGGTTGCCACTATTAGCAACAGTAATGAAATCGGTATCCAAATCAAAGACAACAAGTCTGTTGTCTCTATTGAAGGGGACGACACAATACGGATAAGAAATTTTCGATATGTCGACAAAACCGAACTGTTTTGATGATAACAGTTGTGTCGAATCGTAGAGTGTTCTCAGATAATTCAATTCTTGACGATTGGGAGGTATACCCCAAACACGGGGTGGTCTTTGATCCAAATAAGGATACTCACGATTGATGGGCAGCTTTCGCATCGTCGAGTCGCTTGTCTTACACCAATCCAAACGTCGGGCCAGCAAATCGATAAACTGATCGTCAATGTCGATGTCGCCAACCATCAGATGATTGACCGATTCGGGCAATTCTTGATCACCTTCGATCACTGTATTGGTGAAGACAAGGGGCTGATTGATCGGATCCAATAGTTTTCGGTATCGATGGTAGACCAGTGCTGGCGTCTCGTTATACTTGGGATCACCGGCAAAGCCTATAATCAAAAGATGATGTCGTATAAAATCCGATCAATCAATCAATCAATCAATTTAATTGACAAAAAACCAACGATGACTAACCTTTGATGGGACGGTTAGAGAATGGCCACGGAAATTCTTTAAGCTCTTCGGCAGTTCTTATTGGCGACAACTCTTCACGCATGGCATCGACAACAAACTTATTGGGGTCTTCAACGGTCACACCTTTGGGAAGTGTTTGTTCATAATCTTCGATCTTTCGCCGGCTCTTTGCTTTCCACTGTTCGCGAAACAAGAAGTGTGTCTTATTTCTGCCCGGTTTGTGTCCCCAACCCTTTCCCCACCAGAATAATGGGATTTTTGTCAGCGATGGTGGTGTCAATCGCATTGTCTTTTTGTTGTTATTGTTATTGCGGACAACTTTATTGGTCGCTAATCACCGATTAGTTAATGTGATTGTCATCGACGACAACACATGTGTTGACAATAATATATGTTATTATAAGTTATTTACAGTTTTTTAGTTGTTATTCACTAACAATAGATAGCGTTATATTCATTTCAATTACAATATACAGAATATTCTGTATGTATTGAATAATAATAAGTTATAATATTATTTATAATAATTATTATTATTATTTTAATATAATTATAAATTATATTAAATATTAGTTAATAAAAACAGATATAACAATTTTTGAAAATAAAATTAATGATAGCATTTTTTTTGTATCCAAAAAAACTATTTGATATGGTTTTATTTGGATAAAAATGATTTTAATATAATAATAATAAAAGTACAAAATAATTGGCTAAATAAAACATCAATAAATGTAAGAAAAACAATGAAAATAAACAACAAATAAATAGTATAAAAATGTATGATTTACTATATATAATATATATACTGTATATATAATACACTTTATATGTCAATAACAACGACGCGATGATTCGGGATATTTGTCTTTGAGTTGAGTCTTGAATTGTCTAAATAGGATCCGATTCCTCTCGAGCTCCAAATCTTTTTCCTTGTGAAACGAGTCGGCCGTTTTGAAGCCCTTATGGATGACAAACGCTTTGTTTAGTACTGAAAATTTGTAACCAGACATATGAAGCTCACAGACCTTACAACAAACAAACAAAAATAATATAAAATATAAATAAAACAATCAATTAATTAATACTTGACTGATCCGATTGAAGCCGTACTGGCGGAAGCGTTCGTCATAATAGGGAACAGTATTGACGCTAATATAAAACGGTTCCCACGGGTCTCTCCACAATACTTCAAACAAAATGTCCATTTTTTGGGACTTATGTTTCTGCCAGTTCTCATAGTCGGTATATTTCTGGCACTTCCAGCACAACTCTATATAAAATGGTCGGGCATTCATCAGTTCAATCTGACGCAACAATTGGGACTTGTCTTTCGGTATTAATTGTTCGATAGTTTCAAGTTTTTCGTCGATGTCAACGCTGGCCAACGTATTGACCTCATAGGCTGGGACTACGTAAACAACTTTTTCTTTTTTACGATCTTCAGTAAACAATTTGTTTTGTTTAGCAAATTCTATGAACTGTTCGTAGAGACCATCGTTTGGCACCAAATCAATGTCCACAACAAACACATAATCAGTCAATGCATTTCTTCGGGCAACGTTTCGCAACAGATTATTCGGGTAAGCGATTCCTAAGTGTCCATAATTTACGGCATTTGATTCAATCATTTTTAGCAAACTTTGCATTCGATCGCAATTCTCTTCTTTGGTAATAATACTAATCGACAGTCGAGGCGATAGAGTGGTGGCACCGATGGCCGGCTTCGGTATACTTAAGGGATATACCAAATGAAAACTAGTGTTGCGGCGAATCGATGGATAACAGCGTCGCAAAAGTAATATCATTTCGATGGCCAAAGGGATGTCTTGGAATAGAGCAAAGACAGTGACTGAAGCTAATCCGTGCCAGCGATTAGATAATAGATCCAAATTATATATCTGTGAAACACTGGTCTGCGTTACGAGACTAATGTCTTGGCGGACATGATTTCGTGGTCCAAGAGATTGAGCGCGACTAAAGAAATTGATTATATGATATTCTCCCGACGAGTCCAATACAGTGGTATGTTTGACCATTTCGTGCATAGCTTTGCGATCAGATTCAATGTCTTCATCTTTATAATCGCTGACAGCAATTACATCTTCATTGAAAATGTTGTTTTTTGTCCTCTTTTGTCTTTCGGACCGCTTTGACTCCAAACGACTCAATAAAATCATATGAATCACCTGAAGATAATTGAGAAATAATTATTACATTTTTAAATCAAATTATTAATTATAATTACCTGAAGAACGGCGATAACAAAGACTAGAAAAATGATTAATCTTTTCCACAATAAACCCATTGATTACTATTGACTATATTTTTTTGTTGGTGTCTTTGACTGACTTGTTTTTTATGACTAAATCCAAAACAATGGCATCTTTGATGATATCATCTCATTATTATTATTATTATTATTAGCTGTCATCCAGACATCATCGATATCTTTGGTTTTCAATAGTATTGCTATCAATAACTACCGTATATTGCAATTACAATAATCACAATCAGAAAAATGCATTCATAAAATTATTATAATCCAATTGATCCAATAGAAAGATGATGTCGTTGTTGTTGTTGTTGGTGGTGGTGGTGACAATTGCAGTCGACAATAGTCACCGCAAATTGTGATCAAAGTTGTCAACCATTATCGCCAAACATTTTGCCAATCAATTTGCTGTAATATAACTGTCAATACAACACAAAAGCTTATGTTATTATTATTATTATGTGATATAAAATTCTGTATATATATTGGTGTCAATGATGTCTATCTAACGGATCAATTAATTGTGATATTTTTTTTTGGGGGGAAAATCTATTGAGTAAAACATAAATATTTATTATTGTTATTAAAACTAATTTATTAGTAAATTATAATCAAAATTATAAATAATTTATTAATTATTGAGATTTATTTTGTATTATTACAATAATTGTAATAAAAGTTTACGTAATTTTTATATATAAATATTGTAACAAAATATTTGATTTGTATTAACATGTGTTTGAAGTAAACATTTGATACAAATAAACGGCGATTAAAAACAAAATGTTATTCAAAGCTATCTCTTCGCCAATCAATCGTCTCATCAAAACTAATGGTAATAATAATAATAATAGACCATTGGATCAGCTTTTCGGTGATAATTAAAGAATATTTAATTTTTTGACTAACAAATAGTGTTGAATACATGCCTAAGACAAGTCCAGACCTCAGTGGCGACCCGACAACAACAGCAGCCATCGCTGGACTCGTTTGGCACCGAATCGGCCGATGATAAGACTGTTGTCATGGATGAGACCATCAAAAAGGCGTACGAAGAGTCGTTAAGTCACGCCGACTACTTTGATATCAACCGTTTGTTTACAGTCAGACAACTGTTTGAATCGCGCGTCCATTTGGGCCACAAATTGGGAACTCTTAACCCACATATGACTCCCTATCTGTTTGGTAAACGGTTGGGATCTCTTGTTATCGATTTGGATCAAACCGCTCAACGGCTGCGGGAAGCGCTCAACTTTACCGCTCATATAGCCTTTAGGGACGGAATCATACTATTCATCAATAGGTCGCTAAATGTTAGTGACTTTAAAGATATATTATAATTGTTTTTTTAAAAGACTGATATATTTCTATTATTCTTCTAAAGACAACACATTTGGTGGAGAAGACGGCCAAAGAGTGCAACCAATTCAGCCACTGTCGAGAGTGGAACAGCCGAACATTTTACGACTCGACCATATACTTCGGTGCCGTCACCCGATTACCCGATTTAGTTATATTTTTGAATGCTATGAATAATGTGTTTGAAATGCATCCGGCGGTCGTCGATTCGGCCAAACTTTTAATACCAACCGTTGGCATTGTCGACACCAATAGCGATCCCACACTCATCACATACCCGATTCCCGGCAATGACGATACCTATCAATCCATACAACTGTTTTGTCGACTATTCAAACAGTCTATCATTTTAGGGCAACGAAAGCGAAAACAATTGTTGGATTCATTAGATAACCGATAAGCTATTTATCGGATAATTATATCAAATAAAAAATCACATCAAAACTTATGTAATAATATTTACTTTAATCTATTAATAATAATTAAAAAAACAAGTATACAAATTGTAGTAAAATTATATAAGTTATATATTTATTTACAAAAGTGTTTATTTGTTTTAATATTGAAAAACATTTCCATTAACCTTATTGTTGTTGACTTGTGAGCTGATTCACGTATACCCTATAGTAGTCGATTGTATATGTATTGTACTACCGGTATAATACTATTGAGTACCGGTAATACACAGTATGTGTTTTGGTGTTTATTTTTATAAAAACTTCTAGAAAACTGAAAAATTTTGATTAAAAAAAATAATTTTTAATGATTAGAAATTAAGTTTATTATATTAAATTTTTGACAACAAATAAATAAGAGAATGATTAGTATAAATATATTATATATATTATTAGTTACCAATAGTTATATAAAAAAATTGTTATGTCTTTTAATATTTTATTTGACCATAAAACACAAAATTATGTACAAAAAAATTCTAATGTATATGTAGTAATATAAACTAATAGATATAAATTATATATAGATAGATATATTGTAAGTACAGTACAAGTATACAATATAATTATGATTAGACAGTCAACTTTGGACAACACATTTGATAAAATAAAATTAGTTATTAATATTAATAATAATATTATTAGTTAGTTAGTTTGTATACTATAAATGCATATAATGATGACAAAAAATAGTTGTTATCGATTCTCAATGTGTATGTAACTACTAATTATTAAGTGGAAACAACTTTTTTTGTTTGTAATCACACAAAAATGAGAAATTAAAAGGTAAATGTAATGATGAATATACAGTATAAATAGTATTTATTAAATACAGTACTACAGTATAAATAAAGTATAATTAATAGTACTGTATATATAAATATATATATATATATATATTTAGTAATACATTTAGTAATATATATATATAAATGATAGAGAGTGTCGTGCGGTAAACCACTCAGACCTTTAGCCCCCAACACCCAACCAATAGATAGATAGATAGATAGCCCTCCAAACTAATCGCAATATAATTTTTATCTCTAAATATTGTATTAGATTTTTATATTACTGTATAATATATATATATATATTAATTTTTCACCAATCATTTCATTAGTCAACATTTAAACGTCGATATATAAAATGTGAGAAAGAATTTTGATAAACATTTAGTGTAGACTATTTGTAACTTATTTTTTTTAAATTTAATTATTTTGTTTAGTATATTAATATCATATTATATGAAAATTTGTGTAAAACTTGTGGTCACTTAGTATACAAGTATATTGCAATATTGTTGTCAATAATTGTTGTTTTTTTTGTTAAATAAATTTGTGATTTTATTCAACGCGTTGTCATATTTGATTATTTACTGAAATAATTTACTGTATATTAATTGTCAATTTTGTTGTTGTGTTCATCAATAAAAACACAGTTAATTAAAAGTTTAAATTATCGGTTATTCAATGGCTCCCAATACCGATAAAACCGATACCAATCTTAACAAACCATTCAAACAGAGAAAGCCTTTAAGTTAGTATAAAAAAATTATATTTAAATTTTTTTTTTAATAATTTAATTATTATTTGTTGTTTACTTGTGGATAATTTTGTTGAATATCATAGTTTTTAATTAATATATTATCTATAAATAATACATAATTTATTATTATTATTCGTTAATTCGTTAATTAATATTATTTTTTAATTACAAATAATATCTAAATTTTTATAAATTAAATTTTGTAATAATCAGTAAAATTTTTTTAATCGTATTGATTATCATTAGTTAATATAAAAAATTGTCTAGCTATTTTTTTGCTAGCTAATAATCTGTATTTTAATTTCAAGATAAGTGCAATTATGTTAATTTTCAACAACAAAAAAATATTTTAATCAATTTTTTCAATCATTTTTTTGAAGATTTTTTTTATTATGTAAACAAATTTTATTTAAATGTTTGCAAATTAAAATATATATATACAATATAATGGATTTTTTTAAAACAAATTTAAATAAAATTTATTTATTTAATATTTATTAACACTTTTATAGCGACGCGAAAGGAAGAAGTATCGGGAATAAGAGCCAAATTTCCGACAAAAATACCGGTTTGTCATAAAATTATTTAATTATTTAAATTATAAAACAAATTTACATGAATTTTATTTAAATAAATATTATTATAATTGAAATAAAAATGAAATCTTGAATAGTAAGGTCATTGAATGCAATAACAATAATTAGATTATATTATTTATTTATCAGACAGTCTGTCCCCAAACAGAGTAATTATAACTAATCTTTTTATTATTTGTAATAACTGTCAAAAAAAGGGTTGTTATGTTGGCATAGATTCAAGTTATTAATACTGTATTTATTATATATTTATTTATACATAATATATTTCAATGAATTGCGAATTATCTATTAATGTATTATTAATTTAAAACCTTAAAAAATTTTCCATTATTTTTATTGATACTATAGGCGATAAATTGTAGTGAAATCATAGGAAACATTAGAAAATAAAATAATAATAAATTTTTTCATAATAGTTTTAATACATAAAAAATTATTTAAGTAAACACTATCTTTATTTTTGAATAAATAGAGAGAGAGAGAGAAAGTAAGATAAAACTAGTTTTTAGTATAAATATTATTTTTTCAAAATAATTTATTTACTTTTTTAATATTTATAATCAATAATAGTAATAAAAAACATGGACTTTAAAACATAATAAATATAATATTTTGTAATAATTTTTTCGCAATAATAACAATTAGGTAATTGTCGAAAAGTATTCAAAGGAGAAGACACTTCCGGCTTTAGACAAAACAAAGTTTTTAGTGCCTCAGGAGTTGCCAATGGCTACGTTTGTCACCATAATTAGGTAATTTAAAAAAAATAATATTATTTTTTATTTAAAAAATAATCAAAAATCAAAATAACCTTGGATCATATAAAATCAAAATATATATAATTTTTAAAAAACATTTAATAGTATCATTATATATATGCTGATTAAAGTACAGTACTTTTATATGTCTAAGCTATTAACCCCATATATAATACAGTTATAATATAAGTATAATTACTGTATATTAATATTATAATTAGTATTATTAGTAAATCTAATGTTAGTTTGAGCGATAATATTATTAAAATTTATTATAAATGTACCGGTATAGAAATGTAACATAAAATTATTATTATTATTATACTAAATGATAAAAATTATCACTGATAATAAGTTTTTGACTATTTACGCTTTTAATGCTATTTATATACTTTTATTATACATTTACTATCAAAATGAAAAATAATAATTTATAATAAGAGGTAAACAATTTTTATTTGACAAATGTGTTGCCAACTGCTGATTGCATTAAATGAGATCTTTTTAAATATTAAAAATAAATTTCAATTCAAAAATGACATTTTAATGAGAAAAATGGGATATTTTTGAAAGGGATTTTCCCAAAACTTTCACTGGACACACATTTTTATCAATAAAAATAAACAAATTAAATATTTGCCAAATATATATAAGTGTAATTATGTTTGATTATACTAGAAATACGTATATAATTTATAATTATTTTGATTAACTTTTATAAGTATAGGAAATATGCATTATTTAAAATAAACATTTATAACAAATTTTATATTTTGCAATTAATCATCATTATTGTTATACACAATTAATATAAAACAGCATACTTTATAAAAAAAATATAATATAAATTATAAACAATTTTAATACATTTTATTTAAATTTAGTAATAAATTTATTTTACCGGTAATTATATTTTTTTTTTTAAATATTAAAATATAGGAATCGGATGCAATTGAGCTCAACTCAAGCCTTTTATTTGATTGTCAATAATAAAAGTATGTGTAATATGACTAAAACCATGGCTGAGATATACAAAGAGAACAGAGATGAGGACGGCTTTCTATATGTCACATATGCATCACAGGAAATGTTTGGCTGATATCTATATGTGATGGCAATACCATCAGTGATGGGGGTATATAATCTCAATCCCTCCACACTATCGCATCTATCATCTAATTTGATTGTATAATTTTGTATATAATTTATTAAACCACACATTTTCAAAACTAAAATATTTAATTATATTAGAAAAAAATTCATAAATTTATATATATATTACAATAATATTTAATCCAAAAAAATGTATTTAAAGAAAAAACATGAATACGATTAACAAATTTATTTTTAATCATATAAAATATTTTATTATAATAATAAATAAATAAAATAATTGTTTTTAATTAAAAAAAAAATCACAATCTATTGATTGGGCGCAGGAGTGGCCGGATTGATCATCGGATTACCGGTAATCGGTAAATCTGGTTGTGCAATACGTTTGGATCCATCGACTAACATGTCGTGTACGGACTTTGCAAAGTTGACCTGATTTTTGATTGTCATTATATATTGATTGTATGACATCGAGTCCGGTGTTATTGCAGTGTTTACGTCGACATCCAATTTGTTGATATTGAACGGTAAATATAAGTGACTGTCTTTTACCTGAATGGCCACTTCGTGGATTGTTTTCTAATACAAACAAAAACAAATTGATTATCAAATAATGAAACAAATTAATCACTTTATATCTATTAGTGATTACCAAATGTAATTCAATTTGATTACAAATTGAGAAAAAGTCTTCTAATGCTTTGTCAAATCTAACGACATTATCGGACTGATCATTGGTTTTGCTAAATAAACAAACATATAAAACATTGTTTGAAATATACGGATAATTCAGAGACTATCAAAAAAAAATTGACAGCCAGTTCGTACCCGACGGTGTCTATCAATGAGTTGCGATGAATGTTATTAGCGGCCACTTTCATGACATTCTGTGTCCGATTAAGAAAAAAAAACAATAATCAATGCTTAAGAGGCCATTCATTCATCACTTATATATGATTGACACCACACTTACCGCAAGTGAATCTTTGAGAGCCCAAACCAATTGGCGGACTCTTATAATCGGCTCAGATTTTTGGTCACCCGGTGGCTGATTTGATTGGCCGCTTGCGGCTGACTGTTGTTGTTGTCCGGCCATTGCGGGCGGTTGCTGTTGGCTTGTCATTGACGCCATCGTTGCTTAATGTTTACTAACGGTTTACTTGTGATTATAACGCTTGCAATAAAATATCAAATATAATCTATGATAACATCTATTATAGTTTATTATTATAATTGCGTTCAAAATTATAATTTAAATACAAAAACATTAGTATTTAAAAAAACATCAAACAATGTGTACAGTAATGACAATTTGTTATATAAAACAATAAGGGCTTAACTCATTCACATACAAACCAATGATTATTGTACGACAATAGTATAGCATTGGTTACGCCATTATTGCCAATCATAATTGACAAACATAGACACATACAGTAGAAACAAATTAATGATAAATATATGAAATAATTTATTGTATTAAATCAAATTTGGATGAATTAAAAAAAAAGTAATTAAAAAAATTTCAAAACATTAAATTTTTAGAAATAAAATATAATTAAATCAATGACTAAATTGTTTGTAAGATTTTTTGAAAATAGATCAACAAATGTGTGTTTGTTGTCAATTGACTGCAATTGTATTGTCATTGAAGTCAATAGCATAGCTGTCGCTGTAATCGCATTACAATTACTGCCATTTTATCGGTAAATGTGTTTAGAGTTTGTTTTGTCTAATTATTAATCATCCGTTTCGGGCGATAATCTGGTCAGAGAAACAAAATGATGGCATCAAAGCTACGCAGAAATCCGTTGAACGGTTTAATTGTAAAACGTCTGTTGAGCGGCCAGACGGCGGCGGCCAAGAGTTCAGAAGCAGCAGAAGCCGTAAAATCGGCTCAATTGAAGACAACGACTCTGCCTAATGGTCTGGTCGTGACCTCACTCGAAACGTTTAGTCCGGTCGCCCAAATCGGTGTCATTCTGAGAGCTGGATCCCGATATGAACCGCAAGACAAGCTCGGACTGAGTCATACGCTAAGATCAATGGCCGGTTTCACTACCGAAAATCACACCGTTTTCGGTATTACTCGCAATATCGAGTACGTCGGCGGCAGTCTTACAGCTCATACGACCCGTGACGACATTGTCTATATACTGGAAAACGATCGCACATACACTGACCTCAACATCAAGTATTTGGCTGAAACTATTACAAAGCCTGCGTTCAAACGGTGGCAAATCAAAGATAACTGCGGCCGACAACGTGTCGATTTGTCTCATTTCAAAGATCAACCGAATCTGGTTGTGATGGAAGCCCTCCATTCTGTCGCTTTTCGCGGCGGACTTCGAAATTCATTGTATTCGCCAGACTTTATGATTGGCAAACATACGACTGAAGATTTACACAATTATGTTGAACAGCATTTTGTCTCGAATCGGGCCGCTGTTGTCGGACTCGGTATCGATCATAAACATCTGCTGGAACTTGTGGAAAAGCATCTGCCATTGGCCAGAAGTGATCGCGGTAATAGTGGACAATCGAAATTTATTGGCGGCGAAACTCGCATCGATAGCAACTCTAACACTACTTATGTGGCCATTGCTACTGAGGGAGTCGGGTAAGTGATCTAAAAAATAAATCAAAATAAATTATTTATTAATTTGTCGTTTATTTAAAAAGAGCGAAAAACCAAAAGGAAATGATTTGTTTAGAATTGTTGCAAATAATTCTTGGAACCGGTCCTAACATATCATATCAGGACGGAAGTCATACAAAATTGGGTGCAGCCGTTGCCAAAGCCACTAGCGAACCGTTTGCAGTGTCGGCATTCAATATGAGTTATTCAGATACCGGTCTATTTGGCATCAATATTGCCGCCTCTGCTAAGGACATCCACAAAGCTGTTAAGGCAGCGGTTACTCAGCTGAGAGATACGGCCAAAAATATCAGTGCCGAAGAACTTAAAAATGCAAAGTATTGTTATTATTAGTATTATTTTATCGGTCTTTTTGATTTTTTTTGTTGACATACCGTAATTAATATAAAAATTATTATTATTTGTTTTTAGAAATAATTTGAAAGCTTCGTTGTTTTTGTCTTGCGATGACTACAACTATATGATCGAAGAGATTGGCACCGAATCACTCAACTATGGCAGCGTATTATCGTTGCCCGAGTTTCAGAAAGCGCTCGACTCGGTCACTGTTCAGGACGTTACCGGTTTGGCCACAAAGATTGTCAAAACCAAGGGTGCAATGGCCTCCTATGGCAACCTCCAGAACGCCCCCTTTTTAGAAGATTTGATTTAATTACCAATTGTTATTCCGTATAATAATTTTGTTTCTTGTTTTTAGCAATTTAGTTGTAAATAAATTAATAATTAATTAAATTGACATTAAAATGCTTATATTTGTCGCAAAGAAAATGTTATGAATAAACTTTTAAAAAATTGTCATCAATTTATGCATTTTGTTTCAAATGATTGATTAAATTATAATTAAAATTTTAGTTTCCAAATAATTTTTGAGTACTGAAATTATTTTTTTTATAGTTATGTTATTTGTAAATTATATTACAATAGTATATTTTATATGAAATTTGAAAATTGTTTAAAATAATTTGTTTCAGACAAAAAACACATTACCGGTAATTGAATTATAGAAATAAATAATTTTTATTTGTTTATATAAAAAAATGTAGAATTTTTTTTTTAATTTAAAGTTAAATATACTAAGAAAGTTATGGAAACTTTTTTTAACGGATATCGTATTATTTACCGGTAATTAAAAAATATAGTGAACTGTTATATAACATATTATAGACAATTGATTACAAAAACAGTACACAACCCGTGACCTTGACCTGAACACACCTATTTAGTCACACACCGGACCCCATGTATAGCACAGACACACACACAGCATATATGATATATCTCCTAAACACCTGACTGACAGCATCTTTCAATCTCTCTYTCTYTCTCTCTCTCTCTCTCTCTCTCTCTCTCTCTCTCTCTCTCTCTTCTCTCTCTCTCTCTCTCTCTCTCTCTCTCTCTCTCTCTCTCTCTCTCTCTCTCTCTCTCTCTCTCTCTCTCTCTCTCTCTCTCTCTCTCTCTCTCTCTCTCTCTCTCTCTCTCTCTCTCTCATTCTTTCTTTCTCTGTCTCTCTCTCCCTAAGCGTGTCCTTCGCCTCTCACTGTGTATGTGTTCACCGGTTACTGACCCTTAACTGTAAGGAATACCTGACAAATAGGAAGTAAAAGTTTTTTCAGTCATAACCAGTCACTGAAAAAAGACAGACAGCGCTCACACTTTTGCTAATAAGTTTTGTCAATAGATTTCATATTTCATTGCCAATTGTGAAGTTAATCCAAACTAATGAAAGATTTTTGTTAAACAAGTATTATATTTCGTGTTTATATAGAGTTAATACTTAAAAATTTGTTATTTTTTTAATTAGTTATTTTTATACATTTATCTAATAATATAATTTATTTTTGATAAAATATTTCAACAAATTAATTGAAGATTTCAATGATATTTTAATTAAAAAAAACTATAGTTTATTTACTTTTAAGATTATGTATTCAAATCAGAATATATTGAGTACTTTTGTGATTATATTATCGGTTTTAGACGTCTATACMAAAGATAGTCATTTGATTGGCAAAAATAATTCAGATCTTTCAGTGGGAAAGTCATACACGAATTCAACCAAAAACTCGAATACCATTATCAACTCGGATGTGGACAACAGTGATGATGAGGTTAAAAGCAAATACAAAAGTAAGCAATTTTCATCAGATCACACCCTAACTGGTCAGTGGGCTGGCAGACAAACAGCAACCAATTTTGCGGGTATCGGTAATAGTAATGACTATTTCAGCAATTTCTGGTACTCACTATATGTCGACCGATCTTTTAATTCCTCATTTGCACTGAATGTACCACTATTTACGATAACTGTTCCCGGTTATGGTAGGGGTCTTAAATATGCTACTCCTTTGTCGGCAATTAATGTTGGTATGACTTAATTAAAAAAAACAAACAAAAATTACTAACTATTTTCCGCAACAATTATTAACAACTATTGGGTGTGCACTGGCACTGGTATGTTTTAGGTAATCTGGCGGTGTTGGGTATGATATTTTTCGGGAGTATAGCCTTATGGCTTCCCATTGTATTTCCAGATGTATCTACTAAGAGAAGTCTAGATTCATCGGATATATCGAGCATACCATACATTTTGGCCAAACGTATCATTAATATATCTGAACGAATGATGGGTCGGTCGATGAACAACGAGGAGAAGCAAGGATTGTCTAACTTTGTCACCAGTCGTTTGGTTGGCGTTTCCGAGTCTATAATGGGTTGGGTGGAGAAATCGGTTGATGACTTGCCTAACTTTCCCCGTTTGGATGCACAAGAGTGCATGAAAAGGTGTATCTGTGAGGCACACAATCAGCCAAAGAAATATGGATTAACCGGACTTGTATTGCAACTGTTTTTCCCGTTAGTTATCAAATTAGTATATATATATATATTTAACATTTAGTTGACAATAATTTTATTTGCTCTATCAGTCCCTACACGGAAATTGAAGAACCGTTAAAAGTGGTATCAAAGTATCAATTGGCCGCCCGTTACGGTCGTCAGGACAATGCCAACTGTGCGGCTCAGTATGACGGATGTCTCGTCAACTTTTTGGATATAGTTCAAGGGCTCATCAATTTAGTCTTTTAATTTAAAAACAAAACCGCACCAAAACTTGTCTACAATTTGGATATCAAAATGAAATAAAATGATCGATAATTTATTTAGACATTAATGTCAGTCGACATTTGCTAACTATTTATTTTTAAAAAAAATTACCGGTAAATTACTGACATTTTTGTCTACATTATTGATCGTTATTATTTAAATTCAATGATCTTAACAAATATATTATAAATATATAATTTTATTAGTAAATTATTTTTATTTATTAAAAAAAGTTACACACACTGAAACTTCAGTATTAATTTTATTTTTAAAAATAGATTAATTTAAATAATTGCAAAAATATTGGGCTTTAATTTATCTATACTTTAATAATAGAGCACATAATTATTGATTTAGTTTTATAATTGCGTTAAATATGTATAAAAAAATATTTATTTATTTATTTAAATTTTATATTGTATATAACAAATAAAATACATTATAAAACACATTTAAAATAATAATAAATATTATTTATTAAATTAATTGGCTTTAATGGTCTGTTTAAAGGCCAATAAATCCCAAAATGCTTTCACTCGTGATAACCACTGTTGCCAATAGCGAAGACATTGATCGCTACTGAGCTGATGAACCTGACAATGGGTGCCGTCTTCGTAGGCATAGATCAGAACCACTTCTTTAACATCCAATGGATGATCGGTTTCATAATTAATGGCACCTAAATAGGCGACCGCTTGTAACGGATTGTCGTAAATATCTTTCAGCGATGGTTTCAACTTTTCCGATGTTTTCCATTCAATTATCATCAGTTTTCCCGAATAATAACCGACACAATCGACAATACCTTTGTAGCAAAGATACGGGTGATAGATTGGGGTTTCACATAACTCGACTTTTTTGATGTCGGTAAAAATAGGAGTCAAACTTTGCCATAGTTTTTCAATATCACCCGTTAGATTAAGTATTGATTCATCTTTGGTATCCAAATAGGTTTTAATATTATGATGAAAGTGTGTGCCTCTGTTCAAGATATTTCTCTGATAGTCTCTGAATCCTTGTTCGCCCAATTGACTGATCTTCAGTTTCTTCCACTTGTCCAATGCTATCAGAGATGACGGAGACATTGTTGAGCTCAAGATTGTACTGACACTCGGATAGTATGTCTGGTCAGCCAAGTCATGATCGGCGCACTGTTTGTTACATTTGATAAACTCTTTCAGATCTTTTTCCAAACGTTTTGCAGAAATTTGTTTGTCTTTCAACAGCGGAAACGACTCGATCGGACAATTGGTCATAATTTGTGCCAATTTCTGTTGCGCCTCATTCTTCAGTGCTGTCTTTGTTTTGGACTTTGCTTTGATGGTCTTCGTTGTTGTTGTCGTCGTCGTTGTTGCCAATTGTCTCGTTATACAAGTGATGCCGACATTTGATTTCTTCTTCGATGTCTTCACTAACTGATTATTCAATGCTGGAATCAATTGATGCAAACATCTTGCTTGCGATGATCGCCGCCGCCGGCGATGACAAAGCAGTGATTTGTCATTTAAAACATTTGTTGTAAAATATTTGTATTGTTTGCCACCATTTCCTCTGAAAATATCAACAACCAGTGGTAACTTCTTTAGCGAAAGCATAACAAAAGAGAAATCAAATATTCTTCTACAGTAGTGATAGGTCTTAACGAAAGACGACTTTGAAAGTTGTCGTCAAAAAAAACAAAGCAATGAATGCTTTGATTGAAAGCCTTTGAATTTAGTAAACACTTTGAGGTCACGTGTTATGCATTGACAGCGATTGGCAGTCAATGTGTTATTGAAATCAAACACAACATTACTTTACATTCAATTGAATACATTGTAAACACAATAATAGACAACAAATACTTTTTACAGCTTTTTATTAGTTAAAAGAGTCTTAAATCGGACACTAAATTATGTCACTATTGAAGACACTGTCGTTGGCGATGACCAGAATCGGCAGACCTGTTATCGGGAGTGCCCATAGTGTCCGATGCATGAGTGACGCCAGTTTTGTCCATCGAGAAGCCGATTTGGACACCAAGACGTTTGAATTTACCGAAGAAAATAAAAAAGTACGATTTTTTTTGTTTTCCGTCCCGATTTGTGGTCAATTTAATTGATATTTTTAAATAAAATTCTGGTCGTTGTCCTCACAGAGAGCCGAAGCACTGCTCGGTATATATCCGGAAGGCTTTAAACAGGCGGGAGTCATACCACTTCTTGATTTAGCTCAACGACAATATGGTTTGTACTATTGGACCTATTGGTGACACTTTTATTGCAAATACCGCTAACTATAAAACAACCGATTTTCTTTGTGCCGACAGGTTGGCTACCATTGAAGGCCATGAACTATGTGGCCGATTATCTGCAGATGCCTCGTATGCGGGTCTACGAAGTGGCCACCTTTTACACGATGTTCAATAGGGCACCCGTCGGTATGTAGTTGTGGTGGTATTGATAATGACTTGATCTCACAAACACACACACACAGATTACAATTGATTGTAAAATACCTGATTTTTTTAAATAGGCAAATATCACGTCCAGGTGTGCACAACCACACCGTGTATGTTGAGAGGCGCTCAAGAACTATACGAATATACCAGAGACCTATTGAAAGACGACAAAGACTTCAAAGTGATTGAAGTCGAGTGTTTGGGCGCCTGTGTTAACGCACCAATGATTCAGATCAACGATGACTACTATGAAGATCTGACCAATGAAGATGTTAAGCAAATTGTGGCCGACTTAAAGGCCGGCAAAAAACCGAAAGCTGGACCGTCGGCCAAAAGCGGTCGACTTGCGTGCGAACCGAAAGGTGGTCTCACTTCGCTAACAACGCCGCCACCCGGACCGGGATTCGGGTGTCGACCAGATTTGTAAATTAAATAGTAATAAATGTAGACTAAATAGTAAATGTTTTTATTAAAAAACAAACAAACAATATTAATAATGACTTAGTTATTGAATTTTAATTCATATTTAAATTAAATGAAAATTCTGTAAATTAATCAAATTTTATCAGTTGTTTTCAGTCTATAATAATATGTTATATACTGTATATTATATAATAAATGCAAATATAATTATCACGAATTTGTGGCAAAATATTCATTTGCAAAGCGAACCGAATCTAACTTAACGTTAAATAATGGATGAATTGGTACCTTTAAAATACAAAAATGTAATACATTTTTAATATTTTCGGATAATTAACGGTAATATAAAATACTAACCACTTTGTTATCCTGAGATCCGACTATCAATTGACTTGACAGTGCATTTTGAGCTATACTTAGTCCGGCCAACACATAGCAAGTGTGATAATAGTCCCGGTGTTTGCCCGGCTTATCAATTAGTCCGCCATTCTTCTCCTGACAACAGCACAGAATATATTCTTGTAATGCTTGCTGATTGAACAACCATTTGTCGACTGGCATTAAGGACGGATCTGATTGGAGATCCACAAAGAAGTTAATAAATTTTACTATATCTAAAAACTTCAAGAGTTCATACACTTTTGTGCCAAATATATGTGAACAATAGGAAGAATAGCCGCCTCCCAGAAGGAATAGCAGCCATCGACCAGTTTGTTTGTTCTGTGGGTTATATAATAATAATAAGTAATAAAATTGATTATTATTTTTTGTCACACAAGATATGGTGGTGGTGTTGATGTAGGTATACCTTCCGGCAAATCCGCCCTCATATCTGTGCTGTTTATTGATAACCCATTTCAATAGTGACTTAACATTGCATTTGTCTAAACAGTTTAGTAGTACAAGAGCTGCCACCGCACAGAATGTATAGCCACCGTGAGCTTCGTGTTCCGGAGCTGCACCGAAGCCACCTTCATATGTCTGACACGAGAGCAGCCATTCGGGAGTATTTTCAAAAAGATTGTCGTCATCAATACCAATAAGTTTGGCCACAGATATGGCACAGTAGGCACCTCTGAGAATATATAATTATAAGTAAATGAGTAAAGAAATCAATTTAAAAAAAGCAAATTAACGGATAAAAATATAAACCGGATATCAATTTCACCGCCGAAATGCATCTTAAATGACCCGTCATTTTGTTTCATTTGTAGCAAAAATTTCTTGATTTGGTTTCTGTCGATGGATTTCAAGGCCTCTTCAGTGGATAGTGTGACCAATGCATTGACGGCGGCTAACAAACATTCAGACAAATTTGTTTAATTATATGAATCTTTAAAATCTATTATTGAAACTACCATATGTTGTGGCCAAATGTGATATCTGGTGTGGTCCGCCCCCATACCCGCCCTCCTTATTGGTACATTTGCTTAAGAATTTGATCACATCGTGAGCATTGATAGCTAATAATTAGTTATTTGAAAAATAGTTAATTAAATTTATTATTAAATACTGTATTATATACTTAGTTCGGAATCGGCCTCAAGTATGGCCAGCGAATGAGTGATCCAATAGGTAAGCCACGGACGGGAGGCGTCCAGACATTGGAATGATTGATGTAATGGATGGGTTAGTCCGCGGACTAAATATTTTAGGTGTTTCTCTCGTAATAATTGTGGAACTCTTTGTGAGTGATAGTCAACAGCAACAAAAAAATATCTTAGATTTTGAACTAATTTTTTAAAAATAAATTAATATCTCACTGATTATCATCACCGCTGGATTTAATTGACTCTTCGATCACATCATAGCATTCCTCAATTGTATTCTCGACTTTCCTCTAAAAAAAATTAATGTCAAATTAAGACCAAAAAAAAACTAAATTATTGGATACTTTAATATAAACAATAATTTCTATTATCTATTTCTAATGTCTATTAATTTTTTAATCAACTATAATGTATGTATGGATTAATTAATGTATGAATGCGTTAAAAATAAGTCATTGATTTAGTCTTAATCTGTGATTATTATTATTATTACTTGTTCTTCACTGGTATGGCTAACGAGTCCATCGTTATTATACTTGCGAAGCAAATCCTTTTGAAGACATCTTAACATTGTTTGTATGTTTTTTTGAGCCTAAAAATCATTTAAGAAAACAGAGAAAAAAACAATTATCAGTTAATCCAACCAACAAAAAACAACTAAAAATTTTTTTGGGCATTAATTTAATTGAAACGGAAAAGTCGTGGGATTTTCATATATTTATATATATTTATTCTTGTATTCAAAGAACTGAATGATAACCTGAAAACCTACTTAAGAGATGAAAGAGAGGGAGAAGTATATAGAGAGAGAGCACTGGTATATAATATATGTATGTTTTTATATTTTAGTTGGTGTTGTGGTGTCGTTGTCAATGATCAATGGTATCACCAATTATGGCAATCGAGGGCCGGTCTCTCCGCCAAAACAAGAGTTGTCTCACAAATACTTAACAAACACTTTACAACTTTGAGGCACACAGTTAGCTATTTTTCTGTGTGTATGTATATATGTATGTGCGCTCAGTTATGGCAACTACAGTATTATTATTATTATTATTTAATATTATTATTTGTTGACAGATTGCATATCATATACACATATTTATTATATATATATATATATATATACATGTCCTTCAACTACATATATTATAGACGACAGTCCATTGAAGACATTTAATCCGTTTGAAGTGCTGCTGATAATCGTCAAAGTGATCGACAAGTTTTTATACCTCTAAAACAAAATGTTTTAAACATATGTCCATCTGTGACACACTGTATATATTATACTGTAGTATTAGTTAACATAATAAACACACATTTTTCCAATAGTATCGGTGCTCTGAAAAACCTGTGCTATAATAGCCTACACTAGGGGTGGGGTCTCTCTCCTCTCACATTAGCCCTAACCTGACGTCAAGTACATAGCCATACAAACTGAATGACTTTCATAGAGAAGAGAGAGAGAGAGAGAGTCTATAGTTTTATGAAACAGTTTTAATGAATTAGTAAAGGATTTGTTTGTTTTTTTGACTGTGTCTTCAAATTTCGCACACATCTGGTCAACAAATTGTGTCCAAAATCGCCGATATTGTCCAACAATGTCGTCGAGTACTTCCAATATGTTTTGCAGCCGATGTAATGAGGGTTTCGAGGAAAGAGAAAAGATTGTCAATTCAGGTAATTGTCTCATAATTTTGATCATCAGTTTTGTTTGTAATTAAAACATTAATTTTTATCATGAATTTAATATTTGGATAGAAAATTAAATAGAAAAATAATAATTATCAAGATTTAAAAATAAAAAAATAAAATAAAATATATTCTAGGTATTTTTATTACAATGTAAATACTTTTTTATATATATAAATCATATATTAATATATCCATGATACATTTGTTTTTTGTTTTGTTAACTAATATAAGGAAAAAAAGTAATGTACAATTAATTAATACAAATAAAATTTACTATTGATAGTATCTATATTATTTATTTATTAGTTTGTTAGTTACTATTTATTAGTTAAATAAATTTTGTTAGTTAAATTATTATATATATATAGTTATATATCATATATACCGTAACTGAATATTGTCTAGACTAAAAGTGATCAAGTTACATTGTTGTATGAAATTAATTATTTCTATAAGAAAATTAATTGTATGATAATATTGATGTTTGAATAAATCATATCTACAATTGATAATAAATTAGGGATTTTTTTTATTGTATTCTTAATAACCGAAATAACCAAAATTGAAAATTACTAAAATGTTTGACCCCATTGATGTCTACCCAATGATTTAGGTGGTGAGGTATGGCATCAGTCGTGTTTTGTTTGTGCCCAATGTTTTCGTCCGTTTAGTAAAGACGCGATTTTCTACGAGTTTGAGGGCCGGAAGTACTGCGAACACGACTTCCACGTACTGTTCGCCCCGTGCTGTGGAGCCTGTCATGAGTTTGTCATCGGTAATAACACTAGACCCGAGACTACTAGGCCGGGCATTCAATTGATAATAATAAACTTTGAAATTTACTAATTATATGTATTCATTAATTTTTAATAATATAAAAAAGGTCGAGTAATTAAAGCGCTTAACAACAATTGGCATCCGATGTGCTTCCGGTGCGAGTTATGTCAGACAGCACTCGCCGATCAGGGATTCTTCAAGAATAAGGGTCGCGCCCTCTGTAATGACTGTAATAATAAAGAAAGAGCCGCAGCTGTCGGCAAATATATATGCTTTAAGTGCCATTCAATTATCGACGAGGGGGCGCCCATTAAATATAAGGCTAGTCGACTAATATAAAAAAAAAGATTATTATTATTGTTAATTAAAATAATAGTATTGTAAATAAATTTTTACTACAATTCCACATTAATTTTATAGGGCGAACCATACCATCCGTATCACTTTAACTGCAAAAACTGTGGCCAAGAACTAAACTCGGACGCCCGGACCATCAAAGAGGAACTCTATTGTCTCCGATGTCACGACAAAATGGGTATTCCTATATGCGGTGCCTGTCATCGACCTATTGAGGAACGTATTGTTACGGCATTGGGCAAGAACTGGCACGTCGAGCACTTTGTCTGTGCCAAATGGTGACTAATATTTGTTGTTGTTGTTGAAGTTATAAATTATGACAAACCTTATTGACAAAATTATAAATATTGATTAATTGATTAATATTTTTAACAGTGAAAAGCCATTTTTGGGTCACAGACACTACGAAAAGAAAGGGTTGGCCTATTGTGAGACACATTATCACCAATTGTTTGGCAATCTATGCTTTGTCTGTAATCAAGTAATACAGGTATATTGAAAGTGACATCAATTTGTTGTGTGTTTGTGTAACTATTATTAATTTTTAAAAAAAATGTTAACTCTTAATAGGGGGATCAGGTGACAGCATTGAACAAAGCCTGGTGTGTGGACCACTTCCAGTGTTCGTGGTGTGACACCAAACTCAGCCAGAAGTCCAAGTTTTATGACGTCGACCTCAAGCCTTGCTGTAAGAATTGCTATTCAAAGGTATGTCTCTTCAAACTATTCATATACTGTATTATTATTATTATACATTTGCTGTGCTTTTTATCAATCGTTTTGCTAATAATTTATTAATTTTTTTAAATGATTTTTTTGTGGTATAGTTCCCGACAGAACTGAAAAAGCGGCTCAAAAAACAATACACTGAAAGAACAATTACCACCAAAAGTATTCTTTAAAGAATGGGAGAGAGAGAGACAAACACAGACATCCCATTAGTTCATAATTTACTTAATATAATAAACAATATATTATTATTATTATATAATAATGTTATACTAAGTTATTATTTTGATGGCATTTTATGTTTTTAAACAACAATATATATATACAATAATTTAACATTTTATTTAAGCATATATTTTACACATAAAGTTTGTTGTTGTTTTTTATATATAAATAGTAACTATATATACATACATTGATTTTTTTTCACTAACATTTTATTAACGGTATATTTTTATTTAATATAGATTTTAAAAGATTTTTATAGTCTTAAAAAAATTTGTTCATAAATTTTAATATAATAATAAATAATTAATTTTCAACAAAAAAACTAGAAACTTGTATAAGCAATGTCTTTAAAAAGTGCCAAAAATTTTATAATATAAAATAAATTATTAAAATATAATTATTAATTTATTGATTGTATTCATTGAAATTAATCTATTTTTATGAATAAATTACTAATAGCTAATCAATTTAATTAAATTACTTATAAATATTTAAAAAACATCAAAACATATTTTATAGAGTATTATTTAAAATATTAATAGTAAATAAATTATATTTAGATTATTATTTGTTTCTCTAAATTAAATAAAAAAATTTAATTATGATATTAAAATTATAAATAATGAATAAAATTATAAGACTAATAATCTATTGATAAATGCAACTATTAGTTTGAATATATTTTTATATTTGTTTATATTTATTTAACTGCTCAGAACGCATACCTGTCCTCCCTTAGCTTATGTTAAGTTAGGGAACGGTCATCAACGACCACAACAGCCGGACCACTAGTGGTCAGCGTTGGGTCGATATCACGCTCAGACAGGTATGCCATTCACTCGTCATCGCAGTTAAGGCTGACTTCACATATTGGATGTGAAGCTAAGGAAACATACTATAGAAATGATTCTGTGAAGTATGATCTTAAAGCTAACCTTTCCTTAAACTACACATCCCATCGAATCACATGTATTATGTGTTACAGTCTATAAAGATTTTTATTAATTAATTTTTGCAAAATTTAAAATTAATATTAAATCAAATTGACTCCCAATATCTAAATTAAATTAAATGCAAAATATATTTTAATGTAATTTATTCTAATGTAATCAATATTTAAATCTATTTAATATAACATAACTAAATCTAATGTTTATTTTCAATACATTTAATTAGATTTCAATGATAAGAAAAATTTTAAGATATAAAATTTAATATTTTAGATACTATTTAAAAATGTTAACTTTATTATAATTTCTAGTTATCTTTTAATCTCAAACTTGTAAGACTAATCTATCATTAGATCCAACTATTATATAAATGATAACTTAATATAGACTCAGTTTGATATAGAAATTAATAAAAACAAATAAATGACAAAATTAAATAAAATTTTATTTTATTATTATATTAAAACTATTTATATTTGTAAAGTTTATTACCAGTTTATTACAGCAATATTGTATTTTTAAATTAAAATATTAATATCACATTGAATATAGAGTATGAAAATATATTATTATATACAGATAAATTTTAGGATTTGAAAAAATAAAGATAATCTCAACAACAAAAAATAAATAGCAAATAAATATTGATATTAATTGTTTTAAACATTTCTTTCTACACGAAAGATAACTCTTTGTTCAAAATTAGATGGAATATCAAACAACGATTCCTCGAAGTCTGATTTGAGATCAAATGACTTGAGTTTCCATTTCATGTAAACGTTTTGTTTGAGTGGATAGTCGATGAATACTGGAAATCCTTTCGGCAAATCATCGATCAGTCGAGTGATAAATGCGATCAACTGTTGACTAAGCAATTGTTCCGCTTCTTTGACTATCCATTTCCATTGGAAACTAATTTCATCGGTCAAACCGACAACAATGGACACACGTTTGGCTTCGGATTTCTCTATTTTTTGTCGTCCAAAGTGAGGCCACTGACCTTTCGGTGAATTGATGTATTCTTCCCAACTGATATGTCGGGCCAACGGCGGCGGCGGTGCTAACGATTCAATTACATTATTTGCGCTGTTTTCGCGGTTTATCATATGCTCGGTTCGTGTCTTAGTTGTTAATTCAATGGCTAACGATTCAAACACATTAGTGCTATATTTGCCAACCTTTTTGGTGACCATTTTCTTAAAGATGGGTACTTTCGTATGTTGTGTTGTCGTCTGAGTTGTTATATCCAACTTAACGCATATATTCTCCTTCTGTAACAAACTTCTTATCTCTTCATCAGCAGTAACGCCACTAAATATCTGATTGATAACACCATTCCAGTCATCATAAGTAACCCTTTGGTAAACCGGAATATTTTCGCCGACCATTATATTTACAAATGTGTCACTCGTTTGGTTCAAATTGAAGATTAAATGAAATTCTTCATGTTTTGTGTGAAATGTATCAGTTGTTTGCACATCGACTCTAATTCTGAGACCCTTTTTGTTGACCAAAAACTTGAACTCTGGMGGACCAGTGATGGCGTCCGGATTCAAGTCTTTGATTTGGAAATCAAAACTTAACTYAAAGTCGTCTTTAATACTATCGACAAGTTTGTATAGATTTTCTCGTTTTAGAAATCGAAATATTCGGTTAGAGATCGCGTCGTTCAATATCTTAATAGTCGGTATGTGTCCATAGCTGATGGCCTCATTAAAAGACGCCCAATTGAGTTCATTGCGGGCAGTGGTCAGTGCACCGCTTTTCAACAATAGTTCAACGCACCGGTGATTGCCTTTCATGATAGCTATAAGTAGTGCAGTGTTTCCGTGAATGTCCTGACGGTTGACATCTTTTTCATTCATCTTCTGCAACAACTTTTCGACAGTTTCTATCTGTCCGCTGAAGACAGCCTTATGTAGAGACAGATTACGGTTGAAATMATCCTCTTTGGATGTCATACTCTCAAAAACACTYCACTCTTAGCTTTAATAAAAAAWTTAACAGTTTATAATTAAAACCAAATATGAACCAATAATACAAATCAAATRAAAATATTTAACAAATTAAATGAATCGCGAGATTTACATTTATTATTAGTAATAAATATTAATAAATAACAAATAAGTTTTTAAACATTTTTCTTATCATTGATAAGTTATTTTTATTGAAAGATTATGYTTTTGAAAATATGCATTAGATTTAATTATATTGTACTTAAATATAATAGATTTAAATATTGATTACATTGCAATAAATTACATTAAAATATATTTTGCATTTAATTTAATTTAGATATTGGGAGTCAATTTGATTTAATATTAGTTTTAAATTTTGCAAAAATTAATTAATAAAAATCTTTATAGACTGTAACACATAATACATGTGATTTGATGGGATGTGTAGTCTAAGGAAAGGTTAGCTTTAAGATCATACTTCACAGAATCATTTCTATAGTATGTTTCCTTAGCTTCACATCCAATATGTGAAGTCAGCCTTAACTGCGATGACGAGTGAATGGCATACCTGTCTGAGCGTGATATCGACCCAACGCTGACCACTAGTGGTCCGGCTGTTGTGGTCGTTGATGACCGTTCCCTAACTTACCATAAGCTAAGGGAGGACAGGTATGCGTTCTGAGCAGTTAAATAAATATAAACAAATATAAAAATATATTCAAACTAATAGTTGCATTTATCAATAGATTATTAGTCTTATAATTTTATTCATTATTATATAATTTAATTTTTTATTTAATTTAGAGAAACAAATAATAATCTAAATATTTATAATTTATTTACTATTAATATTTTAAATAATACTCTATAAAATATGTTTTGATGTTTGTAAATATTTATAATTAATTTAATTAAATTGATTAGCTATTTAGTAATTAGTAATTTATTCATAAAAATAGATTAATTTCAATGAATACAATCAATAAATTAATAATTATATTTTAATAATTTATTTTATTTTATAAAATAAATATTGATTTTATCACAATTTCTACATATTTTTATATCAAATTCTAAGACTAATTAATTAGTAGGTCCGACCTTTATATCAATGATAAGTTAGTTATGTTTTTGTTTAATTAAAAAATTTCATTAAAAAAAGTTTTATTATATTTTTATACCAATGAATAAACAAATATTATTTTTTACTGTATATACAGTAGAAACAGGAGTATATTAATTTCAAATTAAATATAGAGTATGAAAATATAGATTTAGAAAAAAATAAAGAAAATCTCAAAATAATACTTTTTTTAAAAAATTAATTCAAATAAATATTGATATTAATTGTGTTCACCATTTCTTTCTACACGAAAGATAACTCTTTGTTCAAAATTAGGCGGAATTTCAAACAGCGATTCATCGAAATCTGATTTGAGATCAAATGACTTGAGTTTCCATTTCATGTAAACGTTTTGTTTGAGTGGATAGTCGATGAATACTGGAAATCCTTTCGGCAAATCATCGATCAGTCGAGTGATAAATGCGATCAACTGTTGACTAAGCAATTGTTCCGCTTCTTTGACTATCCATTTCCATTGGAAACTAATTTCATCGGTCAAACCGACAACAATGGACACACGTTTGGCTTCGGATTTCTCTATTTTTTGTCGTCCAAAGTGAGGCCACTGACCTTTCGATGAATTGATGTATTCTTCCCAACTGATATGTCGGGCCAACGGCGGCGGCGGTGCTAACGATTCGATTACATTAGTTGTGCTGTTTTCGCGGTTTATCATATGCTCAGTTCGTGTCTTAGTTATCAATTCAATAGCTAACGATTCAAACACATTAGTCGTATATTTGCCAACCTTTTTGGTGACCAACTTCTTAAAGATGGGTACTTTCGTTTGTTGTGTCGTCATCTGAGTTGTTATATCCAACTTAGCGCATGTGTTCTCCTTCTGTAACAAACTTCTTATCTCTTCATCAGCAGTAACGCCACTAAATATCTGATTGATAACACCATTCCAGTCATCATAAGTGACCCTTTGGTAAACCGGAATATTTTCGCCGACCATTATAATGACAAATGTGTCACTCGTTTGGCTCAAATCGAAAATTAAATGAAATTCTTCGTGTTTTGTGTGAAATGTATCAGTTGTCTGTACATCGACTCTAATTCTGAGACCCTTTTTGTTKACCAAATACTTGAACTCTGGCGGACCAGTGATGGCTTCCGGATTGTAGTCTTTGATTTGAAAATCAAAACTCAACTCAAAGTCCTCTTTAATACTGTCGACAAGTTTGAACAGATTGTCTCGTTTGAGGAACCGAAGTATTCGGTGAGAGACTGCATCATTCAATAACTTAATGGTCGGTATGTGGCCATAGCTGATAGCTTCGTGTACAGACATCCAATTAAGTTCATTGCGGACAGTGGTCAGTGCACCGCTTTTCAGCAATAATTCAACGCATCGGTGATTGCCTTTCATAACAGCTATAATCAGTGCAGTGTTACCGTGAATGTCCTGACGGTTGACATCTTTTTCGTTAATCTTCTTCAATAACTCTTCAAGAGTTTCTATCTGTCCGGTGAAGACAGCCTTATGTAGAGACAGATCACGACTGCAATCATCCACTTTAGATGCCATAGTCTCACAAACAGTGGATTTTGTTATTAAATAATTATAATATAATATATAGTATATATTATAATATATACGATATAATCAACAGATTATAATTGAAATCAAATTTGAATTTTCATATCAAATGGAAAACATTTAACAAATTTAATGAATCACGAGATTTAYTCCTATTATTAGTATTAGTAGTAACTTATTATTATAAATAAGTTTTAAAACTTTTTTCTTATCAATGATAAGTTATTGTTATTGAAAGCTAATTAAATGTATTGAAAATAATCATTAGATTTAGTTATATTTTATTAAATAGATTTAAATATTGATTACATTGCAATAAATTACATTAAAATATATTTTGCATTTAATTTAATTTAGATATCGGGAGTCAATTTGATTTAATATTAATTTTAAATTTTGCAAAAATTAATTAATAAAAATCTTTATAGACTGTAACACATAATACATGCGATTCGATGGGATGTGTAGTCTAAGGGAAGGTTAGCTTTAAGATCATACTTCACAGAATCATTTCTATAGTATGTTTCCTTAGCTTCACATCCAATATGTGAAGTCAGCCTTAACTGCGATGACGAGTGAATGGCATACCTGTCTGAGCGTGATATCGACCCAACGCTGACCACTAGTGGTCCGGCTGTTGTGGTCGTTGATGACCGTTCCCTAACTTACAATAAGCTATGGGAGGACAGGTATGCGTTCTGAGCAGTTAAATAAATATTTAAAAAATAGTAAAATATATAAAAGATATTCAAACTAATAGTAGATTTATCATTCGTTTATTAATCTCATAATTTTTTATTTATTACATTATTTTTATTAATACAATTAACAAAAAAGTATAATTTCAAAATATAATAAAAAATTATTAAATTATATAAATTTAATCAATAATGAGGTAGTATTTTAATGCATTATACGTCTGAAATGCATTTGTTGTTCAAAACTTTCATATATTGTTTAAACATAATATCAAAACATTATTTAAATGTTATTAGATTATAAAAATTATCAAAAAAATCAAGTATCTATATTTATATTTATCTTAAAAGTTGAAAAATCAAATTATATATATTGATAACAAAAATAATATTTTAACATTACTTAAAATTTAGTAATTTTTAAAAAAATGTATTACATATGTAAAAAAAAGTCTAGAATTTCAAATCTAATATTACATTTTCAATAATAATAATAATAGTAATAATAATAAGTATCGGTATTCAAATAAACCACAAGAAACAGACATTTATAAACACTACTTGATTATTGAAAAATACAATAATTATTACTTCACCGGTAATTATGGCATCAATAGATGAAAAACAATTAAACAATTTTTTTTAGTATATAACATATACATACAGTATAACATTATTGTTATCGCGGTTTTTCTTAATTAACAATGATTGGCACATAATAGGAACAAATATATAATATAAAACATTTAAATTTTTTATAATAATAATAAAATTACTAGAAATATGGCAGTATTTTTTTAATATATAGTATTACTAATACTAAAATGAGGTATTTATGGCATTATCTGAAAAACAAAAACATTTAACGAGTTAGCAATGATACAAACAATTTTGCTGTTAAAGAGAATTTTTTTTCAAAAAAAAAAACAAATATTTTTTGTTTAGTACCCAAACATTATATAATTTTATGTTTACAACTATTTAAGGCACAAACAATTCATAATTACTATATTAGTAAAAAATATTTCTCTTTTATATACAAAACTAATAGCAATATTATAGTAAAAAAATATTATTGATACTATAAATTTTAATTTAAGAAAAAATACTATTTTCTTTTAGAAAAAATATTATTATTTCTCCAATACTTTGACTAATATTTTTTTTGTCATTTTTGGTTAAAATTTCTATTTAAAAAAAACTTGGATATCAATGATTAAAGTCCGGGATTCAACACAAAACTATTTGACATAAGACTTTTCAATTGAAGATATTTCAGACAAAAAAAATATATATATATGAAAACAACTAAATTACAAAATATAGTAACTATTCATTAATTATATTATATAATTATTAATAAATGGTATGTATTCATGAGTAACTGATACTTATTACGGTAATAGTAGTTACCGGTATATTTATATATATAAAAAAATAAAGTAATAATATCAACTAAATATTCATTTCTAGTTATAATAATAATAGTAATAATCGTAATAAACGTCTAAACAATCGATATTATATAATCACTTTTGTTGAGCATTTCAATCCATTTGTTTTTTTATAAACTTGAGGTATAAATCTTGAGGTAATCTTGAGGTAGATTTGGGTTCAATTAAAAATTGTTTCATTTGTTTGTATTTTCTGTGCGCTTTCATTATTTGTTTGCTTTTTCTTAATTAAAAATAATAATATTATTTCATTTAGTGATCTCTTTAATAATCTTGTATTTCATTTCATTTGAGGCACTTATTTGAGCAATTAATGAATGACTTGATCTATACTTGTATGATATGGACCTATTGGAAGGCCTGATTGAAGTGAGGTAGTGATGGATTGACGTCCACAGAGAATGCTGTGTGGATCGGGGGGTGGTTTGAGGTAATTGGGTTATGATTATTATTATTGGACACCATATTAGACACCGGTATACCGAAAGCTGCTACAGCGGTCGTTGTTTGGCCGCATGAACTGTTCGACGGCAGCGGCCCTGTATTGGTTACCAAACAGTTAGGTATAAATGATGGACAATGATTGGCCAATGGATAGGTGGACAGTGCACTGGAATTCACTGGAAATGTAAAGTAATGGTGCGGTGTTAGTGGCGATGGTGTCTCACTTTTATGGGCATTGGGCGACATCATGTCATCAAAATTATGACATCCAGGCATGTAATGACATAATGACTCGTTTGCATGGATTCCGGCTGTCATCCCAATGCCATTAACATTGGCGTTACAATTGAGTGGATAATTATTATTGTTTGGACAGTGATTGTCTACGGCACTGGTATTGTGATTATTGTTGACTACTGTGTTGTTGGCCAACAAAACTGAATTCTGATTACCCGAATAGTTGAACGTCTGTTTCATATGACTGTTGTGGTGATGATTGTGTGCCATTTGGTGACCCAATACAGGAATGGCAGTCATTTTTGGCTCAATTAGATTTGGCATTGTTTGGCATTTGATGTTTGCTGAGTTTGGATGAGCTGAAGAACTCGACGAACCTTTCATTGTGGTCGATGACCGGGTGTCCCGATTGTGGCTTTTCTTTGCGTGCCGTACTAAGTGATCTTTACGTCCAAATCGTTGCGTACAGTAAGGACAGGCAAAGTTTCGGATACCTGTGTGCACTACGAGATGTCTTTTGACGTCTTTGCGGGTGAAAAACATACCTATAAGATGGCAAAACAAAAGTCAATAAAGTGATCAATAGATTGATTCGTTAAAAATAATAAGACATACGTTCGCATTGATCGCATTTGAACCGTCGCTCCGATGGCGGTCTTTTTGTTGGTCGCGAACCGCCGCTATCGACACACTTGACTTTTGGCTGCGATTTTTTGACGGCCACTGAGGCAGCCATCGACTGACTCAATGGCATAGCTGTCCTATTGTTGGTCTCAATAGTGATACTGTGGTTTATGTTCATTACGTCCGAAGAACTAATCGATTCATTGGTTGTCGTTGTTGTCAATGAGTTTCTCATTGTCTGTAAAAACCCGTCATATTTTTGGTGGTC
Organism: Oppia nitens; assembly: GCF_028296485.1. Classification (NCBI taxonomy): domain Eukaryota; kingdom Metazoa; phylum Arthropoda; class Arachnida; order Sarcoptiformes; family Oppiidae; genus Oppia; species Oppia nitens. The sequence goes on from NW_026533199.1 coordinate 2,050,405, forward strand.
AAGACTTTTTGGCACACGATTTGTCCTACAAATGACATCATAAACAAAATCTTATAAACAACTGATATATTAATTGAGATCAATTAAATCAATTGTTTGTTTCGCTAACCATTGAGGCAATGAAGTGGTGGTGTATATGAAGACAATGGAGGGAAAAATATGAAGAGCTCTCAAACGTTTGGATCAATTGATGGCACAGTTGTCTTATATGGTGTCAAAAAAAACTTTGTASGKCTTGGCACGTCTTGCGGTGGGATGTTTTGTTGGCCACTAAATAAACGGTGTTGTCTTTGAGGGATCTATTATTTTTGGTGATCACTACCTATTGGTTGAATGCAAACAAAGACGCCATAACTGAAGGTCACATGTATTGCATGTCTGTCCACAAGTGTTTGACACCGAAGCCGAACATACAGTATAACAAACAAACATAATATGCAATCTATGGCTTTAATATACAGTAGTAATAAATTTTTAAAAAAATACATTCAATGCAATCACATAATAATAATCACATGTGTATTGCATTATTATACGCTATTATTGTTTTTTTTGTTTATTTGTAATTTTGTTATAATTTGTTTACTTTATTTTTTTTGAATAATTTTTAAAAAAATTTGTTTTTACTTTTTTTTCTTTTGTTTGTTTATAATTTACATAATTTGTTGAATTATTAATTTTTAAAAATAATACTTAAAAAACATTTTACAAGAGTTTAAAATCCAAGTTTTCTGCACTTTATTGAAAAGTTTTGGTGCATTTTGTTGTTGTTGGTTAATAATGGGACAAATAATTATTTATTTATTTTATAATAATAATAATTTTTTTAAAAAAAGTAATCATAAGTGTAATCAAAAGTTTGTATGCAATTTATTTGCTAATAATAATTACAGGTAATTATATTTTTTTTATTGATTACAAATTTTAAAGTATGTTATGTTATTTGTTAAGCACAATCATTGCACTAAATTAGCACTATTTGCACTTAAAATTATAATTATGATGAAAATGAATGAATCGACATAAAAATTAGCAATAGTTTAGATTTTTCAAATTTTTATTTTATTGACTAATCATTAGATTATTTATTTTAAAAACAAAACAATTTATATATATTATATATATAATATATTTTACCGTAAATTGACTGTCAAAAAAATATTTTTTTAAAAATCAAATTATCGAAACATGATAATAACAAAAATAATTGAGAAAAAAACAAAAAACATATATGTATTGTATAATAAAAAATATAGACAAAAAAATTATATCAATTAATATAAATTGGATCCAAAAAAATTTCTATTTCATTGGAAAAATAGATGTATATGATATATATAAATATATATATATATATATAATTTCAAATAGACTAGTTTTATAGTTAATTTTTTAAAAACTAATTTTTGGCATAAATTGTTTAAATTAAGTGTTATTTAATTAATAATAAATTTGATTTTTTGTTGTTATTGTATTCAAATAGAGTATTTACAAAAAAATTGTCAATTAAACTAATATCATGTGTTCATTATAATGATTTTATAATAAATAATTTACAAACAAATCATTTGATCGTTTAATTATCTACTGTTAAGCAATTAAGCAGTTAGTTTTTTAAATAAATATACTGTTAAATATAGGAAATGTGTAAATAATAATATAAGTTAACAAAAATAACTTAAATAACATTTTTCTTTTTTTTAAATATAGGCAACGAATGATTCAATATTTTTTTTTAATTATTATTATTAAACTAAAATTCCTTAAATAACGAATTTTAAAAATATATATTATTTTGAAATATATATTCAAAAATTATGTTTTAAAAAATACAATGAGGTTTTGAGTTGAAATATTCGGTCCACAATTTTTATTTATTTTTGATAAACCAGGTCTTAAACTAAGATAAGATTAATTTGTTTGCAAATATCTATCGACAAAAAACCATTTATTTATTTCTTTAATTTACCTAAACTTTCTGCTTCTTCACTATCGTCAGCGGAGTCCCTCTTTTTCAACGAAAAACAGTTGATCCTGAAGTGATCACACATTTGTCGTACAATACAAACAGCGTAATGAATGTGACTTAAGGTAAACAATAGAGACATGGCTCGCAAAAGAAGTAGTTCCTGCGACTGACTGATTGGYAACAATGTTACCACTAAGACAATGGCCGCTAACGGCATCAAAAACCAGTTGATGGCTTCACATCGTGTTGAAGACATTTGACTAACTATTAACCGACACTAAAAGTTTTTAAAACAAAAAACAAATCAATCAATAAAATCAATTATTTTTTTTTGTAATTAAAAGTTAATTACTAACAGCAATATTTGAGAAGACAGTTCCGACCATAAAATAAAAGCACCTTGGATCAATTTCAATAATATTGTTTGGGGAAAATACGGCCCAAGCAGTGGTAGTCGAAAATAAGACTAAGAGAGGCATCAAAGGCCGGAATGACTCCCAAAAATTAGGCTGTTTTTGGGTTTTACAGGAATATACATTATATATGGTGACGGGTGCTGACGCTATAAAACAACCAGCTATTTTTTGGTAGATATATATATATATATATATATACCGGTATATAGTGATCAAAAATAATTAGTAAATTTTAATTATTTACTGGTAATAATAATATATTTTAAAACTTAAGCTAATCCTACCGTAAGATATCAATTCAAACAGTCGGCCACTGGTAATCTCAAGGAACGGCATCTCGAACTTCCATAACTTATACGACCAGAAACTAGTAGCCAAATACATGATCATTAGAGCTATTTGGGAGACATCGTAACTCCAGGGCAGGTATAGTATGCCGGTATTGTATTTTTCCCAATGAGACAAATAAAATGTTATGAATATTGTCCAAAATATGAATAACATTCTCAATGGACACTCGCTATAGTCGGATCGTCCAAAGATTGAATATATACAGAATGGTATGAATAGTGCCGTCCAGCTGTCCATTCCGTGATCCATAAGTTCTCCGAGTGGTCCACTGGAACCGGTACGTCGGGCTTGTTTGCCATCAATGCCATCCAATGTATGGGCTAGAAAGTGATTAACAGCACAGATTARCCAGACCCAAGCGGGCACTGCCGGCCATAAGCGTTTGTCCACTGAATCGCTTGATCCGTAAAAATCTCGGTCGTAAATAGTCAATAGGATGCCGTTGCCCACAGTAAACAGGAAGCCGACAAATGTCAATACATTAGGTGCCAACCATTTGGGAACAATCTGTCACACATAAGGTCATCAGATTATCTTTTAAATCTTATTATTTTATGGATTACCTGAACCGTTAGGTTCCAGAAGGGATGCATCACATAATTGCTAAGAGGGCTGGTGTCCAGTGAACTGTACTGTATATATCAATAGACAATATCATTATTATTAATATTATTATTAGACATAATAACAATTGGTTTCCAAATTAGCAATCATATCATATATAAATATATCATTATTATCACCAATAAATATGTTGTGTATTTAATATATAATGTATGTGTGAAAGTATGCAAATATTTGTATACAATATTTATTTTTATATCACTAATGAATCAATTCATTTGTTGATAAGGACCTACTTAGAGATTATTTGCTTATATATCATATGGCTTATGGCCAACAAATTATTTGTTGTTAATAATAAAATTATCATTAATTTTTTCTGACATATCTATAGCTTTTAAATATATATATATATGTAATAAATAAATGCTGTAAACATGCGATTTGTCGGCAGTTATATTCATATGAACTTTGGATTTAAAACTCAGTTTTTAATTTATAATAATTGCGATTATCATTGAATTGAAAACTAAAATATACAAAAAATAATAATTTGTCTATTTTTATTAAATTATTTTTAATATAAATAAATAGATTTGTTTGTTTGACTAAATAAAAACTATTTAATTTATCATAAATTATTAATATCTTTAATATCATAAATAAATTCATTAATTTTAAAAATAAAAATAATTAATTTAATTATTATAATAATTAAACAAAAATTATATATAAATTATAAAACATTTTTATAATGATAACAAACACATGCAATAATACCTGTCCTATCATTTCCTATTTACTATCATTAATATCATATGTATAATAATTATTAAAATTATAACATAAAATAAAAGTTAATGTAAATATACGAGAAAAAAATTAAACATATTTAACTTAAAATTAGTTATTTTACCTGGATAATAATAATAATTAACAAATAAATAAATAAATAGTTAATAAAAAAATAATTTTTAATACCTTATAATTTTCAAATCCCTTCAAATGAGATTTTGATAGAAATTTGTAATCAAAAATCATTTTTATTATTATTATTATTAAATTAAACAAACAAAACAATTACTTTTATTTATTAAATATATATTTTAGTGTCGGTATTATTATTATTAATAATAATTATAAAATAAATGTTGTTTGGTATGTATTTTCACCACAACATCATTCACTAATCATTTAGTTAAAAGACAATACATTTAATAAGTATTGAGTCATAGCATTGCAATCACACATACAATCAATGGTCACATAAATTGTATTTAATATTTAGTGATAAATAAATATATAAAAAAAAATGTTTTTAACACTACTATTGTTGTCACAGAATATATTGTATAATTAGAAAGTGTGTGTCATTTATATTATTATTAGTAATACAGAGTATAAGTCAATCACACACTGTATATAACTAACTATTAACTGACGGCTTATTTGTTTGTTTTTTACAGTAATTTCTATTACATTAGAAAATACAGTGTTTTATACTGTAATCACTGCAAACAACAAGCGATCGCTTTATTATTATTATTATTATTGGGAGACAAACGCTGTTCAATGCGATTCAATAGCAATGTCCATAAAGTACGTACACATATGTATATAATATTTATATACTGTATATAATACTCAACCGCCGATAATATCCTTAAAAACGATTTTTTAGAGACCAATCGGTTAATTCAATTGTTTTTTAATTTAAATAACAATTATTTTGTTTGTTTGAATTTATATAATAAATTTGATGACAATCTGATATACGATCGGATAGTTTGTCTGACATTTAATCCGTCCATAAAATATTGGCCGTAATTGATGTCTGAATCATATGATTACAGTATGAATGAAATCGTCGTTTTATTTACCAAAAGACGTGTCATTTGTTGTGGTTTTTTCTGTTTGTAATCTCTTCGCGTATTTTAAGAGTTGATCTGAAAAAACATTTACCGACGAGTTTATTGTCCGTAACAACAGTTATCATCGACAATGGTTTTGGCAGATTTGGGCCGAAAGATAACGTCGGCGTTGCGGTCATTGGGCAACGCGACCATCATTAACAAAGAAGTATTGGATGGACTACTGAAGGACATCTGTACGGCTCTACTGGAAGCCGATGTCAACATWAAACTTGTTAAACAATTGCGCGAAAATGTCCGATCGGTTATCGACTTCGACGAAATGGCCGCCGGACTTAACAAACGCCGTATGATTCAGATGGCAGTGTTCAAAGAGTTGGTCAAACTGGTCGATCCGGGTGTCAAAGCCTGGCARCCGATCAAAGGTCGAACCAATATTATTATGTTTGTCGGTCTTCAGGGATCCGGTAAGACGACAACGTGCACAAAGATGGCCTACTATTATCTCCGTAAAGGCTGGAAGTGTGCTCTGGTTTGCGCCGATACGTTCAGAGCCGGAGCTTTTGATCAGTTAAAACAAAATGCAACAAAAGCCAGAATTCCTTTCTACGGTTCGTATACTGAATCGGATCCAGTGGTGATTGCATCAGAAGGTGTCGACAAGTTTACAAAAGAAGGTTTCGAAGTGATTATTGTTGATACAAGTGGTCGTCATAAACAGGAAAGTTCTTTGTTTGAGGAAATGTTGGCCATATCGACGGCCGTCGCACCGAATTTGATTATTTACGTTATGGACGCATCAGTTGGTCAGGCCTGCGAAGGACAGGCCAAGGCGTTCAAACAAAAAGTAGATGTCGGCGCTGTTATTGTGACCAAACTTGACGGTCACGCCAAAGGTGGCGGTGCACTGAGTGCTGTGGCCGCTACACAGTCGCCGATTATATTTATCGGTACGGGTGAACACATCGACGATTTTGAACAGTTCAAAGTGAAACCATTTGTGTCGAAATTGTTGGGAATGGGAGATATAGAGGGACTGATAGACAAAGTTAATGAATTGAAATTAGATGATAATGAAGAACTAATTGAAAAACTAAAACACGGAGAGTTTACACTAAGAGATATGTACGAACAGTTCACAAATATCATGAAAATGGGTCCATTTCATCAAATACTGAATATGATTCCCGGATTCGGTGCCGATCTTATCAAAGGTGCCTCAGAAGCCGAATCGATGTCACGGCTCAAACGTTTGATGACAATCATGGATTCGATGAGCGATTCGGAACTGGATTCACGTGAAGGAGCCAAACTGTTTACCAAACAACCGACACGTATTGTTCGGGTGGCCCGGGGTTCGGGTGTTACACAACGCGAAGTACAGGAACTGTTGACACAGTATACAAAGTTTGCTGCAGTCGTCAAAAAGATGGGCGGAATCAAGGGTTTGTTCAAAGGCGGTGATATGGCTAAGAATGTCAATCAAACACAAATGGCTAAATTGAATCAACAAATGGCTAAAATGATGGATCCAAGAGTTTTGCAACAAATGGGAGGAATGAATGGATTACAGAATATGATGAGACAACTGCAGAGCGCCGCCGGACAACAACAACAACATCATTGACCCATCAATTGATTGATAATTATATTTAATTAATTAGTAATTCAATTATTATTATTATTATTTTTTTGTATAAAATATAAACAGTTTATTAAATATTATTATTGAAATTTATTACATTATATATATATATTATGAATATCTTAAATATCAGTCTCTGCCTTAACTGCGGTCCGCAATAGGAAATGTTGTGGTCAGGGATTACTCGAAAACGAGTGATCAGATCTTGCGGACCTCAATAGCTAAGTTGGTCTACGATTGTATTGAGTAAAAATAAATATCCGACCAGCAGTGGGCGCACAATAAATAAATAAATTTGTGAATATTTTTAATTATTTTATAAAATATTTATTATAATAATTTTGAATGAAATTAAAAATATATTACATAAAATAATTACTATAATAAATATTAATATTATACTATATTATATACTATTATAAATAATAATTACTATTTTAATTTTTATTATTTAGTTTTATGTTATAATATAATTTTATTATAAATTTCGGTAATTAGTTTAATCAGTTTTCTGTTCAAAATATTATTATTGTATTGCGACCGCAGTTAAGGCAGTCCCTAAATATCATAGTTTTGTTAGTTATATAAAACAATTTGGATTTAGAAATAAGTTTAATTAATTGTTAAGCTATTGGTTATCATTTAATTGTAATTCTTGGTCATCAAAGACGCTATCATTACTATCAATCAATACGTTTGTTGTCTCAGTTGTTATATTAGTCTTAGTATTGATACCACTGTTGAGTGTTTCACTTGTATTGTTTCATTGGGTTTTAAGCTCCGGTATATTGTTATCATTAACCAACTCTTTGATAACCAATCGTATTGAATGTACTTTAGATTTTTGATCATTAGTTATGTCTCGATTGCTACACATTTAGAGTTAATCATATATAGTATTAATATATAAATTATATATAAGTATACAAACGATATAATCGCAAAAATGAGTCTTAAATCAGGCGCTAATTGCTATTCATTGCGAATACTTTTTGAACCTAATATTATATGACTTGTTGTAGATTTTTTTGATATATATTTTGCTACAAAGTATTAATTGTAAATCTGAATTTAAATTATAAATCTATAATACATTACAATATATAATACTATACAATAAATTATCTTTAATTTCATATCTTAATCACAATTTTTGGTCAAACACTTCCAGAGTTATAAGATATCAAAGTATTGATATCACGCGTTAACCAATAATTGATTAACAGATTTTATATTAAATGTTAGTTTTTTTAAAAAATKAATGTAAAAAGTATTGCGTTTAATAATTGCCATTCATTTGTTAAGACTAATGTCTTCACCAATTTCTCAATTGTATTCACTGATAACTAATTGCATAAATGAAAACAAATTAAACATTACGGAGACCTTTAATTTTTTATAATTTACACTAATTATAGATTTGTTATCATAAGTTAGTAAATGATTTTTTATTAAAAGATTTTTGTAAAGTTTAGATATATCTATAGTTTGTAGTTGACTATAGTCTCGCTTTTTACGATTGGATGGAAATTTTTTATGACATTTTTGTTTTTATACCGATCTGTCTGTCTGTATGTGTGTTTCGGGTGAAAACAAATTTAAGAATTAGTGGTCACAACAAAAACTATAATTTGAATGACAGTAATATGTAAATGACTAGTCGTTGAAACAATTTTTTTAAATTTCATTTTTTTTGTTTATTATAATTATTCTAAACTTATAATTTTTGATATCTATTGTAATCTTTAATTTATCTTTGATACACAATAATCAGTTAAGTCTCATATATTATTAATGCAATTAATTTACATTTACTGTATTGTATAGTATTTTTTTAAATTTACTATTTATTTATTTTTGTAACGCAAACTCAATGTTTAGTATTATACAGAATATATAAGTTATATATATATACTGTATATACAATACATATATAAATGTTAGTACAGAACTCAGATGTCACCCAACAGTGGTTATCACTGATAAAATTACGGAATATTCTGTAGATTTTTATACAGTAGTAGTAGTAGTAGTAGTATATATATATATATATAGTATTTATTATATTAAATTTCAACTTCTTATTATATACTAAACTATAATAACAATTAATGTCATAAACAACAACAATATGATTTATATTTAGTTTGCCTATTATGACATGATTTTAGTAAATTTAGTTTACAAAACATAACTATAGTATTATTATTATTATTATTATTAAGTAAAATTAATCGTTAATATTAGTTAAACAAACAATGATATTCATGTTAATAATGATACTCTTTTTTTGATGTCTAATATAACTATTTATTTTATTATCTAATTATTTAGTTGAGTTGAACTAAATTAMTGACAAGTTATTTGATATTTGAGAGAAATTTTAGTCCTCTTATCTAATGATAAATATCTATTAAAATAAATAGTGTAAACATAGTATACATTGTGGAGTATATAATATTATATAAAAAAACATATTATTTCAAATGATAAGGTTAAAATAAATTGATTGCCATATTATTATTATTAAAGTTACTTAAAATTGATTTTATCTGATTTTCAAAATTTATTATAATTATTAATAAATATTGTTATTGAAAAGTACACTTTAAATTGTATATAATATTATATAATTAATCATTAAGTTTTTAGACTATTGTAGATCTAAATTTTAAAAATAAAATTTTGCTTCAATTATAATATGAAAATAAAATGACTACAAACTATATAAAAATTTTAATATTGTCACATATTTTCAAGTAAAACAATTTTTAAAAAATTGTATTTATTTAATATTTTCGTTTATTTTGTATTTAGCAAACTATTTTTTCTTTGTTAAATAATGTTTTAATTAAWTTATATGCAAATTGCTTAAAATAAAACAATTTATAATAATTGAATACAATTAGTGCCTACACTATAGATTACACATTACTAAGTTATGTAGTAAAATAAATATAAATTGTACAAATTAATTGTATTATAATAATAATATATAAGCATTTTTAAATATATATATATATATATATAATGATTGAACAAATATGAATAACTAAATATAACCACAAAAAACATATATAATAATGATGACGATAAATGGTAAAGTATTTTTGATGAAATAAATGTTTACATACTATTTAGATATTTATAAATATAATTGTCAATAATATTATAATGTATTGACCATTAATGCATTATTTATTTTATTTATTCAATATTATATTTTTATGAATGAATCTATAATAAAAGTGGTATATTAAGTATGAATATATAACGGTACTGTACGTAATATGATGTATTAATAGTAAATTAATGTTTTGTAATTATTTTTAGTAAAATAATATTAATTTGTAAAGTTTATTTAATTAAACTTAATTTTTATTAAAGTAAGATTAATTTTGATTAGAATTACAATATACTGTATTTGTGTTATATGTATATATAAATATTCATGAATATAAAATTACCAAAGGGTTATATATGCCATTACACACACACACACACACACTCACTCACTCACTCACTCACTCACTCACTCACACAAACACACATAAAATCTAAGTAATTTAGACGCTTAAGAGCTAACACTTCAAACACATGTTTTAGTGAAAGAATTTCCAGAAATAAATCTTATATTTTATTTATCGATTTTTGTTGTCATATGAATTGTTTGGTTGCAAATATCAATACTCAGTTAGTATACGAGTGATGATAAAGTATTGACTTTGGCTTTTAGTGCAAACATGCAGTCAATAAAGTTTTTACGCGGATTATATCAATAAAGATATTTGAAAAATATGTACAATTTTGATGGTATAGTACAGTAGTGTAGTAGTAGTAGTAGTACTGTACTATGTTTTGGAAACTACAGTATATATTATATTTTTTATATATCATATCATATAATATATATTATATATAATGTAATGGGAAATAGTTGGACCAAAAATATGATGCTTTTTATTGACAAATTACATAATAGACTCAAAAAGTACTTTAAAGCTTATAAGAGAAAAAAAAAGAAGTTTTTCTTACTTTACAATACAATACATATAATTATATTCCTATTGAATGTTCAATGGTTTAAATAAATATTATCTATTGAGCAAAAAATCTTTTTTGTTGGTTTGTATATAAAATACTTGATAGATATTTATTTTGATGAAACAAAAATACAAATTAATAATTATTTTTTTAATAAGCAGTTTATTATTTGACAGTTAAATATATTCTTATTTATTTTATAGATAATAAGTTTGCAGTTTTTATATAATAATAATAATGATAATAACAAATAACTTTAAATTACAATATACATTAATAATATATTACTACAAATAATAATAATAATAACTAGAATTTAATAATTTTTTGTGTGATATACTGTACTTCACATTAAATTAATAATTATATATTTTTTTAAAATTATTTTTTTTGTTTAGTAATAAATCAGTTTAAAAGAGAGTTAAAATTATTTTTGTTGTTGAATGTTTTTTTTAAATATATATATTTTTTCAATGATAAATATTATTGATATTATCGACAACTCTAGCGTATGGTTTGTCTCTATAGAGGAGCCCTTTATTGTTATGACGAGAGGATAACTTAAAAGTCGATTTCTGATCCCAGCCTATAATATAGAGTAATAGGAGATATAATAATAAGTCAATTAAATTCAATATTTAGTTTAGTTTTTAGTGTCTTTTATATATATAATAAAAATTATATTATATATCAAATGACAGATTTATTATTATTTTTGTTTTTTCCTATAATAAAGACCTACAATGACTGAGATCTGAATGATTTTCTCCGTTCATATTATAAGGCAAACAATCGCTATTAGAAAAGCCATTTGTTGTTGTCGTCGTGTTGTTGTTGCTGTTGTTGTTGTGAGGTATGACCAGATGTGATGCAGCCGTCACACCAGCACCGGTACTATCGTTAAGATGAATGTTATGGTCGTCGTCTCGGTGTGAATGGTGATGTTGATGTAGAAGCGCTTCTCCGATGCCATCATTAAGTCTTATTTTGTAAATATATATGCGTAGAAAAGCAATTGTTTGTATAATCAATTCATTGATTTTTTTATATATTATATATTTAGGTTTTTTATTTTGTGTGCAAATATATAGTGAAATCAGAGTAAATTTATTGATACAATATTTGCTACAATAAACACTGTTTCTACTCTATATATATATATATATATATATATATATATATATATATATATATATATATATATATATATATATATATATATATATATATAKATTGTGAAACAACTACTACTCTCAAAATAGTACCTCATTTTAGTGATTGGCTTCTTATCGATGTTTAGTACTCCCAGTTCTCTTAGTTGCTGTTGGCGTATGTCATCGTAATAATCCTTTAGATAAATATTTTTAATTAAATTTAATTAATTAAAACACTTTTTAAAAAAATTATATACAATATATACGGTATATTAATATTTTAATATTTTAAGACAACAAACCGGTACTAGAAATCGTTTGACTTCTTGAAGAGCGTTTCCCATTCGTACGTAAGCTTCAGGTGCCGGTGCAAAGGTGGTGACCTCAACGTGAAGATCTTCATTTAAATGGTTATATTTTGGATCTCCTGTTTTTCGCAAATCTTCTTCCTGAAGAAGAATATTTATTTTGTTTGTTTGTTTCCGAGACATTTGTATCGAGAATTTTATAATCATTATAATAACAAATGATTTTTGAAATTATATAATGATTTTTTTAGTGCCTAACCTTTTGTTTGTCTCTCATGGATCCTCTGCCAAGTATTGCCATTTTAGTTTGTGTCTGATCCTGGAGCCACTTCAGGGAATTCCCTTTGGGACCCAATAGTTTGCCCACAAAATTAAACTATAATTAAAAGCAAGAATTACAATGTGTGGTGTAATATCTCTTATACACTGTATATACAGTATTGATATGATGTGAGTTAGTGAGTGTGTGTGTGTGTGTGTAATGATATATATATATATAATAAATGAGTTTTTGGTAGATTCTTATGAGATAGGGCTGTCCATAGAGATAGACATATTGCACTAATAAATAGCACATAAGTGTGTATATAGATTAGTACTTGTATTAGATAATATGAATCATATATACTATTAAAAAAAACTATCATTGAATGATAATAATAAATCATACATTGGGATGGTCGTTTACGGGCACCATTACTTTGACCTGTAGTCTCACTGGCTTTCCTTTATGTACATCAAGTATTATGGGTCCAGTAGTCGATTGTGTAGTTGACACACCATTTCCATCATAAAAGGATGTATTAATTAAATCGTGATTGTCTTTGGGACTATTGCTCTCAGAGGACTCGTGAGGCATATCTTTTTAGTTTATTTTATTTGTTTTGTTTTTTTGTTGTATTGTTTTGTTGTCAGATCTTTGAACACACAACTGATCTTTTCCAGTGATTATCTCATCGACACTCACTTTACAATCGATTTCAATGGTATATATATTTTTGTTGTTGTCGTTCGTCTTCTTCCTCTTCTTCTACTTCTTCGTTAACTATATATATAAACTGATTTTTGTCTTATTTTTCCAGTTTGTGTTGACTTTCTTTCTCTCTTTCTTTCTCTCTGTTCAATAGTAAAGACAACAAAACATAATTAACACAACTATTGACTCCGGTTTTCAGTTATATACATATATATAATATAATAAAAGACAAACTCTTCTTTTCTTTAGTGAATTAAGTTCAAGACTTAGAGATTCAAAGACTTAAGACACCATTTCTGTCGATTTTTAATTAAATTAAAACTACTGCACACATGTATGTGACTATCAATTTTGACAAAAACACAAACTAAACTAAACTATTGGTTTCATTTAACAAACTACTGTATTATCATTATATTGATATAACTTAAACATTACTTACTATACTGTATATACAATATATATATATATTATACAAACAACTATATCTTAAACTAAATTAACTCAGTATTGAATTATTTCAACAAAATAATAAATTGTATATACTATTAATAATAATGTTATAAAACATATGTATTTTGAAACACATAAAAAATAATCAAACCGTGTATTCTCTGCTTAAAATAAAGTTCATAATTTAATTATAATTTTTTTGTTGAAAAAATCTAATTATAACTGAATATTTAAATAACAAGTCATTCATGTCATTCATATATAATTTTCACGATTTATTTAGTAAGTAATCAAATGAATAGTTAGTTTGTATTTTATTAAAAACTCATCGTTAATCCGATAAAATTGCTGGGAGTGAGACAACAAATAAATACTACTATTATATAAATTTATATTTTACTAGTTTACTACTAATTAGTTTATTTGTTATATATATATATATATATTTACTAATTAAATTCACAACTGATAATTAGCTGTTAATCATTGTTACTAAAATGTATGGAAACATTTGTATTTTTACTTTATATATTAATTACACATCAAATTCTATATCAAATTGCAAGTAATATACAATATATCAATAAAATGATAATTTTATTTTATACTGTATATAGTATTACTATAAAGTTTGATAATTTATTAATAATATTATTAGAATTTTCGCAACAAAATATTCAAAAACAAAAATAGTCTAATAATTTAAATAAAGTTTAATAAATAAAATTTTAAATAAAATTTCAATGAATTTCAATAAATATTAATATTAGATACAGTATATATAACATTATATAGATAATTGAAAAAATTTGTAATTATAATGTAATAATAACAAAATATACATAAAATTATTCAAAATTTAATATACAAATAATGTATTATACAGTATATAAAGCCAATTGTAATAAAAAAACAGGATTTGATTTTCTACTACAGTATTGTCTATTTTGCATATAATAATTATTTTTTGTTTTCATATAAATCCCTTTACATTTCAATGATAATAAGGTAACAAAACAATTGCTATTTAAATCAATACTACTGTCAATATACTAAACTAAAAGTATATAAATTTTAAATTGTATATCAAATAATGTTTGTAAATTATAATTAGATTCTGTAATAAAAATATTTTATACCTATTAAAAAATTTTTATATCATGCAGTAACTAATATTAAATATAAAAATATTTTTTTATTTATCTATTTATCTATTTATTACAGTATATACAAGTAATATTACACTAAAATATTGAATTAAATTATTTATTTGTATTGATGATTATAATGATGATTATACTGTACAATCAGATAAACTTTTGAATTATTATTACTATGTTATTATAATTATTATAATAAAAATATTATGTTGTTAACATTACTAATACTGTATTTGTATTATATATTTATAACTAAAATAATCACTACCAGAATTTTTCAATATTTATTTTTCAAATGTATTTTTGATTACACATTCAAAAATCGTTTATTTAATCTACATATTAAATATTGGAAAAGAAATTAATGATTTGAATTCACATTTTAATTAAATATATTTTTGTTATCCACACACACACACACACACACACACACATAGCGTTTAAGTAAATAATCTTTAAGATATTTAATAATAATAATAACAAAAAAAAGTTATTTTCGTGTTCAACAAATTTTAACAGTAAATTTATAAACAAAATTTTTCTGCATATTATTATTATTATTATACATTCATATGCAACATAAAAATTGTTTATATTAACAAACACTTTACGGGATACTGGAAATACTGTACATAGTTTATACCGCTCTATACAAATAATAAACATATGATATATTGGACAATATATCAGTACAACTACTGTATATTATTTATTATTATTATTAAAAATATTAATATGAAAAATTTATTATGAAAAATTTATGGGCCCATTTGGCTATAATTCATATCACTTTATATATATATTTATAATCGCTGTCATGGCAATGTTAATATTAGCTAAATAGGTTTAATTTGAAATAATTTTAATTATTCTCTATTATATAATATTACAAAATATAATTATATAGAATAACTTTATTATAGCAACAAAAAAATATTCAATTATTAAATCACCTAAAAAAATAAATGCTTATATAATTATTGATTTGCTATAAAAAATTAATGTTTTCAATTTTGACAATTTATAAGATAGAGAATTTATATCATTTATATATCTATAATATTATATAATATATGTCATAAATATATATCACATATCCATATGTATGTATGTTTTTTATAAAAGCAAACACAAAAAATAAATAAATATAAAATAAATAAATATAATAAATGGTTAGCCAGTTATATATACTGTATAATATTATAATAGATTGAGTGTATAAATAAGTAATTTATTTGTTATACTTTTTTTTATTCAAACTTATTCTGTACCAAACATACATACCTTATCTATTTATGTACACATTATATTGTGATACATACAGTACTGTATATAATATCCAATTCAACCATTCATTATATTTATGATATTACTCTGCAGACTATTATAATAGTTATTATTATTAAATAATTTGAAAATATAAATACAATATAATACTGTGGGTACAATATATATATATACTATATATATATATATACAGTAAAGTAAATTATTATATATGATATTAGTGTTTAAAATTATTTGAATTTTATTCATTTATTCAGTTAAGCTTAATTTATTGAATTTTTCAAAATTATTTTTTAAAAAATTATTTATATTTTATCATAATCAAATATATAAGCATAATGTTATTTTTTTACATAAATACTATAATCATAAATTATACATAACATTACCTACAAACAAAACAAACAAACAAAACAAATTGTAAATTACATTTAGTCGAAATAATTGATGTAAAAATATTATTAATATATATTTTCTAATTTGAATAGTTTTTGGACCTCTCTCTCTCTCTCTCTCTCTCTCTCTCTCTCAAAACATATTATCAATAGTAATACTGTTTATACTAATACATCATCAGTACTGATGCCATGTGTCTTATATTTATACATCACCGGCTTCTCCATTGAAGCCAATCCTTTATTGGTGTCTCAAAAGATTTGCTTCAATACATGAAAAAGCTAACGTTTATACATACAGTCACACACACACACACAGAGAAAGAGAGAGAGAGAGAGAGAGAGAGAGAGAGAGAGAGAGAGAGAGAGAGAGAGAGAGAGAGAGAGAGAGAGAGAGAGAGATAGTAAGGTATAAACCTTTAAAAACAATATGAATGAGTGAGAAAACGTGTATTCTTGAGGTAATGTTATGTGAAAATTAATAAAAAACAGACACTTTTACAGCCGCTATATTGTGTGAAAGCCATTTACTACACTACACTACACATTGTTTTTGACATTTGTATTAATAGGTTTAATATAATATATAAAAATCACAACTATTTTTCTTGTTGTTGTCGTCGCTGTTATTATTGTTAACTTATAAAAACAATAGAAAATAGTGTTAGCTTTTATTTTGATAAAAACGTGTTAAAAGCATACCATATATATATATTAATATATTGTTTGTGTCATATATTTAATAAAAAATTACATACAATTTTATGCTATGTATTAGCAAAATGATAGTTTATATATGTTATGAATTGAAATCGCAAAAAAATGAATTCACGATAAATTGCATTCACTTATATTCTCTACTATATAATAAAATATAATATAATATACAGTATATATAATATTAAAAAAATGTTTATAGTATTGTGAGATCGTTAGCTACATTAATAGCCAAAAATACATTACAGTATATAATACTAATAAATGTATTAATATATATTTTTTTACAATTTATGCTAACTATTCCGTACACGCATTGAGAAAAATGCAAACAATTAAAAGCATGAAAAAGCATATTAAATATTAAGAGAGAGAGAGAAAAAAAAAATAAAAATGCCATATATTTTATTAAAAAATATTTTGGTCTTAAAAATATGTTTATAGCTTTTAAATTGAATTATTCAAAAAATAAATAAAAATTAAATAAATGAGATATAATAAATGTGCATATTAAATATTAATAATAATAATAATAAAACTGTACATTTAATGTTTTTATAATGTGCTTTGAATATACTGRATTATATTGTAGAATCTCTAAACTATTATAACATTTAATTTGTCAAAATATAAATATATCATATTATTAATTTAATTTAAGTCATAAATAGTTATGATGATGATTGACTTATTCTTAATTAAATTTATTACTTATTAGTAAACAGTATTTAATATCATTAATATAATATAATGCCAATTGCATTATATAATAAAAATATATACCGTATATATTTATATATAAATATCGTGTAACCAATTTCTATAACAATTAAATACAATAAACATACTTTACTACATGTAATAATAAATAAAATTAATTTTATTAAACAGTATATGCGTACATACTTTATTTTAATTAAATTTATTGCAAATTAACTATTTTCTAAAAATATTACTATAACTAGCTTTTATAATAATGTAGATTAAAAAATTATAAATTATTATCACAAATATCTTTATATCAAAAAAATGATAATATTAGATATTAATAAAATTGCAAAAATTAACAAAAYAATATTATTATTGATAAACACGTAATATACAATATATATATATGCAAAAAAAACCAAGTAAATTAAATATCTACATAAATTAAGCTTGATAATTAATCAAACACACACACACACACACACACACACACATACATACAAACACAGATAGAAATGTCACCAAATAAACATTTAGTGTCACAAATTGCAAAAACAGATTATTTATATATATTTATATATTAATATCGTTAAAATCAAGAGATCATTAAGTTTTTTTTGTGTCCACACATTATTAAAGGTACGATATTTACAATAGACGCACACACACACACATATATATATATATATATATATATATATATATACAATGCTATTGATATTCAGACAATAAACATGTAGCTTATGGCAATATATATATATACATTTATGTAATGATAAAATGATATTAAACTTATGTCAAACCATATGCCGGCACCGATATTAAACATTTCGTGTGCGACCAATGCTTATAGTCATGCAATCGATCACTAAAAAAGCTTAACATTAAATTCAAAGCCATTAGTGCTGTTGTTGTTATACTACAGTAGTATATAGTCAGTCATAAGTGTATATTGTATTAGTGTTGCCAAACAAAATATATATAGTATATAATATATAAAAAAAATTATATTATTCAAATGTTTATAACTTATTATGATATATTATAAACTTATCATGTACATATTATTATTATTATAATGTATTATTATATTTATATATCACATTTTTTTCTCTTGTAATTTATATAAGACTATATTTATACAGTGTATTATCAAATGATGGGAGAATATATGTGTAGAAAACTTGGTGCTGTCTATCTATCTATTATATGATACGGTATATATATATATATATATATATATATATATATATATAGAGAGAGAGAGAGAGAGAGAGAGAGAGCACCGGCATAAAAAGACAGAGTACTCCGGTATTAATGATGGTTTTTTATAGTTAACATAATGTTCAGCACAATTACTCTTTTGAGTAGTAATAGTAATAGTACTAACTGAGTGAGAGTACTATACATGAAACTAAAAATTAAAGGAAAAGATAGATAAGATTGAACAAAAAATAATAGGTGACTATAGTTTTTTTATATATAGCAATAAAACAACACAAAAACGGTGGCTCCCGAAACAGTGGCCGAAGCCGAGAGCGTGATCGGGACTACCCTCACGAATAGATATTTAGTCAGTCAGTGAGTGAGTACCTCAACACTACTATATACTGTATAAGCACTTATTGTTGATTATTATTATTTATTATATATGCAATTTCTATGCCCTATTATATCAATATTTCATAAGAGGCACTGTTGTGTGTATGTATGTGTGTTATGTTATACATAATAAGCAATGAAAAGCAATAAAACGCTTTTTTCTTATTATTATTATTTTTCTCCCTAAATATGAGAGAGACTATGAAAACATAATATCTTTTTTTTAAGAGTAAGAAAACTAAAACATGACTGCAATTAATTTTTTGATAACAAACATAAAGTAATGAAAAATTATTTTTTTTCGCTGTTGATATAATGTAGAACTACACAATGTATACGATAAACACTTGATAAAAATTTATATCAAAATATTATATATCAATATTTTCTAGATTTATAGAAATATATCTACTATATTTCTTTTTATTAATTAGTTTACTATAAAAAGTAATAAATATATTATTATTATTATTTTATATATATATACTATATATATGTTTGTGTGTTTAGTACTAKTATAGAGAATACATACATTCCTGTTTGTCATATATGTCAGGGAAACCGATAATTGGGATAAAAATATATATGATTTTGAAAGAAATTTATAGTATATATATATATATATTTATATATAAGTTATATTGAATTAATGGCTGAGTAAATGTGTCAAATATCTCATCATTTATTTTTTATATTA
The DNA here is from genome assembly GCF_028296485.1 of Oppia nitens. Classification (NCBI taxonomy): domain Eukaryota; kingdom Metazoa; phylum Arthropoda; class Arachnida; order Sarcoptiformes; family Oppiidae; genus Oppia; species Oppia nitens. The sequence continues at coordinate 2,070,722 of NW_026533199.1, forward strand.
TTATTATTATTATTATTTGCTCCCATAAGTCATCTATTGAGTCAATACCGGATTTTTCATTGTAAACACATTGTATGAGAATATTATTTCTTCAAAAAATTAATTAAATTTTTTTGAAAGTAAGAATATTCTTATTGAATATCTTAAAGTGAATATTATTGGAAATTTCAAAATATTTATTTATTATTTTCATTATTATTATTATTAAAATCATATATTGCCTTATTTAGAGTTACCACCTTATTATTCATTAAAAATTTTAATTAAAAATAATAATAATAATAATAAAATAAACTAAACTAAACTAAAACCTAAATTAAAATATTGAAAATACCAAAAAAATAAGTAAAAATAAAAACAACAAAAACAACTTTAAAGCCTTGAGGGCAATGAATTTGATCTGTATTTTTGATTATAGCTTAGAAAATAAATTTATAATGCATTATATATATATATATAAATATCTTATATAGCAAACCCATATTTGTCTGTTTTTAGCATAAATATTATACATTTCCAAATCAATTGCAAATAACTTAATGAAATCATTTTATACGTGCCTTATATTGTTTGATAATGAATACATAGATACTGTATTATTATTATTATTACAATATGTACTCTATTTGTATTTACATTGTATTTGTAATGAACAACAAACAAACAATCAAAAGCAACAAAAAAATTAAATAAATGAATTAAATGAAAATGAAAGAGTTGTTAGTATTGTTAATAATATTAATAATAAATTGTATATAATATATACAGTAAATTAATATATATATATTGTTTTTAGAGAGTGAATTGCAAATGCAATAAACAAATGAATAGCAGAAAATATGATAATTAGATAATTTGAAGTTCACTTAACTTTTTTTTTATTATAATATTTTGTAGACACACACACATTGTGTTACTAAATTGTTTGCTAATTTGACTTTTATGTTAACACAGTTTATAAATGATTGTTCAGATTTAGGTCTCGAAGTACTGAATTTATCCAAAAAGGTTAGTAATTATTATTATTTTGTAGAGAGAGAGAGAGAGAGAGAGAGAGAGAGAGAGAGAGAGAGAGAGATGCTTATTATATTTGTAGAGACGATTCATTTAAACAAAGATTATTTTTATTATCATAATTTAGGCCTACTTTAGGCCTGAATTTTATACAACAAAATTGTGATCTCTAAGGTCAGTCTGCCTACTCTAATGGTATTACTAGTTTCTGATTAATAATAACCTACTTATATATATACACACAGTATGTTATAACTTTATTATTAGTATTTTATTTCAATATCTACAATATATGTACAGTACTGTTAAATATTTTTTTCTATTTATTACATTATTTTTTACGGTAGTAATTATGTTTATATTAATAAACAGTACTATAAAAAATCATTTTATTGAAAAATTTAGTGCTGTGTCAATGGATATAAAAACTAAGAGATGTATCTAAAAATAGTTATATTATATAACTTTTATTTATATATATATATAAACATTCAAATAATACAAAAGTTTATTTTTATTAAATCATGTTAAGTGTATAACTATATATATATATATATATATATATATATATATAATAAATTAATAAAGTTGTCAAAAAAATTATTTAACACATTGTATTTTTTATTGAAACACTAATATTTAATAATAACTTATTATATGAAACACAATACAATATAATATAATAATTAGATTACATGTTGGGAGGGCTTTACTAAACAATATTTAATTTAATATAAATATATCAAAGTAAATATAGTACATGTAAATTATTTTATATATAATAAATGCTTTAATCATCAAAAATCTAATAAAATAATATCTAATATCTAAAATTACACCACAAAAAAAATTAAATAAAAAATTATAATACTGTATTATGAAATAATATCAATATAAATGTAAGAATTTAATTGAATAATTTAATTAAATTTTATAAAATATTAAATTTATCAAATATTAATAAATTAAAAAATAAAATAAAATAAAAATACAATTTGTAATATAATACACATATTTATAAATATACTTTATATGCTATAAAATTTCATGCAACAACTTAGTTATTATTGAACTATAATAAAGTGTTATAATTACAATAATTATTAATACATAAATTGTTATAAATAACAATTTATTTTGATAAACAAAAAAAAACTAAATAAAAACTAAAATAAAAACTAATTAATAGTGTATAACATCACTTACCCAATGAATTTAGTAGTAATAGTAGTAGTAGTAGTGATGGCAAACAGTTTTGTCAAACAATTTATGAGCTCTTCAGCTCTTCAGATCTTCTGCTTCTTCCACTTCTTAGTGATGGTTCAGAAAGACTTACAAGAGTTTTAATATATTAAATAAAATATACACCAAAAAAATCGTTTATTATTTTGAAATAAGGATTTTCAGTGATTTTCAGTGATTAACAACAATAACTAATTGTATGAATGATATGATTCACGAAATCGTGACATTCCTCGCCTGTCTTCGTAACTGACAATCACTACGAATATACCGATCGTTTTAATACCTGTTTTATATATATATATATACAGTATATTCAGTATATATAAGACACTTATAGTTATATAAGTTATACTCTACTAACTAAACTAAAGAGAGAGAGAAAAATACTGTATATAAATATATTAGAGATTGAAAGAGATGTCGAGTCTAACTACTGGCCTCATGTCTGGGCAGACGCAGGCGCGCGACCCATACCTAACCCATACAATACTATTCTCTACTGTATGTCATAGAGTCTATGATATAACAAATACAGGTTTGTTCACGAATTTTTACAAGAATTTTATTGTTTATTATTCAATCAATAAATTATTGGTAAAAAAATAATCTTTAAAATAAGTTTTCAATAACTAATTATATGATTTATTCAATATTTTTTTTATTTTTGTTATATTTATTTAATGTTATTTAATAATAATTTAAATATAATTACTTTTTATGCTATGCTTATATATATATATATATATATATATATATATATATATATATATATATATATATATATACTGTATTTAGTAATAATGCTATTATAAAATTATAATATATTAGCTAATTTACAAATTTACTTGAATTACTAAAAATATTAGTAAAAATAAAAATAATATTTATTTTAATTACTACATTGCATTATTTGTTTCAATTATCATTTGTATTTATATGAAAAATTAATTTGTTAAATATGCCGTAAAATGTATTATTATTTTCTAATATTTATTTATAAGTAATAATATTTATATGCAAAATAAAACAATTAATTTATATTGTATTTCATTTAATATTATAGTGTTTAATATAAAAATTTTATTATCATAATAATAATTAAAATAAAATTACCAACTAATAAAAATTAGATTATATAGTTTTAGTAATATAACAAATGTTTACATAATTTTAGTTTTTTTTAATAAATACAAATCTGTTATAAATTTCTCTTACAAAATTTTTGAAAAATGTGAATATTATATTCAAAAAAATAAAAGTATGATTTAATTAAATTAACTCAATAAATTTAAAAAAAATAATTGTAATTTATGCCTAAATAATTAACAAAATTGAATGTAATTAGTAACAAAAATGCACAAAACACTTACTTTAATTTTTGTATTAATCAATAATCTAAACTATCAATATAATATACTGTATATAATATAATATAATTAAAATTTACTAAATATTATTATGGGGACAGTAGCTATCAAAAAAAGTGTCATAATTTTTTTTGTTAATATTTTATTTAAATAATTATGGGATTTTATAAATATAATTTGACTACAAATACAATACAAAAAAAAATGATTATACAATAGTAATATTAAATTGAGAAATATTTTCACTAATTTCCACAAAACCCAAGTTTTATTTTTTTAAAAGTATTGTCGATTTTGAGCCTTTAAAATAATATTAAATCGATCCATGTCATTTTATTGAAAAGTAAAAACTCTACTAATTTAATAAATACAATTAGATAAAATAAATATTATACAAACATAAATAAATATTTTTACTTATTATAATTAAAAATTCTAAATTAATTAATTTCTGCTAATTAAATATTAGTATGTTTTAGCTTATTTATAGATATACTGTTTATTTACTGTATATAATAAGTGTAAATTTAAAACAATTTTTAAGTTTATTTATAAAATTCACAACTAAACTATAGTACATTATATATGTTACTATAAATAATTTTTGTGTTATTTACATTAGTTGAAAATTAATTTTAATTATTTTCAAGGATTTTGATTTCAATTATAATTAAGTAGCCATAAAAATTGATAATTAATAAAAATAAATCCCACATAACAATAACAATAATAATAATAATCAATCATAATTTTTGAATTAACATAAATGTTAGATGAGTTACACTACTTATTCATTAGTATATTAAAGTAATAATAATAATAATAAAAATATATTTATTATTATTATTGTATTAGAGTTACTTACAGTATATACACTAAAAACATAATCTAATTTCGTTTCGTAAAAATATTGATATCATTAACTTTAAACTTTAATAACTTTTTTATTTTTTAACTTAAATAAACAAATTTGATATCAAATAATAGAGTAATAAATCACAATTAAATAGATATACTAGATGGTCAAAACAATGGTTTAAATAACAAAATATATCAAGGTAAAGTTATAGGTGTTAATAATTTAGGTACAAAAATTATTTTCGTGTTTTTAAAACGCGCGTGATTTCAGACACATTGTTGGGACCAATTGATTCCAATGCATTGTTATTAATTTGAATACACGTAAATAAACAGTAAATGCAGTGATTATCATAAAAATGGTTAAAATACAAGAATTTTCAGATGCAATTCGCCAACAAATGTATGATATGAGAGTCAGCACCGGAAAGTCATACGCAAAAATAGCGGAACTGTTTACAACAACTGATAATACTGTCCGATCAATTGTAAAGAAAGTCGAAAAGTACGGGACAGTTAGAAATCTCGCAAGAAGTGGTCGAAAAAGATGTACCAGTGCTAAACAGGACAGGATATTGAGTCGAATTGTGGCAAAAAATAAGAAGTTGACCACCGATGAGATTAAGGAAGAGTTGGCCGCCAGAAACATTTTGTGTCACCGAAACACTATTAGACACCGGATTCAAGAAATGGGTTATTACAGTGGTATTGCGCGAAGACGTCCAATGATAAGCCTAACAAATCAGAGAAAACGATTAGACTTTGCACGAAAGTACATCCGGATGCCTATGTCATACTGGAGGAAGGTCTTGTGGTCAGATGAGTCAAAATTTGAGATTATTAGTACTAAACGTCGCCAACGAGTGTTTAAAAAGAGAGGCGAAAGCATTAATCCTGATAATATATGTCCAACTGTGAAGCACTCGAAATCAGTTATGGTATGGGGGTGTATGACAGGCCAGGGAGTTGGCCATTTGGTCGAAATTCCATCAACTATGGACCGCTACATTTACGTTAACGATATTTTGACCCCACATTTGCTTCAGAGTGCCAGAGATCTACAAATAAGCGATGATTTTTTATTTCAAGCGGACAACGACCCAAAGCACACATCAAAATTGGCAAAGAAATGGTTGTCTGACAATCAAATTGAGACACTTGAGTGGCCGCCACAGAGCCCTGACCTCAATATTATTGAACATCTATGGGATGAATTGGACAGACGTGTGCCAAAGAGCGAAAGAAAAAGTTTTTCTGCGTTTAAAGAGTCGTTATTTAATGTCTGGAAAAATATACCTGAAGAAGTCACAGAAAAGCTGATCCAAAGTGTTCCAAGAAGATTGCAGGCTGTGATTGATGCCAACGGAGGCAATACTCGATATTAATATTGTTTTTACTAAATTAATAGCTTTATTTTGTTAATAATATTTAAAGTTTTGATTTCACGAAAATACTTTTTGTACATAACTTTTTTTACCATTTCTTACTTCTTATGCTTTTTTATAGATAATATGATAATTAATGCAATTTTATTTATTGACTTATAAACTTTGAAAAGTGTTCTTTCATTTGATATCAAATTTGTTTATTTAAGTTAAAAAATAAAAAAGTTATTAAAGTTCAAAGTTAATGATATCAATATTTTTGCGATACGAAATTAAATTATGTTTGCAGTGTATACTTTTCCCATATGATCTGTAATTTTATGTGTAATAATAAATGCATTATTGTTTCTTATATATACAGTAGTTATTACTCAATTAAGATAATACAATGTAATGTACAATATTGTAACGTTTATTTATTAAGGGGTTAGTAGTAGTTTAGGTTAGATTGAAAAAATTACACAAATTTAGGGAAATAACTTTATTTTATTATATAACACTATATAAATTATACAGTACAGTTTAAAAGGTAAAAGTAGACTACCCTAAGTGTGTGTGTGTGTATGTATTATATAAGTGTTGGGTTTATATAGATTATCCAATAATATCATAGGTGGGGAGGGGCATAAAGTATATTACAATTCTTCTCAGGTACAGATAAATGTTTGTCCCTAAACATTATACATTATTTATGGACAGCATGCATAGTACTGTATATGTATATATTATTTGAATTTTGATGCCTGTATGTAAAACACGTGTTTTTTTTGAAATTGTATTTGTTTTTTTTTATAATTATAATATATTAATTTTTTAATAATGGTTACTATTACGGTCGAAAATAATTGTAATAATAGCATACGTTATGATAGTAGTAATGGTGGTGTCGGTGGTGGTAGTAGTAGTAGTGGTATCGGTGGTGGTAGTAGTAGTATCGGTGGTGGTAGTAGTAGTGGTGGTGATGGTGTCGGTGGTAGCGGTAGTGGTGGTCGAATAACCCGAAGTGGTAACAGTGGTGGTAGTATTGGTAGTAGTAGTAGCGTCGGTGGTGGTAGTGGTAGTAGTGTCGGTGGTGGTAGTACTGGTCGACTAACCCGGAGTAGTATCGGTGGCGGTAGTAGTAGTGTAGGCGGTGGTAGTAGTAGCGTCGGTGGTGGTGTCGTTTGTAATAATACTAATTTGGTCTGTGGTCCGTCTACTAGTTCGCTGGCTACCGATTACTCGGTAAGTTCGTTGTTATTATTATTATTATTATTATTAGTATTAGTATTAGTATTAGTATTAGTATTATTATTATTATTAGTATTAGTATTATTATTATTATTATTATTATTACTTTTTTTTTACTATTATTATTATTAGCGTTATAGTTCACAATCTAGTGGTGTGTTTTTGACCGATCGCGAAAGTTTAAGACCCTATGTCCCGAGAAGGATGCGGTTGCATCTTTTTTCCGATATTAGGTATCGGATGACTAAGCGGGCGACGACAAAATATTCGCGACCCCGTCGAAATGCGGAAGGCAAATATGAAATTGATATTATTTTTGCCACAGCGGTCTACGGTAAACAGGGGCCAAAAGTGTTTGTATTTTGGTATGGTTGGCCGAATGCTACTGTTGAGGATTATGCTGAATTCTCAACTTCACCAGTATTGAAGCGATTTTACCATCCGGGTAGATACGGTAATACTGGTTCATCGGTTGGGTTACCATCTATAGATGTAGATACGGCTATCGTTTGTTCCGACGGCCATTATGGGAAGACTATGTCAATGTTTTTTCAATGGTTCATTGATATGGGGTTATTGTCACTCACACAAGGGTTTGTGAGGTAATAATTTAACAACACTTCCATTTAAAGCTATACTGTAATTATTATTTATTTATTTTTTTTTGAAGTTCCTCACCTCTGTTGGTTCAAGAATTAGAACTACAGGCATTCCGTGACATGTATAATTTGTTGGCACCTTTGCCATCAGATTATTATCTTCATGATAAAGTACTCGGATGGTCGCAGGGTTCCATACAAGTAGATCGTAGATTTAAGAAATTAGCGCCTGAATTTCGGGCGTTATTGTGTAGATCGCCCAGTACTTCCCGATATAAGGTATCGCAGGTCGTTAATCGTTATCGGCTGTGCTTTTTTGTGGTATTTAGAGTATCTGAGATAGTTGGTGGGTGCCGATCTGTTCATTCCGGTCTTCTGATTTCTGAGAAATTGCCAACGGATTTAGTAACATGTATAGTAGTTATTGATTGTTTGTTTTTTTTGCTTTTGTTTTTATTTGATTTGTTTTTTTTAGTCACGTATTATGACCCGCTACCCAAGGTTTCGGCTACGATTAGGTTACCAGAAGTTGTACGCATTGCTATCATTAGTTGTGGTCGTAATAGTTTGGGTAAAGGGATTGTCCGTCGTATTTATGGATGCCAGTCAACGGCAGATGATTGTCTACTGCGTACATTTTCGTTGTTAGCTTTTTTGTGTGACAATTTTGATTTTATAAATACTTTTGATACTTATTTTAGCAATTGTATAACAAATAAATACGTATAAAATGTGTTTTTTTTTGTTTTATAAATAAAATAATTTAACTAGAATATTAATGGTTTGATACTTAAAACTAAAAATTTATTATACCGAAACTTATATGCATTAATATCTAATTATTTTTATATTTTGTAAAAATAAAATATTATATATATATATATTATAATTAAATGATAATTGTTTTTGTTATCGGATCCGGACACCAACTGCACGGTCTCCGATTATTTTTATATTTTGTATAAATAAAATATTATGTATATATATTATAATAAATGATAATTGTTTTTGTTATCGGATCCGGACACCAACTGCACGGTCTCCGATTATTTTTATGTTTTGTATAAATAAAATATTATGTATATATATTATAATTAAATGATAATTGTTTTTGTTATCGGATCCGGACACCAACTGCACGGTCTCCGATTATTTTTATATTTTGTATAAATAAAATATTATGTATATATATTATAATTAAATGATAATTGTTTTTGTTATCGGATCCGGACACCAACTGCACGGTCTCCGATTATTTTTATATTTTGTATAAATAAAATATTATGTATATATATTATAATTAAATGATAATTGTTTTTGTTATCGGATCCGGACACCAACTGCACGGTCTCCGATTATTTTTATATTTTGTATAAATAAAATATTATGTATATATATTATAATTAAATGATAATTGTTTTTGTTATCGGATCCGGACACCAACTGCACGGTCTCCGATTATTTTTATATTTTGTATAAATAAAATATTATGTATATATATATTATAATTAAATGATAATTGTTTTTGTTATCGGATCCGGACACCAACTGCACGGTCTCCGATTATTTTTATATTTTGTATAAATAAAATATTATGTATATATATTATAATTAAATGATAATTGTTTTTGTTATCGGATCCGGACACCAACTGCACGGTCTCCGATTATTTTTATATTTTGTAAAAATAAAATATTATGTATGTATATTATAATTAAATGATAATTGTTTTTGTTATCGGATCCGGACACTAACTGCACGGTCTCCGATTATTTTTATATTTTGTAAAAATAAAATATTATGTATATATATTATAATTAAATGATAATTGTTTTTGTTATCGGATCCGGACACCAACTGCACGGTCTCCGATTATTTTTATATTTTGTATAAATAAAATATGTATATATATTATAATTAAATGATAATTGTTTTTGTTATCGGATCCGGACACCAACTGCACGGTCTCCGATTATTTTTATATTTTGTATAAATAAAATATTATGTATATATATTATAATTAAATGATAATTGTTTTTGTTATCGGATCCGGACACCAACTGCACGGTCTCCGATTATTTTTATATTTTGTATAAATAAAATATTATGTATATATATTATAATTAAATGATAATTGGTTATTCTGTATTAGTGGTTTCGTTCTCGATGTAAGGAGGAGGAATTAGTGAATTTAATTCATTAAATGGATTCCTATGCTGTGAATCGAATACCATATTTTTCAGTGCCCAGTCCCGTTCCTGTTTCATCTTATTAAACTTTTGTAACATTATAGCTAACATTATTAATAATACAATAATTAAAATACTAAATATGTCCTCTATATATGTTATACGAAATATCTTATTTATATTTAACCATGATTTTTTATTAATGAGTTCTAGTCTGATTAGTTTGCATTGCTTATCATGATAACAATTCATAGGTGTGTAGTCGGAAATGCTTTCCTCATTTGGTAATTTAATAGTCATACCGGGATTACTTAGTAATTGTTCAGATACTAATCCTCTTTTCCAATTGTTGCCTATTTGCGTTATGACATTTTTAATCATTATTAATTTGGTTGCAACCGTTGACAGACTTAATCCTATTAAGTTCCGAGTGTTGTTAGTATTATAAGCGTAGTTCATCTCTTGTCTATCGATCGTATTTTGAAATAGTTCTATATCAAATGATTTAGCTAATTTAGGAGCTATGCAAAATTGCTGTATCGGATCAATAAATGCATCACTAAATCTACGTTCACACCATGATTTTTCAAAACTTGAATAATTAGTTAAGCTATTACTATCGCATGGATTTTGATATTTTATATTCAAAGATATAATGTTACTATCGTAGGAAACGCTCACATTTATTAAACAAAATAATGTAGTTAAAAGTAACGTTTTTTGTCCTCTGATTTTTGTACGTTTAGTAGTAATTGGTTTAATACTATCTATTTCTATAACTTTATCATCGTTATCTTCTTCTGTTTCTAATTTGCTCATTTGTATTGTATCATTGATGTCACTTGTGTTAGATAATTTGTAAGAATTTTTATTTTTGAAATATTTGTATATAAAAATACTACACAATGTTAAGATTATTAGATATAGAAACAATTCATAGTAATTAATTGTATCTTTATTGTAATTATAATATCTTCGAGTGTTTAATGATAACATTTCTCTATTAACTTCTGTAGTTAATTTTTCAAAATCAAAGTTATGTAAGTCAGGCATAATGTGAAAATTTATTCTCTGAGAAACTGATGGTTTTAAATCAATTTCGCTTTGTACTACTATTTGTTTTGCTTGATAGTTATATTTATCGATTTTGAATGAAGCAGTGTTAGGTAATGCGAAGACAAAATTTGGACATTTTATTGTTTTATTATAGATAGTGATATTAAGAGTATTACAGTAAATGAGATTTTGATCTCTTTGGGATTTTATTTGAACTATGTTTTCTACGCTTATTTCTCCTATATTTTCGCATTTGTCTAATTTCCACAGGCTTTGAGTTATGTTATCTATACCATGTATAGTACAAGTATCTGTTGAAGGAACTACAAATAAGTTTTGCATATTGTCTGATGTTTTTGGCATTAGTAAGACACAGTCATTGCTCTGATCGTATATTATATCTGAAGGACCGTCATATCTAATACTACATAACAATTTAGAATCATTAGATTTTTCATACAAAATAAATGGATCAGAGTATAACATTGTAGTATTAGATTCCAAGACTTTCATATCAAAAACTAATGACACTATTCTTGACTGTTCATCAATCAGACATTCTTTGGGTTCGGCTAATGAGAAATCGCACCGATCTGTGCATGGCAATGTAAAATTAAACACATCCAATATTTTGGGATTTACTTTATTCTGTCCCCAATGCCTACCTATTTCTATCAATTTTTCCTGTGTTACGGCAAATTTAGAAGCAAGGTTAGAAACTAATATCATAAATGATGGCAGTTTTTCGTGAAAAAATATTTTAACTGTTTCTTTAAAATTTCTTATATCGTATCCCATTGTCTCTATCTCTTTTTGTAGTAAACCTATTATTCTATTTAGTTTTTCTGTATTTTGTTCTAAATTAGCCATATTTTCTACTAGTTTCTGATTAATTTCTTTAAGATCGTTTATTGCAACTTTATTATTTCTATTTTGTACTATTGAATAAGCTGAGATACCTACAGTTGTCGATACGGATACTAAAAATACTGCTAATAATGCTACTGCTGTTATCGCTATGCGTTTGTTTCGATTTTTAATTAATTCGTTCAATGGTATTTCATACGGGCTTTTACAAAACTTTTTTAAAGGGGATACAAAATCTGTATACATTTGTTTTTGACACCATTCATACAACTCTTTGTTACCTTCTGGAATGAAAGTTTTAACATTAAATATCTCGCACGGGCTCTCATAGTGGGCCGTTAATAATACACGGTTAACTCCAGTAACAATAGGTTTTTTAGAAACTCTCCAGATTAGAGGGTTCATTTTTTGTAATGATGCCTCCGTATTAGATAGGGAAAAACATAATAATAATGATAAAACTAACAGATCAAATATTTGTTTAGGTTTTCTAATCCTCGACGACCGTCTAATTACTGGTGGTTCCGAGCTCTGATTTGACATTCCCGTGTCCATTGCTATTAGTTCATTGTTGTGTATTGTTTTATCTTCATTATAATCGTAAATTATTGTGCTATCGTCGCTACTGTTTTGATCCACTGATACTATAATAGTATTAGAGTCTGAACTTTCGTCAGTTAAGTCGACTACAGACTTATACGCCATAATTTCTAGCCTTGAAATCAATTCCTCGCGATCTGTATAGGGTTTAACTCGGCTTACATGTACCGTGTCTAACAATTTTCGCTTACCCTCCTTAGTTTCTATTTCAATAGTAACTCCATTATGGTTAATCTTAGTGATAGTAAATGGGCCATGAAAATAATGTAGTAGTTTTGATGTCTTTTTTGGTATTTGATTGGGGTATAATATCATTACTTTCTGTCCTATGTTATAAACTGTCTCTTTGTGTCTTTTATCATAAGATTTTTTATTACGCTTTGCTGCTTTATTAATGCTTTCAGTAACATTTTTGTTCATGAAATTAATATTGTCCTGAATTGATTTAAGATACTGAACTTCATTTTCGTAACCTACTAAAGGATTTAGATATTTTCTATCAATGGGAAGGATCGGGTCTCTGCCGTACATTAGTTTATATGGGGTGAATCCAGTAGTGGCATTGATTGAGCAATTGTAAGTAAATGTTACCCACTTTAAGTTTTTATCCCAGTTTGTATGATTTTTATTTACGTAAGCTGATATCATTTTTGCTAATGTTTGATTAAATCTTTCGGTTAACCCTTTAGTCTGAGGATGATAAGCGGTGGTTGTCACGTGCTTAATAGATAGCTCCTTATATAATTTTTGAGAAAATTTGGCTGTGAATTGAGTTCCCCGATCACTAAGTAAGGTGTTTATACTGCCAAATTGACAAATTATTTCCTCTATTAAAAAATAGGCGACTATTTCTTTGGTTGCTTCTGTTGCTGCTCTCGTAATAACCCATTTTGTGAAATAATCAGTTGCAACCAATATATGCATGTTTTTATTATCTTCGGATGCTTTGAATGGGCCTAAAAAATCTATTCCCATTAAATCTAATGGTGTATCCCGTATTATTGGAATCATAAGGCCGGCAGTGGGAACTAATGGTTTTTTCTTTGTCTGACAGTCTATGCAAGAATGCACATAATCTGTTATGTCATTTTTCATATTTTTCCAATAATACCTATTTGTTATTTTATTGTATGTCTTTTCTATTCCTAAATGACCACCGCCTTGAGGGTAATCGTGATATAAGTAAAGCACTTCAAGTATTTTAATAATAGGCAAACATAAAACTAGTTTAGGTTCACTACCTTTTGTTAATTTCTTATATAATACATTATTATTTAAAGTGTAAGTTTTACATAAGGTTGTATTAATTTCTCTTTTGAGAGTTTTATAAATAGATGACCAGTAATAGTCATTCTTTTGCATTTCAGCCATTTCAATATCTGGAATTGAATACATATCTGGGACTACTCTCAAGCTATGACAATGCATGTCTAGATTGTCTTCTAATATCTCTGCTTGGTTGACCGGATGTCTAGACAAAGCATCCGCTACTTTATTCAGTGACCCTTTTCTATATTCTATTGTGTAATCAAACTCAGACATATGCAGTGCCCAGCGCTCAAGTCGACTGTTGAGACTTTTCTTTTCTTTAAGCCATTTCAATGCTAAACAGTCTGTAACTATTTTGAATGTTATACCCATTAAATATATGTGACATTTTTGTGTGGTTTTTATGATCGCTAAGCATTCTATCTCAGGTATACTGTAATTTTTTTCAGAGTTATGCAGTAGCCAACTCTGATGACAAAATGGCTTTAATTTATTGTCGATTTTATGATACAATGTACCCGCAATACCAATAAGACTACCATCTGTGTGAACTTCAATAGGGAGTTTATTGTTAAAATGCACTAAAATAGGAGCATTGCATAACAAGTTTTTGAGGTTTTCAAAGGCTAACTGTTGTTCGGGTCCCCAATAGAATACTCTCCCTATATCACACTTTCTCACTCTAATGTGGGATACCGGAGTATTTATATCTTTATCGCGGACTTTCTTTGTTAAACGCGTGAGGGGCTCTGCTATTTTTGCAAAATCCTTTATTGATCGCCTATAAAATCCGGCAAAACCTATGAATGACCTAATCTCTTTTATAGTGTTAGGTCTTGGGTATTGTGCGACACATTTGACCTTTTCTGGGTCTGTCTGTATACCATCTGCTGATATTACATAACCTAAGAACCCGATACTTAATTGCCCAAAATAACATTTAGTGGGCTTCAATGTGACACCAGATGTTCGTAAACATTCAAAAATTTTATTTAAATGATTTAAATGCTCTTCAAAGGTCTCTGAGAAAATTACACCATCATCAAAGTAAACTATAATAATTTTTCCCACTAGTTGACCATAAATTTTATGCATAGCTCGCATAAAAAAACTCGGTGCTTGCTTTATACCAAATGGTAATCTATTGAATGTATACAAGCCGTCCTCCGTCCTGAATGCTAGCATTTCTTTAATGGTTGGTTCTACTTCGAACTGCATGTAACCGTTATTTTGATCTATTATAGTAAAATATTTCGCTTTATTAAAAGACCTTAGACACGACTGGACATCTGGTATGGGAAATACATCATCAACTGTTATATCGTTTAGTTTTCTATAGTCTACACATAATCTCTTTTCTGGGTTTCCTTTAGAATCTAATGATTTTTTATTTATTAATACAACTGGAAAGCCGTAAGGACTGCTACAGGGCTCTACTATTTTTTGATCCACCCAATTATTTATTATGTCATTTATTATATTTTTGTTATATTCGCAATACGGACTTGGTGTCATTTTTATAGGATTTTGGTTAATGTCTTTAAGTTTGAGAGGGAATTTAGCTATTTTGCATAAACCTAACTTATTTTTATCAAAGGCAAATATGTCTATGTAAGACTCTAATAATTCATTAAGTTTTATCTGTTGTGACATGGTTAGATCAGTACCTATATTGAAATTTGAATTTATTCCCTTATCTTTGTTTTTCAATATACCTCTTATGGGTTTAAGTGTTTGATTAAGATGGTCATTAATTAGATAATCAAAATGTTTGCGCTCTTTATCAACCACGTGTCTATAGATTTCGTTTGTATAATATACCTCCTTATAGGGACATTCGTTAATGACGTGATTTACTGAATTACAGTAATAACAATCAAATGGTTTTAATGTCGTATTAGATGCTTTTGCTTTTGATTTATACGTATTGTTTACAGTATTTTCAAAATTAATTTCTGAATCATTTTCGAGACAACAATTCATATAGAACTCATCGCGTGAGTTATCCGTATTTGTATAATTGATTATATTGTAATTAACAGTATTACCAGTAAGGTCTGATTGATAAGATTTTTCAGAATCATTGTATTGGGTGTCATTATATATACAATTAAATTCCTTTGACAGAGGATTGAACAATTCAGCCCAGGACAGTGTCTTATCGCCACAATTAATTACTAGATTAGCTTTGAGTGCAAAATTATTTCCTAATAATAGTTTGAATGGCAATTCCGTAACTACTGACAATTTTAAACTAATTATTTTGGTAATTTCGCCAATTGATAGCATAACATTTAGGTCTGTTTCTCCGATAACGTCTACCGGTTTACCGTTAACTGCCTTTAAATCTTTTGATTGTTTTCGTCTATATTCGATGTTAAGTTTTTGGCACATTTTATCGCTAATAAGTGATACTTCAGAACCAGTATCTATTAATGCGTTTACAATTTTATTTTGTACACTTACTTCATGACATATTAGATTGTGATTTAGCAATGAATCACTAGAGATTGAATTTAAATCCTGAGTTAAACTATTAACATAACGTCTCTGTGGACATTCTCGCGCGTAGTGACCGACTTTCCCGCAAACATAGCATACAATCTCACCGTTAATCGACCGTGAGTTGCTACGCTGGCGAGCAATGTCAAACTCTACATGTTTGCGTTCGATCGTTTGACTTTCCGTCGCATTGGGATCCGGTCGGGAAAGATCGGTTAGTTCCCGGCTTTTTACATATGGGGAAGATGGAGGTGTTTGTGCTCTCCGTTCATTAGGCCGATTTTCGTTACTACTACCTGGTCTGCTGCTCGAGGATTCCCTACTATTAGGGTTACTGTATCGTCGCTCTTGGGGATTGAATCTACTGTAATTAACATTTTTATTGTTATACTGATCAGTGGGCTGATAGGATCTAAACCGGTCCTTATCCAGACGTGGATTTAATCTACTAAATCTGTTATAATTTGTATTGTTTATACGTTCTATTCGTCTTCCAAATCTATCGTAATTATTATACTGATTATCTCTTGAGTGACTTTGTTTGTTAAGTTTTACTATAACTTCATCTAGTTGTTTACTAAGTTTTCTTATATCATTATTTTGTACACTACGTGAATCCTGTTGTCTATGTGCTTGCAAACCTGATTTAGTTTTGCATTTCTGAATATTTCGCGCATTTTGTCTCAATATTTCTATGTTATTGTTATCAAATTGATAAATCCTATCTTTGATATCATCGATAAAACCCTCACAAATGTAATCAATTTGGTCTGCGACCGGCATTTGTTGTTGATATTCTAGACAATAAAGTAATTTATCTGTAATGTACTGATCAACCTCTTCAATTAAACCTTGTTTTCTGTTTTCCATTTTCTTTCTCAAAGAATGAGATCTATCTCTTGGCAAATGATAATTAATGAACGCTTGGCGCAAATTTGTCCAGTTTGTCGGTGCGGCGTCACCGGCTAACCGGATATATAATTTATACCAATTTTTTGCTTTGCCCGTCAAGAATTGATTAAAATTAAGAAAACGTTTCGCGTCATCCCACCCTTTTAAAGTAGTGGCGTCAACAAAATCGGTGACCCACTCTTCGGCATTGTCATCTATGTCGCCCGAATAACTTGTGATTCGGAGATTACCTAATGTAGACAGACCACCACTGACTACTTCATTAACAACGGCTCGTATATCCTGCATGGATATCGTTTCCTGATTCTCGCTATTTTCGGATCCTATTATAGATAATGGCATCTTTGCTCATATCCTTAATTTTTTTTTTGAAATAACAATTTAATGTATCGATATACCTACTCGCAATCAATACTTTACTTAAATTAATTTGTACTTTTTAGTACCGACCACTGTCTACCTACTCGTAGAAACAGTGTTATTTTATTTAGACACAATTAGTGCTTGCGCTATGCTATGCCCACCTCCCCGCAGCTAGCGTTTTATTGGTCTGACGACACCTTCTCGTGTCCTTCTCGCAGTTTATTATATTAATTTAATAATTATTAAATGAAAATTTTGATGATAGTCACTATTTGATGCTATCATACGCTTACCCTCTGGCTGTGGCGTTCCTGTTCGCGTCGTAGACCTACCACTGGTCTTCCTTTGGTGACGGTTGTCCTCCCGAAGTGGTGACGCCTTACGCGTTGACCACTCGTTCTCGAGGTGTCCAATCCCGCCGGAAGGCCAAGTTAAGTTGGTAGGTCTCGGTAGGACCTCCAGATGTAACGTTTATTTATTAAGGGGTTAGTAGTAGTTTAGGTTAGATTGAAAAAATTACACAAATTTAGGGAAATAACTTTATTTTATTATATAACACTATATAAATTATACAGTACAGTTTAAAAGGTAAAAGTAGACTACCCTAAGTGTGTGTGTGTGTATGTATTATATAAGTGTTGGGTTTATATAGATTATCCAATAATATCATAGGTGGGGAGGGGCATAAAGTATATTACAATATGTTAGAGTAATGAATATTAGACACTAATAAAAATAAATAAATCTTTATATTATTTGTATATACAGTATATCTCTTTATTGTCGTTAATCAATAATAACTTTAATAACAATAACAACAACAAGAAAATCCTGTGTATCCCTAATATATTTTTTATGAATTTTTCAAAATCTTTTATGAATTTAGTAATACTTTATTTTCTAAAGTAAATCTAAAATTCAAATCTGAAATTAAAAGAAGTTTTCATTTGATTTTTAAAGTGTTTAGTACTTTATATAACACTAAAATATATATATATTATGCATATTATATATATACTGTATATATCTTCAGTACTATATTTTGCTAAAATAAATAACAAAATAAAAAAGATTGACTCTTGAGTTCAAATGCCAATCCGTTTGCTAAAAGTATTTTTTTTTTCTCTCTCTCTCTCTCTYTCTCTTTCTCTTTCTCTTTCTCTTTCTCTTTCTCTTTCTCTCTCTCTGTAGTGTATTATTGATTGTTGAATACAAAATAAGTTAAATATTAAAATATTTTTAAAAATAATTGTCTGCACTCTTATATATATTTATATAGATAGAGAGTTAGAGAGAGAGAGAGAGAGAGAGAGACGAAAGTATATGAATTGAAGATCTTTAAGGATTATATTTATGTAATATTTACTTAACACACACACGAGTCACTCATCCAAATGAAAACTATAATATAAAAGGGATTCACAATATTTTCACAATAAAAATACACACATTTTTGCCTATTGTATACATTATACTACTAAATATACTGTATTAACTTGAATCTAATATTCACTATTCACAGTACAGTATAATATCAACAAAATTACATATAGAAAACTACAACTTTCAAAAATAAGCAATCATTTATTGTTTATAATTTTAATAATATATATATATATACTTATATAATGTATATATAATTTATACACAACTGTTAATTAATTTTTTCACTTTTTGAATAATCTCTTTGTATTGTAATAAATGAATGACACTTCAAAAAATTATTATATAAACTCTACTTTACAAAAGATTTTTAGTTTTAAAAATATAATTAGAAAATAATTACTGTAAAACTAAAAAAAATCAAATAAAATTTTTAAATGTTAGTTTAATAAATTAGCCAATTTGTATAAGTGCAACACCATTAAAAATTATGTTATAAATGTTATCTAATTATTTTGTAATAATATTAAAAGTTTTGTATTTAGCATTTTATTCAAAATAGTAGAAAGAAGTAATTATTATTTTATTGAAGAGTACATTGAATTTTTAAAAAAATTTTTGCCATATATTTAAAACTTGTAGTGAATTTATAATTTTAATGATCGTTTAAATAGTGAATAAAATACAGTATATTATATACTTTATATAGAAAACTTAAACTTAAATCATATATAAAATTATTTTTCTAAAAAGAAATACATGTATATATTAACATTAAATTTTAAAAACTTTATTATTATTATTATTAGATAAATCCTATTATGTTATCTTTTAAAAAAATAAATCCAATACAATGACTAAAAATTAGTAACCATTTTCCAGATTTATATAATACAGATAATTCTTATTTTAAATTATTACTTCATTTATTAAATTATTATATATACTGTATATTATAGTATACACAGTATATACAGTATTATATATACAAATGCATTAAAATAATACTTATATAATAAACACAATATCATAAGATATATATATATATATATATTTATATGATACTATTAAATATATAGATAAAGTTGTCATCTTTAAATATATAATATATAAAATATCAATATATTGGATGCTCTATAAAATTACATATACTATATACAGGAATATCTATATATATATATAGTAAATAGGATAGACTTATGCTAATAGAAAAATATGGCTTAAGGGTGACATAATTTTGTATTGAAAAAAATCTATTTGTAAATAAGATTATTTGAGTAATTTTTATGTAATATGTTTATTTTCAAATTGAATTTAAACCATAAATTTTTGTATAAAACATACCCACAAAATAGATAAATATATAAATTGAAATAAATGTTATAAAATATTTTATATTTTTGTTGGCCATAAACTTGTTTTTTAGGATTTAATAATAAATAATAAAAAAAAACAACAAACAACAAAATATACAGTAATACAAACCAATTGCATAGTAATCGATAAAATGTTTAAAACAAAAACGTGATATTTTCGATAAAAAAATGACATTAATTTATTTGCAAAATGTTTTAAATGGATTTAATATTTAAAAATGATTTTATTTTTTTGTTTTAAAAATGTTTTGTCATTTTCAGAGAAAGAGAGAGAGAGAGAGAGAGAGAGAGAGAGAGAGAGAGAGAGAGAGTTGAAACAAAACATTTACATTTAGACAATTAATGTTAAATAAGAAGAAATATTTAACAATTTATATAACAATATATTTTATAAGAAAAGAGAAACAGTTTTTCATGCATTCATAATATATAAGCACTAGTATTAAAAGTACTGGTATTTAAAGCACTGGTACGTGATATCATTGAATTTTCAGATAAGAGATAACCTTTTACTTATGCATCACTTCCTCACCGCTAATATTGTCACAGATATTGATCTTTATTTCGATTTTTTAACAACAAATAAAAGTTGTCTCCGATTTTAATATCCAGTTATAATACTTTATAGTACAGTATATAAGCACTACATAAGCAGCACTCAGCACRTGTATGTGTCAGTGATATAACTGGGTGTGAATTATGAATTTGCTTACACATTCCTCAACAGCAAACACACACACACACACACACACACACACACACACACTGTCGTGTAATCGTTGATTGATTTTAATTTAAATGCACTTAATTTTTTTATAGAGAAGATAAGAGTTTTGTTTGGCTATAAAAACATAATAATAATAATAATATAGTATTTTTCAACAAATTAACTCAAATAAGCGATAATTATTTCTATCATAAATACAGTATTAGTTGTGAACGTATCTATTATTAATTCATTTATTAAAAAACATACTTAATATCTCTTTTTATGTATTAAATGAATATTTTGTAGATAACACATGTTTTTTATAATAAACACAAAATTTATAGTATAAAACGTGATATTTTTATTTAATTATTAGTCTTTATTATTAATTATATATATAGAGAATCGACAAATTCTCTCTCTTGTCATCTAATTTTAAAAATTAATTATTAAAAAAATTTTAATATATAATTATTAATGATCATTCAATAATGTGCTTTAATGTTGACAAAATAAAACTTATATCATATATGAAAAAAACTTGAGATTTTAATTAAAATAGTTTTCATATTTGTACTATTAATAAGAAAACGACAAACTTTTTCTATAGATATATCAATGTTTTTGTTGTTGATTAGTATGTTGTATATAATTAAACTGTATTTATAATTATATTATATAAAAATTTTGTGTGATTATAAATAAATACATTTTTTTAAATCACTAATATTGATGCAATTTACTCTATTATTTGTTATATAACATAATGAGCTAATGAAGCGATCAGTAAAGTAAACGCATTTTGATTTTTAAAATATATAAATATATATATATATAAAGTTTATACTGTAAATCAAATTTTACTCTACTGTTTGACTTTTTGATTGTTTATCTAACAAACAATTTTTGTGAATATATTCATAAAATTTATATTTATAACACAATTTTCAAATATTTATTTAATTGATTGAATGAATGAATAGTGGCTTCAATGCCACAATCATTGCGAGTGATTGCAATTTCATTATACGATTATACCAGTGATTAAAATATATTAAATACATTCAAACTAATAACAATGACATTAATATAGACATCAATTTACTTAACAATTTTACTAATTTGTATTTATCCTGTCAAACAAAATTACAACTATATATATATATTCAGATGTTTTGGTAAATTTTTACTGTACTATTAAATATGTATAGAAAAATAAATAAATGTTAAACATATTGTTTGTTATTCAATACTTGTATAAATCCCAACAATAATATACAGTTTTATATTCATGAAATCGCTTTAATAGTCCTTTACATAACAATTTTTTAGGACAAATAAATAAGAAAAAAAGTAAAGAAAAAATAAATTCAAAAGCTTTTAAACTAAAAATATCTATCAATGATAATAATAATAATAATAACTATAAGCTTTTTGAATTATATTATATTTATAAATAACTACTATTACCCGTAAAAATAACTTTATTTTCGAGATAATTAATAATAAAAATTTATAATTCCTAGTATCAAGTTTTATAATAATACTATTAACAAATACTCTATGAAATATCATAAATAAATAAATTAATAATAAATGTTTAATTAATTACGATCTAAACAGTATACAGTATATTAATATATTGATATAACAGCTAATATATATACTATATATTTATATTGCTTTCAATTTGTTAATTAATTAAAGATAAAAACAGTGAAACCCAACAAAAATTTTTGGTAAAAATTCAATTAATTTTTATACATTTTATTGGAAAACAACTTATTTTTAAACTCTAAATTTCAAATATATATAATAAATTTCTTTAATAAACAAATTGTTAAATAAATTATTAATTTTTTATAATTTACTAGTAATATGTTACTCTTTTTTAAAAAATGTTATTATAAAAATACATATATTTATTAAATTACTAACATAATAATATTAATAATAACGTGTAAATAAAAATATTTGTTATAATAATTATTAAAATAATTATTTAGGTCATCAATTAAATGGGAGATAAATTAATAGTCAAATAAATTATAATTATAATCAATTGAGAGATTATCTATGATATAATGCATAGAAAGCGGATGATTCGTCTCGCAGTAGATTCTCGGGTTCGTCCATCTCGACAATGGATGAGCTGTCCATTACTATTATACGGTTACTATTGAGCACCGACTCGATCTTGTGGGCCACAAACAGTACAGTGGCTGAACTGAAAACAGTTGTCAATGTTTGTTGGATTAGTTGTTCAGTAATTGAGTCGATATTAGCTGTCGCCTCATCCATACAGAGTATAGTTGTCTTGGATAGCAGTGCTCTAACCAAACATAGCAGTTGTCTTTGACCGCAACTCAAATCTCGGCCTCTTTCGCTAATATTAGCACTCAAACCACCTAAGCTTAGTACTGTTTATATATAAATATAAAAAAAGCGAATACATAAAAATGCAATTTAGTTAAACTCCTATTTAAACAATAAAAAATCCATCCTTCCTCTCTCTCTCCTCATCCCTATCCACACACACACACACACTATCCATACCTAATGACTCCAAATGACACTCTCTGAGTGAATGCCAGATCTCATTATCTAAGTATTTATTTTGTGGATCCAGATTATCTCTTATTGTACCACTAAATAGGAACGGGTCTTGAGGTATAATAAATAGTTTTGATCTGAAAATAAAACAATACATAGAGAATGAACATAAAAATAAAAAATAATACAAATCTATCATTTTATTTGATGTTGTATTGTATTGATATTAACCGGTTTTTGTTTTGTTTATTATTATATTCATTGTAGTAAATGTTCAATATTTTTATCTTTTATATATAATAATAATAAAACAATTCATTTGAGAGATTATCAATAATTTTGTTTTGTTGGTCAGTTTGACAGTAATACTTTTATCTGCTTTATATATCAAAATAATCTATATAGAAATAAAATTGCAATATAACTTATATACAGTGTATATACATTGTATATATATATATATATATATATATATATATAAATACAAATTATATATCTATTATAGTAATAATTAGGCCACAAATTGTAGATTATCTAAAACTGGACAATAAAACTAAACTATATAATTTATATATATATATATACAACTATGGTATATGATAGATATCTTTTAACACATTATTTATCATTATTGTTTATTATTATTACTATTACATTTAAATTACTATAACAATACAAATTAATTAAGCAAAAAAATAATAATAACTAAATTTAAAATAAAACAATAAGAAGTTAATTCAAGTAATACTGTATTATATATGAAAAATATCGATAAAACAATACAATCAAGAATTGTTAAATGTCGTGACTCTTTACTTTTACAAAACTGTTTCAATCAATTGATTGCATGGTTTGCATCAATTCACGGGATGTTATTATTAAAGTATTATTATTATTATTAATATTATTTCTATTTCATATATATGTATATATAAATGAATCACACATTTCGCTATTATGTAATACAAATGAGTTCAATCCTAACATAACATAAGCGTAACTCAAATATATATAAATATAAAACAAAACAAAAATGCAATCAAAGAATATATTATATTATTGGACTTAAATATAAATACCTTAAGTTATTTAAACTAATAGTTGATATATCGATGCCATCAATGGTAATATTTCCTTCTTCTACGTTAACCAATCGGAATAAGACTTGAAATAAACTGGATTTGCCGGAACCGGTACGTCCTTAATATTATTATTATTGGTAATACAATATGCGATGTATTATACAAACAAATATCGGCGATAAAAAAATACAAATAAAAGCACAACAAATAAAAAAAAAGAAATAAAAACAAATTGAGTGGTCTGTTGGCTGTTTGTGATGTGTATGTGCTTTACTTACCAACGATTCCTATCTTTTCAAAGGGCTTTGTACTGAAGGAAACCTTATTTAAGGCACGTTTCAGGTCCGGGCGATAACGCATCGATACGTTACTAAAGCGAACAATACTATTGTTTGGCCAGTTATTATCAACAACAACACGACGATTGTCGACATTATCATTATTATCTTCATCGTTATCAATGGATCCGTTATCCACATTGTCTTCTTCGCATTCAATATTATCAATGTATTGCATAACTCGTTCAACTGAAACCATTTCCATCTCTGTCTGTGTGAATGACTGAACGGCTCCATTCAATAGTCCCGTTACTGATAACGAGTAGACTAATGCTAAACCAACTAAACCAGAGTCGACTATCTGTTCGGACCAGAAATGCAGACTAACGGCCAGTAGTGCCACACCCGACGATACTATTGCTCCCAATATCTGTAGGCGAAGATTTAGCCACTGTTGGACTGCAGCCGTCGAGTATTGAATTTTGTTATTTATATCTAACTTTAGGTACATTTCGCGCATAAATCTATATATTTAATTTTAATTAATAATTAAAGCTCTTTTTATTTAAGTTTACTTATATAATATTAAGTTTAAATTTTTAGACAATAACAACATATGTAAATTATATTTATTTAGATTGTCTGCATAATTTTAACATTATTTAAAATTTAAAAGTAAATAAACTTTATATACTAAAATTATTAATAATTTAATATTATATAAATATTTACAATACCTGTTAATGTTAGCATAGGCTCGAATTGTGATTAGTCCTTGAAGTGTTTCATCTAACTGTATGATAATATTAATAATAATACACACATTAATTCAATTTTTTAATATATTTGAATAATAAATATATTAAATGCAAAAAAAATCATTTACAATATATAAATCACTTTCAAAATCAAATTATAACGTAATTATCATTAAAAAAAACAATAAACTAAAAAACCTGTGTATAAATAGGTGAAAGAGATACGGCTGACAGTCGCTTAAGTTCCCGTGAAGTCCAACGATAATAGCGCTAAATATTTTTATTTTTTTTCATAGAAAACATTAATTGACTTCTCATTAAAAAAAAGTCATAAATAAAAAATCATAATTTGCTTACTTGAATATAATAATAGGGAACAGATAGTGGAATAATCATTAGTGCAATCCATGGCAAGCCATAGACTGTGATGACTATAGATGCTAACAGACTAAATAATTGACTCAAAAAAATATTCAAATTAAATGGTAAATTGTCGTCGATATTGAAGACATCAGTGGAAAATCTGTTGATAATACGACCAAAAGCCGTCACATCGAAGAACACAATTCTGGCGGTGAAAATCTTTTTCAATAATGACGAATGAAGTCTCAGAGCTGCCATCACTCCGCTGTAAGCGAAGACAAAAGATCGGATCAGCGTTAGGACTGAGTTTAGGACAGCAATACATATAAAGATAATTAAATAGTTGATCGACGATTTAGAGCTCATATCTGTATTATTTGATGTCCAAAATGCTAGCCAACAGTCCGATGCGCTTTTCGATGCTTGCATTAGACCTATAGATATTAATACCAAAGCTGACAGATAGGGACCGACTGATCGCATATAAGTTAAATAAACGGCAAACTTGACGACTCCTTCTTCACGTTCTTCTTCTTTGATTCTAAACTCAAATTCATTGTCGATATTCGTCGCATTCATTTGTTCTTCAAATGGTTTCTCTTCATCTTTTGATAGTTTTTTCATTTTACCGGTAGTAATGATATCCTGTGGTAAACCCGACGCCATTACTTGTCCGGAGTCTAACTTTAGGATCAAATCTGCTTTCATCAGATAATTTTGGTGATGAGTGCATACAATCTTTGTTTTGTCACCTAAAAGACCTAATATGCACTTATTGTAGATAACTTTTGCCACATGCATGTCAACACTGGCGAACGGATCATCAATAAAATAAATATCAAAATTCTGATACACGGCTCTGGCCAATGATATTCGGGCCTTTTGTCCACCAGAAAGTGTTACTCCGCGATCACCAATCTCTGTAAGATCACCATCAGTGAAGGTCTATAAATAATAGCAAATCATTTTTTATAAATATAAAAACAAAATCATAATAATATTAAAATCACATTAATATCATCGATGAGAGCACAGGCATCGAGAACAGCATTATATCGTTGGGCGTCATATGGTTTGCCAAACAATATATTCTCCATAAAAGTTGTATTTTGAATCCATGGCTCCTGTGTTACAATACCAACGCCGGCGTCAAAATCACTTTTATTGATCCCAAGTTTACCAGTAATCCTCTGGACCTCTCCCAACAGTGCTGTTAACAGTTGGCTCTTTCCAGAACCAACTTTCCCTTTGAGAGTACAAATGATAAAATCAATTACCACTGATTTCTGTTTTTTTTTTAATGTAAACTAAAATTTATGTCAACCAACCAATTACGCCGACAAACATTCCAGTTGTAAGAGTGAAATCAATTGGTCCCAAAACAAAACGATATGATATATCTCTTTTGCGACTCGAATCAGATGAAGCAAACGTTGCGCCCATTGCTTGTACTTTGAAATTACTGTCAGCAATCGGATGGTTGTAATGTTGATTCAAATCTAACGGATCCAAATCAAATAGTTTTTGTAACCTCTTAATTGATACCCACGACTCCATCAGACCATTTAAAACCCAAGGAAAGGCATTCAATGGCATAATAAGCATTGATAGTAATGCCAGACTAGTAAAAACAACCGGTGCTGTCAGCTGACCGTTGAGTAAAACAAATGTTCCGAAAACAAGTGACGATATTAGTACCGGTGTTGTCGCCCAAAAGTATACACAGAAGGCATCCAAATATTTTCTTCCCTTAAGATATTTGAGCTCTTGTTCTCTCAGATGAATAACTCTTTGGCGAAACAGTGGTTCCCAGGCATGCATTTTAATGACACGAATGCCCATCAAGATTTCGCTCATCAATTTGATTCGTTTGTCTTTCCAGTCCATCATTTTGGTGCTCAACTCTGCAATCTTATTACAGATACACCGGTTGATTGGTATCAATACAATGGCAAACACAACACCGGTAACAAATGCTAAGCCTAACTGTACGTACAGTAAGTATAGGGTGACCGACAACTGAATGGGTAGACTAATGAACTGCAAGAGTGACGGACAAAAGTTGACCACACGGTCGGTGTCGGTGCTCGCAAAGTTCAATACTTCACCAGTACTGAAACGACTGTCCAAAGTGTTGGAACGGACGATAAATATTTTACTGTAAATTGATGTAAGTATTGAGCTTCGGATCTTCAGCGTAATGTTATTGATATAAAAGTTAAACAAACTGATGGCCATCGATGACAATAGTGAACATAAGAATAATACCAGCGAGTAATAGAAACCATCGTAACTGTCGTGATCACCACTTTCCAGATACTGAACCACACGATTCAGTAGTAATGGACCGGCAAATGAAAACAAATCACTGAAGAACTTTAGGAAACCGACTCCTAGTAACTCAAAACCGTAACATTTGAGCAATGATTTGATTAGTGAACGACTTTTTTGTCTAACAATTACTACATTGTTATCATTATCATTGGTGGTAATATCACTTAATGGATTCAATTCAAATATTGTCTCAAACTTTTGCGAAACATTTTTCGACTTTAAATCATTGGGAAGTCTGAACAGATCGTTGTGTGAACTAATCTTCTTTTCGATTCCTCTTTTCATCAGTGGTGACACCCACTGGAGTGTCAGCTTTGAAATAATATCTACCATTTCTTCGTTGATCAACTGATTATCAATGGTATCGCAAGTGATGGATAGACTTGATATTTGATCGTTTCGGTCAATCAAAACTCTTTCATCTTCATTGGTCATCAACTTTTGCGAACTCAACACATTCAATGCCAAATAGATTATCCATAAGATTAAGACAATTGTATAGCAAACCAATTGGTGATATGTATGTAAATCTTTGACAACAAACGTATAGATTTGATTGACATTTACAAAGATAATCAAAATGACTGTTACGTCAAATGCAATGCACACTGACTTAGATTTTGGCCGATAATGGCTATTCAGACATGATATAAGACTAAATAGATGTATGAAAATTGCAGTTATCTGTACAGTGGTTGACATATAGACAGCAGTGGTTAGAGTTGAGTGCAATGTTGTTACTAAAGAGTCGGCCGAAACAATCAATAATATCAGGCAAACAATTGCGGCCCGAAATCTCATCAATCGCCGCAATGATTGGTCAAATGGCACACCGGTATGCCTGATACCGGATATCCATCCCGTTAGCAGTGATGACAATATGGTCAACAAGACATATATTGGCCAAACAATGACCAGATTGTTGAAACAATCGTTGAGATACCAATTGCCACCGTCATCGCCGGCGGTACGGTTTAACACTGACCAATGAGTTTCATTGCATAATAAACTTAATAATCTCATTGTTCTTCAGTGTTCAGTCAGTTTGAGGTCCACAAGATCTTCATCTGAGTCATCAATCACGGGATTTGAGACATAAAAATCAATCAATAGATGTATGGATCTGTTGACAGCTTTATTATCGCTTGACATACGATATCATTCATAACAATAAAAACAATGATTACATCAATGTTTACATTACTTTCAATGTTTTCAAAACATGTGTTCAAAACAATCACGTGATGTCTAATACTGTTGTAGTGATGAACACATGTCTGCAAAAAATGTGTGAATTATTTTTGAATTAAATAAAATGTAAATTAATTATACCTTTAATTAGTTATTAAAAATAATTTTGAAAATATCATATTATTAATGCAAATGTCTCGTCAAAAAAGTAAAGTGATTGTCAATCGCAGTGTTTCCAGCGATGAAGAAGAAGACATGGACTCAGATGTCGATCCAAAAGATCTCGATTTGGATGACATTATCGAGGATTCAGACGACTTGAATGAAGATGATGCCAAAGATTTGGCATCCGAGAGGACATCCAACATTGGATGGGCTGACGCTATCAACAAAGTACTGGCCGTTAAGCCAAAGAACAAGTCGTTTATTATGTCAAAAGCCAAGAAAGATAAAGACCTCAAAAGAAAAGACGACGACAAAGAAGATAACGTCGAGATAGTCAATAAAGACGGAACTGTTGTCAAAAGTGATGATAACAACGAAACATCAAAGAAAAAAATGAAGAAAACTAATGAAACAAATGCTGAGAAGTTATCGAAGCTCAGCAAAACCCAGTGGGAAACGATGGGTAGACTTAA
The DNA here is from genome assembly GCF_028296485.1 of Oppia nitens. Classification (NCBI taxonomy): domain Eukaryota; kingdom Metazoa; phylum Arthropoda; class Arachnida; order Sarcoptiformes; family Oppiidae; genus Oppia; species Oppia nitens. The sequence goes on from NW_026533199.1 coordinate 2,100,843, forward strand.
ACCGACACTCGAGGACTGGGAACGCGAACGTAGGCTGTGCTCGATTGCCACCAAAGGTGTCGTCCAATTGTTTAATGCCGTACGCGAACAGCAAAAGACTATCGATAGAGATGTCCGAGAAGTTGGTTCTTCGGAAACCAGAAGAGATAGAGTGATAAATAAATACAATAAAAATCAATTTCTTGACAAACTTAAGGAAAAACAAAAGAAAGATAAAGTAATTATAATTTGTTTTCAATTTTTATTATTCAAAAGTTATGTCTAAAATATATTATTTTGTTATCTTTCAGACCAATGATAGCAAAGAGTCCGATAAGAAGGAAGAGAAGACATGGAAAGTCTTGAGGGATGACTTCATGATCGGCGCAAAGATGAAGGATTGGGACAAACAAAGCGATTCTGAAGAGGAAGACATTATCGACTAAAATATTAATAATAAAATATCATTTGACGCGAAAACAACGAAAAAACAATTGTTTTTCTTTTTTCTCATTAAATTATTTTTATATATCACTAATATTGTGTATTATTTATTTATACAATAATATTAATATTAATTTTATTTATTTGATTAGCAATTAGTGAACTAATGATATTTAACAACAAATTTAGTTATTATATAATAACTAATAAATTTATTGTACTGTACTATACATAATACTATTTGTATATTTTGCATGTAATTTATGTTTTTTTAAAACTGCAAAAAAAATATTTAATTTAAAAAAAGGAAAAAAATATTAATAGATAAATATTTAACTGATCTAACACACAATTGTCGACTCCATTGTCAATAGTCACAAGTATTGCCAGATGTATAATTGTTTTTACTGTAGTTTACTGTGATTTTTTCATGGCTTCTATCCTAAAGTAAGTATAAACATTGGATGGCAGACACAGCTGTGATTTAAAGACAGCTATTAGAGCCAACAAACACTGTGTGTGTGTGTAATGCAGTGAAGACATACATTCAGTACATTGTATATAATGATTGAGTGCATTGACTCTCTCTCTCTCTCAATATTTATACAATGACTGACTGACTGTTGTATTGAAAATCCAATAAAATGTCTACTTTTTGATTGAAGAGTTGTTTTTTAATTGATGTCAACAAACAAATAGTTTTTGGGAAGTGATTGAAGAGTAGTCGACACACGAATATAACAGACGATGCAATTAATAATCCGAGACTAGAAGTATCACTTGAATCGGATCCCATTTTTTATCCGACAGTTTGAGTGCCAAAAAAATCGCCGCCAAATGAATGGCCAATCAATACGACTACCATTTGTTTTGTTGACCTGATTTCGGTTTTTTTTGTTTGTTGTGGACACATATCGGTGGTAACGGAGTGATCCATAATTGCTACCAATCTGTAGGACACAACAACACTAACATAATATGGGTGCCAATCATTCGTCTCAAATGTCTTCGGGCAGTTCAACAGTAACAGTGCCATCGCTGAACTCGACATCGCAGGAGACGGTCAACTCGTGGACCTCATACTCGGACAACAATAGCGGTACGGGTAGTCATAGTACACTGACCGACGGTTCGATGAACAGTGTAATGCCGATCAAAGAAAAGAAACGCAAAAACTTGTCCTCATTGGCCACTCTTCGCAAACGATTGGTTCGCAAACGTCGTACGAGTCGATCCTTTGATCACTCGCAAGCTCTTCGAGATTTCATATCTTCGTGGAGTACCAGAGATATTAAACAACTGTGTGAAGAGTACGAATGCACCGGTTTGTTAAAAGAGTTGTCACTGTTAGCCGAAAGTGCCCGACCGCTGGCCTCGACCGCACAAAACGACTTTTGCGAGTTATTTGACTTCAAATATTGTTCAGATATTACTCTCGTCTATAAAGGCGTCCAATTCCCGGTTCACAAAGCAATTGTTTGCGTACGTTGTCCAGCCTTTCGTGAGCTGTTAGGCAAAAAACCGCCGGGAAGTTATGTAACGGTTAACTTAGACATAACTGGCCTTAGAGTTGAACTATTCCACGATTTGTTACGATATCTCTATTCAGGGGAGTTGTCCGGTAGTTACGATCCGCGAAACAATTACGATGTATTGCTTCGTATTAGCGAACAGTGCGGAGTTCCCAATCCGTTGGCCTATGACTTAAAACATCTCTTGGAAACTGGTCTATACAGTGACGCCTCACTGCTGTTTTCGCCACAACAACACCACAGAGATTGTTCACAACAACCAGTAAAGAAGTGTCGGGCCTGTAGCGACCAAAACGAATATTCATGCCATCGAGCAATACTAGCCGCTCGATCGCCGTTTTTTCGATCAGTAATCCAACGACAGGAGCGTCGAAAAGCCGAAACCAGTGATCCGAATACCGTCTTACACGCCAATCAACGAACAAAGATTTTATTGGACGAAAGTATTATTCCGCGACGGTATGCAAGAGTATTATTGCATGTCATGTACAGAGACGCCGCCGAATTGCACCATCTTTTGCAATCGTGTGTCTGTAAGTGTGTTAATGAAGTGAATATCATCGGAACCAATACTGCCAGCGCTACGAACAACAACTCGAACACAGTCTCAACATTGGTTTTGGTCAAAGAGGTGATGGATTTGTACGAAATCGCACGCTTTCTTGAGCTCGACTTTCTCGTACAAAGCTGTGAAGATTTACTCATCGATTCGTTATCATTGGATTCATTGTTAATGATATTGAAGTGGTCGGAACAGCCACATGGCTCGCCGTGGGTCAAGCGTCAGGCACTCTGTTTTATGCGCGAAGAGTTTTCATCAATTGTTTCATCAGCGCTATTATGTCAGTTAGAGTTATCACATTTGATTGAAGCACTGAAATCAGACTTTTTGAATGCCAGCGAACTCGAGGTCTTACAGGCAGTTATCAAATGGGGTGAGAATCGGTTAATGAAGCGAATGGAGGAACGGGAGCCAAATGTTGTGTCAAACACTGCTCATAGTTTACGTCGAGGTATCCGTAAGAAAGAGCTAAATGATACGGAACTTCGGGACATAATATCTGAACTAATTTGTCACGTACGAGTGGTGCATATATTACCACTGGACAGTGATATATTGACCAATGCAGCTAAAAGAGGACTCATTAGTACACTACCACCCTATATGGTCGGTGAAGATTCAGTATTGCCCCAATCACGCGGTATAGCTGCTTGGTTTAGAGGTCGAGGTACGGGACCTTTTATCAGACCGCGTTATTTTACTCCGTATGTCGAAGAAGCTAAAGCATTGCTTGACGACCGAATTGGCAGACAGGGAGAGATTGTTTCCAATCGGGTTTCCCGACAGATATCGCACATTCCCGATGCGCTCTATATGTTGGATAAGACAAACAATACTGTGTCACCAATGAATGACGTGTTTCTTGGCTCCGATCACTACCATCTTTGCATATCATCATCATCTTCATCGTCGGCCGTATGCTATGAAGACATACACGAAGCCGGTTCAAGACCTCAAATGCCTATTCTTGAAGACAGAGTTGTTGTATTAATGAAACAACGAGAACAAGAACTGAAAGGTTTACCATTAAGTCAAAGAGCACTGGCATTGGTTTCCAATCGATGCGAAGCTCTAAGGCTTATACAGCTTCGTGTGTGCCGTGAGTTTGGTCTTCCGGATGCCGCTTCTGATGTATTACACGGAAACAATTATTCAATGCCTGTTCTGGAAGGACCTGACGATGGCATTTCTCGTCTTTCATATGTTGCTCCCAGTGAAGTCGGCTCATTAAGTATACCGCCACCACCGAGACCACTGACCAGCAATTTATCCGGTATAACCACCACTGTATTGAATGAGGACAGGGATCTCTACAGTACGTTCAGTGAACTTAAATTGGAAAGTTCTGTACCACGTTTGGCTCATTTCGATTTAGAGTCACAGGTATGTGTCAATTGAATAATTTAATTGTTTTTTAATTTTTAATTAAATGCTTGATATTTAGTTATTAACAATTATTTTGTTTGTCTATAGTTTTCAAGCAATGAATCCCGTCATACGCTTAGCGATCTGATCCCCGACATAGCTATCGCAACGACAACTGCCATCGAAGAGTTCCAATTGGCTCAACGATCGGCTGATTCAATGGATCTTAAAAGAGATATAGAGTCCGAAAGACCACGTTTTGTATGATTAAAGAAAATATAATAATTGTCTCAAATATATGATATATTATTATACTATATTTTGTCCATTGATTGTCAAAAAACAAACAAAAAGCTGTTATCTTTCTGAACCCTTGTTTTTATTGCATTCCTTTTCGACACTAAGTTATCGTTTTTGAAACTTAGATATAATGTTATTATTATTACTGTATATTAATATTAAATGAATAAAAATATTAGAAATTTTTTGAATTATTAAATTTATATTATTTAAACAAACAATTATATATATATATATATATATATATATATATAATTTATATTACATTGTATTTAATAAACTATTTACAATAAATTTTGACCTTTATTTTAATTGACACAATAAAGTCTTAATAATTGATACAAATATTTATTATTTTTGTTTTGTGGACGATTTTATCGCTTATTTTGTTTTATATTTATTTATTTTTCTGTTTGTATAATACACACGATAACGGAATATATGTAGCGATAAGATAATAGCGATTTAGTCTAACTTTTTATTATCAAATATGCTTAAAACGGTTTATATTTTATTATTTTTTGTTTGTAGCAAAAAAAATATTTCAACGATAATCTCATGGAAAAGTAGTAATATTTTAATGAGTCATAAATTTACTCTGGGTATAATAAATAAATTTAAATGCTATTGTAATGACCCAAACTTTATAATAATACAATTGCAAATTCAAATAGTTTTTATTTATTTATTTAGTTTTTTAATTATTTTTTTAATAATAATAAATATTTTGTTGATGACCTGTTTATTATGGTTTTAATTTGAAAATTTTAGAAAATTTAAACACAGTTCTAATTAATTTTAGTATTTTTGTTATTGAATAAAATAACATTTTAGCTATTTTTTTATTATTGTTAATATTAAAATATATTTTTAAAATAACATTTTTTTGAGGAATTTTTCTGATAAAACTTAAGTAAATAAATAAAATTAAAAAATATTTAATATTAATTGACTTAAAAAAACAAAAAATCGGTTTTTGCACTCATTTTATGGGCAACTAATAAATTATTTATTTATGATATTATTTGCATTTTTATACACTTTAATAATAATTTTCTTACTAAACAAGACAGTAATATATTAAAAATAAATAAATATATAAAAATAAAAACTATTAAAAAAATGTTTTGCACACTTATTTTTTTAGTTATTTGTGTTATAATAATTATTTGATGTTATATAATCATGAACTTGTAAACCCAGTATTCAAACAGTTAAATAGCAAAAAAATAATAATATTATTGCTATAAAAAGCAAAATACGTGCAAAAATTGTTTTTATTATTATTATTATTTGTTATAATAATAATTTTAATTAGCTATGATTCACTTATCCATAATCTAATTCACATGAGTTGATAATACTGTATATTGTATATAATATAATATATATATATATATATATATTTGCAGTACTTATATAACTTTATTTTTGTTTGAATTAGCATTATTGCATCAAGGTCTATTTGTTTATTGTCATAAATGTATGTTAGCCGGCTAAATTGACAACTAAAATATAAATATATATATATATATATATATATATATATATATATATATATATTTAAGATAATAAAATTATCAGCGATTTTACAATTACAGTAACCATACAATTGTATGTACAGTATATTGTGTGGAATTAATTATATTTTTTAAATATACCATATGTTGACAACTATTATAATCAGTTTTCTATTAATTAGTATTTTGTATATTACTGTAAGAATATGTATATAAATGTATATATGTTTCACTTTTTTGATCACAAAGATTACAAGTCATTATAATATAATAATAAATTATAATAATATAAATAATGAAATAAAATATAATTTATTGTAATATTATTACCGGTAATTATAAACTATAATATCAAATAGGTTTATTGATATTATTAATAAATACAGTACATATCGTAATCATTGTATTTTTTTATAAAAAAAACTATTGAATCACTGAAATAAAATATCAAATTTTATAAATAATAATAAATATTAAATTTTATACTTGTATATAAATATATATACAAAGTAATGGTAGATTTTATTTATAGAAACATTTTACTAATAACTTATTATATGATATTGTAGTAGAAAAATGTATTAAATATTAGCAATTTTTTATATATAAATATTCTTGTAGTTATGTGTGTGTGCATTGAATAATAATTAATGCTGTATACGATAAATTAGTTTTGAAATTTAAAAAAATAATAATAATTACTTAACAAAATAACGCACAAAATTATAATAATAATAATGATGATGAAAAATATTCAAAACAATAAACAGGATTTTTGCTTTTTTTAGTTGGATGAAAACAAAATTTTAACATTAAAAACTAGTAATAATTTATTAGTTAAATGTATATTTATAAAAAAAAATAGTAACTATAATTTATTCATCAAAATGATAAAATACTGTACTAACAAACAAAACAATTTAGCATGCTAAATAATAGTATTTATTTTTTTTTAATCAACTAAAATTAATTGGTGTCAAAAAACTTCAAATCAATGCTAAAATTTATTATCTGTTAACTACATTATTGCATGCAATTTACAGTAAATTTTGTCAAGAAATAATAATAATAAAAAAAACTAATATAAATATAATTTAACAGTTATATATCAATAGACCATTAATAATAATAATAATAATAATAGCAATAACAACAACATTATGATGATGAAGCTGTCACTAAATGGTAATAATATTTATACAATTATTATTAATAATACAAAAAAAAATTGTTCACAAAAAGTTGTTAAATAATTTGTAAGCATTTATTTTCCTCCAACAACTACAGTGCAGTATAATGTTTATACAGTATTTTATATTAATATATAATAAGTTTATGATTTATGAAAACGTCTACTAATATAAATTTACAGTTAAAAATAATGTAGTGTTAAAACTTATTACAAGTATATAATAAAATCTAAATGTTTTATGAATGTTATGGGTGTTGTTTATAACAGAAAAAACATATAAAAAGAAAAATTAAACAAAAAAAGTCTATTAACTAATATACTTTTCCTTGAAAAACTGTTGGGTCCACTACTACCTAATGACCAGTTCCCTACACAACATATGCTAACTACAGTACATATATAATCTAACCATAATCTCAATGTGTTTTTTTGTTTTGTTAGTTTGCCTTAAAACAGTGCATTTATTAAAACACATACATAATTAACTCTCTCTCTCTCTCTCTCTCTCTCTCTCTCTCTCACTCTAACTGTTTGTGTGCCGTCTCTATGAACTTCACATACAATTTCTCATTGGTTTCTATGGGTAGTCCTCTCGAAATAAGAGTCACTGTATTGTAATGTAATGTATTGTATTGTATGTGTGTATCGACTGTTCAGTAAACTGTAAGGCATTGAGCGTTGACTATGTTTATGATGTGTGAGTCACACAACACATACAACACATTCACTCTCACAACACATTCTATGCATTGATTTTGACTTTAATTTTCTCACTTTTGTTGTCATTATATTTTGTGTTGTATTTTATGATTTTTGTTTTGTTTTTTTGTTTGTTTGAGTCTATCATATCATATATCAACCATTTATTAATTGTTGTTGTGTTTAGTCTTCAAACAACTGTGTGGTGTTGTCTTCAAAAAAATATTGATCAAACATCTTAGCCATTAATTTACATTATTATTATTAATATATTTACAACTATAATATATGTTACCAATTGATCCAAACAAATGCCAACAAAGTTTTGTGGATTCAATCATTGAGTTATTGTTTGCATTGTTTAAAGTTTAAGATAATGTGATTTTTGTTTGTTTAATGGGTTTATTATCGTTTGATTTTCTCTTCAACTACACGACCATCACTACTATCATTGGACACCATGAATGGCAACAACAACAACAACAACAGTAGCAATCAAACCAATGGCAATATAGGTATTGGCAATATCACCAGCAATGGTCCCAAAAAGATCATCAGAAATCTGGCCCTCAAACGTATCAAAGAAGTTATCAATATTGACAACAAGGTATCTATTAAGTTATATATTTATATATAGTTATGATATCACCACTACTTTTAAGTTAACACTAGAGTTAAGTTAAGTGATGGGTTAAACTTAAAGTAATAGTTTTTTGTTTGTTTGTTGTTTTTATCAGTTATTCAAATGAAGTATCAAATGATATAACATGTGTGACATATAGACTGCTATCCTATGAAATGTCATTTATTATCAATCAATGTCTAAATTATGATAGACTATAAAGAAATGTCTGTCTGTTTTTTCTCCTCTCTTTCTTTCACTCACTCATTGACTTTCATTTTATTATGTTTTGGTCACCACTAACCACCTGCAGACACAACAGTAGTCCTCCTCCTTCTACTTTAGTGGTGTTTGTGTGTATATACATGTCTCTCACCCTTTCATTCACAACTGTATATATCATATATTAATATATTGAGTGACACGACTGGTCCTTACAGTTCATTCACACAGCAATTCACAGACATTTTCATTAAAAAACATTTCAAAAAACTTTTTTATTATTATATTATATTATTATTATTATTGCTTCAAATGAAATGTTTGTTTCAGTCAAATAAAAATTTACTACTTTTTCTGTCTAATTTTCTAAACACACTATTAATCCAATTAATTATCAATAGTTTCAAATCACTGCTACAGTATGTGCTGTAGTAGTAGTAATAGTAAACTAGTCGATTGAATGCAATTTTTTTTAAATAAATAAATATATTTTGGTTACACATTATTAAAGCAACCACTGAATTGATGCTTTTATGTTAGTGTTAAAATTAGCTGATGAGCTGTTTTCACAAACATTTATGTAATAATATATAAATTAAAAAAAAATATTAAATATGAATTATATATATATATATGATATATGAGAGTCGTAGCGCCGTTTTTTGTTAGCCCATAGCAAATGTTTTTAACTGGTTTTTTGTTATTTTATAGCTTACACAATATATTTTATATGTTTTATATACCAGTTTTGCCAAAACATGTATTAAATTCTTGAACACAAAACTTTTCATAACATATATATATATTATTTTATTCAAGTGTTTGCCGTCAGTCATACTTTTATAAACCATAGTTATGAAAGAGAGACTGAGTTGACTTCATATACCTTCATAATACATACCTAACCTCCTCAGTGTTGTGTTGTGTAAAGCGTGGCAAACAACTAAGCAAATGATGGTTTAACAGTGCTGTCAAACAGACATTTATTATTATTATTATTTCTTTAGATTTTTCTCTCATGATTTTGTGGTCTGTTTTTTATTGAGTTATTGTTGTTATTATTATTATATATTTTTTGTTGATATCAATTAAATTTTTTATTAGTCAAACAAATGAATAATTTAACTAATAGTAATAATAATAATAACAATCACAACAGTGATTTCGTCAAATTATTAAAGGTATGCAAAAATATATTGTTATTGAATTGTCATTTGATATACAGTATTATTTTGAGTAAATTATATCTAATTAATCATTGATTTATTTTTTGTGTATAAAATTAATAATAGAAATAAGTTATGTGTAGTTTATTTTGTTTTAATTTAACAAAATTGTCAATAATAATGAATCGATTGCTTGATAATTAATAATAACAATAATAAACTAAATATTGTTAATTCATGTAATATTTTATTTTTGTTTAGTCATATAGATTGTCAAGTCATCAATGATGATAATAATGATGATATCAATATATTAATTTTAATGTGATTGTTAAACAGATTAATTGATATTTATTAGAAGTTAATTTTAATTTATTAGGAGTTTATTATTAGTTCCTATTTTGAAATAATTTTTTAAAGAGTTAATTACACCGAAAAATATTTATAATATATTATTATATTAAATTATTCATATTCTGTGTGTGTGTCTATAGATATAATTGATTGTTGTTTTTTAATAGACAAGTTTTACGTCTATAGTTTACAAATATTTTGTATAATATAGTTATTAACAATATTTTCTTAGAAATTTCTTAATTAAGGAATTTTATTTTTGTGTATATTTTTTACAAATTGTCAAAATATTATTTTTTATATATCAGTCCATATTTAGGTTTGAATAATATTCACAATTAACTTTTCTATATAAATATATAAAATATATTTTGTGTGTAATATAAAAGATATGATCTAAATATTAATTGACTTCCAGTTCAATGTCGATCACAATCAACATTTTTGATCAAAACTTTGTGGGAGTATTATGTTGTTATTGTGACTGACAATCAAATCACACGACAAATTTATATATTAATACATAAATTATATTTAATGTATTTTGAGTTTATATAAAAAAAAATGTTAACATTCAAATTATGTTTAATTTAATATAAAGTAATAATGCTTAATAAAATACAGATTTACTATAAAGTGTATTCAATATTACTGTATTTGAATAATATTACAATATATTAAATTAAATAAAACACTTATTATTAAAAACTTATTAATCAGTAAAAGATAAATAACACATCTATTAAAACATGTATTCACACGCAAGTAAATGTCCTGTAAAATTGTTTTCATTAGATTTTTCTTATTGTTTAAATAATTTTTTTTAATATAATATATATATATAAAGTTTTATATCGATATTATACTGTATGATAATACTGTAATTTTCAAACAATATAAAGCACTTGTATTTATTTCTCTTTCTCTAAACACCTGTTGTTATCAATTTTTTATCAACACAATAGGCACTCGTGTGTTATATAAGGGTTATTATAAATTACTTTTGATTTTTAAAGAAATTATACGTTAATTAATGATATTGTTTTGTAAAAATTTTATATTGTTTTATAGTTGTTGATAATTGTAAACAAAAATTATTTTTTAAAACTTGATAAATATATGGAAGTCAAGAAAACAAAAGTTTTATTGCATTCAAAACAGTTAGACAAATGGTATATAAATTATAATTATTTTATATAAAAGTAATCTATTGATAGTGTTATTTATATTATTAAGTTTGTGTCAAAAATTTATTTTATGGTTATCTCTTAATATGGGAAATGAAAACAATTTATTATTTATTAATATTATTATAACATTTTAAGTGTCTCATGAACTTATTAATTATGGATTTAACATCAATTATAATAATGTATAGTTGAAATAAAAATGAAAAGCGAAAATAATTTCAAAAAAGCGTTTATTATTTATTACTAAAAAAGACATTGAATTATAGATTTATTATAACAATAATAATAAAAATAATTGTAATTTGTTTTTTAGGTGAAACTCGATAGAGTGCTTGGATTTACCATATCAGGCAATGTAGCACTTGATTGTGACCCATCATCTAATTGTATTGTATATCCAGCCGGGTATGTCATTTTTATAACTGTTTTATTATTTATGAAACTTTTATTTATTTATATTTCTAAATCTTTCGGTTGTAACTAAATAATACTGACTTTTATATATAATCTACTAATTATTATTTCCTTTTATTTTTTTAACCCATGATTTGCATAATATTTGAAATATGCATATAATTTCAATTGAAAATATTTGTACAAAAAATTAAATAAAACTAAACTTTTATTTATTTTTTAAATATTAGTTGTGTTTTAGTTGTGTATAACATCCGCCGCAACAAACAAATACATACCATTAATACTTGTAAAAAGCCGATCACAGCCACAAAATTTTCAAACGATGGCAAATATATTGTTACCGGAGAGGTATTTAACAATCATTTTAATATATCTTTTTTAAGATTATCGGTAATATTATTTTTTAAATAATTTTTTTTTCTAATTAGTGCGGGCATCAGCCACACGTACGTGTGTGGGACGCCTCCACATGTGAACAGGTGGCAGCTTTTGCTGGACACAAGTTTGGCATCAATTGTGTGGTATGTATTTAGAGACAACAACATTATCGGTAACCTTACCCCTAATCTCTGCATTTTAAAGGCATTTTCGCCGAACAACAAATATGTTGTATCTGTCGGATCACAACACGATATGATAGTGAATGTCTGGGACTGGAAGAATAATCTGAAAATTGCCTCCAATAAGATCTCCTGCAAAGTAAAGGCACTGTCCTTTTCCAGTAATGGCCAGTATTTTGTTACTGTTGGCAATAGACACGTAAAGTTCTGGTTAGTTATATGCCATTAATCTTGAAATTTGCTAAAATAGATGTTTAACTATATTTTTATTTGATTTTTGAACAGGTATTTGGAGTATTCAAAGTCACCGCGAAATAAATTTGAATCGTTGCCATTGATGGGCCGGTCAGCCATTTTAGGAGATCAGCGCAATAATTATTTCTGTGATGTCGCCTGTGGTCGGGGGCAGATGTCCGACTCGACCTATTCTATCACCAAATCTGGTTTATTGTGCGAATTCAATAACCGAAGACTTCTCGATAAATGGGTTGAACTTAGGGTATGACTATTATTGTATTTAAAATAAATTAAAATTTTATTTATTTAACAAAAAATATCTAATTATTTGTTAAACACAGACAACGAGTGCCAATTGTATCAGTATTAGTGATGAATTGATTTGTGTGGGATGTGCTCAGGGAATTGTCAGATGTTTTGATCCTAAAAATTTACATTTCATATGCACATTACCCCGACCGCACACATTGGGCATTGATATTGCCCGTGGATTTACTAGAAAGTGAGACACAATTTATTTATAAACTGTTCATAAGTTAATAATATTTTTGTTTATTTAAAAAACAGCGATTTAAGTTCGGGTTCATCGGCCAATTCTAACGCCAAATATGCCGATACAATAGCCGTAGCGTTAGATCAGACCAACCAAGTAGTTACTTGTGTTTACGGTGACCGTAGTATTTATTTTTGGACAATTTCCAAGTATAATACATTTTTTAATGAAATTAATTAAAACAACAAAATTATTACCGGAATTATTAATTAAATGCATATTTTGTTTGTTTTTGTTTTTAATTTAAAGTATAAAGAAAATTGGAAAATTACATTCATTTTTATATCACTCAAGTTGTATTTGGGCCATAGAGGTACTACCCGTACTACTGATCTATTAATTTGTTTTTTATTACTCTTAATTAATTACAAATTTTTATTTTAAATGTTTATATATTTATATAGACTTATCCTAATGTTAGCAATGGTGCCAAACAATTGTTACCTTCGGGTACATTCCTTACCTGTTCATCGGATGATACGATACGCATATGGAATCTAAATGTTATTAAAGGCTCTCAAGAATCTAATTATGTTTATAAAAGAAATATTTTTAGTCCCGAATTGTTGAAAATATTATATATGGATCCAGAAATGTCATATATATGCGACATTGATGTCAATCCTAATGATAGCAATGAAAAATCTGATACAACCTATGATGGAAAAAACGGTGTCCGATCGTTGAAACTATCACCCGATGCCAGACATTTGGCTTCTGGCGATCGTTCGGGTAATATACGAATCTTTGATTTAGACCTACAGCAAGACTTGTGCAAAATCGAAGCCCACGACTCGGAAGTACTGTGTCTCGAGTACTCTGATGAACACAATTTTGGTGGCAAATCATTGTTGGCTTCGGCCAGTCGAGACCGACTCATACATATCTTTGATGTTAGACAACAGTATTCATTTGTACAAACAATGGACGATCATTCGTCATCGATAACTGCTGTAAAATTTGTCTGCAATAGAGAACAAAAAAATCTACAAATGATTAGCTGTGGAGCCGATAAATCTGTGATATTTAGAAAAGGTGTTGATATTAATGGACAGTCATTTAATTTTGTTAGAGAACATCATATCGTGGGAAAGACAACACTGTACGATATGGAAGTGGATGTCGAACAGTGTTACGCTTTGACGGCATGTCAGGACCGTATGATTAGGGTCTATGATGTTAAGTCGGGTAAAAATACTACCAATTTTAAGGGTTCTCAAGGAGATGATGGTACACTGATTAAGATAGCACTTGACCCTAGTGGCCAGTTTGTTGCCACTAGTTGTACCGATAAAAGTCTATACATATATGATTATCAATCGGGTGACTGTTTGGCAGCGACCAGTGGTCACTCGGAACTGGTAACTGGTCTAAAGTTTTCGCAAGACGGCAAAAATTTGATATCAGTTTCCGGTGACGGATGTATATTCATTTGGAAATTACCTAATGATATGGTCAATGCTATCGCTGCAAAATTGGGATTACCTGCCGTTCCTTATGTAATGGAAAGTCCCAAACTTGAATTGTCTGCCAAACCGTTGTTAATCCAAAATAATGAGACAAACAATGATGAGAAAACAAATGGTGATAATAACTCGTCAGCACTCTATCGGTTTAATCTCAAGTCGTTACCTCTTTGGGCCAAAAAACAAATGTTCGAAGAGTTGAGTCGCGATCCGAATGCCACCCAAACGGGTGGCGACTTAGATCGTAACGCGAAGCCAGCGGTTCCGGCAAAAGGACGGTGGGCTCAGCGGATGGAGAACAGCCAGAATCTAGTCGTCAAATCGTATTTGACTGAAGATACAGTTATTCCGTATCCCAATGTCAAGCAACAGCAGAATACCGTCATCGACGGTGATTCGGGTAAATATCTGAATAATAAGTTGAAATCAGACAAGAATAATGGCGACCACCGATATCGGGCTACCGATTCATCGTCGGCCAGCAGTTTTCCGCACGACGAAGACGACGATTTTAATACTACCGACAGCGACAATACCGGCTATTCTAACGATAAGCTAACGAGTTCTGTGTTCAAAGTAAATGAATCGCCGGACACCAGATTCCGTAAGAATAATACTTTCAACAATCGTTTTCCAAGAACTGGTGGTGTTATGCCATCGATAAGTGTTCCCAATTTTAATGAACTGCACAGCGATGATGAAGACGACTCAAACACTACTGTCGATGATAGCGAACGAAGTGCTATATCGAAAAATTCGTTTTATATGTCAACTGAAAACTTAGATCGAATCGACCAAAGAGACAAATATCTGAAAAGTGCTTTTGAAAATTTGGATCAATTAAATGATAATAATCAAGTCAGTGAAAAGTCAAGAAATAATTCAGATTCATCGACAACGAATCGGGCGAGTCTTTCAGCTAAATATCATTCGAAGACATCGCCAATTAGTCCCAAAATGAGCCCAAACAACAACACCAATGAGAGCAGCAATAATCACAGCACAAACAATAGAGTCATTAATAATAATAAGACACCGTTGAGTTCAAAGCCACCCATTTCTAAGCGCAGAGAAGAACTAACCAAAGCGATCAGTGAAGCGCGAAAAAAGCTTCAAACGGTTGGTTACATACCGGTGCTCACACTTATACTTTTGCTGACACGTCTAACATTACTTTTTTCTCTGTTGTCTTTGTTTGTCTTTCTAGTTGGGTTGGAAAGGTTCGGGTCTGAGTAACTCGAAAAGTGTGGCCAATTTGAGAGACTATTCCGACTACGAATCGGACAACGCTAAGGATGTCAACGGTGACGATGGTATGTATAGCTAACACATTGTCTTGAATTGATTTTACCAAATGAGTTGGATTTTAACATTTTTGTTGTTTCATAGCTTCTGAAGCCATTCGACGATCGATATCATTGAGTGATCTATCATTTGGACCGAAACACAAACGTTTGTCCGCTTCTCAGCTAAATTTAAATGCAAATAACTCTTCGGCGGCACCTCTTTGGGAGAAGAATAAAAACGGTGATTCCAATGCCAGCGATACAGTGTCTCGTAGTACTAGTATAAGTACATTAAATAAAAGCGATAGCAATAAATCGTTTACAATGAAGAATAAAGGACTCTGGGGTAACGGTGCTCCCGCTAAGCCTCCCTTATCGGGACGTGTGAGTGCACCGCCAACTCAGGCCAGAAAAGCGATCGATTCGTATTCAAGTGGTCGACCCGACAGTTCGGAGGACGAGATGTCGTCATCGTCCGACGAAAAGCGCTACCCTCGACCTTCGACACCTCCTAAACCTAATATTCTTAAACAAATTCGCCGATCATCGACCAGCCATACTATTCCCCAACTAAAAGAGCCATCACTTCAGTCGCACACTAGAAGTCGAAAGCTCTGGAATAGTGAGATGAGATCGTCGAAGAGTGAATACAATTTGTCAAACATTGGCAGAGAAACACCAATCAGGTTGAGAAATAAGAGCATTTCAGGCAATGGATTGTGGGGTTCATCGACGGCTTTACCGCAAATACAAAACGAAAAACTTGACTTAGCTATGACTAATCCATCGACTGTTCCTCGTAAGTGATTGTTTGATCGTAAATATGTTGTATATATTTATTTATTTAAAAAAACATTTCCATATTCCAGTTACTCAAGAATTGTGTCAATTGGTGGTCAACGAATTGGGCTCAATATCGCGATACGCCATCAGAATTCTTGAGCGTTCATCAGAATCGGGAAACACAAATATGAGACAATTCTTAAGCGACAACATATCGACAATATGTCATACATTGCAGTCATCGACAGCCACGACGGCGACATCACAGCCACAACAACAACCATCACATTCCATACCAAGCATTCGCTTAAACAATGAGACAACAATTGTCAGTCCGACGATCGCCAACAATGCAAACAACATTCCCTACAATAGTCTTCCTCCAGAAAGTATGACACACGCCATGACTTTATTACAGCAATATTCCGATAAATTGCTTAATTTAGTCGAACAGAAGTTCACCAAAAAAGAGTGATTTTTACTAATTGATTGAAACCAATGTTTTTTTTTTTTAAAAAAAGACATTATTTTTCGTGCCTTCCATTGTTTGCCTTTTTTATATCAATAGGTTTGCCTTAAAAAACAAATTTCCTTTAACTTAAAACAATGAAAAATCATGTTTATATATATACATACAATCATTGACAACATTGACATTCAATTTATAAATTTTATATACAATTTCATAGTAGATCTCTATTTATATTATTGATTGATTGCTTCCATAAATTTAATATGTATTATGTTTTACACAAAATAATTCATCCAATTTTTAAAAAGTATTATATTTTTAAAAATATTTATTATTTATAAATTGTTTATATTATTATTAATGAATTATTATTTTTAGTGTTTTTTTATTGTATTTGTTTTTATCTAAAAAGCACTTAAATAATAAAATTTTTTGTTTTTGGTTTAATTTTCATTTAAAAACATTTAATAAGTTATATTAGATTTGCGTTAAAACACCTCCTAATATGAGTTTCTCGCACTGGGATAGCGGCAGATAATGCTGTTTAACAAAAAAAAAAAGTTAAATCCAATTAAATTAATAATAAACTAAAAAATGAGAGATAATTTCACAAACCATACTGTCTTTGGTGAGGACAACACTCGTGCCGTCGTCTAACTCGAGGTCTCCGTATTCAGTATTGCAGCGGACCTTAACATTCAAAAGATAGTCAAAAATTATGAAATCAAATCAAAAACTATCAAATTTTTGGGATCAATTGACTTCAATGGGCTTTTACTTGAATGTATAGTCTTTTCGGTGGCTTCTGGTGTAACGTCAGATCAATACCTCTTCCGTCGTTCAATTTGTTCATATAATCTGATAAATTGTTTGAATAATTTAGAAACCACTGACGTTCGTCGGCCGACAAATTTTTCACGATGTCTTCGGGCATAACTGATCCCAACTGCCAACGCAAACGTTTCAGTTTATCCAAACGATTCCAACTGTTTGTGTGAAACAAATTACATATTTTATTATCATATCTCTTATCAACAAAATCAATGGCAAAATCGTATTTTACTGATAAGCGAGAAGACATCGTTTGTTCCACAGAAGAGCCGAAAATCGGATTTGTGTGACAACCAACTGATTGCGGTATTCATCAGAGTTTCGGTCCAACGAATCGTTTGCCTTACTGTCGGTGAAAAACTTGTGGTTAAAAGAAGTTTTGTTTTAAAGAAAAGTTAATATTTACACAAATTTCTGGATCTGATGGTTGAGTTCTGTCATCTCTTTTAGCAATTGGTCGACCAATTGGTGACAGTAGTCGGGCATCGGATCAGTGGTCTGTCGGGTAAGACTTTTGACCAGATCGACACCTTTGACGCCAAACATTTTTATTGTGATAAATCTGGTGATAATAATGTTATTAAAAATACAAATGTTTTTTTGTGGTTCAATGTCTTGTGGTTTGTTTGTCAACGACTAAGACATCAATATATTTGATTCACTCAAATGATTGTCTGTTTGTTTGAGCGCCAAATGTGTGCATAAAAATCAATGCTATTATTATTAAAATCAAAAAACATGTGATCACTGTTTGCAATGTTTTTTTGCAATACATTTGTTAACTAAATATATTTCTTATTGTTTTTACTTATTTTATACATTTGTTTTAATTTGTTTTAATTTAATTTAATTTTTAATTTAATAATAAAAAATTGTTTTTTTTAAAATATTGATTGTCTGTCAGTGTGTTAGCCATGAATAGAGCCGACGAAATAAGGGATCAGATCAGACAAATGCGATATTTGACGGAAGAAAAGAAGTTCATCGACGATATAATCCGCAAAATCGATGACCAGAGGAATCGGCTTCAATTGGAAGAGATGACACTCAGAAGGATATATAACAATAGTATGACTATTCAGACCATTACCAGTGATGATGAATCTAATTGATCTGTTTTTTTACCATTTGATATCATATAGCCATGACTGAAGACCATCAAGAATATGATGAATTGAACGATCAGATGGTCGTTGCCGATGATAGTAACGATAGGATTGCTGCCAACAGCTACTTGTGTAGCGGCACTCCCAGCGGTGCCATTGAGGAACCGATGGTTATTCTGGATCGGCTGCCCATCGAGGATAGGATGACCAACAACAAGAAGAAGCCCAACGCTGTCGCCGAAACCATTGAACTCGATGTCAGCAAAGTATTGCTTCGTCTGGCGTGTGGAGGAAGTCTTGATAACCAACAAGTTGTTGAAGAAGAGGAGGAAGAAGAAGAAGAAGAAGAAGACGACGAAGACTATTAAATGCGATATTACTGATTGATTGCTGTAAGTCATCATCACATTTGTGATATATATATATATATATATATATATATTAGTGAATTATTAATCTAAATATTAATTATTTAATTTAAAAACAAAACTTTTTTAATTTTAATGTCATTTGTAATTTAAATCATATATTAATCTGTTTTATATATATTATAACTTTTTTGTTATATTTTTGTTAATTTTAAAAACTTATACTCATTGCGATTGTCTGTTATTATAATATGATATAAATACAAAAAATATTGTATTGATTTAATGTACCTTAAATTGTTTGGATTAACATTATAGGTAATATTATACATATAATTTAATAATTTAAATTGTTGTTTTAATTAGTATTATATTTTGCATGCTTTTAATTTAAATACTTTCCGTAAATTCACCATTACAGTAATTATTTTAAGTTAATTTTTAAAAATTATATTATTTTTTTTAATAAAATAATATGTTTTATTGATTTTTAAATTGATAATTAAATTTTGTTTTAAATTAATATACACTGACATTGTTTTTTAATTATATATAAATTTGAGAAATTATATATATTCTTATATAATATATTAACATAATATTTTGTAATTTTAAATATTAAATAATTGAATTGTACCGTAATATGTAATTTTATATTGAAATTATTATCAATAAATATAATTACCGAATATATGAATATTATTTTTTTTTTGCTAATAATAAATTACTAGTAAATTGTTACCGAAATAATAGTTTTAAATACTGACTAATTTTATTTAGTTGTTAATTATTTTCAAGAATTTGGCAATAATTGTAATTTTTTAAAAATTTCAAATCAAGAAAATTGTTGAAATTCTTTAACATCTAATTGAAAGCCAAATTACTTAATAGTTTGATATAATAAAACACAAAAAATTAATTACTATATGTATTATTTATTATATAAATCTATTTATATATATATAAATATATAAATATATATATATAAATACTAAATAAATCATTTATATAACGTTACATTTAATATAGTTTTAGATATACAGTATATATATATGATTAAAAACAGATTATGTCTGACAAAGATTTATTACAACTTAACAAATAATAACTAAATTTATGCAAAAAAATAGTGAGAATAACTATTTATTATTTTTATGATTATTATAGTTATTATTTATCTATGAATTTTGTCTATTGTCTAATAAATTGTGTATAAATTATACATATTTATAGTTTAGACATATGGAAACTGTTTATCAATTCATGCAACGAAAACATGAACAAAAATTAACATTAAAATAATAGTTTTATTAAAAAAAAATTGTTTATATATTTTTATAAATAAATTGTTATCTACAATAATAATATTGTTATACCTGGTATACGGTATTTATTAGAGTATTGTTTTTATAATATTAAATTTTATTTTATTTTAAAATTTACATTTAGTTGTAGTTATGCTTTTTAAAAATACTATAAATAATTTAAGTATAAAAGATATGATATATCTTTTTAGTAAAATTCATGTTATGAAAGGCATTGAACAATAAAACAATAATAATTATATTTTCATAACATTTAAATTTAAATACTATATAAATGTCTTATTTAAGAAAAACATATGATTAATGTCACGAAACATTATTGAACATAAAATTTTTTAAATAAAAAAATAATTTTAACAAATTTTATTTGAGGTGTGAATAATATGTTTAGGAAATGCTATGAAAAATATTAATTTTTATGTTTAAAACTGATTAATGATAAATACAATGTATTGTAAAATATATAGGTTAAGTAAATGTTATATTTTAAAAAACAAAGTTTATATTTATATCTCTAAAAAATTAGATTATTTTTAAATGATTAAATAGTTAACACATATTTAACAGATATTACATTTACAGTACATACAAATAAAAGTTGATTTTTTTGTTGATAAAACAAATACTCTGTTTTTTAAAGGATTGTCTTTATCTCTTGCTTTTGACATTGCTATACAATATACTGTATATACGGTTAAAGAGTTATCCAATCGATATAATCAAAAATAGTTTTCATGTCTACTATTATCACCACTACTATTACTATTACTTCTACTGTAAAGAAACGCATCAATGATTCAAATGTCATATAAAAACAAAAATATATCTAAATTATTATAATATGGTTTGAAAGAGAGTGAGTTAGAGAGAGAGAGAGAGAGAGAGAGAGAGAGAGAGAGAGAGAGAGAGAGAGAGAGAGAGAGAGAGAGAGTTAAGGCATTAATAAATTAACAAATAATAATTATATAATTATTGACATAAAATATATATGTAATACTATATTGTTATTATATATATATATATATATATATTCCTAATCTATTGTTTAGGTCATTGTAATACTTTGATAATAATACAAAAAAAATTAAGACTCTCTCTCTCTCTCTAAAGTTTATTCTCTCTTTCCAAACACAATGCAAACTCTCTTTCTCTCTCTTCTGCAAACCAGTTGTGACACAAACCACTAGACAATGAAATCATTATTATTACTTCAGTTTTAAAATATATTGAGTGAAAAAAAATAAAAGAAAAAAAACTTTTGAGTTTAGAAAGAAATTTTTGTTGAGAAACTTTTCCAGACTTTATAAGGATTTTTAATACATACAAACACTAACTTTTATTTTTGTAATTCACTACTACTGGTAGTAGTAATTGATTTATCTAAACATTGAATTTGATTCATTGCAACTCAAATAACTTATATATAAATATATATATATATACTGTAATTCAAGAATCTTAAGAGGAATTTATGTAAACTTTTGAAAACAATTTGAAAATGTGTTCCCAATTGAAAGTGGTTCCCAAATAATTTTTTTTTATTTTTTTAATTTTGTTGTTTATTATTTCAATTGCTTCAACAAAAATTAGGGCCAATAGACCTGCAATAAAAGCATTGGGAAAGGGAGACGACGCCTACCAGTGCTGCTGATTGAGCCGGTGCTTCAGTGGACTGTCTATGCGCTCAACCATTGCTTGTCTGACGTAACTCTGCGGCAGAATATGTCTGTGCTTTGAGAGGTAATAGTCGTCAGACAACCAGTGATTCATTTGAAGAGACAGTTAAGGACTGACTGTATATTCAACTTCACTAACCATAAGCCAGAAAACAGTCATTGCGTTTGAATGCATGACTAATACATATAACCATTCAATTCATTCATTCATTCATTTGGTTTATAAACCAAAAAAACATTTGAAATCATTTTTAAATTAAAAATCATTTTATTTATTGTGAAAAATATAACTAAAATATAATTATTTAAAAAAAAGCTTTTCATTGGATTCTTGTCATCAAAAACAAAGACATTGACCATTGTTTTGTTTTCTCCGGACCTCATCATCAGTGATATTATCAGATATACGCAACACATCCGTCAATTGATACTCAAATTGTCTCATATTTTTCCAGTGATTTCTCTCTGTCTCTCCCGAAGTGTTTTTTAAATTGTATTTTGATTTGATTACACACATTGTCTGCCACCAGAAGTATGGATCCGTTTGACATACCATCGATGGCTGACACACATAATACTCGACCCATCACTAACTCTTCATCGTCGTCATCGCCACCGTTGCCACCATTTGAGGAGATTAACGAAGAAATGATAAGACACGACAGTTTCGATGAAATGGTAAGACTCGGCACTAGTGATGGTGCCGAAGAAATTATGAGACCTGACAGTGCCGGCGAAGTTGTGAGACCTGGCAATGTCCATGAAGTTATAGGACTCGACAATGGCGAAGAACTAGTGACACCTGTCAATGTCCAAGAAGTGGTAAGACCTGACAGTGCAGATGAAATTGTTAGGCCCGGCAGTGCCGAAGAAATTGTGGCCCAAAATGTGTCGCAACAGCTGTTAGACAGCGCTCTGGAGGCTCAGAGAGATTCTTACGAACCACATGAAGACGTGTCTGTCACAGATCTGCATACAAATCATCTGACAATTGGTCAACAAGTGATAGAAGAAGAGGACACACACGAAGATTTTGATATACAAAATGAACAACGAAACAGTGGTTTTCCTATACATCAGTATATCTATGACGAAGAAGAAGAGGACGAAGCGGAAGATGAAGAAGACGACGAAGACGACCTTCATGTGGACACTATACCTGTCAGTGGAAGACTTGTATCCCTACCAGACGATAACAAAGACAATGTAAGTCCCGACACTAGACATGAGACAATCGACGACTTTGGTATACGAGAGCCGATTGAATCGCAAACTGAATCCAAAGATGAACTTCTTTACCAAATAGATGATAATAATATATTAACTGCTCAGCCCTATGGTTATGGAACCGGTCTAAGTATTGGAGGATCATCTGAAACGACGCCTTCAAGTGATAACCGAACCAGTATTTATGAACTCAATAAAGAGGATCCGTTCTCAACGCCTCAGAAACACAAGACTCATATCACCAAAGATCAAAGTGAAGAAGACTTTCAACGATTTGTCGACAAATGTGAACCATTCGAGACGATTACCACCGACATCGAGATTTCGAGAAACGACGAACCAAAGAGCTCTCTACTTGATTTTGATTCCGGTATCTCACAGATGACAGGTATACCTAATATCAGTAGTACAGCGACTACTGAACTATCAGAAGACTTCACAGTCGACGCTAGCGATCGCTTGGAGTCGGTGTCTGAGCCAAACCCCACCCAAACAACTGAAGAACTAATCGTTAAGAAGACTGAAGACTCGTATCTGACTCCCTCTGGTGATGAACACACACCAACTGAGCAGCACTGGGAGCAATCAAAGTCGTCGACTGTACTCTTCTCGTCAGCCAATCCTAGCGATTCATTGCAAGATATTTATACCCAACGAGACACTGATATACATGCTTTCGCTGAAGAGCCGCAACCAAATTTAGACACCAAACACACTGTCGACAGTAAAGAGCCAACATTTGGTGCAACAACAGAGGAAACCCATATAGACGAAGACGACGACACATACTTTGACGAACCTATTCAACCAATTGTACCATCGATTGCCAGCCAATCGCCTAAAAAAGAGAAGAACCAACCAAAAGAAGAACCAGTGTTTGAACCGTTGATCAGCGAAACGCCAAAACCCGTCGAAACTATGGCTAAACGCGATAAAAGAGAGACGAGTAGTGATGATGTGGCCACTGGTGGTGATGCTAACTGTCCATGTGGTACATGTAAGTCAAAGTTTATAAAATTTTAAAGTTTTTAGTTTTTTAATGACACGTTTCCACTTTGTGTGAACACATACACCATATGATTTGATTTGTTCTCATTGTTTTATATTATCAAATGATTTTGTCGTCAATAATAATGCATTAATTTTGTTGTTATTATTATTTTAATAATTTAAATGTTTATTTAAATTGTTTACCATATGTTTTGAAAAGTTTTTGCGATTTGTTTTTTCTAAACACAATTAACATACGGTTTATATAATAATGTCGTGTATTTGTAAAATTACTGCTTGAGCCTAAAGGCTATCGATTGCGTAATCAGTTTTTTTGAGACACGTTTTATGAGTTTTTTTGGGAGATATTATTATTAACATTGATTTATACTTTAATTAATTATATACTTTAATTTTACAAAAAGTGGCTTATATTTCTAGGCTATTAATATTTCAAATTAATGTTAATTATTATAAAATTGTTTTTTAATCTTATTGCATGAATTTTTTTTATTAATAATTTTCTATGTGAAAACTTTTTAACCTCTTTTAACCAAATTTATTATTTTAGTTATATTTTTTTGAAAAATAAATAGTAATAATTAGTGTAGTTTCTAAATAAAATTAAACCTAACTTTAATGCTAATTTGCATAACTGATGAGCTAATTGTCCACATCATAGGTGTCTGGCTTAGTGCTAACCATATGAACCCAATCGGTAAGAGATTTCACGCTTTTCCTCTCTCTCTCTCTCTCTCTCTCTCTCTCTCTCTCTCTCTCTTTCTTTCTCAAACATAACTGTTATATTAAGTTATCAACTAATAGACTAAAAATATCGTTGAATCGCTATATCATAACTTATTTTAAGAAATTTTTTATCACCAATTGATTAAAAATAACTTAATAATCACATGATTTATTTAACTATTTGCTATATAAAGTGTAATATCTATAAATTGACTCAAAAAGTATTAATATTTTGTAGATAACTGTTAAAAGTTTATACAGTCTATCAAAATATAATTAATTATTTTTTTGTGGAGTTTGTCTGAGTCTATAAGTTTAAGCTCATAATACATGTACAGTACGTGTAGATCTGTAAACAGTTTTAATCAATTAAATATAAATATTGTTAAAACAATTGTTTTAATAATCATTAAAAAACACTTCATTTATCTTAACTTACACTATATATCCCTAATATCAATACAATTAGGCTGTTTGTTGTTATTGCTATTTAGTGTATGTCATTAATAGGATAAAAACATAATACAGTATAATATAATTATTAATATATAATATAACTATCCATATTGCTTGCATTGAAAATTGTTGCTAATTATTAATTAATCAGTCAACATTATATTATTTACTTGTGCATTACATAATTATATTTATATACATATTTATCATTCAATATAAATAATTTAATATTTATCTATAAAAAAAAATTGTGTCAAAATTACTCAACTGTTAATTACAGTATTATTATTATCATTATTATATTTTTTATAATTATTACATTAGACAAAATTGTCGGTTTAATAAATATAAAAATACATAGACATGAAATGTTACTTTCATTACAACAAATTTTTGTGCCACTTTTATAGTATAAATTTAAAACCACAAATAATACTTGTGATAACAAGCAGTGTATACTCGAAATAAGTTAAGTATATAGTTTTGTTAAGTTTAAGTTAAGTACAGTTTATAAATAATATATAAATTTATATATTTATAATAGTTTTGATGCCAAAAAAGTGATACAAATAATATATATATATTTATATAAATCATTTCAAGAATTGCAAGAATCGCTAGAATTTTTCATTCAATCACTGAATGACAGGAAATATTGAATTGATTGACACACTATTGTCGGCACTAAAAAAAATAATAACTATATATTCATTCACTGAATAAATCTTTTAATTTAATTATAGATTTTTTTGTGAAAATTAATTATTATAAGTAATAAAAAAAAGTTATTATATTAAATATAATGACTAAGGAGTAGTAGTATAATCCACGTCAAATAGCACAGGGATGAGCAAAGTGTTAGTGTGTTTTTCCTAAATATATAGTTTTCCTAAATATATAGTATATATACATATAATTGTACATATATTATATACTATAAATAAATATAAAATATTTTTTTTCGATCACATTTATGTTGGCCATAGGATTGAGTCATTCATATTGTTGTGTGTGTTAGGGAAAGGGAGAGACAAGTGTGAGTCATATGATTTGGTGTTTGGGTTATGTGTGATATGATTGTTGAACCACTGGTGTCACGAGCGGAGTATGTCTTACACAGTATGGATGGCATGAGCTCTACAGCTGATCCATAATACTTTAGTAGTTAGTATTGTAATAGTAGTGAGCATTTTTGCATGCCTGTCCTCCCCTCCCCTGTTTGTTGGCGCGATTTACTGGTTGTGGTGCTATAGTAGTGGTTGTGCGAGAGCTGGTCCTTAGCAGTGGCTCTTCCCCAGCAATACAGTGTTACATACAGTGTACTCATACATACATACATACAACTAGACTGCGCCTGAAATACAAGTTTTTGCTGGAAATTAAAAAAAAACTATTATAACAACCAGTGATTCATTAATAATATTTAGTTTCGTTTTTATCCTCGTCTTTGCTAAATATAAATAGCTATAAAATATTTGCAACAAAAATCTCTGTCTTTTTTTTAGTCAGTTGTTGTGTCCATTTTAATAGTCAAAAATCAGTGACCAGTTATAGTCGTGCATATATACTATACCCTCCTATCAAATATATACTGTATATATCATGGATATCATGGAGAGTAGTAGTCAATTGGAGACGACCACCAATTCATTGATCGAAAAGTCAGACAATAGATGGTATAGTGTTTTATTCATCAAAGGTAACCATAAAAACATTGTGACAATCGCTATATGATATACTACTGTATAAGTAATACATAATATGATATTATATACCTATACTATGCCTCTTAAGCTATGACAACAACAAAAACATTATTATTATGTAATGATTGTATGTGTCCTTAGAAATCCTGTATTTATATATATATATATATTATATATCGTGAGTTCATTTACTTAGTTTGAAACCAAATCATTATTTTGTTGAAAAACTATTTATAAAAAAATCACAATGTTTTTTTTAATTCATTTAAACATTTTTTTTAGTTTAGTTAGATAATAGGTAGTTATTTATTGAAGATTATTGAATTAAAAATATATAAGTATTTTAAACGATTATGTATTCATTGTTTCATTGAACTTGAAAATTATTAAAAACAAAAATATAAAAATTACGTAAAATCCAATTTTATTTTTTATTTTTTTTTGAGTGTCTAGCTAGAATGATTATTTATTCAACAATAAAAAAAATAATAAAATTAATAGCAATTTTGTATTGTTTTTTTAGACATTTTATATTCTATCAAATAAGTAGCTAATTATTATTATTTGATACAGTATTCAATAATTAATATATTCAAATTTTTTCCTATAGTGACTAATGGGTATATTATAATAATAGGTATAATTAACTAATAATATTATTTTAGTAGACGATATATGCATTAAAAAAAGAGCCACAAAATGTCTATTAGCTTTTGACTATTAAATACTATTAACAAAATGTTGTTTTATTTTATTGATATTATTTTTTTATAATATATGTATTATAATAGTATAATAACTACTGTTAATGACCACAGTTTGCCAACTCTATCATCGATATTGAGCCTAAAGTTGGTCTCTATTTTAGTCAATATAAACACAGAATAGTGTGTGAACTCTCACAACACAACAAAACACAATACTATATAGTTTGTCGATGCGATCGATAATTTTAGGTTTGTTTTCATACAATTTTTACGAGCAAAACATTGCATAAGTGATGGACGACTCCATTGAGTAGTCGACTATTAAATCTATTATATATAGATATTCATTATAATTATATTATAGAGAATTTGTTTAATCTGCTTAAAAAAAATATTGATAATATTTAACGAGAATTTATTTATTCAAAAAAATTGGCATCTTTTTTGAAAAAAAATTAATGTCATTATATTGTAAAAAATGTGTGCTAAAAATAATCTAGTATATAAAAAGTAATAAAAATACAAATAAAAGTTGTATATCAAGATATTTTGCATACACTAAGCAAATTGTGTTTTTTTTTTTGTTTTAATGACAATATAAGCAAATTTGTTAATATAATTGTTTTTTATTATATTAAACCAGAAAGAAAAATTACAACAAACTTATTAAATAAATTGTTTCTAATAACTAATTGCTATATAAATATTAGATATTAGCATATTTTAGTGATTTTATAATATCTATGATATATTAAAATAATTTTTAATCTATTAAATCTAATAATAAAAAATTATGGTATCATTAATTCAATCAGTGGCCGAACTGGTCTACTGGAGAGACCCGAAGAAAAGTGGTCCCGTTTTTGGTGTGGGACTCATAATACTACTATCTCTGACCGTCTTTTCAATAATATCGGTGGTGGCCTACGCGTCATTGGCTGCCCTATCCGTGTCCCTGTCGTTCCGTATCTACAAAAACATATTACAAGCCGTTCAGAAAACCAATGAGGGACACCCTTTCAAGTGAGAGAGACTACTATTATTATTTAACACATGGGTTCAACAGTTTTATTAATGACTGTCTTTTTATTTAAAATTTTATATAATAGGGAGTACTTAGAAGTAGAGATAACGCCATCACCCGAACGCATCCATCAGATCGTCGACAACCTGCTATCGCACTTAAACTGCACACTAAACAAACTCAGGAGTGTTTTCCTCGTTGAAGACATCATCGACTCATTAAAAGTAAATATCCTGTTATTGATTAAAGGGAAAGAAAAACCCAATTATTGACACACTTTATCTTTAATTATTATTATTTGCTAATAACAATGTCATTGAATTTGTTTCCAAATATAAATATATAGTTTGTTGTCTTATTCTGGTGTCTGACATACATCGGCTCGTGGTTTAATGGACTGACACTTATAATACTGGCCTATTTGGCGCTTTTTTCATTGCCCAAAGTCTATGAGTTGAATAAGACTCAAATTGATCAATACATCAGTTTGGCCACAACTCAAATCAATGACATCACCGAAAAGTATATAACTGTTTTACTTTTTACTATTACGCTTACTATGGATTAACTAATTGTTTTATCATTTGTTTTTTAATAGGATCAGATCTAAGATACCGTTCCCGGCCAAGAAAGATAAAGAAAATTAAATCTTTTGTCGACAACTCATAAAACTAAAGAAAATTAAATTAAACAAAAATGAAGAGTAATTAAGAATTTTAATGGTATACCGCATAATAAGTCTCTTCTCATTTTAAAAATTCAGCAAAAAATAATATTTTAAATTCATAATAATCACAATAATTCATAAAAAAAGTTTTATATTAAGAATATTCTCTTAGAGATATCGATACTCCCAAACAAACAAACAAACTAAAAAAATATTTAAACAATAATATATAATACATTTTTTGGATTTTTAAATATATAATATCCGTTTTAAGTAAAGTCGTCATTGAAAACATTGCAATTACTATAATATTTATTATTATAATTATTACTTCTCCACCAATTATGCACATTTGTGTTTAATATCTGATTTATTATTTTTTGGGATAAATTTAATTTTTTTATATAATGATTAATACGTATTGAGGTTAATTTGTTTTAGAAATTTTGTTGATTTTGTATCTGTTTATAATTTTGTGATGAATATTCTGTAAAATGATTATTATTTATATAAAGTGATATTTTGTCTTAGTTTTCAAATGTTTAACTATTATTTAATAATCATAATTACTTATGTACATTGAAATAACCCAGAAATTATTATTGTATTTTTCAGTTAATAATTAATTTTTAATATCACTATCTAATATATTGTAAAGTTAACGGTTGTATAACTTATATACTCCATTGCATATTATATAATATAATTAGTAAATATTATAAGCGTAAACTTTAATAGATTTAATGTGTTAATAAATCGATTATTATGATTATAATAATAATTATTATTATTGTATCGTTTAGTTGGTTAAATATTTAGATTTTTTAAGTTATTTGTAAAAAGCAAACTATTTATATTGATAACAAAAAATTTATTTTAAAATATCTTTTACTAAATAATATTGCATTTTAAACACATTTGTGATGTTTTCTAAATTCAATATAAGATCTGTTGATTATTATTATTATTATTATTGTATTCATTGAGTTCTTAATTATAATAAATTTACTTTTTACAAAAAGATATCTTGGATAATAATTTTTAATTAAAAATAATATTTAATTTACTAAAAATATAATTATAAATATACAGGTTTAATAATGTGTTTTTGTATATTACGGTACTTTCAAATTACGGTAATTAATTTTTTACCAATTTTAAATTAAGATAATAATAATAATAACTTTATAAAGTTGTGCCACATTTGAGCGACTCTATCAATAGATATTGCTATTTAATAGACCATAAATGTCAAAAAATAGAAACTAAACTATAGTTAATTATATATAAATATAACAATGAATTTACATTAATTTTTATGTGTGTGCATCTCATTACTTTATTTACAAAAAATATTAAATAATTAGAAAAAACTATCAGTATATTTAGATTTTAAAAATTAGTTTTAAAAAATATCATATAAATATTAATTATACTTAAAAAAAAATTCTATACATTTTTCCACTAATAAATCTAATTTATTTATTACAAAATATTTGTTGAAAGATATTCTCAAATAAATGTTTTGAAAAACATTGCAATGGAAAGAAAAACATTTTACAAAAAATTATTAGACATAAATATTTTGCGACAAAAAAAACTTTGGTATATTTATACAGAAAAAACTTCAAATATATTATTAAATTTTGCATAAATCATATGACTTTGAATTTAAACTTAACCTTTGAATTTAACTGATATATATAAATATATACTGAATAATAATATTGCATTACTTATTATATAATTTGCATTACAAATCGTATATTCACACAACTTATAGGCTATATATATGCTAATGTCATAAATATATTTTTTTTTTCTGTTGTAAATAGTGTTTTAAAAAATGTACAGTAAATTAGATATATGGATATACACTAAAACTAATTTTATAATTTTTATAATTATAAATATACTGTTAAAAGTACAATTGTATTGAATATTGCATTGAATTAAATATGCATGTATAAAATTAGCATATTATAAGCTAAGCATATGTATTGTCAAACATTGCAATAACATGAGTCAAATACTTGAAACTTATTATTTCTAAACAAAATAAAAAGTATTATAAATATAATTTCCTTGAATTATTTAAGTACAGTAAGTAATAATTATTACATTATGGGTTTCAATCAAACATCAAAAAATAGTAGTAATTTTTGTTAAAAAGTGAGAGAAAAAAAAATTTAAACACAAATCTATTATAAATTTAGACTTTAGACGAGTAGTTAAGTTAGTTTATTAACATTTAATGATTATTTTATTTTATTTTATTTATAATGTGTTCCTGTTTTTTGTGCAAACCTTTGAAGGGAAACCAACAAACAATAATAATAATAATAATAATAATAATAATAATAATACTAATATAACTACGACTACATTAAAAAACTGAATTACTTTAATAATATACCACTTTTTTCACACAAATCATTGCAATTGAATGACTGACTACTACTAGTAATGTCAGTGAATGGCATCGAAACAAATATATGATATATAAATAAATAATATATAAAACAGAGTCTAAATTGCTATCATAGGGACAACAACTATATGATAGTATTGTATAGTAAAGTAATTCAGTATATGATATAATATAATATAATGTTGTGCTTTAAATAAGGCTTTTCAACATAAAAAACTATAACAACACAGTGAGTGAATGTCTCGCTATTTAGAAAAACTAGTTATAACACCTGTTCTACCTGTGCTAACACAAACACAACTATGCCTGTCTGTCCTTTCCTCGGGCTATTCAATCATATATATAATCATTATATAGTCAGCGATGACTCATACCTCATATATACAGTCAATTGTGTGTATAAAACAAAACTTTTTTTTTCGTTGATATATCTCTCACTTTAAGCAAACCCTGTGTTGTTTTAATAGGGAATGAACTCAAAAAACTTGTGGCACAGACACTACTACTACTACTACTGGCATTGCATTAGTGCTTAAATGTAATGTAAAGTAAATGTTAAGTTATGTCATATAATAAGTTATAGTATGTGTTAAACGATACAAATTTTTGTTACATTCGTCGTAATCACCGAACAGATTTAGTTAACCAATTGCTTCGGTCGGTTCGGTCAGTGGCTTATCTCCCGTAGTAGTCATACATTACATTGGACTCTGGGTGCGGGTATTACCCCCACCTTCCGTGAGGTGACATTTAAAAAGGGGACAGTTATGTTGGTGTGAGTGTGTATATGTGTGTATGTGTTGTATCAATAGGTGTCACTATTTGTTATCAAAACTAACTCAATATTTATCGCCATTTTGTTGAACAACTGAGTGTTGTATTTGTGTGTTATGTGTGTGTTATGCGAGTGAATGATAGATAGATAGACTGTCTATGAGTTTATGAGTTATACATACAATATATTTGATATTTATTTTGGGATTCAATTCAGTTGTTGTGTTATTCAGTCGACACCCGTTTGTGTCCGCGCCAGTCATCTGTCGGATCAAACCACTGGCCAAATAGGTAACCAATTGGTGACCCCATACTATTTGGATGTGTGATCGTTAAGCTGATCCCATCATTTGACGTACGGGTGTTGTTAGTCATCATCCCTTGAGTTTGTTTGCAAACCCTTCATCACGACGACGACGACGACGAAGTGTCACAACAAATGATTGTATCCGATGTCTGTATTTTGGTGACAGACTTTTGCCGCACCCGACCTGTTGTTTAGTGCAATGTCTGTCACATTGTAATCACAAGCCATCTCTTTGTGTCTGTGTTTGTCCGCCATCAGTGACCACCAGACACGCGAAAACTCCAAAAATCATTGTTGTTATTGTTGTGACCAAAAAAAAAACAAAAACCAAATCATTATCACTGAAGAAAAGATTTATTGTTAATATTAATTATAATTAGTTGTTATAATATTTTACAAAAGAAAAACTGTGTCTGTTTTTTGTCTTCATTTTCATCTACAAACATAAAGTAAATAAATAATTTAAAAAAAAGATTGTCGTAGTCTAATAGCAGATCATCTTTAAGATAATATCATATACTCTAATAATATCCTAAAGTTTTAACCAATTATTTTGTGTTTATTATCATCTGATTTGTCCATATTTTATATGTGAGTTGTTTTTTAAGTGATTTTATTTACCCATTGTTTTTAGTAATTGATTTGTGTGTATATATATTAATATATGAATTGATTGATACAGATATTCAATATAAATATATTGTAAACCAATTGCGACCATTTATCGGGTATTTACATAAAATAAAAACAATGGCCGCCAGTGTACGGACACCGCTGCAGACGGTCCACGAATCCGTAGCCACCGATCAGGTGAGTGTCGACACTAACATCTTAACTAACTATATGTTAACATTCATGTGATACTAAAATATTTTGCTAACATTTATCCGTAAAACATAACAGAATGAAGAGCCAGTTCAAGTCAATCCAATCCGGACGTCCCGAAGTCGGACATCGGAAGAACCGCATATCGGTCGGTACCGATTGCTGAAGACCATTGGTAAAGGCAATTTTGCAAAAGTCAAATTAGCCAAACACCTGCCCACTGGTAAAGAGGTGGCCATTAAAATCATTGACAAAACACAACTCAACCCATCGAGTCTTCAAAAGGTTTGTTATTTTAATTTAAGAAAATATAATAATAATTAAATTACAAAAAATAATGCATTTTATTATATTATGTTTTGTTAAGTTTTATTTAATTGACTTTTAATGTGAATGTAAATTACTTGTAGCTATGAGTCATACAATTGAATTTTGAATTGAATGATAAAGAAAAACAAAATTTTATTTTTATTTTTTAAAAAAAAAGTTTAAGAAATGAGGACAACTGTGTTAATGCTATGATAATGTCCTATAAAAATGATAATTAGGATATAATTTTTTTTAGAGTGATGTAATGATTGATCATTTATTATTGTTATCATATCATATATATCTGTATATGAATAGCTGTTCCGAGAAGTAAGGATAATGAAGATGTTGGATCACCCGAACATTGTTAAACTATATCAAGTAATCGAAACGGAAAAGACATTGTATTTGGTTATGGAGTACGCATCGGGTGGCGAAGTATTTGACTATTTGGTAGCTCACGGCCGGATGAAAGAAAAGGAGGCCAGAGCTAAGTTTCGGCAAATTGTATCGGCCGTACAGTACTGTCACCAGAAGAAAATTATTCACAGAGATCTTAAAGCAGAGAATCTGTTGCTCGATAGCGAAATGAACATCAAGATCGCCGACTTTGGTTTTAGTAACGAATTTGTTCCCGGACAGAAATTGGACACATTTTGCGGTAGTCCACCCTATGCCGCACCCGAACTATTTCAAGGTTTGTTTGTCTGTCCGACCTATTGTTATCTGATGGTTGTTTTGATAGTAATATTAAATGTTTTTTTGTTGAATTTTTATAGGCAAAAAATATGATGGACCTGAAGTTGATGGTAAGTGTTTACTCGTTTTGTTTGTTTATTTACAACAACTAATATTGTTATTGTTTTTGTTGTTTATAGTCTGGAGTTTAGGGGTTATATTATACACACTAGTCAGTGGTTCTCTACCTTTTGACGGCGCAAATCTCAAAGAACTTAGAGAAAGAGTACTTCGCGGCAAATATCGGATCCCATTCTATATGTCTACCGATTGCGAGAATTTACTTAAAAAGTTTTTGGTTTTAAATCCGGCAAAGAGGGCATCTTTAGAGGTAAATCTTTATATTAGTTCTTAAATAAAGTTACCGGTAATACCATTTCTTTACCAACACTTTCTGTATCTATTTAATGCCAAACAACAGAATATAATGAAAGACAAATGGATGAATATAAGCTATGAAGACGACGAACTCAAACCATTTATTGAACCTGAAGCTGATTTGGCAGAACTGCGAAGGATCGACATCTTATCATCGATGGGTTACGGAAGAGAAGAGATCGAAGATTCGCTAAGAACTCGCAAATACGATGACATTATGGCTAACTATTTGTTATTAGGGAAGCGAACAACTGAGGTATTAATTATTTAAAAAATAACAATTGTTTGTTTGCCATAAATAGAGAAATTAAAAACTAATGATTAAAATATGATAATTAAAGAACGAGTCGTGTGATTCCCGGTCGAGTTCGAGTCTATCATTACGCGGTCTACGAGCCAATGCAGAGATCAATACTAATAGTCAATCGCCATCACACGTAAAAGTACAGCGAAGTGCGTCGGCTACGGCCAAACCGCGACGATTCAGTCACGGAGGAGACAATGGTAATCAAAATCCGCAGACCAATTCAACAACCGCAGCACCCATTACTTATAAAAAACAAAACACTTTAGACGTTAATAATAGCAAAGACAATACAAATGGTACTAATGGTCCGCCGTCGTCACCGTCTGTCACAAATACCCGTTCAATCAAATCGCCGTCAAGTGGTGGCGGTTCATCAGGTCTAGACACGGCCACCACGGCTGGAGCTCAAGTACTCAGTCCATCAAAGATTCAGACCATAGGAATGGGTTCGTTAAGACAAAAGCCCACACCTCCCATATCCACAGCCATTTTGAAGAATACGTTCAGCAGCGGAATTCCCCGACGAAACACTTATAATTATAACAATGAAAAGAGTGCCTCCACTGAAAAGGCATCCATCAATGATAACCCAAGGTATGTCCACATAATTTCAGGTTTTCTATTAGACTCAAGTCAACGATTAAAGCCGTTCCTCTCCATTAACTCTCTGAGCTATATAATTGCATGTTCTGACAGTTTTGATGTATAGCATGTAGTTTACGCTTTTATCTCAAAAAAAAATTTTTAGTAACATTTCTGAAGACAATTCCAATTCGAGTACATCGACAGTGTCCTCTATAGCGACACTGAGACCAGCTAAAGGTCACACTAAGTCCGCTTCAATTTCTGTCGCCGGGCGTACCAAAAGTGATAACCGACCCGATAGTAGTGTCGAGTTGGGTCGTGGCGCCGGCAGGTCTGACTTAACTCTTATACTAACACTTATTTCACTTTTTTTTTATATTTTTTCCTTAATGTTTGCTTTTTGTTGTTTTATAAATTAGTAAATTGTTTTTTTGTTGTTTTTTTGATGTAATTTAATAAAATTTTTTTTGAAAATAAATAGCTCGTCGACAGCCAAAGGAGCCATATCTCCCTTACCTGTTGTCAATCGGGCATTTCCACGGGGCACAGTTAATAGGAGCACATTTCATAGCGGCCAGACTCGTGAGAGACCGAGGCCATCATTCAACGGTCCCGGAGGAGCTCCTCTTCAGACTGTCGATACCTCCGGAATCTCGAGGCAGTCTTTCTTTAGTAAATTGTCCTCAAAATTTAGCAAAAGGTATAGTCATCTTTTGGTTGACATATGAATTGGTTATTTAAAAAATGGTAAACATATTTCTCTTCATAATTACAAATACCAGAACAATGGCCGACGACTCGACAAAGCCGCGCAGTCTTCGCTTCACATGGTCTATGAAGACGACATCATCAAGAGATCCAAATGAGATAATGCAAGAGATTCGTAAAGTTTTAGACAAAAACAACTGTGATTACGAACAGCGCGAAAAATATCTGTTACTCTGTGTTCACGGAGACCCCAACACCGACTCACTGGTTCAGTGGGAGATCGAAGTCTGTAAACTGCCCCGACTTTCACTTAATGGCGTTAGATTTAAGCGCATCTCTGGTACTTCAATCGGCTTCAAGAATATAGCCTCTAAAATAGCTAACGAACTAAAATTATGACTCGGATTCGAGTTGTCATTAATGGAATCCGTTGACGACCACGAAGATGATAACTGTTGAAGAGTTTGTGTGTGTGTTTAAAGAAGACATTATAGACTATATATATATTTTATAGGAGATTAACCACTTATTTAAGTTAATTGTTTAGTATTAATTAATATTAACATTTATTCATATTATTACAATTATTAATTATTATAATTATAAGAAAACAAAAAAAACATTATCTATGTTTCTATTTTTTGATGACTAAATATTAATGATACAGTTTTTATTTGTTACTGTATATATTTATTTGAAACAAACTTTTTTTGTGAACCTATTTAAAAATATTTTGAAAAAATACAAACAATAATTGATTGTGACTGAAGCTAAACGGCTCAACAATTGATGGAAAAAAAACTTTGTTAGAAATATTTAGACACAAATTAGTTGACTTTGAAAGTGACAAATGATAGTTACAATTGAAAAATAATATCAACAGAAACAACAACAACAATAACACCTCAAATGCAAGACATAAGACAATGAAGAATCATCTCTCACATCACATGCGCTTCTTCTCTCATCAATTGTTCCACAATTTTCTAAGTGAATGAATTGATTGAATCGCAAATTATTTACAAGTTTTTGTGTATAAAAAATTTCAAATTGACTATTATTTTAAACAATTATTATAATAATATGTACTGTAGTATTGATATTACAATTATGACATCCGAAACAAATCAAACAATCGATATTTTTGTTTTTGTTTTAGTGATTATCATTTGTTATTGAGTCCTAATAAAACTGTGAATTAAATATAAATATTTATATATATATTAATAATAATAATAATAATTTGGTTAGACTTTGGACATGTTGTTTGTTTTAATTTAATAATAATATTTATAATAATTTTAGTTTTATTATTAAGAAAATAATATCTTATTTTTTTGCGTCATTTGAAAAACTTAGTGTTTACTGATTTTTTTTTTGTTTTTTAGTATCAGATTTCATCCCATTTAAAAAGATATATAAAAATTTTGTAAATATAGTTTAGTTTTATGCAAAATAACAACAACAGAGATAACTTAAAATCATTTTCACATAAAATAAATGAATATCACTCGTCATCATTGATATTTTGAACACAACTTTATTATGTTTTATCAACAATAACAACAAAATCAAAAACAATATCGGATTTATTGTTGACAACAAATCATTGTTT
The DNA here is from genome assembly GCF_028296485.1 of Oppia nitens. Taxonomy (NCBI): domain Eukaryota; kingdom Metazoa; phylum Arthropoda; class Arachnida; order Sarcoptiformes; family Oppiidae; genus Oppia; species Oppia nitens. The sequence continues at coordinate 2,139,571 of NW_026533199.1, forward strand.
TTAAGAAAAATTTAAAAAATCGAAATAAATTTTACATTTTTCAAAAGAGCCATTTAATAAAAAAAAATGATAAGCAATTTATATGAGTCATTATTTTGTAAAAACATCAATTTTTACATTTAATTATTATTAGTATTATTATTATTAGTCTTTATATCCTACAAAATGTGCCACTAATTCAACAAAAATTTATTTAAAAACAATAATCAATTATTAGACCAACCAAGACATCAAAGTCTTCGTCGAAATTCATATGGCATTCATCACTCATTTTCCTAAATAAAAAAACTGAAATTAATCCAAAAACTGATACACAATTAAAAATAAAATTATAAAATAAATGTTTGGATTGTTTGACAGCAAATATTTATCGACAAAACAAAAAGTTAAATCATAATATGTTTATTATTATTATTATTACTACTATTCGTCAACCAATCGAGTTTGTCCTCAAAACAAAACTAAAAAATTGTTTTAATGCCTTATATATGTATAAAATTATATTTCAACAAATGTTTTTTCAACAAATTTATATATTTAATTAAAAAAATACATAATAATAACAACACTCAGATCATTGACACTCATCTAATGAATTAATTTTCTAGTAATTAAATATATATATAATTTGTTTGTTTGTTTGTATCGCACATATTTGTATGGCTCATCCTTATCAAGCTTATCATATCCATCTCTAACGGCTCACTAAAATATTTATATTTATTAAACTATAAACAAAAATTTTAAATAAAATTAAATATATTAAAAATTAATGTACTTTTAAAATACATGATTTCGCATTTTGACAAACAAAAAAAGTAACAAAAAATAATATATCAGTTTAATTGAAATAGAAATTAATTAATAATAAATAAAACTCAAAATCTTAATAATTATTGAATGATTTTCAAAAAATAATTTTTTTTTCTGTTTTTTCTGACGGTTTTTAGTATTAATTGCTATCATGTGATTAATATATGTATACATAAATTTAGATTAAAAAATTAATTTATTTATATAAAAACAAACAAAAAAATTATTATCATAATTAAATAATTTGTTCATTTATTATTGATTGACTGATATATAAATTATATATATATTGCTATTTAGTTTTGTTGTTCTCTTATTTCATAAATTTATAAATTATTAAAAAAGACAATATAAAACATGTAATAAATTGTGATAAATACAAAATTAACTTGAGCAAATATTATTTTATTATTTAATGTGTGTGAGAGAGAGAGAGAGAAAAAAAAGAAAGAGAGAAAGAGAACTTATTTATAATTATTAATATTAATTTGTTTTTCTAATTTAGTTTAATAATTAATTTAAGTATTTTATTATTATCTCAATTGACTCCAATTATATTATCTATTTTTACTTTTGTTTTCCAAAAATTATCAATAAATTTTAAACTGTTTGATATTTTTAAATAAATTAAAGTAAATATGTATTATTTTTAGATAAAGAATATAGATTTTTAAGATAATATATATATATATATATATATATATCAATATATATATAATAGTAGTTAGTAGTTAGGATCTAAATTAGGATAATAATACAAAATATATATATTGTAAATATATACTCAATATTAAGATATGTTAATAATTAAGATTAAAAACAAATATTAAGTTAAATATTTCTCAATAATCCACTCTATATAGTATATACTGTATCTATAATATAAATGTATATTAATTATAAACTTTTATATTATTTTTATCTTTATTATATTAGAAAAAAATCAATCAATTATTTTATTTATTTTAAAAAAATACATTAAAATTTGAATTATGAATATTTTATCAACAATTATAATAAATATATTGTTTTTTATGACAACTTGTTATGAATTGGGTTTGTAATTGAATTATAAAGTTTTAATTATATTATAATATCTTATATTTTTTAAATTAAAATTCAGATAAAAATGATAATACGGTTAATATTATTGAAAGCTATGAGAAATTGTCAAAATCAATGATAAATATGAATAATAATAATAATAATAATATCAAACAATACACTACTAATTGTGACAAAAATTCCGTTAAGTCTACTGTATTGAGAAATAATGTCAAAAAATTGTGGTAAATATGTCCTAAAAAAATATTTTAATTATTAACTTTTTATTTTATTAATTGATTGAAAAACTATTACAAAATTCATATATTATTTGCTATAATTATAAATATTTTTTGTTTTTCTTTAATTATGACTATAATTATTGTTAATTTGTTTTTAATAATTATTATTAAAAGTATTGGCACCGAATCGGATGACAAACTAGTGGACACATCGGTGACGACAGTATCGCCGGAAGCAATAAATATCTCCAAAGAGATAACCGACGCCTCGATGGCCGCCATAGAAGAGGCCGAACTTATTAGTGACCAAATTGAAGAAGTTTTGCATCAAATAATCATTGATGGCTATTCTGGTACCAAAAAATCGCTCAAAAATTATATTTGGAATCAGATCGATAAAGTCTTACGAAACGGATTTATCAGAATTGAAGAATTGAGAAAAAAAGTTTTTCAAAGAGTTGATCCAATGAAAAGAAATGACATGAAAGTTGGCGTTCAAAAAGTAATTCATAAATTTAAGAAAGAGCTACAAATTAAGGCAAAACAAGCCTTTGATGAGGCCGTCAACTATTTTGATGGCTATAAATCCATTTACGATGATTTAAATTATAACATTGATATCAACATTATTAAGACCTCATCCAACCATCAATTGATTACTTCAGCTAACATTACATTCAATTGAATGTTATATATTTGACTACAAATTAGACTAAACCATTGAAACCAATTAACTATTTATTTTTTTAGTGTCATAATCATAAAAATACTGTATTTATTAATTCATTTCAATACATTTTTATCAATAATTATTACAAATTACTGTATTTTTATTTATTTCATTATAAAAAAGTGTAAAATAATGTTTTAGGAATGATCTAAATAAAAAATGTTTTTTAAATGTCATCAATTTATTTATTTTATTGAATTAATATTTTTAAATAAATTAAAGCAAATATATATTATTTTTATATATTTAAATTTTAGATAAAGAATATAGATTATTAAAATAATATATATATATATAATAGTAACTATTATAGTTAGGATCTAAATTAGGATAATAATACAAAATATATATTCAATATTAAGATATGTTAATAATTAAGATTAAAAACAAATAATAAGTTAAATATTTCTCAATAATCCACTCTATATAGTATATACTGTATCTATAATATAAATGTATATAAATGATAAACTTTTATATTATTTTTATCTTTATTATATTAGAAAAAAATCAATCAATTATTTTATTTATTTCTAAAAAAATACATTAAAACTTGAATTATGAATATTTTATCAACAATTATAATAAATATATTGGTTTTTATGACAACTTGTTATGAATTGGGTTTGTAATTGGATTATAAAGTTTTAATTATATCATAATATCTTATATTTTTATTAAAATTCAGATAAAAATGATAATACGGTTAATATTATTGAAAGCGACGAGAAATTGTCAAAATCAATGATAAATATGAATAATAATAATAATATTATCAAACAATACAATACTTATTGTGACAAAAATTCCGTTAAATCTACTGTATTGAGAAATAATATCAAAAAATTGTGGTAAATATGTACTAAAAAAATATTTTAATTATTAACTTTTTATTTTATTAATTGATTGAAAAACTATTACAAAATTCATATATTATTTACTATAGCTATAAATAGTTGTTTAATTATGACTATAATTATTATTAATTTGTTTTTAATAATTATTATTAAAAGTATTGGCACCGAATCGGATGACAAACTAGTGGACACATCGGTGACGACAGTATCGCCGGAAACAAATATCTCCAAAGAGATAACTGAAGTCTCGATGGCCGCCATAGAAGAGGCCGAACTTATTAGTCATCAGATAAAAGAAGTGTTCAATGATTTGATTATCGGTGGCTTTTCGGGCACTAAAAAGTCGATCAAAGAATCGATTCGCCATAAAATCCGCAAAATCTTAAGCAACGGCTATATATTGATTGAAGACTTGACCGAAACAGCCCTTCGAAGTGTGGATTTAATTATGAGAAATGAGATGAAAGTTGGCGTTCAAAAAGTAGTTCATAAACTTAAGAAAAAATTACAAAATGAGGCCAAAGTGGCCATTGAAGAGGCCGTCGATTATTTGGATGTTTTTGGCACCGATAGTGAATCCAATGAATCACTTTATGACAAAACCTATTATAGCTTTAGTATAGACTTTATTAAGACCTCATCCAACCATCAATTGATTACTTCAGCTAACATTACATTCAATTGAATGTTATATATTTGACCACAAATTAGACTAAACCATTGAAACCAATTAACTATTTATTTTTTAGTGTCATAATCATAAAAATACTGTATTTATTATATTTATTAATTCATTCAATTTATTGTATTATTTTTTCATAAAAAAATAATTATATTATTACATTATTTTTATTAATTATTTTTTAAAAATAACTAATGTATTATTACATATTTGTATTTTATTTATTAAGAAAATGTATAAAATAATGTTTTGTTTGTTTTTTATTTTTAAATAATGATTTAGTTATACCTAAATAAAAAATTGTTAAAAAATACATATGTTTTCTAAATGTCATCAATTTATTTATTTATTTAATTGAATAGCTATTATTGACCTTATTTTTATATAGAGTATAATTTTTTATCATGATTATTATTTATAAACTTAATAATACTGTATATATATATAAAGTATATTAGATATTAATAAAGTTTTAAGATTTGAATATTTTCTAAAATTAACTAAATATATTTATATATATATATTATATAATAATAATATAAATATTTAATCTTTATTAATACTGAAATAAATGTTATATTAATTTATGTTTAGTGATATAAATCTAAAATTATTTATTTTTTTTATATATAACTTATATATGTTTATTCATATTATTTCATATCAGTTAATTGCATATAATTTATTTTATTTTTTTCAGCTATAATAATAAATATGTGTAGATTTTTTTTATATACATACATAYATAACCAGAAATTTATTTTAATAATAATTAATTTTCTCTAACTTAGGAATAATCAATATTTTTTTTAAAAAATGTTATCAATATATAAATAACTGTTTGAAAGTTTTTTATTTTTATTTGAACTCAGATAAGATAATCTTAATAATTACCATTTATCTTCATTAATAATTATATTTATATATATCTAATATATATATTATAGTATTATAAAAAAGTAATAATAATATTAAGAATGTTTTATAAAACAAGAGATAAAATTCAAAAATACAAATATATTTATATATATGATATAAAAGTTTAGGGAAACACACATGAGATTTGATTTTGCAATTGAAAAATGCAATACAATTTAATGTGGAAATCAATTTTCAGCCAAAATAGTGTCATTGCATCCTATTTTAAGACATCAGTCAAATCTTTTTAGTTAAAAGTTATTATTATTTTTTTAAACAATCCGTTGTCTATTCATTACAATTTGATTTTTGTTTCTTTTATTAATAACAATATAGAGAGAAAAAAAAGTCTTTCATATAATAATAATAATAATAATAATAATAAATTATAAAATAATAGCTACAATAATAGCTTTCTTTTATTTAAGTTAATAAACAAATTCTAGCATTTTTTCTTTTGTTATAATACATCAACTAATTGTTGCTATAGATATAATTAAATATTAAATATATTTAATGTTCATAAATATTTCACTAATAAATTATTTGAAAATTGATTAATTTTATATACAAATTAAATCTGATAAAATTTTTTTGTTGTTAATTTCAAGAAAATCAATTATAAATGTTACACAAACAACAATATCTAAATTTATATTAAATAAAAAAAATTAACCCCAATTTTTGAGCAACATTTTTGGTATTACTAGTATACTTATACTGTAATTATAATTATAAAAAAGTGTTAATTTAGTTTTTTAGCCACAATTTATACAACAGAATATAATTATATTTATATATATTATATGAAAAGTTTAAAAAAATATATCTTAAAATAATTTTGCAAATATTGCAAACTTTATTTTTAAAATAGTTTTTGATATTATATTATAACAAATAAGATTGTTTTGAATCTTATTTTAAGTAATTAGCGCTTGAATTCAACTGAATTAACAATTTTTTAATTTTATTTAAAACTGAAATATATAGTACACAAAACCAAATAAATCCACAGTAAATATAAAAATTTTTGTTATAAAATTTTATAGTAAATATAAATAAAATAAAAAAATATTGTGCATAATATCGGTTTGTGTGTTATTTTACTTGTTTGTAACACACATACTAATAATAATAATCGTAATCATAATTATTTGAAAGATAAACATTTTTTGATATATAAAAAATATGTTAAATTTAACATAATATGTAATACTATACAACTAAAACATTTTTAGTTATTTATTTATTTTTTTGATAAATATAATAAATCGAAACATTTTCTAAATTATTTTCTATACTATATTTAATTTGCAGTATAWAAGTTGCATTTATTTAATTAATTATTTTTTTATGATTAAATAATTTAGAAATCATGAAAATAATTGTATAATTTTGCGATTATAAAAAATTAATAAATAATATTGTAGTAATGTATAATATTTTTTTTAATATTTTTTTTTGTTGGTGGTAAACATAAGGTTTGCGGATATTAAGTTTTTTGAGATAGCCACAATATGACCCAGGTAGTCTAGTCTATGAAAATTATTGAGTATTTCATACTATCACTGAAATCGTGTATAAATTGAATCTGTCTAACAGTGCAATAGTGTTTAAGTTGAACTTAATTTGTTAAATATACAGTAACTTTATATATACACTACAATGTGTTATAATCAGCCAAAACATACATACAGTATATAATAAAAAATATTTTTATTTGATTACTAAATCAATTTAAACTAATTTAAAATGAAATTTATATATATATTTCAAAAAATACATGTCACATATCATACAGTATATGTGGAGCACTGGTAGTTGTGGTGACGACAGTGCAGTTTATTACTATTATATACAGTGTATTACCGATGGAGAGGGGGGCTGTTCACTACTAGCTGGCGAAACCTAATATTATAGTATGATTGGTGGGGGACCAGTAGTTTGGCAGCACTGGTAGCTCTAGCTCTGTGTGTTTATAATAGGCACTGACAATAGCACACATACACAGCACAGCCATAGCATAGCCTTTTAAAATACAACTGACTGTTAGTTAGTGTTTGTGTGAGTCATTTGAGTGCACATTCAGTTTGTGTCTGAAATAAATATATTAAAAGAAAAATAATCTATAAGTGAGTTGTGTTGTTGTGTGTGTGGTATGAGTGGTATGAGTGCCGGTGATCATCAAATTGAGTCAAATATATACATACATACAGTCATTGCTCGTATATAAACCTTACTGTCCTTTCATTGTGAATGTCTTGTGACTTGTGATCATCACTTTGTTGGACATTCACACGACAATAACAAGAAGAAGAAGAAATCGGTGCATCCATTGAATCCATTGGTCCAATCAATCAATCGGTCATATTTTTGTTTGTTTAGGTGATGGCGGTGATGGAAAGTCGGGTCACAACAATCAGCTATTCACAGAACTCAACGGACGGATATATGGAACAGGAAGAAGAATGGGAACGGGAGGGTCTGTTGGACCCCGCGTGGGAAAAACAACAGAGAAAGGTATGTAACTATTATTAGGACACATCATATCACCCAATTGGGTGTCCATTCATCCATTTATTAGATCCAATGGGTTATATAGATTGTCTGTCACTAACTAATTGCTTACATTTTTTGGTGATTTGTGTGTTTGGATCTATCATTTGGTGACAAAACCATAAATGTCTGCACTCTATCTCTCTCTCTCTCTCTCTCTCTCTCTCTTGAGATACGGGTTATCACCAAATGGTTTAGTTAATGATTAGACAACACTTGAAGTGTGTCTTTTAAATTCAAGTGTAATATCGATTGTCTTTTAAATTATATGAACTAATTATAAGACAACTTTCAATGTTATGTTTGAATTTGTATTTTTTTAAATAAATATATTTTATTGATTACAACACACAAAATATTTATAATTGATTTAAATACATATTACTTATAAATATTCAATGATTATATTAATAATATCATTGAATATTTTTTTTATAAATTTAAATTATGTATAAAATTATTTTTTAAAACATTTAATACATACAGTATTAATAGTAATAATAATAATAATATGTTAGCATTTAATCTTATTTTTTTCAGTCATAACATTGAGATTTTATATTTAAGGAAACGTTTTTTCTCATAATAATATTTTTTTTATTTAATTAATTTTATGCCATAAATATATCGTATCGTATATTCAGTCAGATATTTATTTGCGCGAAATTAGTGCAAAATATTCTGTATATAATTTAGCCGTAAGGCATGTCTTGTACCTGAAAACTAAATTCATATTTAAATTTATATATTATTTTTTATAATTTTTTGAAAAACTAAAGAAAAAACATTATATTTTGTAAAATGTTGTAAACTTAAAAAACAAATTATTTGCATTAATAAACATTTACAGTSTGTGTGTATATATATATGCAAATAATTTGAAACTATATCCACATTTTGAAACAATAGCTGCAATAATAATGATTAGCTTTTTTAGTAACACTTAATAGTCCAACAATTGGCATATAATTTATTTGCTAATACCTAATAATAATAATGTATTGAATTGCAAAACTGTGTGTATGTATGTATTTTATTGTATAGTTATGTGTTTTAAATCAAGAGAGAAAAAAATTAATACAAATAATGACAGTAATAATAGTTTGCAAGTGTTATTGTTATAAATTTATCAGTTTATTTGAGATTAATAATTGTTTGCCTCCTATCAGACATAATAATAATAATAACATAGTTTTATTTCATAGTTAAATATTTTATAACATTTTTGTGTATATATGTGTTGCTAATCATTGCATACAATATCATACACTCCCATATAATTATAACAAGTTTATCACAAAAAAAATATTTGTAGAGAAAAAATTAGTTTTTAATACCGAAATAACTCTAATTGTTGTTAATTTGTTTGCTGGGGATTAAAGCCAATGCCTGTCATAAAAACAAATGATTAGGACTTGACTATGATTTATATAAATAAATATAATTATTTGATAATATAAAACTGATATTTAGGTTAACATTTTATTTATAATTAAAAAATTGCTATATATTTTAATTCAAGATTACCTAGACACACAAAATTGTTTATTTACCTTGCTAAATTTGTTTACAATGATTCAAGTATTTTTGTTGTGTGTATGACCGGGATTTATTTTAATAATTTAGCATGCTTATTTAAAACAGCTGTATCATGACTTTTAAAAACATGTGTGATTATATATATTAAAAGTATAAAGTAATGTAATATTTTTATATTTATTAATTGCTTTATATTATATTTTTTGATGATATCATATCATTAATTAGATTGTTACGTATTTCAAAATGTTTTAATTTAATAAAAAAAATGTTTTAGCGAAATATAATTACATTAAATTTATTTTTTGCTAAAGTAATGGCAAACGAAATTATACTAAAAAATAATTTTATAGTTTTAATTATTATATTTGTAAAAATAAGTCGACAATAATTTCAGCGATTTTTATCATTTTATATGAAATTTCAAGTTTATATAATCTTTTGTTTATTCATTATATAATTAATTACTTTATGACTTTGAATATAAAGATTATAAAGTGTATCATAGTTTTTATATATAATAGTGTCGGTGTGTTTATTAGAGTAAAGTATTTAATAGCAATATTAATGGGTAGACATTAAAAAAATGTGTGCATTAAAAAAATCACACAACATTTCATCATTTGTTGGCTCAGATATGTTGTTAGCAAAAGAATATGACATTCCTTAGTGAGAGAGAGAGAGAGAGAGAGAGAGACTTCAAGTCCTAAACAATTGAGTGCAGAGAAGTAGTCAGCAAATAGTTTTAGATATTTTTCTCTTAATATATATAATGTGTTCAAATATTTTTGGGGACAATAATTAAGCCTTATTTAGCAAACCATACAAATATCTAAAATGAAATAAACAAAATAAAATTTCATACATAATGATATCAAATATATTATATAAGGAACCGGTGGTAGTATTACAGTGTGCACTGAACACCGTTAGATGGTTTTTACCAAAAAATAAAAACTATTGTTGTTGTCCTTCTGGCTGTATATTTGATAAGTTAAAGCAATGTATGGGTTAAACAATAATTGATATTTGAGGTCAAAACTGGTTCACAAACACTGCCATTAAAAGCACTGATTGTTTAATAATTTTCTGATTCATCACTCGATAACATAATTATTGTTGTATTTATTATTGGGAACGGGATGGCTATATACTATATATACAGTACATATGATTAGTGATTAATATTGATATGTCTGAGATAATGGATGACATCTCATACATACATAGCTAGCTATTAGGATAAATATCATATGGAGAGTGGGCTTAAAACCTGTCAAATAGTTGCTAAACATTATATCAATTAATTCAGATCAGATTATATTATTTATTTATTAATAAGTTAAGCGCTTTTTATATTTTTGTTGTTATTTTTGCAGACAAACAAACTAACAAAAATATCAAAACAAAAAATATTTTAAGATATATGATTAACAAACAAAATATAATAATATTAGTATTATTTTTATTATTATTATTATTTATTAAAATACATTAAACTATGTGCCAAATTTAGTACAAAAAGGATATCAATTGTGTGTGTAATGCGATACGTGTTATGCATTATTTTGTTTGGTTTAAAAACTTTTTCTGAATCTACTGTTTAATAGTTTGAATACTGAATATATTGTTTTTATTAGTTGTAATAAATGTCAAATTGTTTGGTATTTATTAGTATATATTGACACATTTGAGAGACATCGAGTAGTAGTTAACAAACAAAAAAACTTAATTTTGTTTTTTGTGAGTTTAAATTTCGTTTAAACAGATTTAATATGTAATACTCATGTATTTGATATATTTATAAATATAAATAAGTGTTGTTTTGTTACTACACTTTTTTGATGATTAGCTATTAGGCAAATGCCTAATACAGTAACTGTAATAATAATAGTCGGAGTTTTTAGTGTCTGAAAAAATTCAAATAACAATCTTTGAATACATAGGTTTGTATTAATAGTATTAATATCATATCGACTATACATCTCTTTCTCGACGACTATAACTATTACGAACTATTTGTGTTTACTATTGGCTCCATATATGGGTGACATTAGTTGGCAAACACCAGTCCTCCAGAGTCTATGGCGATGGAGGAGTGCGTGAGAGATCAAGTCTGGGCTTCATTTGATAATAATATTATGTATAATGCATTTCATTACTATATCACACATACTGTATATATACTGTATATATAATACAGTTTGTGTTGTTTGAGTTCATTCAAGTTATATGATCTAAATTTAGCCCAAACTGAAAGACCCAAACCATTGAATTATATATATATATATATTTATGTGTGAAGTTATGTGTATTACCCACAGCACTGGTATTTTGAATCTGATTTTTGCTTAACACTCAATGATTATTCTGTGTTTAACCTTTTGTGATAAAAACTAAGAGATTTATTTCATTTATTACTTATTTATTTTTTATCTTTTAGTTTAATAAATTGAGGAAATTTTTTATCTCAATGTTTAAGAAAAATTTATTGTTAAAAAAAGTTGAGAACACAACAAAAAATAAATGTTTTTTTCAAATATACTTAAGAATAATTACAAGAATTTGTTGGCATTAATATCAATATAATACACACACATACAAAACAAGGGGTTTTGGGTGTCGGTATATACAGTATATATGCCGATAGCTTAGGCGCCTGATTTGGCCCACAAATTGGACATATATATGATATATATATATATTTAAGCTATCATTTGTGTGTCATTTTCTAAATAACATGTAACCTATTAATCTTTTTTTGATATGTATATTATACTATACAATATATATATATAAATGTATAAAAATTGCAAATTATGTGAAAATGATCTGAGAAAACAAATTTGACATGAATTTTATTTTTAAAAACCAAATTTTTAAATTGATTGATATTAATTAATTAGTAAACAAATGATAAAACCATGACTTAAAGCCATGATATATAAAAATAATGATCAAATAAAGAGCTATTTTGTTGGCCTTATTAATGTACAATATATTGTAATACACATGAAAGTTATTACAATATTATTATTATATTTATAAAAAAAGTTTTAATATAATGGGTTAATTAATTAACGGATTGATTGATTGATTGAATTGGATAGACATTCACCGCTTGGTGTAACTCTCATCTACGCAAAGCCAACACATCGATTGATAACATCGAAGAAGACTTCAGAAATGGCTTGAAATTAATGCTTCTGCTGGAAGTGATATCCGGCGAAACACTGGCCAAACCAGACCGAGGAAAGATGAGATTTCATAAGATCGCAAACGTTAACAAAGCACTTGACTTTATCGCCAGCAAAGGTGTCAAATTGGTTTCAATTGGAGCCGAAGAGATTGTCGATGGAAACACCAAAATGACTTTGGGTCTAATCTGGACTATTATCTTGAGATTTGCCATCCAAGACATCTCTGTCGAAGGTATGATATTTGATTATAATTTGATGTTTTATTTTTTCAGACAATATTTTAAAAATCAATTGCTTTTTTATAATCTTATTTATAGAGATGACAGCCAAAGAAGGTTTGCTGTTGTGGTGTCAGCGTAAGACAGCTCCCTATAAGAACGTAAACGTCCAGAACTTCCACTTGAGTTGGAAGGATGGTCTGGCCTTCTGTGCACTAATCCATAGACATAGACCTGATTTACTCGACTACTCTAAACTATCGAAGGTTTGCCAATATATCTAAACTAAAATAATTATCATTACTCACGTTATTAACCCCATAACTAACTGATGAACTGTGAAAATGATAGGACAATCCATTAGAGAATCTGAACCTCGCCTTCGATATCGCCGAAAAACATCTTAATATTCCTCGAATGCTTGACGCCGAAGGTATTTACCATTTCTTATTTAATGTGTTATTGTGTTTGTTGTTGTTGTTGTTATTATTATTAGTGACATAAATTGTTTGCAAGTAGTAGTTGTCAATTAACCCATTTATTGGTAAAAAACATTACCATAATTAGCTCCTCATTAACAACTATAATGAAAATTATTTTTTTATATAATAAATTAAAACTAAAATACAACTAAAAACTTAACTGATTAAAACTATTAATAATATTTTTTAAAAAAAGATTAATTAAATTAATATATATTATTGAATTTGATTTGGATTAATAATAATAATAATAATAATATCAAATTAATTGGATATGAAATTATCATTTTTCCCAAGAAATTTGCCAATAATTGTAGCAATAGATTGATGTGAATTTTTKTTGTTGATTATCGTTTATATTATAAAAATAATTATATTGTGTGCAAACAGAAATGGTAAATATGGTGAAACCTGATGAGAGGGCCGTAATGACATACGTGTCCTGTTATTATCATGCCTTTCAAGGAGCCCAACAGGTAATCAATTGGTGCAAAAAACATTATTTTTTTAAATAGCTATTAATCCGTTTGTCAATTAGGAGGTGTGTGTGCACTAAAATTGATTGATTACGTATAAAAATAATTGATTAGATTATTTAAAAAAACAAAAATTTAAGTTTAACCTATAGGTAAAAGTTGTTAATCAAATGCTAATATGACATCCCAAATAAAAACCCTAATACTACTTGCAATTCAATTTGATTGCACTTAATTGTTTGTACTGTAATTTATTTGATTATTTATTTGAAAACTAATATCTTTTTTTTAAATAAAATAAATTGCTTTTGTTTTGACGCCACCGTTAACTTAATCAAAATAAATAAATAGATATAAATAACAGTCCGATGCCTGATGAACGGGCTGTTATGACTTATATATCCTCCTATTATCACACATTTGCCGGCGCCCAACAGGTACTGTATATATAATAATATATAAAACTAACAATTAACTGATCCAATGATTTGATGGATTACTAACTATGATGTGTGTGTGTGTGGGAAACATAGGCGGAAACGGCAGCCAATCGTATCTGTAAAGTATTGAAAGTCAATCAAGAAAATGAAAGGCTTATGGAAGAGTACGAACGTCTGGCCAGTGATCTACTCGAATGGATCCGTCGCACCACTCCGTGGCTCGAAAACAAAACCACTGATAATAAGCTGTCAACTGTRCAGAAAAAGTTGGAAGAATTCAGAGCTTATCGCAGAGTCCATAAGCCGCCCCGTGTCGAGCAAAAGGCTAAATTGGAGACCAACTTCAATACATTGCAAACAAAACTACGTCTAAGCAATCGACCCGCTTATATACCAACTGAAGGCAAAATGGTTTCCGATATCGCAAACGCCTGGAAAGGACTCGAGTTTGCAGAGAAAGGCTTTGAAGAATGGCTGTTGTCTGAAATGATGAGACTCGAAAGGTTAGACCATTTGGCACAGAAATTCAAGAATAAAGCCGATACACATGAAGACTGGACAAAAGGCAAAGAAAATATGCTTCAAAGTCAAGACTTTCGCAATTGTCGTCTGAATGAAGTTAAGGCGTTGAAGAAAAAACATGAAGCCTTTGAATCGGATTTGGCCGCACATCAGGACCGAGTCGAGCAAATTGCTGCCATCGCTCAAGAATTAAATTCATTGAATTATCACGACTCGACTACTGTGAACGCCCGGTGCAAACGCATCTGTGATCAATGGGATCGATTGGGAACTTTGTCGCAAAAAAGATCCGCAGCACTGGAAGAAGCCGAACGTGTTCTTGAAAAGATCGATACSTTGCACCTGGAGTTTGCCAAAAGAGCCGCACCGTTCAACAATTGGTTGGACGGCGCTCGCGAAGATTTAGTGGATGTTTTTATTGTGCACACTGTAGAAGAGATCCAAGGATTAGTCGAAGCACACGATCAGTTCAAACAGACTTTGGGAGAGGCAGACAAAGAGCACTCAGCTATTGTATCGCTTTCTCAAGAAGTACAGTCTATTGCAACTCAATATCAGATTCCCGGAGGAATAGAAAATCCGTACACAACATTGACCGGACACGACATCACTACCAAGTGGAGCGAAGTTAAACAATTAGTGCCAAAACGGGATCAGACTCTTCAAACTGAACACATGAGACAACAGCGCAATGAAGGACTTCGTCGTAAATTTGCCGAAAAGGCCAACGGAGTCGGTCCGTGGATTGAACAGCAAATGGATGCGGTGGCAGCCATTGGAATGGGAATGTCAGGAACTCTCGAAGACTCTCTAAGCAAACTTAGACAATACGAACAGGCAGTTAACCAATACAGACCACATATGGATGAATTGGAAAAGATTCATCAGGAGGTCCAGGAGGGCATGATTTTTGAGAATAGATATACTCACTATACTATGGAGGTATGAATTGATGTTTTTGCTTTAATTTCTCAATAGTTGACATATAATTAGCATTTAGTTGTAAATTATAGAAAGTTTTTTTAAGATTTAATTATATGTTAACAAAATTCTTGTTTTCTTTTACTGTGCAGACATTGCGTGTCGGTTGGGAACAGTTGATGACATCAATTCACAGAAACATCAACGAAGTGGAGAACCAGATATTGACCCGCGATTCGAAGGGCATCACTAATGAACAGCTGAATGAGTTCCGCGTATCGTTCAATCATTTCGATAAAAACCGAACCGCAAGACTCAATGACCACGAATTTAGATCGTGTTTAGTGTCGTTGGGTTACAGTATTAGAAACGACAAACAGGGAGATTCCGATTTCCGCCGAATCATGAATATCGTTGACCCGAACAACACGGGTTTTGTAGCATTTGACACTTTCCTCGACTTTATGACCCGCGAAAGTACGGACACCGATACTGCCGAACAAATCATCGATTCGTTCCGTATTTTGGCGTCAGATAAGGTATATATTTTTATCCCTTATTTTTATGCCCTAATCTGACATTCCTTTCCTCGACACACGCATATATAGCCGTACATCACAGCCGATGACTTGCGCCGTGAATTACCACCCGATCAGGCAGAGTATTGTATACAGCGAATGGCGCCATACAAGGGACCCAATGCAGCTCCCGGTGCTCTCGACTATATGTCATTTTCGACCGCATTGTATGGCGAAAGCGATCTATGAATCAATCGCTGAAAAACTAGTCACTCAATGCCATTGAATGCAATTTTTTCATTAATTATCAAAAAATATATCAATCAAACAAACAAACAAAAAAACTTATATAGAATTTCATACCTTTTAATAATCATTTTAACGGATATTATTATAATATGACAAATATAATTAAGTAATTAATTGTGTCTTAATTTAAAATATTATTAATATTTATTATATATATAAAAAAGAGAGACAAAGAAACGCAAAAATCATTTATAAAAATGAGCTCAAAATATAATTGCGGCCTAACTTTCATAAAAAAACTTTTCAAAATACTTGACAATAATTATAATATTAATATATAATTTGATAGTCATTTATAAAAGCAAAAATCAATTAACTGTTATGTGTTGTGTTTAGTGTTGTTGAGTGTCCTATTGATGTCTAAAAATCAATACTTTATATACATTATATATTTATTGATATAATTTGATATATCATGTCTACAATTAATTGTAAACTCGTTTTTTAGTTATACTCGACCACAGGTATACAATTTGGATAATAATAATGAAAAAAATAATTATTTGTTAAAGTCTTCCCTTATATTTTCATTCCTATTAAAATCCTCGAACCCTTTAAAGTGTAAATTAAGAAATAAATTAAATGTTTAACCAAAAAAAAAACAAAAAATATTGATTATTTTAATGAAAATTAAATTTGTTTTTCGTTTCATCAAAAATAAATTTTTTTCAATTGGGCTGTCATTTTGGGGAATGGGCTGCTGTCAGCTATATGTATCAAATATCAATTTTTTGCATACCAGTGTGACATACTTAACAWATTTTTTTGTATTGTATGCAAAATCCAGTCAAATACTACTAATGTAACAAAAGTTTAAAATTAAATCAAAAGCAAACTATGCCGATAAAAATAAGTCACATTTTAAAAAATGTATATAAAAAAAGGTTTGCATTGTTTTCATTTTCATAGTTATATATATATATGTTGTTGTGATACTACTATTAGATTATAACAATACTACTGTTAGAAGATTTATATTATGCCAATTGAATAAATGCCAATCGATATGTTTTGGTAAAAAATAATATACTAGGTTAATTTTCTAATTATAATCTTCATTGGGGTTATAAATAAAGAACAATAGAAACATAAAAATATATATTTTATAAAATAATTAACACATTATTAATTATACCAATAAGTTATAAATTTGATTATTTATTTATTAATATAACAACAAAAATATCGATAAATAAATTTAGAGAAAATAATAATAATAATAGGAATAGTATTGATTAATAATTAATTATAGTTTAAATATTTACTGGTAAYAATTGTTGATATTTTTAGGATAAAATTTAGTTATTATTATTATGATCATCATTACCATCATTGATGGTCATCGACGAGATAAGTGATTCTAGATATCCATCGGTGATAGCCATCGTTTCAAATGCTTTCTCAATAATTATCTTTTTGATTATAACATATCGTAATTTAATTTAAATTAAATTACAGTAAAAGTCATTAACACACAACAGATACATACCGTTGACGACGATTCTGATGATTGGTCACACATATTGGCCATCGAAGTCAATCGGTTTTTAATAAACCTATT
The DNA here is from genome assembly GCF_028296485.1 of Oppia nitens. Lineage (NCBI taxonomy): Eukaryota > Metazoa > Arthropoda > Arachnida > Sarcoptiformes > Oppiidae > Oppia > Oppia nitens. Next base: position 2,157,599 of record NW_026533199.1, read on the forward strand.
TTGACGCCGTTGTTGCTGTTGATGTTGTCTTTGTTTTTGTTTGAAGTTCGTACAGAAGAGAACCGGACATTTGTTTTGTTGACATTTGATGGTATGATAATTAGAGAGTGCGATCAGTGGCCTACAAATGTGACATTTGCTACTATCGGGTAATTCGCTGGACATAAATTTACATGAATTGCAGTGTTGGATCAATTGTTTCATTTTATGACACGACGTCAGCTGACGACAGATATCATCCTTGCATTTACACGAATGGACCAGAAGTCGAATAAGACGATTGTTGAGTGAGTTTTGTTTGATTGATGTGTTGATTGTGACAGTTGTTGACTCAGAAGATTCAGTAGTAACTGTCGTCTCTATAATATCATCATCGATAGCATTGGTGTGTTTGTTGTCGAAAAAGTCTGAAAATTACAAAAAAAATATTACATTTTCTATAGATTTTTTTACAATTATGTTTAACAATTGAAAAATACCATCAAGTATTTCGTCATAAATCGGATCATAAGAATCACTGTCCACATCATTGTCCACATTATTGTTTTTAGTTGTCTTAAGAGTAATAAGTAATTATAGTATATCTTAACATTTAATTTTAATTTGCGATCAAATAAGATGATACACCTGTTGTGTCAATTCTGATGTCTTTTCAGATGTCTCATCAGATATTGGATCAGATATTTCTTCTTCTGTCTGTTTGAACTGTTGACAAATTGGACACTCATTGCGAATACAGTTATTCCAGTGAATACCGATTTGTCGAAAACTGAAGCAATCAGTTACTTGACAGTCCATCCCTACAATTATCGACAGTTTTTTGGACAACAATAGAAAGATTATCACAAACTAATACATGACTTACCTTCGGTACAGGTTTTCAAATGAATGATAACATTCTTAATAGTTGGACACAGAGGTAGTGGACAATTGTGTTCAATCCCATTGATGTGGTCTTTTTGAAGACATTGATTTGAGTGAAGTAAATCACCTAATTTTTGTTGAATTAGTTTACACTGYTCTTCATCACCAGTAGTGACCATAAAGTCTATGGCGTTGTTGTTGTCGTCAAATTCGACAATCAATTCATACTTATATTTGTCGGCCAACAGACTGATAGCATTTCTGTTGACTAACTCAAGACTAGTATCTTTCTTGATGATCATCGGAGGACTTCCGGAATCAATCGAGTGATAATAATAGCATGGATTTGATCTCAGCTAAAAAAATAATAGACAATTATTTTTTTAGACAATAATCATCTGATTTGATCCGTCGCCTGATCTGATTGATTGGTAGATATAACAATACATACCGCTGTGATGACCACATGTCCCGAATCGGACACTTTGATGATGGCATGATTTCGTGAGACTTTGTTGTCGTGACACTAAATAATGAAGAATCAAWTATCAATCAATCAATTAAATTGTGATTAAATGAGATATTATTGTATTGACATTACATCCGGTAGTCTTTTTCTGCCAATTAGTGTCTTTCCAACCGATAATTTCAAATAATTTATTACTTCGTCGGTAGTGTCCACTCGTCTGAGTGCAATCCACATGAYTACTGATCAATGATTGTCTTCACAAATATTTTTTTTTWWAAAATGATGCAAAAGATTATGAATTATTGGTAAAAAATTAAARAGAAAAAACATACAATAAATTCAATTATTATTTTTTTTGTGGTTTAAAAGTTTTTGACACTATTTTTGTTTTTTGTGTTCAACTTTTGATAACAAATTTTAACAAATAATTATTATATAATTTTTTCGTTTTGTTGTTTCATTAATTTAATGATTTAATAGGTGTTTAAGTGCGCAATATATGGATAACATGTAGACAGTCATAGGGGGGTCAGTTAGCTTAGGGTAAGTCCGGGTGCCCCTCAAGTCCAGTCAAGTTTACACAATCACGGAAAAAGTCTKAACCAAACACAACCCGAACTTCGGTTGTTTTTTTTAGTTTTCATCTCTAATAGACAATACTGTGTAGATTTGAACCCAAAAAAACCGGATCCAAACCGTTTGGGAAACACACTGTATGGCAGAAGGAAAAAAATCAAATCTCTTATTAATTTTGGTTTATTAATAGTAATTAAATTTATTATAATTAGATTTAGATACAATATATTTAAATAAATACATATTTCCCAAAAAAATAATCCTAAATTAAATTATTTATTATTAAAAAAAAAAATTAATCGAAAATATCACCAAAAATCTTAAAAATACAGGTTTTATATAAATTTATTTTCAATACTTGAATATATTGTAAATTATRAAATTCATGTTATATTTGATTTGTTAATAATTATAATCATATATAAAATTAATTATATTATTGAAGATAAATTAATAAAAAAAGCAACAAAATAAAATTATTCTTTGTTAATACAAATATTTAAAATATATAATAATAATGATAAATATATATCACTTGAAAATGTGTTAAAATTAAACAAATTGTCAAATAGTTTGGTTAACAAAAAATAAATTAGTCTTCTTTGATAACCAGTGAAGAGATATTTATCTCATCCATCATTTCGTTGTCTTCTTCTGGAGACTAAATGGTATCAAACAATTTAATTAATAATTTACTAAATAATTTGTTTTAATACCTGAGCTGATCTGAATCGGGCCACCCGTAGGATTGCCTCAGTTAACCGTTTCCTACGATTTGTCAACTGTTCTCTGTATTGTCGATGTCTGTGATCTCTGAGCTTACGTTTAATGTTATAACAGTAGGGAACTGGACATCGGATTTGTTGACAACATTTTGCGTGATAACAGCACAAAGCAATCAGTTGTCTACAAACAGTACAACCGAGACGACCGGTAATCGGGTCGACGATGCGTTTGCGGTCACAACTACGCGAGTGGACGACCACACGCTTTAGCTTATGACAGGCCGGCTGTTGACAGTAGCCGTCGGTACACTCACTTGAATGGACCAGACTTTGGATACATCTTTTGATGTTTTCTTCCCGATCATTGGATCGGCTGTTGTTGTTGGAAGTGATGTTTAGGTTAACCGCAGACCCTTTYAAAYGACAAAATAAAACTTTAGGCAATACTATAGATAATATCAATATTAACAAAAAATTATCACAAAACTTACCATGGACATTATTTTGTTGCTGCATTAGACTAAGTTTATCCATCAATTCATTGAGTTGTCTGTCATTGATTTGTTGGCCACTCATAATTGTATTGAAACTTAACCTATTTTTTGTGTGTCCACCAATTAATTGAATTTAATARTTATAAATTATTAKTTTAAAAAATAAATAAAAATATAACATACAATATATATATATATATATATATATATATGATATATAAATATATTTATATGAAACTAATTGTTTCAGTCACCAGTTAATAGTTAAACTAATGTATGTATAGTAACTAATGTATTAAACGTATTGAACAAACAATTAAATGGTTAACACATATATTCAGGTTATTTAACTAGTGATGCAATTTGATAACAACTGTTAAGAGTTTTAGCCAATCATATTCAACAGTCAATGTATTCAAACAAATAAGTGATAACTTTCGGGGAAATACTTTGAATGCAATGATTTTTTTGTTGAAAAAAACGGATATTTAATAATCGGATTTTTTTGTCAGTATTACCAATCAATTGTAAAATTATTTAAAAAGATTATAAAATTTATTTGAAAATTATCAATTTATTAATTTGAACCATTAATATATATTTAATCATAGTAGATTACTAATAATAATCATTAATAAGTCAATTAATCAAGTGTAGTTATTATTATTAACTTAARCAAGCTTATTTTTATTTCAMATATTTTTCTAATAGTAGTATTMATTTATTTGTGTTTAATATTTATAAATTATAATCTTATAATTTATATATATATTATATATATATATAGGCTATACTGTATAGTATTTTTTTATATTTCTATCAATCGTTTGYAACATTTAATTACTATCATTATCATTTTTTAAATAAAAATTAATTTTTACTAATTGTTAACAAAATTACATCATCATCATAGTAAATAATATTAAATAAAAAATATCATCATCATAAAATGTACATGTTGACATGTTTTTAAGTGTCAAACAGGTATACTATGTTTAATAAGGTATACATTCAAATAAATGATGAAAACTATCGTTTAGTAAACGACAAAAAATGATGAAATTATTTTGTTGAACATATGATATACATTGCAATACAAATTACATGTGACAGAGAAATACCTAACTTATGAATCACTCTTTTATTATTATTATAGTATTAAATATAAGAAATTATCATGAATTTTGGTTAGAGTAGTCTATTCCGGGTTTAGATTACAAGTTTTATAAACAATACTTTTAAAAACCATAATAATACCAGAAATACTGTATCATTACCGGTAGTGTCAACTAATATGTCATCTAATATAGTATATCCCGATAACTATTGATTGTTGATAATTAATAATAAGTAAATGTATAAGTCATTGATTGTAATGTTAAAAATCAAATATTGATAAGCAATATATTATAATAATAATCGTTAATATTATATGTATTAAATTTTAAAAAAACTTTACTTTACAATTACCTGTAGATATTTGTTTTTCAACTATAGCTGTTAGTGTATTACCGATAATAAATAAAATTGTTATTTAAATTGGGTGATTTACAATACATTTGCATAAATATATATAAAATAAATAAATAATTATTAACCATATAAATTGTTTTGTGTCTATTGATAAATAAACACAACAACAACAAAATATAATAATTCAAATGATATTATTTGGCTTTATTTTATACATTTAATAAACATAATTATTAGACGCAATTAAGCCAATCATATTTCCCATTCATTTGTTTCATTGTTATTAACCGTTTTTTTAAATTGTCATTTAAGGCATACTTTTTTCAGATATTTTTTTTATTACTAAGTATTTTGTTTCAAAATTAACATTTTCTATAGGATTTAAATAAAAATACATTAATTTTTTAATATATATATATATTTATATGGTATATATGTATATCACTTTTGAGTTATATAAATTTTATATAAAACAAAAATTGAAAATAAAATAAACAAAAAATATATAATCAAAAAAAATTTTACGATACAAAATATTTTTAGATTTTTTTTAGTTAACATATGTATAGAAAAAAATTCAATATTTAAGATAATAATAATAAGAATTTTTTAAAAATATAATTACGATAAATTCAATTAAATCAAATAAAAATGTTTGAGTAGTTATGAAGTTATTAATAATAATAATTATAACAATAATTCAATCAAAAAATTAATTCAAAGTCAGATTTGAAAGATAGAGATAAAAGAGTAAATCAGAAAACAAACAAAAATATATATTTAATTTGAATTAATTGCATAGAAAAACTTTTGTTGTTGTTTTTGTTGTTGTATAGAAAGCAATCAATAATACAATAATTATTTTTTTGGGGGAAAAAAGATTCTTTCAATTATAAGTAAAACTTTTTTATTATTTAATTTTATTCTTTAAAGAAAAATTCATATTTAGTTTTCTTGTGATAACACAAACTTTTTTTTTCGGTGTGAAAGCGATGAATGATTTTTGTTTTGTTTAGTTTGGCGGCACCTCCTGTGGTGCAGATCATAAAATGGATATTATTTTTGTTGTTGTTGTCGTCAGTTGACTGAGAAATTTTGGTCGTCATCGCTGTTATCTTCGGCTTTATTCGGATCGTTAGACTTGTTTGGATTCAGCCGTTTGTAGGTCTCCTCGATTATACTTCGTCTGTAATAATCCAKCAATCAATCAATAATAATAATAATCAATAAATTAGACAATAATTTGCAAATCAAAACATACTTAGCGTCGAGTCCACCGCCGGGCGGCAAAAATTCCAAGTCTTCATACACAATGGCCTGAAAAACCTCAGCAATCGTCAGGTCATCGTTTTTCTCAACAATTTCTATTAATAATTTTCATAACCAAATATAATTAAAACTAATATTTTTGTTAAAATTAATAATTAAATACAAACCCTGAACTTTCTTATCGATTAAAGCGTTGAGTTCCTTATCTTTTTGTTGTGCCTCCTCGCTAACGGTGGGGGCGCCAGGAAAACAAACCAAAACAACACTCATATTATCTTTACTTCCCTATTGTTGGACAATAAAAATATATTTTTTAAAGAAATTTGTCGATAAAAATGTGAATCATATGTTCGTATGTCATACCCTATGAAGACTTGTATCTATAATAGATGAACAAACAGTTTCAAGGTCTGGATGTATAGTTAGTTGATGTCTGACATAATCGCATAACTCGTCGTTATCCATGACATCCCAAATGCCATCGCAGGCCAGTACAAGAAATTCGTCACCGCCTTCGCGTGTCTGGACTGTAATTTCTGGTTCAGGTGATACTAACTGTTCGCATGGACCGCGACCTTCAACCTGTCAATCAAATAAAAAACACATATTTCTATAATAACGAAATAATGCAATCATCGGTAAACAAGTGAACAGTGCAAACCTGTTTGTACTCGTAATCTCCGAGCGCTCGGGAGACGGCCAAAGAGCCATTGACCCGTTGAATCATAACACTGCCGCCAGCTCTTTGGATTCGCTCTTTTTCGGTCGGATTAATAGGTTTGTGATCCTGAGTCGAGAAGAAGGCTTTGCTGCCGCGCGACAGTACGGCTCTCGAGTCGCCACAGTTAGCGAAAAAGAAATGTGTTGGCGATATGAGACAACAGACTGCGGTCGAACCGCTCTTATCTTCCCCGGACTCCACTTCGGGCAGTCGTTTCATTTTTTCGTCTAATTTCAAAAACCCGTCTCTAATGCTTTGTTTAACGGACTCGATTTGTTCGGGACTTATGACGCCATTCGTTGTGTTAGATGACGGTCTGAATGCATCCGTTTGGATGATTGTGTTCAATAAGTTTTCGGCGCAATGGGCCGACACACGGGCGCCCGCGTGGCCATCAAAAACTAATAACATATCAAATCAAATATTACTAATCACACAAACATAAACCTATTATTCTATAAATCCTATTCCCGATAATCTATAGGTCCACTGACCGGCAAAGAAACTCCAATCGGTGAGCTGCGGGAGACCAACAACGGCACAGTGCGCGTCCTCCATCTCTATCCTCCAGCCCTGCATCGAACTTAAGCCAAATCGGAGGCCATTGCCGTTTCCTTCCTCAGTGTGCTTCTCAGTCTTGGGTTTGTCGAGAAAAGCTCCCATTATTTTCTGGTTGTTGTTGTCTTCTGTCGATTGCTTTTTTGATTTATTGATTAGAGCGAAGACACACACAAACAAACACTTTTAAAACGGTTATTCAAATTGTATTCAATATATTGTTTTCATATGAATATATCATTTGATAATTACGGCGACATTTTAACAATAATGTCGGCGACAATCAAATCAAAATACTTACAGCAAATTATATGATAATTATATTATTATTAATTAAATAACAATAATCGATAAATATATATGAACTTTGAAAGAAGTGGCAAAAAAATCAACGTAATTGTGGATCAATTTAAAAGAGTTTGTCATCTAATGATATATCACTGAACAATATCCACATCAGATGGTGTGGCAATCAATTCAATAGTCGTTTCAAATTAAACGTGTCTTTTATTATCTGTTTTTTTCACTTCAAATCACATATCTTCTTGTATATGGACTGTAAATAGTTGTTGTCGTCGCTGATGATGACTATCACACACTTCTTGTGTGTATTGTTGTTGTCGGCGGTGTGCGTGTGATATGTCGTCGTCTAGTCTTCGGCGGCGTCCAAGAAGATGAATATATCGGCGAATACCGATTGTTTAGACCAATAGTATAGTGAATGTGCGGACAATACGATCACCAAATTGTTTGTCTTGTGTTTTATTAATGTCTTTATATGTCTGTGTTGTGGATCAGCTCAACAACACATCCCTTAATGAGAGTCACAGTCAATGCCATTGTATTGTTATTATTGACACAACTATTCAATCGAAACATCGAATCGAACATCGATTACAATACAAACTGTTCATATAGTCTGTGACACCAATAGTCCAATGATTTCTATATTAATGTGTAATAAATATCTCATTAATGTATTCATAGTTTTTATTGCTATAAATATATTACTGTGTGTTTGTAGTGACACTCAACCGCAATACACACCGGTATTACAGTTATTAATATACAGTATATTAGACTTAACCGTCAAAAACATACATAAATTGTAATAAAAAAATAATAGTTATCATTAAAAAATTGTTTTATTTTTTAAAGTGTTTAATAACTATTATTAATAATAAATCTATTATTATTATTATTATAGTATTTATTATAACAAAAATTATTTTATTACGATATCAGACGATAATAAACTGTAAATAGTTGTGTATTGCAGTCAAGTGTCAATCGAGGCGTTGTTTTCAATGAAATGATTAACACATTTATATAGTAATACAAAACACGAGTCAAACACCGCTAGTCTCTAACCATCGATGAACCAAAAGAAGATAATGCAGGCGTCGTCCATACAATCAAACCAATTAATGCCAGCCGAAGATCAATGGATACCATTGTTGACACAGCGAAGGCATACAAGCGATTTCTTGTGGATTACTTGTCACGACTGGAAGTGCTCGTCATTTAAGTATTCAAAACACCGGACGCCCGAAGCCATCGCTGAAGAAGTATACAAATCGGAGATTATTCAGGTATTTGATTGAGTGGTGTCTGGATTAGGATTTATTGAATTATTTTTAATTTTATTTTTTGAATTTTAAAGGAACTATTGCGACAAAATCCAAGAATCAAGAAGAGAATCGATACAATTCTGGTGGAAATGTGTCACACATTTTCCTTAAGATACGTACGATTTGTTGGCTATTTTTTGACCAAAATTATGAAATCTATTTACAAGAATGTCTTTGTCGACAATCAACTTGTATTGTCCGCCAATTCTGTGTACTTCCAGAAAAATTCTACTTTAAGTTTAAGCCAAACGATCAATGGTTTGGCTAAAGAGTGTCCCATACTATACGTGCCATCACATCGAAGTTACGCCGATTTTCTCATATTTTCTTTTGCCTGTTTCTCACTGGACATACCATTGCCATCAATAGCCGCCGGAATTGATTTCTTAGCTCTCAATCAAATCGCTTCATTGTTGAGATGTTGCGGTGCTTTCTTCATCAGACGTTCGTTCAAACATTCATCGGATGGACTCTATTGGCATATATTTCGTGCATATCTTCAGAGTTTAATCCACGGTTCAGAACAACCGCTTGAATTTTTCATTGAAGGAACTCGTTCAAGAAGTGGTAAATCACTTTATCCAAGAACCGGTCTCCTAAGTGTTGCATTGGAACTATTCTTTAGGGGACAAATACCAGATATTATGATTATTCCTGTTTCACTATCATATGAAAGAGTTCTAGAAGAAGGTTTATACGCTAAAGAGTTGCTACCAGTGGACACATCGACAGGAAAACCGCCCGAAACGGCCCGGAATTTGTTGAGCGGTGCCAATGCTGTTCTGTCGCAAAACTTTGGATCAGTTTATATTCGATTTTGTCAGCCAATCAGTGTACGAGAGTTGAGTCAATCGCATGATATCAGACTTAGTCATACACTTGATTCCCGTTGTGATCCAAATGCACAGCAAACGCAACAAGAATTAGATTTTGTAATGGATTTATCAAAAGACATAATAAGAGCACAACAAATGAATTTTGTATTTTCGCCGTTCAGTTTGGCGGCACTGGTATTCTTAGCCAATATCGATGATAATATGTTTACCATACATGAGCTGATTCAAGATATGGAAAATTTAAGTTCTCTATTGAATCCAAGAAATTTAAGCTTCGCTTTAGACGACGACAAGACATTAGTCAGTGAACTATTGGATTCATTTGATGTCCACTCAAATATCGTTAAACTAGCCGAAGACAAGACCACTGTTTTATTGGACACAACTAATCCATTACTTAAAGTTTATTTACAACAATACGCAAATCAATCGATGCAATTGTTGATCGATTACGGGATCATACTCTACACTAGTCGTGATTATTATCGGTTTCAACGAATCAAATGGTTTTTATCGCGCGAATTCATCTACAAGACATCGGAGGTCAACGATAGCTATATTTTGGCCAACTTTGTCATTGAACAGCCGTTAACCGACCGAATTAAGAGAGTATTAACATTTCAAATTGATTTCTACATTAATAGCTATCTATCAATAGCTAAATGGTTAATAAAACAGTATTACGAACAGTCTAGTCATGAAACTACTGGTGATGTCAACAACGATACGAAAAGTTTGGTTAAAAAGATTCAAAAAGATTTACGATTGACATCGGATTTAATACAAAATTGTTTAAACATTTTCATTAAATCCGATGCACTGTCCAAACTAATTGATAATAAATTACAAGTCAATGAAACTAAACTGATGGTCATTATAGACGAATTAAGTCAATTGTCTCGTCTGTGGCCACAACAGAACAACAACAATAACCAGTCAAATGTTGATCTCTTTGCCAATAATTTTGGTTATAAATCCAATTTATAAGCAAACAAAATATAAATCAAATTAAGTAACAAAAGTATTTAATCCATCAAAAAAAATTAAGCCAATTATGTGTATTTAAAAACAATTTACAACAAAATTGTTTTTTATATTTAAGTATTTAGCAAACAAATTATTTATTACTTTAATACTGTAATTAATAATAATAATATACTTATTATATGATAGTATTTTATATATAGTTTTGAAATTATTTATTATTAATACTGTATTATTATTTTAAATTAAAAAAATATATATACAGTATTTTATTTATAATTACTAATTATTAGACAATTTTACAAATTTTTGTGATTCAACTAATTAATTACTTATATAATTCTAAATTAGATAATAATATAATAAATATTTAAAAAAAACATTAACTGAATGTGATTTTATTTTTTGACATTAAAACTACATATTGTGGGCACACTATAGGTATGGCAATAGTAGGCGCCACAATATATATATATATATTATTATTAGGGTTAGATTGAGATTCCCAGGGAGGGAAGTTCCCAAATAAAATCCCTCCAATTTTCCCGGAAAATATGGAAAATATATTATATTCCCTCCCTTGATCGTTAGAAAGGGAAAATATAATTTGTCATACATTATAAAGTACCTAATCTCAATGACTATATGTTTCAATTGGGACCAGTATGTTAGTAATAACTCAATCAAAATATGATTCAAATATTATTAAACATTTAGTAAAAATATTAAATACATTTTGTAGTCATTTACTATACAAACGTGTTTTTAATTAAACATTATGTAATGTGAGTTATGGTACGATAGGTGGTACCACAAGGAAATGTCTTCCCAGGGAATTCCCAGGGAACAGGGAATATAAGTAACTTATGGATAATAAGACGAGGGAGGGAATCTGATCTAACCCTAATTATTATACAGTAATCAGTACTCAAAAATTGTTTTCAATATATTATATTTAAGTTTTTACAAAAGTTCAATATAATTTGTAGTTTTTTTTTTAAATATCGTACATCCCTGAGCTAACACCGGTACCCATATAAAAATTATTCGATATTGTATTGATGACAACAAACTGTCAAACAAACAGATTATTATTTTCAATTAGCTGGTCAACAAGTGAAATGTGACCAAGGACAATGTTGTAGATAATTTTAAACTAAATAAGATTGGTCATTTTTTATTAATTGCATTATTTTGGCAGATAATTGCAGTCGACTGTATATTATATGGCCAATCATACAATTAATAATGACATATCTTATTTATTTTAAAATTATCTACAAAATTACCCTTGGTCACTTTTAAATCCAACCTATTGTTTTGGGACATCAATTGAAATAATTTTTAAAAACAATTTATTAGAGAAAGAGAGAGAAAGCATGACCTGAATGACTGACCTATATATATATATGTCATGAGTGGACGCCATCTATACGTTAATATATACACAGTATATATATGCCATTTAGTGGACAGTGTGTGACACAGAATAGTCGTTTAATCTTTCATTTTCTGATAACACGTGTCTTTGATTTTTAAAAAAAAAACCATTTTCTTTCGATTACAACACGTGTTGATTAACACGACATCGTAAGCATTGYCCAAATAAGTCCATCGTTACAATCGATAGTCTCGTATAGCGTTCATAACCAACACATAAAACACGTGTTTTTATCATTTAACGCAACTTTCGTTTACAAAGTTTTTAAAATATCGATTTTAACCAACAATTAAGTGACCGAAATATGTCGGCACGCAATCACTTAACGAAATCAATGGCCAAATCTTCATCGAGTCGTCAATTGACGACATCGACCGATACCGAGGGACGGATTGTCGAAGAAGCTGTCAGACGACGACTTCGACAAAACGATCCAATTCTCGAATATTTCAATGAAATGCGTCGTTCAATGCAACCAAAGAATCCGGAAGATTGGCAACAGATGGCTGTGGCCATTGAAGAAGTGCAAAATAAACCAACAATTGTTAAGTCAGACCCTAAGCAACAACAACAACAACTCGTAGAGGAAACGGATGATCAAAGAAAAGTTATACAAAAGAAGAATAAGTCGAAGAAAACCGGAAACAATGGTAAATCAGATAATAAGAAGCCATCGACTCCATGTCCGCGATGTTTACGATACGGTTATACCGAATTTCATTGGAAGAGTCAGTGTTTGCGTACAACTGATCCATATATAGGTGGCGCCGGACTAATGAATCCTCATTCGTCTAACTATATCTTCTACGATATGCTTGTCGATGGACAGCCTGTACGGGCCTTATTCGGCAGCGGTTCTAATATAAGTGCCATTTCGGTCAAAATGGCCAAACGTCTGGAATTGGAACCACAGCCACGACTAAGTCAACGAATTCAACATTTATTCGGTCAAATCATTAGTCACGGAATTGTCCGACCGATGCTCAGTTTGGACGGCCGTTCCAAACGTTGGCCGATTCACGTACTTCAGGACTATCCGCACGATATGCTCTTAGGTTACGATGTTTTTCAGTATTTCAATTCAGATGACTCGGGTAGGTGTGAGCCGGAAGCGTGGGTAATGTCAATATGGACTGCCGATAATTTTGACAACTGATATATGAGCCCAATAACACATACCCCTTAATAATACGCACCTGTAGTTTACGGATATATATCTTTATTTTTTACACGCGATCTTAAGTTAAAAAAAATTTTCTCTGACATATTATTATTATTATTATTATTACCGGTACTGTATATTAAATAAAATCCTAATCAATAAAAAAAGTTAATTTAGTCATAAATATTGTTTGTTATTATTAATTATTTAACTGCAGAAAAATAATAATTTTTTAAAAAAATTAATTCATTCATAGATTATTATCTTATTTATGAATTAATCAATTGTTTAATTAGTGAAACAATTAAATTATAATTGTATTTTAATTGATTATGAAAATTACTGGCAAATTAATCGATTTTTTTTTATAATAATTAGATTTTGTTTGTGATTACTTTTTTTAGTACATTAATATTTTTATTTATAAATAATTTACATTTATTAACAATAATTTATTTTGCTTTTATTTTATAATAATTATTTTACTATTATTTTAATATTTATGAGTAATTATTACATTCATTTTTTTCTATATTAACATATTTATAGCTTTTGAGTAGTATTTTCAATAATTATTTTCAACAATAAAAAAACATAACAAATTATTTTAATTATATATCAGTTAAAGATCAAAGATACAGCAAAATGCATATAATTGAATAAAAATAACTATTAAATAACATACAGTTTAATAATATACATAATAAATAAGTTTATATTTTTTACTTTCAATTTATTAATTTATTTGCACAATGTTTTATTGATGTTTTATGATATGTATATAATTAAAATAATTAGTAATATTTATTTTTAATCATGATTTTATATACGGTATAATTTTATTTACGGTTTTATTATTAACATATTTTTTAATACACATTATAAATAGTTTTAATTAATTATATATTTACAGTAATAATTGCACACATAATCTCTATATTTAATTAAATGGGTTAGAGTGCTGCTATACTAAATGAGCACATATTTTTATTAATAATATAATATTAATATAAAGTTTATATTATAAACACAAGTTTTTATTTTATACACGACTATCAATTAAATTGTTTTGTTTATTATTATTATTATTATAAATGTCAAATCATTTCATTTTAAAATCAAAAATGTGGAACAAATGGTCATTAGTTCTCATTCGTCACAAAACAACAACAAAAAGTTAAGTAAAGTTTTAGGTTTTAGTTTTAAATGTCTGACAAATTATTGGTGATTTTAATTGATGTTTAAACTAATGGATTTTGAAAAAGTTATAGTTTAATATGAGTCAGTCACTTGTGGTGTAGTTGTCGTGTCTGTATATCATATATGTAGGGTTTTCAGACTGACCGGGTATTTAAACATATTTATTGAGCGATTATTGTTTTTTAGGTGATAATAGCTTTTTAATCTAATCCCCTAATCAATAGCAATGGCATTATCGCGTTGATGATCAAACTTAGTACTACTACTACTACTATTATCGCAATTGTCATTAATATTGTTTGATAATAAGTGAATGAGGGTATTGTCTGAGGGTATGGGTACCCGATTTGTTGTATATCTTACATTTGAATAGCGTCTAATCAGATAAACGGCCAGCAAAGTGAATATTCCCAACAATACTATTGATATGAATAGTGTCAATAGGATGGCAACAGTTAACAAATGAGGATTAGCAGCTGATCCTGTTGTCAATGGTTCCCGATTTTCATTTAAATCTAAATATATATAAAAAAGTATATAATGAGTTTTTATATTTAATTAATTTTTAAAAAATTAATTAAAAACATACCACTACTAATGCTATTGTCGCAAACTGGACAACAAATGCCATCAATTGACTTCAATAGATTTGCTGAACACTGAACTGATGGACAGTTGGGTTTAGTGCACATAATTTTTCCATAATTACACAGACATTGTCGGCATCCGTCATCCCATTGGTAACCATTTACAATAAGTGATCCATTGTTTAAAGTACAACCATCGCGTGCTAGTTTGATATCATAGTTTGTATTGAAATATGTTATACACTGACATATGGGACATCCATCCGGCCGTCTCTTGAAGCCAAACGGACAAAATATATGGCAATTGAATGTCTTATTCGGACAGTTATCACATTCGCATAACTGGTGTCCTAAGGCATTACGTTTGTAACCCTGAGGACAGTACAGATCACACGAAAAGGTCGACGACACGACTAATGGTGTGGCGCATACGGGACAGCACTGACCATCAATTCTAACCGGTTTATCACAATGGACAGGGCTACACATTTGCACCTGACAGCTGATCCTACCCATATTGCACTGACAGTATGAACAATCATTTTCATACCATTGATGAGTATTATTATAAAACTTGCCGTTTGATGAAATACAACCTATATTTCAAAAAAAAAATAATATAAATAAAAAAGTATTTAATACTGTACTGTATATTATCTACTGATGGCACTGTATATTAAATTCATAATCCATATAAATTACTATAAATTTAAAAAAAACAAATTTGTGAAAGCAATATACTGTACTATATTTTATCTTAATTACACTTTGCTAGAAATGTACTACAAAAAGTTTAAATGCAATAAATAATAATTAAAAATAATGAACATATATAAAGATAAGATTACCCTGACACGAGGGACAGCATTCATCATAGGATTGTTGTGTCATTGAATGACAGTTTTTAGGGTCGATATGATTACAGCTTTTCTTATAGCAAAATGCGAGGCCATCCCTACACTCACAAGTCGTACACTTATCGGCCAACCATTTATCGCCATTTATATATTGCAAACTATTATGAATGCAATTTTTTGGCACTGGATATAATTAATATTAATAAAAAAATRTTAGCTATTTTTTTGATTAAAATTTTAGTTAACACATACCAGCAATACATTCAATTTGATTACAACACGATCCGGGTCTACCCGTTGCCTGTTTCACTACTCTGGTTACTGTATTATTTGGACAAACTATTTGCGATTCATTACAAACACCCGGCAAACAAACGCATCTATTAATACATTTTAAAAAATTTTTAATTATAACTTTCATATTAAAACTAATAGGAAAAAATAATAATATTTATTAATATACATTTATATGAATTCACATATGTTATAACATTAATTATAATAATATTAAGTTATGTACAGTATWTACTGTATTAATAGAGTATAAATATTAAAAATAAATCAAAAATATAATTTTCATATAACATAGAATATTCTTCATTTATATAAAGATTTAATTTTTAAAAAAAAACTAATAATATTTAATGGCTTAACAAACTTACGTAGTTTGACAACAGTTACGTATGTTTGTGGTGACCAATTTGTAGCTATCATTATGACAGGCCATGCCATCAGTGATAGCACCGACATCTTTACAAGAGGAAGCACCGCCGCTACAGTCGATGACACCGCAAACACCAGTAGTAGATGTAGTTAATCGTTGATCATTGGTCACCAAATTAGTGTGAAGTGCATCCAAATATCTGTCAGACAAACATTGGAGACCATCAGCGCACCTGTCATTGGGACCACAGGTTTCGCCAATAGTTTTTAAACATCTATGACAGCACTGACACTCGTCTAATGTGATTCCGTACAAACATTTGGTGTTTGTAGTAGTGTCCGGACAGTTGGTTAGATTGCAATAAGTTTGTGTACAAGTGCTGTCAATATTATTAATCAATGATGTGATTATTATAATTATTATAATATTAATACTAATAATACAATTTAATAGTGAAACAGTGAAAGCATAGGGTTTGTTAGCAAATAGACATCTATTCAATTGCATAGTTGTCAAGTGCTCTCCTGATAATCAAATGTTTAATTAATAATATATAAAAAAGAGTTGTTATAAGTGTTGCCTCACTATTGGCACAAATTGCTTATAATATATATTAATATATATATATATATTTATATTTATGTGATTATAATAATATAACTAAAAGGTTTTTATAGACAATTTATACACGACAAGGTCGCTAACAAATGAAATAAAAAATATTATTATTATTAATATTAATATTATTAAATTTGTAACAAACACCATAAAACATAATAATAAATAATACTTTTTTCTGAAAAATTGATAATAAATTAATGATAAGCCGATGATTAAAAAAACTACAGCCAAATACACTAAACAACTTATATAATCACTTGAAATTGAGTTGAGAGAAACAATATGCAAACTATTATAAATTGTATAACAATATAATATTGTAATAATAATAATAATAAAACAGTAGCAATCGGAAGCTCCCTGTGTGTATGTGTAGTAAATCAAAGTAATATACAGTAAAGTGTATGTAGAGCACTGGTAGTCAAAAGATTAGTTTTTGCTAACGATGCTGCTGTTAGTGGTAGTGGTGGTGATGATGATGAGGAGGTTGCCTAACAACTCACTTCAAACTATATCTTCACCCAATATTATTATTATTGCATAATATCGTAAAATATTTCATTTCAATTTGAATGTCGTCCAATGCTAACACACAACACAACAAACAAAACTTTTTTTTATAAATCAAATGAAAAAAATATAAATTGATTTGAATGAAAGCTATTAAACACTACACACATTAAACTTATAGTATTTACACCACTTGTCGAGTGTTTTTCACTTTAAATATACTGTTTAGTTGTTATTATTTGAATATTCCTTAAGGAATATGACCTCAATATTGATGGTTCACATTCTGTTCAAATCAGAAAATGTTTGGCGAAAAACCAGCAAAAAATAAAAAACTTTTTATATATATATTTATTTTATTTTACAAACAAACAAATAAATATTCTTAACATTAAGTGATTTTTTCAAACAATAAGTTTTGTTGTTTTTTTGTTTGATATTAAATATTCAATGAAAAAAACTTTTTTATTTCCAATTTTTTTATACCGTTTGAATATTAAATAATAATATTATTATTTAACACATAATAAAATAAAACCAATAAGTTTTTTTTTGTCAAACACACAATGATCACTAAATATATATACTTTTATTTATACTGTACATCAAATTTTTTCTCGATATGAAATTTATTTGAGAAAAAACAGCAAATTTATTATTTATTTATTTATTAGTAGACAATCAGTAATAAATTGTGAAAATAAAAACCTATTATTAGTCACACGTGATTGACGATAAATTTATTATACCGATAAAATGCCATACAATTCAAATATATTATATTATATATATAAATCCAGCCATAAATACTACAACGCAACAAATATTTTATTAGTTAATCACTGAAGTATGTGTTTATATAATATATACTATACTTGTATTAAATATAATAAGTTATGAATGCATTGTTATAATCAACACCACAATCAATATATATATATATATATATATATATATTTACTATATTTACGATATGGTATGCTATACAAGTACATGTTGTACATCACTAGAGTAGTACCGGTATGTGTATTATTGCCTAATATTAATGTATATGCAAAAAACAATGTCTGTAATTAGAGAGAGAGAGAGAGAGAGAGAGAGAGAGAGAGAGAGAGAGAGAGAGAGAGAGAGAGAGAGAGAGAGAGAGAGAGAGAGATTGACTTTATTTTAAACATAATTAAAAATAATTTGTTTTTCTCGCTAAAAGTTTATATCCGTGACAATTATGTATTGCACTGTTTGGGTGCAAATCAAGATAATACTGTATTAATGGGATGCAAAATAAACTGTTGAACTGTTTCTCTCTCTCTCTCTCTCTCTCTCTCTCTCTCTCTCTCTCTCTCTCTCTCTCTCTCTCTCTCTCTTATGTTTATTATTTGTTTATTTCACTTTTATTAGTCGTCTCTAATGAAGAGTAAGTGTCTAATTTGAAGAATAGTTGCCAAGAGTTGGCGTATACTTCAAGAATTTATGTCATCAATAATAATATTATCACATTTTTTATCAGTGTTTGGATTTCCCTTTAAATATAAACTTTATAATATATCATATACAGTATGATATATTGTATTTTTTGCAACTTTTTTTTATAAATATATGATACACTCTGATGTTCAAAGAGTAAACATCAATACAATACAAAACAACAATAATAAGCCAATAACTAAATGTCTCGTCAATTGCCGGTCAAAATAACATATCATATCTTATTTTCAGTAAATATACTGTATTTATATATCTCTGTAATAATAATTAACAGACATTGTTTAGCCAATTCATAGGAAACTTATCATTGAAATAACAAACATATTTATGATTATATATATATATTGTATATATATTTATATGTATATACAGTATATGATGACTATTATTAAAGGCATTTTGTTTTTATGCAATTTTTCATTTACATTATTAAATCAAACTATCAATTGATGTCAAGCATTCAATGGGGATTGTAATTTGAAGTATATAAAGTATATTTCACTTAAGTCTACTAATAAATAGATAGCTTATACTGTATGAAGTAATATCACTTTTGACTAATCGTTTTTATAATAAATAATATCTAATATTTGCTTTAATAATGAGATTCCTTACATAACATTACATATATAGTACATATGCTATGGTGTGGGAGATATTTATCCCATCAAATCAATTAATAAATTATTATTTATTTTTTTGATAAATTCTAGTGAAAAATATTTTACTTTCAAATGTCAGCTCTATTTTTATCTGAATATAAGAATTTTTATTTACAGCACAACAACAAAATTCAATACAAAAATATGTAATTTTTTTCATGTTTTGATATTTATTAATATAAACAAAAATAAATAAAAATGTTTATAAATTTTTTAGGGAGGGGAAAGAGAGAGAGAGGGGGAAAATAGTTTGAGTTAATTATATTAAATTATTATACGCATATTAATCATTTTTTTAATTTTAGCATATGAAAACAAAACAAAATAAAATTACTGTATATGTGATATGTCATCAAATGATATATTAATATTTAAAAGAAAAACTTATTTTTAACACACAAATTAGTAAATTTATATACTGTAAACAAAGTTATATTAAAAATATACCGATAATCACATACTTTATTTTTTCAATTAAATAATAATTGATATCCATATTCAGTAATATTTTTTTTTTTAAAAATAATAGTATTTTTAGGATCATTTGGCCAAAAACTGTATGACAAGTGATAGATCGCGAGCTAACCATTCAATATTCAACCGTATGTTCTCTATTGACTGTTGAACTGTTCGCTCAGTTCCGGGAAACAGGTTTTCATTGAAGAATGTCTTTACTTCTTCGAGTTTGTCTTCTGTGGTAAAGTTTTCCGACACATACTTTACGAGACGTTTCAAAATAAAGCCGCTGTCATACCGACATCTGATGTCAGTCTTGTGATACTTGAAGAACTTCCAGGCTCTGTCGCGACCATAGCTACTGAGTGCCACCGATATAATTACAAAAGCCGAGTCTTGAGATCTGACTTCAGAGGATAGCGAAAAATCAAGTACTTTGTCGATACGGTGGACATCACGAACACTACCCAATGCTATTGACAAACGATTTTTTTCTTCGTGTAGATCAGAGTCGCGATAAAGTTTGAACAGTGCCTCAAACGACTGGTCGTCACAGTCGACGGCAACCGCCCGATAGATTGCATCTCTCAGATCGGGTTCAATAATATCTGTTCCCTTTAAGTGCAAATCAAACAATTTTTTCGACTCAGCCAATACTGTCGGATCTTCAAATGCGGCCAATCGGTTGATTATCAGACTCCTGAGCAAAGTGTCCGAATGTGTTTCACCATTAATCGGTTGCCAACCGAGACGATCAAATATTTTTGACAACAATTGTCTACCAAATTCATAATATTTTGGCTGAACATCTGTGTCAGCCAACAGTTGATGAAGTTTTTCAAGAAATCCATTGATTGAATTCCAAACGGTATAATTGTCTTCATTATTGGCGAAAGCATTCATCCATTTTAAAATATCTACAGTCGACGCCTGTCCTGACTCAACCAAAGCAAACAAATCATTTTGAAGATCCAATCGATTCAATGGCTGTAAGGTTTTGTCATAAATTGATGGTAAAAATAAATTCAATAATTCTGGTGAATAATTGACTCGATAGAAGCCAATACATTCCGGATTCAATTTAATCCATTCATTATCGGCTACATTTGGTATTGAAATTTCAAGTTGTTTGCCATCCATAAGAGCTTCGACGGCCACTTTGTCCGGTTCTGATCCCTTTATTATAGATATAGGAATCATCCACAACACAGACGATTCAGACGGTGGTAGCTTTCCGTCGGCACAAAACTTTTCTTGAGTTAAAGTCAAGATCAATGAATTTCCATTACGTCTTGAACTAACTGTTATGACTGGAAATCCTTTCTGTTTAGTCCAAGTGTTCATCACATCTCTGACTGGTCTATCACTTGCCTCTTGTAATGCTGTCCACAGATCTTCAGTTATTGTATTTTTATACTGATGTCGATCCAAATAGAGACGCATTCCTTTGCGGAACAGTTCATCGCCGATAAACTTGTAAAGCATGTGAACAATAGACGCCCCCTTATAATAGGATATGTTGTCAAAGATTTCATCGATTTCTGACGGATGACCAACTGGTACTTCAATTGGATGAGAGTTGTGCAGAGCATCCGATTCAAGTGCCGGTATGTAATTGTGTGATACAAATTGTGTCCAAATTTGATAATCGGGAAACAAATGATCGACACATAGGTACTCAATAAAGTTGGCCACTCCTTCTTTAAGCCACAGATGTGTCCACCAGTCCATTGTGACTAAATTACCGAACCATTGATGGGACAACTCGTGCGCGACAAGTAATGCAATATATTGTTTCCTACTTAACGATGTATTCATTGGATCCACTAGAAGACAGGTTTCTCTGTAGATGACTAGACCCCAGTTTTCCATAGCTATACCCGAATAGTCGGCGACGGTTATTAAATCCATTTTAGGCAACTGATAGGCGCTATTGAAGTATTGTTTATAATAGGGAAGTGTTTTGGTGGCCACTTTCAGAGCAAACAATCCCTGATCCTTCTTTCCAATCGGTGTATACACGCGAACAGTCACTAAACCGTCCGTACATTTGTCTTCAATGTAATCATACTCACCGACAATGAACGCAACTAAATAAGTGGACATAACAGGCGAAGTGTCAAACTTAACCACTTTAAGACTTTTATCATCTTTGCAATCAACTTCCGATATGACATTCATGTTTGAAAGAGCCACACGATTCTTGGGCACCTCAAGTGTGATGTCAAACGTGGCCTTAAATGCCGGTTCATCCCAACAGGGAAACGCTTGTCGGGCGCCGGTAGCCTCAAACTGTGTCGTCGCCGCATACCTGTCCTCGCCCTCAGGCGTACTGTATTTGCTTCGGTAAAACCCCTTCATCTTATCATTGAGTGTACCGCTAAAGTCAATAGTTAAGAGTCCACTTCCAATCGGCAACAGCTGACCAAAATTTAAACAACTCGTTTCCATGTCGGCTGACATTTCAATTGTTTGCGGCGCCAGTTGTTGGCCACTTTCGGTAGTAAAAGTAGCGGAACTAATAGTCAACTCATTTGCATTCAACACTATCTGTTTGGTCTCTTCATTAACCCTGACTTTAATGGTTTCGTTTCCGCTAAACTGAAAACTTTGGAGATTAGGTCTAAGTTTGATATCATAATTGATTGGTGTGACCATCGATGGCAATCGGTGTTCACTCTTCCTGAAAACGCCACTCATCCTAAATGTTCACCACTTATGACACTAACGTATGACTAAAAAAGTTAATCTTTAGGTTGATATCTATCTAATCGATGACAATATCAACTTAGATGATGATAGCGATGACGAAATCTGGGAACAGATTCATGTGATAATTGTTTTGTTGAGATTTATTAATATACTGTATATTAAAATGCAATTCTATTAATAATAACAATAATTATGATTGCAATTAACGTTATATATAAATGGATTGCAATATTTAAAAATAAAAATTATATATTAATATACGTGTAATCATATACTGTATTAGTTTTATACTGTATTACATAAGTACAGTAAATTTAGATATATAAATAATCATATAAATAAATTTAGATGATATTACATAAGTATTAATATACCGGTACAATACATGTGTAATATTTAGTAAATATTTAATAACTAGTGCATTAAGAAATATTTATTTAAAAATTGAAAATATTCAATAAAATATTTACTAAAAACTACCAAAATATTTACATAAATATTTATTTAAATAGTCATTTATTAGTAATATATTTAATCAATTTGAAATTTATTCTAATCTCTATTTAAATTATAGTATTACAAATTGATATCATATTTTTATTAAGAAAAGGTAAAAAATACACTTAATTTTATTTTGAAACTTAATAACTAATAAAACTGAATAATATTGTATAAATTTTTACTCATTGATTGATTTCATATGTTTAACACAACTAATGATGTTTTCCCTAATATTTTTGCTAATTTTTATATTATAGAGTTATTTGTATATTTACTGTTCGTTAAAAACTATAACTTTAAGCAAAAACTCTGCAGTATTTAGTACTTTATAATCTATTTTTTCAGTTTTAAGTTATAATATTTAATTATATTTACTAAAAACACAAAATATTTAATTAAATATATTTTGATGCACTATTAATAACTGTGTATTAAATAATAAATAACTAGTGTATTAAATGACAACATATTAATGAATTGAATTTCATTGCCAATAAAACAAATTAAGACATTGATGTTTTTGAAATTAAAAAAAATAATTGTATTATATAGGTCTATGGAATAAACAAAAAAAACTATTAAATGTATAATTAATTTGATTGGCACAACAACTACACATTAGTCAATTTAAATACAACAACAAAAAGTTAATAATTTAGAGTTAACTACTAATTTACAACATTAAAAAAACTAAATAATAAAAACCATAGAAAATGCAACATTTGACTGATTTTTTTTGTGACTATTTAGTAAAATAGTATAAAACTGACTCAAAGAAACAAAAACATAGTAAATGACTATAATTTTGTTGTTATTGTTATAAAATTAAATATAAAAATATCATTCAATTCAATGATGATTATGTTTTCGAAAAAAATAGTAAAAACATTATTTACATAAATTTCAATAGTACTATATATCGAAACAAAAATTATATGAAAAATGTAATTTAATTAATATCTAATTGAATGGGATTTCAATTTTTAATAAATAAATAAAATTATGTAATAAAAACTTTATTAAAATGTTTGCAATTTATCATGGTAATATTTACTTTTAAATTTTTTTCACATGTACTTATTTGCAAATTATTATCTCATTGTTAAAAAATGTGATAATAAATTTAATTTAACTAAAAAAATAAGTCAATTGTTGTTTATAATACCATAGAGAGGGCCACATGTGAGCTACACGTGACTTTCACTGGAACTGTAGGGTTATGTTATGTATGTTTTTATTTTGTAGGCCACTGCCCACCACTGGGCATATATGAGGGCTATGGCGGAGACGCCCAGCAACTAAACTGTCTGCTTATTGGTTGACAACATGTGTGTCAACGATTGCCTCACTTTAATCATAGAGATATTAAATACTAAACATAACATAACAGTGAATAATGTGTAATAAAAAATAAATAAAACTTTTAAAAAAATTTATTTATTTATTTTGACGGACATACAGATCAAACTTTTCGGTCAAATATTTTGTTTGTCAATGATTTTTTTTGGGACGTAAAGCACCCGAAAAAAAATCCGACAATTGATTGCCTAAATTACTGGGAAAGTCAGTAATGTTTTGTTTGTCACGTGTTTAGCAATACTAACACACACTCTCTCGTTGTTGATGTCATAGTCAATGATATAACATTTATAGGGATAGAAAACAAAAATTTAGTAAATTACTAGAAACTTTCTAAACCAAAATATCTAATGTGATCTTTCATTATATTAAACTGTACATTAAATTTTTTAAATATTTTAATCATATAATATTATAATTCAACTATGATATAAATTATTGTACTAAAATTAACATATTTGTTTATAAAGTTAATTATAATGTATATCAATAAGAAGCTATATATATATATGGGGATCCCATAATTCCAGTAAATATACAGTATTTATAAAATTGTAAATTTTCAAAAAATAACTATTTTTTAAGCTTGGTTAATTATAATCTTAATTTAAATACACAAAAATATGATAATCACTTTAACCATGCACATATAAATTATTGGACAACATTCTATAGGATTTGTATAATAATTTTTGACATTTACTAATATATAAAGAAATAAAAAATTATTGCCGAGAAATTTTCTTAATAATTTTACTTAAAATAATTTATGTTGTTGTATATTTACTGTTTGTTATAATATTACAAGTATTAAAATGTTATTAAAAAATAATAATAATAATAAATCTAAAGTATAATACAGTGATGTCATAACATAGAATATTCTTCATTATTAATAACTTTTTTTAAATGCTTAAAATTAAAGTTATAATAAACATTACAGCACTGCAATAGATAGCATTGCCAGATCACATTTTAACAACATGTATATAATTTTGCATAATTTTAGTTATACTAACTCACACACGTACCCCTATTAACCCAGGCATCTACACCTACCCATCCCATATCACCCAAAAAATTAATTTTTAAAATATATAATTTTTTATTAGTATTATATATTATTAGGTAATTTCAGTGACGAAATTTTTGTTTGAATTTTAAGAACACTTACACTGACAGTACAGTACTGTATATTATGTCATGTATTATAATAATTATTGGTTTTTATAGTACACTCCACACAATGTGTTTATGTGTACAGTACTACATGTGCACAGTGTGTACAGTAGTATTATACAGGTATATGTGTGCCATTGCATTGTGAACTAGACTGGCTGAATATACAGGACGTTAACATGTTTTATATTACATGAATTGAGGGCAATGTATCAATACTATTGATTGACAAACACACACATATACATGACATAAATAGAATTGACCTTGGTACATTATTCAATTTAAGCTGATTACAAGTTAGCTATATTTTATTTTAAAAATTTTAATAAAAATAATTAAATTTTATATTCACATTAATTACATTCAATTTTATAAATATATATAAAAAACATTTTGATAATAATTTTTTTTAAATGTAAAATATTTAACAAAATATATTTGTACATGTAACAAATAAAATTTAAAAATTATTATTGAGAAAAAAAAGTACATTTGAAATATATTTATGACTAATAATTGCAATTAAATAACAAATAAAATATTATATAATAATTAATGTATTGACACAAAAATAAATAAAACAAATGTCATATTTGGTCAGTCTATTAGTGCGCACATGTAGGCAAAGAGTGCGCCATTTTATTTGCAGTGCCAGTCATAGTAGTGCCTACCAGTGCTCTACTATATCCCCACACAGTAGTACTCGTGTTGTGTTTTGACTCGTTTTTATTGAAGAGACAAATAAATAATTGCAAAATAAAAAGTCTTGAGATATATATAAGTAAAGTGTGTTTTTTGTGACCACAAGACTATCATCTCTAATAAAACTGGACGACAGAGCTATGAGCGATGAAGACAAAGATGTCGACATTGAAAGTGATGTAAGTTTGAATTTAGTCCACACTTTATATTTGACATTAGGTCTTCTTCTTCTTCTTCCTCCTCCTCTACACACCATTGTTATTGTTGTTGTTGTCTCGCATTAGGTTTAGGGATCAGATCTTTTATAGATATATATATATAGCGAGACAACAACAGTGTGTGTGTATTGTATTGAAACACAAAATATAAATAAATTTAATGCTAACTGTGGTCTCCTATCACAGGACGAAGACCTATGTTCTTCGGCATCAATCAGTGGTGACAACAGTCGCAACAATACATTCTCTCAAGTATTGATCCCATATTAGAAATTAATGTATTTTTGTTTTGTTTTTTATTAATGTGATTATCTATACTGCGATAATTTACTGATAATATAGGCAGACAAGAGGGCGCACCACAATGCGCTGGAGAGGAAGCGTCGCGATCACATAAAGGACAGCTTCAGTAGCCTAAGAGATGCCGTTCCCTCACTTAATGGTGAAAAGGTAGGCCTATATTGTTTTGTTTGTTTTTTTTTTGTTGGTATCTATTGTTATCTAATCTATAATTATTTTGTTTGGTTACGCCATACACTCACTCACCCACTCAGGCATCCCGGGCACAGATACTGAAAAAGGCTGCCGAATATATATCATATATGCGACGCAAGAATACGACAGTCCAGGCGGACATCGATGACCTAAAGAGACAAAATAAAGTTCTCGAAGAACAAAGTAAGTGATAATTATGATTGACTTTATATTTATTAAGTGATAACTATTGTTTCATCTAATGGTTGTGTCTTTCTTGTTGCTGTTGTTTATCAGTAGTGCGCACTCTAGAGAAGGCTAAGAGCGCTGGTATTACCGATTTAGGTCTTAACGGTACATCCATTTTGGACAATACAAATCATACGAAGATCGAGAGCGAGTCAGTCTCATCGCTGGATGGTATGTCTGATTAATAACAGAGCAAACCATTCATTGCATACACACAAACAACAACATACCTGTCGTGACCACCACTTACTCTCAGTCAACAGATTTTATAAATAATTAAAATAATAAAAAAAAGAGAAAAAATAATGTAAAATAAGATGTGTTTTTATATACACAAAACAACACACAGACCTGATGTATGATATATATTATATTATAATAATTATATAATAATAAGTTTATTGATATATTTGCCACCAAAATATCAAATTGTATTATAGATTTCAATATGTTTTTTTGATTCAAATTGTTGTGTAATTTATGTATAAGAAATTAATTTTTAATTATATTATTAATATTATATTATTATTAACAAAATTATTTGACATAAAAAGCTAATAATAATTTCTTTATGTATAATATTTATAAAAATTGTTAAATTTTTTTTTGAGATGAATACTAATTTATTAATTAATTTATAACAGTAAAATGCTATAAATTAATTGTATTTAAATATATATAAAATTTGTGGTTACATTTTTTTTTCTAACAAATGAATTTGAGTCGCGATATAATTTGCTATATTTACTGTTATATTTTTAATAACATATACAACCAGTGATTTATATAGAAATTAAAACAAAATATATTATTTTAAATGTCTTACTCCTGAGGCATGACTAGACCATCGGGTTTTGTTCAAAATGAAAGTAGTCATCAAAAAATATGTCTCTAATTCATCAAAAAGGAGGCTAAGGTCGACCTCAATATGACTGCCAAACGGCGTAATAAATATTGGATCTAAAAACTACATAAGCTTTTTGAGAGCTTTGATTACATATATATATTTATATTATTTTTCGTGCAGTTGTGTTATCCATTTGATCGACACGTGTATAACTTTAAGTGAATGAACTCAACCACTAAAACCAGTTTTTTAAACACTAGAAATGTTAGTTAATTTTGTTATATAAAAAATTATTATTTTTTTTGCTGTATAAATCAATTTATGTTATGCTTTTCGTTTTCATTTTTTTACTGTTTATTTATATGACTATTACTGTTAGAAAACTTTTTTATATTTTTGTTTGTTTTTGTTTACATTTGTGTGTTAATAAAAAAAATATGATTTTGTTTTTTATTTTGATAGGAAATTATGTTTTTTTCTATAACTCTCTTATCATTCAATATACAGTATATATATAAAAAAACTTTCTATAGTAGCAACATATACTAGTATATATACAATATTTCTAATGTATATAAAAATTTATTTGATTGATAAACACACAATCATCACACTTGATATAGCACTTAGAAAATAAGCAATCTTTAGACTCCTAAAAACTACTACAGTATTACCACCACTACTACTACTCGTGTTGTTGTCATTTAGAGAGACACTACACTACAGTATATTTGTTGACATAAAAGGCAATGAATTTTTGTTTTGGCAAATATTTGGTAACTTTATTATAAGTATGTCTCGTGAGTTGGCCTTTACTTTTAGCCCCTAAAGCCTGTGTCTCTTTTTTGATACATTATTATTATTATACATATTTCTACACATACACTGATGTATAATACTTGTATATTGTGTACATTAGGGTCCTAATCACTCATCAATTTTTAGGTTATTTTGGTCGCGTCCCTGATCTCTCTCTCTCTCTCTCTCTCTCTCTCTCTCTCTCTCTCTCTCTCTTATCTACAGTATATATTAATATCTACATATACATCTACTTTTCAATTATTTTTACTTGATGCATTTTCTTAAATAGCTTAAATAATTCTTGAATTTTGTCTAATAATGTTTTTAGTATTTTATCATTTTTTTTTTGTTGAGTTATTTATTTAAACTCCACTTCAAAAATCGACAAAAAATAAATTTCAAGTTAATATACGATACATTATATATTAAAAAATTGTGAGATTGAAATAAACTTTTTAAAATTTATATAAATTTTTTATATAAATAATGATGAAAAACTAGTTTTAATTAATATTATTTAAGTAATAAAAGCATTTTTTTATTTGATAACTGCATTCAATTGATTACTTAAATGCTAATAAAATTTATATTTTATGCAATTAATAGTTTTTATATTGTAGATAACAAAATTAAAAACAAACAAAATAAATAACTTTAAAAACTTAGATCATATATAATGCGTAAAAATAAACAAAGTATAAATATTCTATGTAAATGATCATGGTTAATCTTTTATAATAATATTCATGTAAATGTATATTTATGACTAATTTAAATATTAAAATATTAAATACAGTAGTTTAAAAAAAAAACAAACAAAAAACAATTCATGAAAACCCCAGATTAGATTAGCAGAGATAATGTATCGGTAGTTTCAAGTGTTATCTATGGGTTATTAAGTAGTAGAGTCTATAGACACCACCAATGTTTGTATGGGACGGTCATCGGTATTAAGTTGATATTAAAAGTTTTATGTATTTAGAGGGAGAGAAACAGGAATGACTGGCACTGATAGTTGGAAGCGCTGATAACTAATTGGATAACTGGCTGTTTGGTTAGTCCTTCATTATTACTGTTGAGTGGCTGTATGAGACACTTGTGTGATACCCAAACCCAATAGTTGTCATATAAAACTAATTATATTGTCGATTGAGTTCATACAGTAATTTAGCATTCAATACATACAATATTATTCAGTAGTTTGTTGAAAAACTTGTTGAAAAGTTTTATAAATAATTTTAAATTAAGTTTGAATGCAATTATTACCGATATTTCGGGACCCAAACAATTACATACCCCAGCAATGAATTATGTTTACGAAAATAGCTATTTTTTGGACACCGATGAAAATGCATTGCTTGACAGCGACTTTGATCACAACTCATATCAGGTATTTATTGTATTTTGTTACTAATTTATTCAAACAAAAAAAACTATTGTATTGTTAGTGACTCCTATTGTTTAGAAATTGTCACTGAAAATAACTTAAACAAAAAATAATTTCAAAATTACTGTATATCCGTATATAATCATCATAAATAAATACTATACTAAAATTAGCTTTTATTCCTATAAATAAATAGATAGATAGACAATAGGTATATACTATGATTAAACTTTTAGGATATACTTATACAGTATATATATATATTGTAAATGCATGCGATTTAGGGTTAATTCAAAACAGGTATTACTGTATTATTACTAACTATAAAAGACAGGTAAAGTGTCGTAAAATTTTATGTGTGATAAATGCTTTTATAATGAATTCTTTCTCAAAACAGACACATATATATAATACACAAAATTGCAGTCAAATAGTAGGAAATAATTTTGTTTTTGTTGGGTTGTGTTTTGTATACATACAGTACTAAACTTGTTGTACTCATCCGACAAGTTTGTCATTAATTATTAGTATACGTAATGTGTTGAAATTTATTTCATTTGAACTAAAAAACTATTATATATTTTTGAAAAAATCATATATTGCAACTTGCAATACTGTAAATATAATACTCAAAAAAAAACAAAATAATTAATGAGAAACTAATGAGATATTTCTGAGAGAGAGAGAGAGAGAATTAGTACAAAACTGTATACAGTGTATAGCGCACAGGGAGGGGATGTTTGGAGTTTCAAAGTAAAGTTTATAAAAACACTACAAATACATTAATATATAAAATAAATCTATCAATATTTATAGAAATATTTATTATTATATCATTATAAAAATTAAGTTATCTATGCATTTGAAATGATACAAACATATGTTTATAATATTATTATATAAACACTTAAATAGTTTATATTTTACTACAGAAAGAGAGAGTCTAATAGTACTGTATTTAGTGTGAAAAACACGATTTAAAAAACTTTTTTTTTACTTTGAAGTCAATAATTATCGCCACAAATATCACACAAAAATAAATTTCATTTGAAGTCAATCCCTCTCTTTCTTTCTCTCTCTCTTTCTATCTGTTATGCATATAACATGTGGTGACCTCTTTTGTGTCAATACAGTTGTCAATCAATTGGGTCACTAAATTGATAGCAAAATACTACAGTATTTTACAGTAACATACAGTGTATATAAAATAGTAGGCAATAATTTAATAACATTGCATTCAATGCATACATTCAATTGCTATTAGTATTACAGTAATGTTAGACATCAATGAACAACAAAAGCAGTGAAAACATATATACAGTATTTAAACATTAATTGATAGCAAAAAGTKTTTTGATTTGTGTGTCAATTAAATACCAATTTGTTTGTCTTAAATGAACAGTCATTGTATGAATTCATGGGAAAGTCTGGTAAACGTAAACACGAGTTGTTAGACACGACAACACTTTCGTCGTCGTCGGCCATCACTTGCAATTCAAACAACCATTTTCTTGATTCAACTGTCAGTACACATATCGATGAAGATTCTGGATTTTGTGGCAGCAATTTGTCGCCAAACGGTCACAAAATGGTTAAGTTTGACGACGAGATGTTTTTGTTAAAGGCATTGATGAAAGTGGATGAAAGTACATCAGATGAAATGGTTGTCACAAATACTAATACGGCCGCAACCGATGCGGTGGTGACGCCGGCGGCGCCGCCATCAAAGTTTGTACCATTTAAGGCACAAAATTTGTCGGCGAAGTCGAAGAATGGCAAATACGAGCTGAAGATATTGTCACAACCGGAGGAACAGCATCGGTATGTTTTGGTTGCATTTGAATCCAATTAAATTGATATTTGATATCAACTAAATAACAGTTACTATTATTATAGGATTGTTAGTATGATATCATCGGTTATTGTTATATGATATTAAATTTTTTATTATATCTTAATATTCAATTATATATTAATATAAAGTCAATTCAAGTAGTATTTAATATTTTAGTTTTTTTAGTTGTAATATTTGATTTAATTATATAGATAATTTGTGTATGCTAATTTTTATTTGATTACCTAGGTTATTTATAAAGTTTTTTATATTAATAGTTATTAAATATAGTATTTTACAATTTATTTAGCAATACTCATATATTATTTAGTGTACTATATATACAGTATATATAATTGATAAATATGTCTAGTCTTAATGATATTATTTACATTATACTCATTAATGTAAATAAAACAAAAAATAAGTGCTTTAAGTTTAATATAAGCAATTATGAAAAATTAGATTTCAATTACATTATATGATAGTATTCATAATATTAATATTTTATCATTTGTTTTTTATTTGTATTAAATGTATATATAATCAGACATTCACTTTTAATTATCTTAATGATAAAATATAAACTTTATATATACTAWAATMGATTGACAAAAAAATACTTTCAAATTATTTATGTAATAAATATTRTTATTTAGTTGATATYGTAATTTTGTTTTCTCAATATTTTTTTGTTATTTTGTTTAAGTGATGGTAAACAACAAACTGGTTATAATTAAAAAACTTTATTTGTTTTTTGTTGTTTACATATATATAGAGCCCGATATATGACTGAAGGTAGTCGGGGTGCTATCAAAGACCGAAGTGGATTAAGTCATCCAGTGGTCAAGTTATGCGGTTATACTAAGGGTGGTCCGGTCAAAGTTCAGTGTTTTATTGGACACGACAARCATTTGGGTGCTTCCCATCTATTTTATCAGGCGTCCAAAATTACCGGCAAAAACTCTACCCGTTGTACAACAAAGCGTGTCGACGGTACTGTTGTTGTCTTTATGGACGCTTCGCCTCATAATGATATGCAAGTGACCGTAGATTGTGTCGGCATTTTAAAGGTAAATCACAACTTTGATAATTTATTATAAATTTTATTAATTWATTTATCTTTTTTTTTAAATAGGAGCGTAATGTAGATGTAGAGCAAAAGCTCAACCAATTGAAGGATCGTACTGACGAACAAAATTGTGTAACAATTGCCACAAAGAAACGGTCGACCAGATGCCGACTTGTCTTCAGAGCTCAGATACCCGATACTAATGAAATACTACAAGTGGTCAGTTCGCCGATTCTATGGTAATAAATATTAGTATTCAACTATTGGATCAATTAATTAATCAATCCCTACATATTGTTAAAGCACTCAACCATTGGGAACGCCAGAAGTATGCAAGAAATCGTTGGCCCAGTGCGACATCAAAGGTGGTAACGAGTTGTTTATAATTGGCAAAAATTTCTTGAAAGACGCCAAAGTGGTCTGGAAAGGACGGAACTGGACTAAAATGGTTGAACCAGACAAAGAGTTCTTGCATCCAGTAATTCTATTGATTTTTTGTTGTTGTAATATTTTATAATTAATTTTGTTTTTTAATGAAATTACAGACCCATTTGGTTTGTGTGATTCCTTGTTATGACGGACCGGATAAAACTGAGAGCTTAATAGAGGTGACACTAAGTGTTAAAAGTGGCGGAAAATACTCGGAGGCACACAAATTCACATATATTAACTCCGAAAAAGGTAAGCGTTAACAGACCAGGTAGTCAAACAAACCATTTAATTGATGTCTTTGTTGTACTTCCAAGCAATACCTTTCAGATATATATTGACTATAACTTTGTGTTGTTGTTGATTATGATGTGTGCGGATGAATGGATATAATATGTTGAATATGTTTAGATTTAAGCCAACGTTGATATTATGAAGTATTTTAGATAAAGTGATTGTGAATGGATTGTATGAAAGTATTTTGTATTTTTCGTTATAATTAGTTTTTCTGTCACTTAAGTCAGTTATGTCTTTAAAATATTTCAAAACGAATTGCAATTAGACTTTTTTTTGATGATATTTCTGTACAGTCTATATGTATGTCTGTGTGGTGTCAGAGTGTATGATATGTTTTATGAAGTGTTGGTGTGTATGAACTGATGATAAGTTATAGTCAACTATATCTGGAAAAAAGATTACCCAAAGATTAGATGAGAGATATAATTATTATGAAATAAAATTAATATAATAGTAAAGAGATTGTTAGGGTTTTACTGGTTTTGGAAGTACATTATGTTTTAATAATTGTGTGAAAAGTGTAACAATTGTATGCCTTTCCTTAGCCAAATCAACAAGCGATTCATAAAGTGAGCCAAATATAGCTTTGGATTAGCACTTGTGTCTGAAATATGTTTAATAGCCGCTCATCAATGCATTGATGGAGTGGTAGGACCCATACCAATAAATAAGACCTATTTATAATGATATATAAATTATATATATATTTATTGAATATAAATCCAAAACTAATACATCGTGTAATACATATAGCGCTTGCAAATTCATGTCTCTGACCAAAACACAACAATTGAATCCCCAAATCGATGTATTTGTTTTGAGATAATCAAGTCTCGGCCTCTTTTTTTTAATTAAATTTATTAATGAAATTAGTGTTTAGAGAAATTCATTAAATCGAGACTTGATTATCACATTTTTAATTTATTTTTATATTTACAATAATTTTTATTGTGATAACCATTGACTTTGTTTAGACCTATCAGTGACGGAACGTATTATACATTTTTTGGATTATGATTTCCTAGCATTTAGTTAGCAATTAAACTAAACAATACTTTTATTATATACTAGTAGACTATTCAGGGCTATTCCTCCCATTAATTGATTATAATCTAAAGAATCATAATCAAAAAATTACAATAAGTTTTAATTAGGATTTTTTTAGTATTCATGATATTATTTAATTGATAAACAAAATTTAGTTTCAATATCTAAATTTGAAACATTAATTAAAAGATTTTAGTTAAAAATTTAGGTGAAAAAATTATCTGATTTCTGTCACTGATTTAAATGATTATATGAATTGAATGATTGTTTTTTGTATGTATGTATGTATGAGAGATTTGTTTGTATTGTTTTGGATGGATGGATGTGTTTGTGATGATTATGTTTTTTTGTAAGCACTTGTATGTAATTACTATATATGTATGGTTGATTTGAATGTAAATGATGAACTTGTTTGAGATGCTGATTGAGAGCTTCAGGAATGTAGTGATGTTTATGAAGTGATGGTATGAATGTGATGGAAGAGTCGATGAACGGGTCCAAAGTCAATGGTTTTTTATTGAATATTAACTATTACTATATATATATTGATTGACAGATTTGTATGCTTTTCACTAATCTCTGTCTTGTATTTCGACGAATAGTCAATGCCATGACATTAATTAATGGGACGACTGCACAGATTGGCAGCGCACTGCCATCCGGTCAGCAGATCCTGTTGTCGAGTATTGATAAACCAATTATTCTCACAATGATTGGTTCCACTTCAACCCTTACCAGTACTCTAGAGCCACAGATGCCAACACCGCAAGATATTTTGCCACAGACTCTAACGACAGATCAATTGCCAATAAATGAGATGAAATCTGATACCATTTGCTTCTCAAATGAAACGCCAATGAATGTCCAGATGACTCCCGAAACTATTGTTTCAGTTATAGCTGAAGACTCGTTAATGTGTAATAGCATTATGGATACGAGTTCACAATCAGCTGCCAGTGCCACCACTCAATTGGTTCAATCGTATAGTCCAATAAATGCCATGACATTACCCGAGACAGCTATTGTTAATCAAATTAACTCAGAAACTATTGACCAAACTGTCTATAAAAATGACACAATGAATGAGATTCAAAGCACACCCGGTATTATAACTTCACAACCACTGTCATTACCACAACAACCCGTATCGCACTATTTACCGATAAAAACATTTGCGACTATTGAGTCGTCCAATTCTCAAATTGCCAACACAACAAAAACATCGCCAATGCAAGACATGGCATCCATTTCCGACACAACAATATCGCCAATTCAGGACATGGCATCCATTGCCAATAACATGACAACCATTATGGGAGCTATTCAGACATCCATGACTACCACCAGTCAACCGCTTATGCAGCCCGTTGTCAGTACTATCAACAGTTTGCCGCTTATGACGACACCCATTGATCCAAAAGCTAGTAGTGATGGCCAACAACAACCGCCAAAATCCGATGC
The DNA here is from genome assembly GCF_028296485.1 of Oppia nitens. Taxonomy (NCBI): domain Eukaryota; kingdom Metazoa; phylum Arthropoda; class Arachnida; order Sarcoptiformes; family Oppiidae; genus Oppia; species Oppia nitens. The sequence goes on from NW_026533199.1 coordinate 2,194,416, forward strand.
GACGACTATTGGTCTAATAAACTCAATACAGAATCCAGTGCTAACGTCAAGCGCCAGCACAAACGTAACTCAAGCGTCAAATATATCGGCCCTCTCAGAGATGTCCGACGCAGAGCTACTTTGTTTCATAAATCCGGCGACTTTTGACCAAAGTATGACATAATTTTGTTTTTTAATTGACAACTATTGTCGCAATAAATTCAATGAAAATTATTAAATAATTTTGTTTTTCTCTCTATTTTTTCATTTCTAGTTTAAATCTCTTAAAATCAACGATCTCTTAATTATATACTGTATTTATATACATATTATTATTATATAATAATATTATAATGTAATGTATTTTTTTAATTTGTATTTTTGTGTTCATTTTAAATCTTAATTTATGTTTGAATTTTTTTATTAGTTTTAACAATGTGTATTAAAATAATGGTTATATATAATTTTTTATATATATTTACTGTACAACAATTGTATAAAAATAATGTAATGAGAAATGAATTGATGAATAAAAAACAAATAAAATGATAATAATTTCATAGCTTCTTATAGTTCGTCTCTAAGTAGATGTAAGTCATCGTCAAGTGTTTGTTCGGCAAAAAATTCTGTCAAATGTCTCAAATATAAGACATGAGATCTGAAACGAGTGGCAAAAGCGCTGAATGAAGAAATACAATTAGCAATCAAATGGTTGGCATAACTGAGTAAATAGACATCTATTATGATATCATTGGGAGGCTTATGATCAGTAATATAACCCGTCGACCACAATGTCTTTGTTGGCGTAATTAGGGTAATATTGGGAATCATATCGTGAATCAGTTGCCAAAGAGTTTCGTTATTATTATCGGTGGCGACATAGACAATGTCTATTTGTGATTCACTGGTTACCCGAAAAATTTGATCAACAATTGTCCCAATAGATGGATAACATAGTTCGTATGGCAAAGGATTTGATGATGATTTTGGTGAGCATTGTTGCGATGAGAATAGTTGGGGTAAATCGGGATTTGCTTTTAGCAATTCACACGCTTTAATCTAAAATTGGTTTTTAAAATATACCGGTAATAGTAAAACAATTGATTTAACAAACATATTGTCGAAACAATAGGTTTTTTTGTTTTTCAAGGACTACTAACCCAATCTGTTCCGTGTCTAACATGTATTGCTAAATATGGTTTGCGAGCAAAACTCCGATTTTCTCGATAGGCGTCAGCAATATTAATAACTTTTTGAGAAAAATTTATATATTGTTGTAATTTAGTTGCCTTTTTGTTGGTCGGAAAAGCCGATGGAGCGCCTAATTATAATTACAATAGGATTTTCAATTATAAAAACTATTATTAATTGTTTTAACAATTACTTACCGACAAATGCCAACACTTTAATGTCATTATATTTTGATTTCCATTCGTCGGCAAAATTAAAATCAGTCAATAGTGGCGAATGATATATAGATTGATTAGTCAACCAATTGATCCCGAAGTGAGTCCAAAAGGCATTGAATGGATTTCCATCCATAGGATTGCAGGCCTTTTCCTGTGAACCGCGCGATGAATAACACATTATTTTACGGGTGTCTAAACATTTTTGGGACAATTAAAATTCAAATAACAATTTTTCGATAAATATTATCATAAAATATTATTTCGGTCAAAACTTTGCATACCTTCCGGCCATACGATTGGTGCCAAAACTTTCATAAACTTTTCTAATGTTATCACCCGATGATAGTGTCCAATGGATTTGATATCAATGTAATCATCAAAAGGTATGAAATTGACCTTAATTTATAAAATATTAAACAAAATATACTTTAAGTTTGTTATATAATTAAAAAACTTATAAAAATTTTGACTATACTTTATAATGACTATACTGTATGAAAGGCGGCAATATTAGTGTTCGGTCTATGGATTTGGCAAATTGGAGACTACCTAACAATTGTTCCGCTTGATTACCGAACCGACCTGAAAGTTGGCCACAATTACCGTAAGATCATGATATCATTAATAAATGACAATTTTTTAGTGGTAAATATAATTTAAAAATTATTAAAATAATAACAATACACCATTCAAAAAAATGTGCATGCTAAATACATGATAGAGCACCGGTAGGTAAATATAAATTACTAACCCATACACGAACAATACAGTATATAGCCGTTTGGGTCGATGGCCGGAACATTATCATCATGACTGCCGATTACCACATTTGATGGCAAACTAATTAATAATAATAACAATAATTTTATTAATACAATGCTATTAAAAGTAATTATTATTTTTATATGTGATGTCATGTTATACAGTACTACAGTATTATAGCATAACAAACACTAACAACACATAAATAACTGGAATTATTATTAGGAGAATAAACATTAAAATGCATTGAATTTTTCAATCAATTATACATTGAATTCAATGTCTCTGTTATATTGCATTTAAATGAATTAAAGTTTTAATGCAATAATAATAATAAAAAAAGTGAACCAATAATTGTCGGACAAAAGTCATTGTCCACTAATTATTTGTTGTGTTTATCGGATATAGTGGTCACCGCCGCTACAAACCCATAACAAACCCATTGGTGAGATATTTCCAGTGGTTTGACAACATGTGGGCCGAAGCGAGAAAACACGAGAAGAAGTTGAGAGGAATGATGGTTGACTACAGGCGTCGGGCCGAACGTCGCCGCGATTTCTATGACCGAATCCGATCGGATCCGTCGGCTTTTCTACAGGTCCACGGCTATCAACTAAAGATACACATCGACGCCAATTTGAGTGCTTCGGCCGAGTCGTCTCTGATGCCGTGGATGGGAGACACTACTAATATGATCGACAGGTTTGACGTGAGGGCACATCTCAATCAAGTAGATCTCGAAACAGTTCAGATGCAGACCAACTCTTCGTCGTCGGATAATAATAACAGCAACAATAATGCTAACGACTCGGACATTGAGAGGCAAATCAATTACGAAAGATACAGGAATTTAGTGCAAAACGACTTCTTAGGTATCGCTGAAGCCAAATGTTTGCATCAGATCTACTTAGAGGAAAGGTTTGGTGTGAATCAACAAAATCAACAGAAAGAGTTGAATAAAATGAATGCTAAAAAGCAGCCGAAGGCGGCCATTGGTTATGATTATAATGAAGACTCTAATTCTGTAAAAGTTCCGCTAAAGACCGAGTCAGAGGAAGAGTCTGAGGAAGAATCGTCTGATGAAGACTTGGACTTTGACACGAGTGTCAACATTGAACAGTTAGACAATGAGGGCGGACATCGTATAAATGGTATTGCACTTAAGTTTGGTATGAAAAACGACGATTTTGTCAAATACTTGGATGAGGACAGAGTCGAGGCCGAGAAGATTCGGTTGCAGAAGGAAGTGGAGAATGAAAAGTCAATGTTTACGGGACGCAAATCACGGCGCGAGCGACGGGCTCTTAAAGAGCAGCGACTGATGATATTGAGAAGCACTCAATTGGAACAATCGGATCGATCGATGGCCACTGATAGACATCATTCCGAACAGAGTTCGTCTGAATCGGAAGATTCGGTCGACGAAAACAAAATAGAATTTATCACCGAATTTACGTTTGGCGGCGACTCTACCGATGATGAACCAGCCAGTCGTGTGTCCGATAAAAACGCCGAAGAGATTAAGTCAAAGACCAAAAAGTTGAGAACCCATTTGAAGAACAAAACAGAATCGGTTCCATCGCTTCCTTTTTATGGACCAACACTTCCGGGAGAAGATACCGTCTCATCGGTGACAACAAACACAAAGAATACTTCGTTCAATAAGATAACACATTCTTCGAAACAAAGAACATATCGTTTAACTCGTCGATCGCGTTCGCGAAGTGGTTCTGTTGATCGTAACAGAAGATATTCTTATGGAAACAGATATAGAAGTCGAAGTAGATCTCGAGGCAGATATAGGGGTAGATCAAGAAGTAGATCGAGAAATAGACTAAGAAATAGATCGAGAAGTAGATCAAGATGTAGAACATATCGATCGAGTCGACGATCAAGAAGTCGTGATAGAAGAAGAAGAAGTAGATCTCATTCGCGTGACGACAGAAGAAAACGAAGTCCAAGACGTCGTTCAAAGTCACGCGAAAGACAGAGAGAGCGATCCAGAGATAGGGATAGAGATCGATATAGACGTGAGAGAAGGAGTTTAAGTAAAGAGATAAAAAAAGAACCGATTCTTGTCATCAAAGAAATCAAAACGAAAAAAGAAATCAAAAGTGATTTAACTTTAATTGATTTACCAAAAGAAGAAAAAGTAGTAAAAATAGTGGAAAATGAGTCCAATTCTAAAACTATTTCTGATGTATCGGTAAACGTATCAGCAATTGATGTGAAAGAATTACCAACAATTGATAAGAAAATTAATGAAGAAGTAAAAGAAGAAGAAGAAGAAGAAGAAGAAGAAGAAGAAGAAGAAAAGGACAAAGAAAAAGCTGAAACACTATTAAAGCCACCGACGCCTCCCATCAAGAGTTACTACAGGTCTTTAGATTACTTGAAACACAAAGTAGTTATGGATTTTTAAAATATTTTTTTAAATTTTAATATTGCTAGACATGATCTCATCGATAAGGATCAAAGTGGTGGTGATAGTGATGACCAATTGGAGACTAAAGAACAATACGATACAACAGAAAAGGAGACATATGTTGAAGGGTTGGTATTATTATTATAAATAAGATTTACTTATCTCTAATAAAATGATTAAATTTTTTCTCTCTCTTACATCTCATATCTAGAAGTAAAAAGAGTTGGACTAATGCTAGTAATATCCATAACACCGGACATAAAGTCAGTAAGAATTGTATTGTTTTTCCTTTTTGCGAAGCGCTGACCAAATTCAATGGCCAACTCCTGTGCCCATTATATTCAATATATTAACACATTATTATTATTATTATTTATTAACTAACCAAATATATGAGTCCATTGAATTCATTTGTTTTTTACGATTCACTTTTATTACTAGTCTTCGTCATCATCAACACCAACAACAACATCATCGACTACAACATCATCGACAACAACAACTACGACAACTGTGACACCTCAAGAAAGACTTAAGAGGAAAATGCAGGCACTTCTTGATAAACAATGTATGTTTCGTTTTTTGTACTGTAATTATTTGATTAGTTATCGTAATAATCACTATAATTATGAATTGCAGATAAAAATGATAAAAAAGCAGAAAAAGAGAAGAATCGCATCAAAATGCAGGAAAGGGAGGAACGGGATGACAGATACAGACAACTAAGATATAGGTCTGACTAATCAATTAATTAATTAGTTCTATAATTTATACTTAACTTTGTAATTGAATTGTAACAAAATTTATTTGATATTTATTTTTTTAGGAGACATAGTCGCGATCGGAGAGGTTCGCGATCCAGGTCTCGGTCCAGATCCAGATCCAGACAAAAGTCTACATCCAGTTCTTCKTATTAATAATGTATTATACAGTATATATATATATATACAAAATTATGTCGTATTATTAAAAATTTTTGTTAGCAATTTTTTTAATTTTATCAATAATAAATTAATTTATATACAGTATATAAATTATATATATATATATATAAAATTGTATTTATATTTTAGTTTATATATATACAGTATATATATATGATATGAAATGCATTTAATTATACATTTATAATACTGCATATGAATTATACAACAAATATTCAATGACTATATACATACTTAGATAATGTAATTATCATTGAATTAATGATTGCCATTAAAAATATGGAAATAACTAAAACCTATTAGCAAAAAAAATATATAATTTAAATACAAAAAAAACAGTGAAATTATTTTTTTAAAAGCAATTTTTTAATCTAAAAATATATATCAAATAATCAATTTTTTATCTATAATTTAAGTTTAAATATGAAAAAACGAGTAAACCGTTTTATAAAACATTGTACCGTAGTTTACAAAACAAATATAGTATGTGAGCAACAAATTGCTATAAATTAAAAAAATTATTTAAAATGTTTTTTGTTTTTGTTTGTTTGGAAAACTGGGTTTTAATTTCACTTGAATTGCAATAATAACATCAACTTCCGACACCAACTTGTCGTCTCAATTGTCGCTCTCCTGAGACCTCTTGTGCCGCCGTCTGAGTTCGCCTTTAGTATCATCCGAGTCGTTGTCGACGCCGTCAATCTCTTCTTCTTCTCCTTCTTGATTGCGATCATCGATCAGGTCAGTCGTGTCATCTTCTTTAACATCTTTTTTATCACTACTACTTTGGAGGCGCTCTTTCGATTCGTCGACCATTTTGGTAGGGAATAGCAAATCAATAACACAGACTATTAACTATTTTTTTTAAAAAAAATAAAGAATAAGATTATGACAATTAAACAAAACAAAAATCATTTAAAACAGCAAACAATTGTCAAAAAGACATACCAATCCTAAGATGGCTCCGCACAAAATGGTAACCAATGCAAAGATTATATAACTACCCCAATAGGGAATACCATAGTCTTCGACAAGTCGATTGTGAACAGCTCTCAGAGCCATCGATATCTTGAAGAAGTAGGACACGACTGACATACTGTTGTTTCAACGAAGAAAATTCAAAAACAAAATTCATGTTAAATATTATGTAAAACAACTTGTGATAGATAAAAGTCTTATTAACTAACAGTATAGAGTCGGGTGCCGTCCAAAGTGACACTGGATCTGCCTTTTGCCACGACTTCTCCTCAATATAACTAACAAATGCATTGGTATCACGGGTTCCCTTATACTGTCTGAAGACACCATCTTTGACGCTATTCATTGAGTGGACACACAAGTCATTAATAATTAACATATGATATGACATATATTTGACAAAAAAAGTGTTAATAATGTCTTCACACAAACTTACTGATAGATAGTAGGCAACTGAGTGACCAAAAATCGGCCGCTAAGTCCTGGATTGGCAGTCACGTCGACGGCGCCCACTTTGATACTGCGATGAAGACAAAACAAAGTTAACGATTGATTTGATTGCCGGTCATTGAATGTCATGTCATGTCATACCTGAGGTCATGACTCCACGTGGCGAACGAATTCCAGTCCTTTTGTAGGGCCCGACAGGCCGGACACCACGGAGCAAAAAACTCGACCATCCATTCACCCGATAACATGTCCGACCAGCTGTCCTCAGTCAATGTAATTACCGATCCTTTATTAGTGGCCTCAGCTGTCGGTGTGCACAACAACACCATCAACAGTGACAACACCACTACCACCGCTGTCGTCGATGACAACAGATATCTCATTGTTGTTGTCATTTGACGGACAAGTGATAACAATAACAGACCCGAAACTCAGTAATTGATTGATTGACAACTGTTTTCTTGATTTTGTTTTGTTTTTTAAAAAAATTATTAATTTGTTTTCAATTTAATAATTAATTTTATATCATATAATCAATGACTTAATCAATGAATGAATGAATGAATGAATGAAACAAATAATAAAAAACAATGCATTCATTGGATAGACATTACATAACAATATTCAATCAATCCATGCATTAATTTAGTGTAATTGACGTGGAGTTACATAAACAACAACAACATGTTTAGAGACATTAATTACGTGTAAATATTTGGTATTAAATTAATATTATAAACTAATTTCATATTTTGTGCAATAATTTTATTTTATATTATTAATAATAAAAAAGGGTTTGAAAAATTAAAATTAAATATATTTGGTCACCATATATATAATAATAATAACCGATAATCACCAGTATAAATTTTGTTGAAATTTATAAATATTAATAATTGAATATTTATTATATRTGATCTAATGTAGTTTAAAATAATTTTTTTAAAAATCTTATTTATTTTTAAAATGCATTGAAAATTGAAAAATTATCTAGGTTAAATTATTTAGTTTTAATAAGTTAGTAGTTCTGTAGTATTTTATTTATACATAGCATCAAAATTATTATTATTATTATTAAAATGTTAAAATAATTTATTTGTTATTTTTTTTGGAAATGATTATAAATTAATTTTTTCATTGACTACCGGTATTTTATAAATTATAATATATAGTATAATAGTTGTTGTAAATGGTTATATTAGCTAATATTTTGCCATAAATGTTATAACTTATGTTATATACTGTATAAATAAATTATTGAAAACCATTTGATACTTCAATTTATCAAATCACATAATATAATATTGTAATTTATAAATAATATAATATTTAGTGACTCATATTTATATTTTATATATTATTTTATAATAACTACAGTGATATTTATTATTATTATTATTATTATTATATAATCAATTAATGATTTGTAGTTAAGATTACAATAATACTACTGTATAAATGATTTCAATGTACACTAATTTATTATACAGTACAGAAAATAAAGTGTTTTATTTTTGACATATATTTTATTTAAAATTATTGATTCATACATTCATATCAAAAACAAAATTATATAAAAATATATTGAAATAAAACTGATATATTATACAAAATGCATATAAATTACATCTATATGTTATTATACATAAAATTCGATATAAAAAATGTAAAAATTCTGGTAATATTCATGAAAAATCCAATTTTGAAACAATTATTTAGATAATGGTTCTATATATTTATTGCGATCAAATTATTATTATCATTATATTAAGTTTATTATTATTTATACATATTTTTGTATATTTATGAAAATTTTTTAGGTAAAAAACATTTATTCATTCAAAAATAAATAAATAAAATAGTTTGCATAATATGTTATACGTTTCTATAGATATTATGTCAAAATATAGATAAAATGTATTGTTTGCTTATTGTAATTGTAGTCAAAAAACCTCTATACATAATAATAAAGAAAATGATACATTAATTTATATGTGTGAAATATTTATAGTATAAAAACATGTATTAGTAATAGCAGTACACTTATATTATTATTACAGTATTATTATAATATGAAATAATTTATATAAAAAACTGTGAAGCAATTGTACACAAAAATGTGTTTTTTTCAATCAATTAAATAGACATTGAATTAGCAAATCATTAGACTATTATCTATTTATCAATTAATAAAAATATCTATTTAATCGTTTAATTAATTGATATTTTTTGTAACATTAGTATAATATTCTATTGTATTATTGATTACTTGATTGCTTAACAAATCTAATCTTTTTTTATAAGAGTCATTAGCAGTTAGTATAAAAATTTTTATTTACTTTTTGTAATAATTATATTGAATATTATATTTATTAATAACAATTAAGCAATTGTTACAATAGATATGGTTTTTTGTATCCAAATGCGTTTAAAATAATAATTTTTACAATAAATAATCATATAAACAATTAATTTTTTTTATAATTATATTCATACTTATGTATTTTATAGTTAAAACCAAAGTTTATTTGAAAAAAATTAAATTTAAAAAATAATTATAACTTAAATATTTATTATTTAATTAAATCTGAATAACAGTACTTATTCTTTAAAAATATTTTTAATTAACTTTTAATTTTCATAGATTTAAAAAATAATATAAATCATATATTCAATCTGTCAAATTGATACTTATGTTTGATGTGTCCAAAACAATGATATGACTTTCAGTATCATATCAACATAATAACAGTATAGTTATTCATTATAACAATTATCGCATTATAATTTCATTGTATTTTTGGGAAACAATCACTAAAAAACAATAAATAAATAAAAAATTTTATTGTAATAATAATTTATAAATAATTTAAGAATATGATTGATATGAAATGTTTAATTATTAGCACAATGTCTATCTATAAAACAAATATTAATCATAATATTTAAGCAATTTTCTAAATAATTGGTTTCAATTTTATTTATTTGTCAATCATTTTTATTGCATTTTGTTATTGGATGATAAAAGTTATTAAAATTATATCTGAAACAATAAGATTATATAATTACTAAACTAACAAATGAATTATTCACTACAGTATACGATATATATAAATTTTACGATACAATAGCAATATATATATATATATATATATATATATATATATATATATATATATATATATAGGTATATAAATAAATGATTATAACAATTATCAATTTAATCATCGACACTAAAAACCTATTGAATTAATTTATATATATTTATTCTATAGGCGTCTATCAAATAGAAATTTTGTGCCAATATTTACATAGTTTATTGAAAATTGTTTACCAAAACTTTCATCGCATAACTTTATTTTTGTAGTATTAGATTGTTTGAAATATTTATGCTCTTTATTAAAAAATAAAAAGATATTTTTTTAATTTTATTTATCTATATTGCATAAACAAAATATACAATAATACAATATCAAACTTGACGACAACTATCTTGATATCAATATATATTGTATTAAACCGTTAAAATCATATTTTGATTATCATTTATTAATATATACAATAAATTTCAATAAAACTTTTTATTATTAATTGTTGATTCCATCTAAACAACGAAGCAATTCATTGACGTTTAGTAGTACTGTATAATAATATCATCAATACATACACACACACACACACACACACACACACACACACACACACACACACACACACACACATTAGCTATTGGTTAGTCATTAAATAACCCACCCTTTATGTAAACATTAGTCAACAACAAAAAACTATGGCTTTTATTTTTCTATCAAATAGTAAGTCAATAATAAATTTCAATAGATTTATATTGGATTTTCACTTCACAATCAAAAAAAGATTTTTCAACAATGATTTTTGATATATGCTTTTATCTACAGTATAGACAAAGCTAAGTAATTATTGGCCTCATATGTAACTTATATATTATGAAAGGCTATTGAAAAAAGGCATGAGAAGCTCTTTCTGATCAAACCTAACGGTTCTCCTCTTTGGTTGAAATTTACTTTTCTCACAGAATATCTGACAGAATAGTTGAGTACTACAAACCCAATGGATGTCAACTCAAAAAACGCAAATACATTACTGTGTATATGTATTATAAGCCAAATGCCGTTTTTTCGCAGTTTTATATTTTATCGCATCTTTTCTATAGTATTATAATAATTGTTATAAATCCTCTCTCTCTCTCTCTCTCTCTCTCTCTCTCTCTCTCTCTCTCTCACACACACACACACACACTGTATGGGCTCATTCAACGTGCAATACTATGTAGAGATCTGTTGTATATATTTTAGGCCATATCAGATGGGAATGGGATGTCTGAACAAAAGTTTCTCATACTTTTCTCTCTCGTATCTGATATGACACGTGTCACGCGTGCGAATACCCCAAAGGTTTTTCTGTTAAAATACAATTTGTGGCATCTTTTGTGTCAAATATATATGTATATACAGTACAGTAAAAATACGGTATTGTGTGCACATTGTATTTGCTGTAAAATAAATGCATTATAACATTATAACAAATACAAATAAATTCAGATCAAAGGCTCGCAAAAGTTATAGTCATTTGAAAAATAGTTATAAGCGATAAATCCTTTTATTATAAAAAGTTTTATATAACGTTATGTATTATATTATGTATGACATAATGAAAAATTGCATTTAATTAAAAATAGCTGTAAACTCACGTTTTGTCCATTAAATTGCACATTTCAAGTATCGATAATTATGTTTGCATTGATCTCTACTGTACTGTAGTATTTAAACTAATTACAGACAAAACTGATAAGTATAAATGATAGAAATTAATATTATATAATTTTGTTAGAAAATAAATTTTAATAAACACATAGAACTGCCAAATATTTATTATTATAATTAAAATGTTTATAATATTTGTTTAGTGGACACATAATTTTTAAATAAAATTCATTAAAATTCATAGTTAATTATTTCTATTATTGTTGACATTCATTATATTGAATCAGTGATAATAATAATAATACAAATAATAATACTGTAGTATTGTAAACAATGTTATGTAAAATACTATATAAATATATAAGTATTTTATTAATAGTGTTTGAATGGCATTTACTAAGAATTGTATGCATTAGCACACAATGACACAAACTTTTATTGTGTTTAGTGATAACTAAAAAAAATGTGTTTTATTTTAGTTTGATTTGTTGTTGAAAATAACAGATGCAATCAAATACTTGTATTGTATGGCGTTTTTGACTACTTTCACACACAAACACACACACCAAACACTAGTAATCGACATATATATATATATATATATATATATATATATATATATATATATATATATATATAAAAGACATGTTTGGTATTTTGTCATACCATTGGGATATTTATAGGATTGGATGGTTATGTGTGTGTWTGTGCTTTAACATAGAGTATATGATGGGAAACTCCAATAGTACTGTATATATATATATATATGGCTTATGTGTCCGGACTAGTGGTGAATCCACCAGAGAATTTTAGGCTAAATTAAGTGACATTCTAGTGGTTGAGTGAAAAATGCGACAAAATTTTCCCAGACTTTTGATACTTATATGATATCAATATTAGTCCTAACGCTTACACACACACTATATGTGTGGGTCCGTATGGTATGGTATGTGACTGTTTGCGCCCGCGATCTCTGGTTGGTCACGGAAAACGTGGGAAACATTATAATACAATAATAAATATATTATAGCTTAGCATTTGGTGTGATTAACACAATTATATAATACAATGTCGATAGTAATGAACACAAAAATTCCGTGGCATTTGTTTTCATCAGAAAATATAATAATAATACACAAAAAAATTATCACCAAATGATTCATCCAAATGAAGAAATTCTTGAGATTTGCATTTTATTATATGATATATATTATTAGTATATCGTATAACACATAATATGCAAAATATTTTTTTTGATATAAAAAATGCAATATATTTTATTATTATTATTATATGATATTTGAATATACAGTCTTTATATATTCAATTTATATTTTTGAAGTTATAAATGTATAAAATATTGATTTGAAATATAAAAAAAAATAAAAATAAGATAATAGTCAACAAGTAAATGAAAAAATAGTTTTAACATTATGAAAATTTTCTACTTTACTTACTATCAATTTTCAAAAAATCTATCTTTTATATTTTATTATAGAGACTAAAAATAATTTATTATAAAATTATGTTACCTTGGTTATACTCACTTACATAAATTTATTCAGAATATTCATATACTGTTTAGTATATAATATATATAATTATTTTTGTTAATTAACTCATTATACAAAGTAAACAAAAACAAATTATTATAGTTAATAAATATTATTTATAACTAGTGTCTTGATTTCCAACTAAAAAAATTATTTTGTCGGTTTAACGCTTATAACTGGGACTTAGTATGTCCACCGAACTTGACCAGTGGACGCTATTTCCGAAATTTTATTATAACTATAAATAACTATTTGTTAGGTTAGCAACTATAAAAACTTATAAATAACTATTTCATTTATTTTGAAAAATATAAGCATTAAATTGTAAAATATTGCTCAAAAATATGTAAAAACAAAAAGTAATAGTTATATAAATTATATAAAATGTGTAAACTGTTATCAACTCATATTACTTTTTTAACAATAGAAATATTTAGTTTATTTATATAAATCATTTTTGTAAATATGCTGAAAACAAGTAAATTATATATCAGTTGAAATATTTATAAGAAAATAAATAACTATTTCAATAACTATTTGGCTTTTTTGGCAATTATATACAACTATTTAATACATTTTAAATAACTATTTTAACAACTATTTGACGTTTTTTAGCAACTATTATAACAACTATTTAATAGAGTATAAAAAATTATTAATCAATACACTATTTATAACATAAAAGTATTGCACTTATCAACTGTATTAATGACTGTAAAAATTGTTTATATGTACAATAAGTTTACTTAACTATTTGTTTGTCTAGTTTTAATTTGCAAATTAATATAAATTTATGCGAACTTCAATTTAAATATAAAATAGTATAAATATATGTATTAATAGAAAATTAATTTTTGTAAAAAATAAAATAAAAATTTTTATATATTAATAAAAAATAAAAAATTTTAGATTATTCGTTATTAGTTAATATAAAATCTACCTTGTTGATAAATACTTTAGTATTAAACAGTAAATATAAAATAACTTATTTATACAATATATTTGAAAAATATTGCACTAAAGTGCCATTTAAGGCGTCGATATTACAGTGTAAATGCTATTATGTTATTAATTCACAAATAGTGCAGAATTTTACAAACAATTTGTATTATTTGTTACTTTATTTAATTTACCAAAAATTTAATTCATACATCTTTTACACTAACAATGTGTCCAATAAAATGGCAATTATAACAAAAAATATTCATTTAAATGTTTATAAAAGTATTTGTTTGAGAATTTTTTTTTATTATTGGAAACATCAAAATGACACAAAAAAGCAAACATACCGTACATCTGCCATCAACTCATTCTTATGATATACAAACACATAGAAAAAGTCTGATAAAAGTTAAACCTAAATATATGTATGAAAAGCGAGAGTTTGATTGAAAGAGAGAGAGAGAGAGAGAGAGAGAGAGAGAGAGAGAGAGAGAGAGAGAGAGAAGTATTAGTAAACAATTGAATGGATAAGAGTAAGAGTGAGACTATAGCTATAAAGCAGTTATATTTTGTTGTGTATGTGTGTTGAGTGCATATCAGAGGTTATGTTAGTTTGGGACTAGAAATGCATAATAAAAGGCTCATATAATAGATTTGCATGATTTGGTCGGACAGTCGAGTATGAAATAGTATGTATATATATGCATATACTGTATGAGTATATGTGCTGTCAATGGTACAGTATGAGTGCTGTAATGACAGTATTGTACGGTATATAATAATATAACAGTGCCGACAGTAGAGCACACGGATAGCAATAGTGACTATAATAGGGAGAGAGCGCGTGTGGCACTAGTAAAGCGATAACTACGGGCCCTCATTTGCATACAGCTGCACACCGGGACAACAATAGGATACATTTATATGTGTAGTGCACCGTTAGGGCTAACTGTGCGTATAGTGTGTGTGTGTGTATATATTCAGTGTGTACCAGACTCCATTAGTCTGGAAAATGTATTTTTATATCAAATAACAAATACATATACAGTAGAGTACAGTACAATACCTTATAATATATATACATTCAAAGTTTGCTTTAATTGCCATTTTTTAGTATATATAAGCTATTAATATAAGTTTTTGTTTGTTAATTTTTAATCACTTTTGCACACCAATCGTGACATTGATAGAGAGAGAGAGAGAGGTTATTAAACGTTTTATTTCAATTTTTTGTAAAGTTGTTAATTTTCAGCTAAAAAATACCTAGATGATACTAAAGTGTTCAAACAAAATATTATACAGTATATTATAATTACAAATCATTGTACAACTGTCTGCTATATATAATATGGGTATTATGGCAATGAACCCGACTATTGCTCCGTACCATTAAAATTGCATTATTATAGTTATGGATAAAATATACAGCTCTTTAAAAAGATGGCCCGCATTTTTAATTTCAATTTATATGTACAGTACATATATATATATATATATGTATAACTTGCTGTATAAAACAAATGCACAAATCTTGCCAACAAAAAATATATTACAGATTTGCAATAAATTGCAACACATTTATGCTATTAAATAATATATATAGCAATTAAAAATGTAATAATAAAATTCAAAGAATATAGTGTATGTTTTTAAAAAATAACAATTATCATTTGTTGCAGACGGTTGATTGTATATACAGGTATATATATATATACAATTTAATATAATAATATAATAGTTACCGTATACAATATATATATATATATATACAGTATAACTTTACCTCATATCATGAAAAATTTATATATTATACTATAATAATTATAGCATACTTTTTATTATTTAAAAATATATTGAAATATATTAAATAATGTTAAATATAATAAAACGCAACTTAAATTTTCGAGATATTCAAATAAATATTGATGACAAAATATTTTTAATACAAATCAATTAAATAATATTGCATAATTATATATATATAGCATATATTTTATTTATGTATGAAATGTATACATAATTAATATAAAATGTAAATTTATTTAATGATAGGGTAAAACATTAGACCTACATTATGTGTGTGGTATACCATAAAAATTGAGGGCCAATTTTATTTGCAGTCAAATATAAAGTGCATTAATTATTAGTGAAATCCGTTTATACAATACTTGTGATAACATTAAACTTTTTTTTGTGGGTCGCGAGCACTATGAGAGGCGCCAATAGAGATCCTATGGCATCCCTCTCTACCAGTGTCTGGATTGTTGAATATATATATAGTATTGAAGTCCATCAGTGCTTTATTGTTAAGGCATTGAGAGTATAATATAATAATATATTATACATATATAAATTTATATATATTGTCAAACACTGTGCTATACTCTCTCTGTACAGTATATACAGACACACATGTATTGAACGGGCACTGGAAAGGCGGTTCGTTGTGAGGTTCCCTATGAAACATACAGCTCTCTCTCTCTCTCTCTCTCTTTATGAGAGGTAGAAACGCGTGCGTCTCATAACAGTACTAATACTTTGGACTATAATATTAGTGAAACCAACCGATAGACCCATTGATAGACAGACACAGAGAAAGAGAGAGAGAGAGTGATGTGATGCCAATCTCTCTCTTATATATATAAATTTATATTTAATATATAACAGTATTTGGAAACTATTTTCTCACTACTCTTTTTAAAAAACGACTTATTTTAAAAAACTTTATATATAAATATATTTTTTAATTTAAATTGTTGTGAAATTAATTTAATAATTTGTTTTCTAAAAACGATATCATAGATAAACTGCATATAAATTGTCAATAGTTTGTCAACATTATTTTTTGGTGTCCAAAATAACAACAAAACAAAATCATATATTCAAAGTGTTCAAACATCTGCGTCCAAATACAAAACACTGGTTTTATTTTCATACCAAACCAACACTGGGTTCCTATGAGTGCTCATTTATAATATAATTGTTATATCATTTATAATATAAAAGTAATATATAAAGTGCTGCTAACTGTTAATGCTAAAATTAAAAATGTTACAAAATTTATAAATTTACTAAAAAATTATTTTTTTTCTGTGCGAATCTAAACCAGTGTTTAATATATATATAACAAATATTTTTTAATTAATTAAGTCCGTCCCACACAAGCTTATCATATATTTTTGTTGTTGTCGTCGATAAACAACTATTTAACTTAATTGAACAAAAGTCTAGTCCAAAATAATTTGTGGTCCAATGCCTCGAGGATTTCTAGTCAAACGTTATACCAATCAGTTGCCAACTGATAATCAATCGGCTAATGATTGTCCATTGCCGCTACAGTTGACCACTCGGCCAATGATCTATCGGTACTCGGATGAGGATCGGTCAGAGTCGAGCTCATCGGATGCCGAAGCGCTGGCCAGTAATACACCGTCGCCGTTGCCAATCACACATTCAACTACACATTCATTGGTTTCATTAGCTCTGTCGCCACCGTTATTGTCTTATAGCAAAAAATACAGCAATTGTGAGGTAATGTCATTATAAATAATATATCATTATACTATATATACAATACAATACTATATATATATATATATATATATAAATTGTTGCATTTTTATAGTGTAGAGTAAAAGTACTATACTGTAAAGTATTATTAGTGAAGTACAGGGAAATACAGGGAAGTACTTACTTATATAATATTATTGTATTTATATTGAATCCTTACGTTTGATGATATCGACTGTTAATGATAGGTCTGTTGGCAAATATTATACATTATATTATATTATCTCTCACTTTAGTCACGCTATTCCTAAATTAATCTTAAAAATGTTTGGGAAAAACTGAAATGTCGTGAAAGTTAGGCATTATATCACATAATTATATACATATATATATCTACTGTAATGCTCTGTTATTTTAATTTAAAAAAATATATTTTATTGTATTTATAACATTAACTCATTTATTAGTAAAGACATTTAAAAAAACTATTTATTTGAATAGCTTTATTATTATTATTACTACTACTACTACTACTACAGTATTATACTATTTTTATACTAAATATTTATTGTAATTAGTCATTAATTATAATTATATAATTATTTACATAATTATTAGTATATTTTTAGCATTTAATTTTTTGTAACAAAAAAACTGCTTAATTAACAAAATATTATAATTAGACATATATTTATTGTCACTATCACTCATAGTTACCACAAGAAGCGCCGCTTGCTTTGACCAAAAACTCTTATCCAACCAAACGGAAGAGTACGGTCAGTACTCCTCCCGCCGATGATGAAAGTCCATCAGCTCTAGACCTGCGATGTCCGGGATTTATATTCCATTTTCCCGATCGGATGCCATCGTCAGCGCCGACGGCATACCAACGAAATCTCTCCACTCTAGTCAAGCGTTCGGATAGTAAGTCATCGACATCTCAGTCGACGTCGAAAAAGCGAAACCAAAGCGAAAACCAAAAACCTCCGAAACGGCATAAAGTCATTCGTAAATTGAATTTCGATGAACACAAGTCATCGCCAGTTTCGGGYACTTTTATACGCGATTCGGACAGTGAAGACGACTACAACCATCAGACGTGTGTCAGAAGATCCGGTGATATTGATCCGAGTCTTAACGTAGTGGTCATCACCGACGAGGCCCGAGCAGAGATCGAAAAGATCGAAAACAAAATCGGCGACTATATCTGTGCGCTCTGTAAGGAAAAATATGACGACGCTTTCGGTTTGGCCCAACACAGATGCACACGTATTGTTCACGTAGAATACCGGTGCCCGGAATGTGATAAAGTATTCAACTGTCCGGCAAATCTGGCATCGCATCGTCGATGGCATAAACCGAGACCCAACGGCGGCAATGGCAACAGTGGTGGCACCAAAAAAAACAAAGTATCGGTAATGGGAACGGCAGTCATACAATCGGATATCAATACGACCAGCAATTGTTCCATTGAAAGCACTTCCAGCGCCTCAGATGAGACAAACAGTCAGAGTCAGGAAAGTATTGATGGAAAGTATGAATGCGAGTGCTGTCATAAAAAGTTTAGACGAAATGCTTACTTAAAAAGACATTTACTGTCATTGCATAACATCGACATTGAAAACAATAATAAGTCATCAGATGGTAAACACAACAATGAATTTGCATTTATTGCTAAACAATTAGCCAAACGAAAGCATTCAGCAAACGATAGACAATTATCGACTGAAAACGACTATCAATATCGTTGTCTGTTATGTAATCTGGTTTTCAATAGTGATTTAGCGCTTCAAATGCATAACAAATCGGTGCACATCATTGCAAGCCAACAGTCCCTGAATTGCAAGTACTGTCCCAATGTATTGCCAAATGAAGCTGATCTTACAAAACATATCAATAAATATCATACAAAAAATGATAATCAAAATAATGAGTCTATACTCAAGTCAGTCCAAACTCTTATTAAACAAGAAGTCATTTAAAAAACAAATTAAAAAATATTTGTTGTATTGCTTTATATATTTATATGTATGTGTTTTAAACTATTTAAATAATATTTATAAATATATAAAAAATATTGTAACCATTGCTAGTCATTTGCATATTCTATAAGGATTTTCTATTAATATTTGAATAATTTATAAGGAATTATACAAAATTATATTATTATATAATATATAATATAAGTCCAAACATAGTAGTCATATATATAGTCTAGTCATTAATATCAGAATGCATTTATAAAGTAATAACTTTTAATGTTATAAAACTAGTGTAATATTTGTATTTTATATTTGTATATTAAGCTATAATTTTATGAATATATAATATTGTATTTATTAATATATTTCTTTGTTAAATTATAAAATATTACAATATATAACATTATTTAATATAAATTTATAAATTGCAAAAAAAATATTTTGAGTATAACTCTTAATTTATTATTATTATTATTATTAATTATTTTAATTTATCATTAAAGCTAATTAGAATATCATTAAAGTATTAATTATATATATATACAGTTTATGTAATGCATTAAATTATTATTAACTTATACTATTAAAATTGATACATTATTAAAAAAATAAAATTATTTTATTTCATAGCATTCAAATTATCTAATGTATAGATAAAAATGATGATAACATTGTTTAGACAATTATCTTTAAAAAACATTTAGATAACTTATGAAAAAATATATAAATATATCATTTATATATTAGTTGTGCCTTTTTTGGATGTTTAGTTTTTTGGGAGTAAAATTCATAAACCATTATTATTTATACAATTTTTTTGGTGCATTGGAATCTACAGTATAGTACTTAATACTTAATGTCAAAAACAATTTAGTTACTATAGTTAAATATTCAAAATAAAAAACAATGTAACAAAAAAACGGAACAATTTTTGTTGTTAATTAAAATTACTAAATATATAATCAAATTGTTTTATCAATGATTAAATATGTAAGAGATTTGATGCCAAACTTTTCAAACTTTTTTGCATTATTAACCAGTTTTTTGTAATCAGTGACTATTAATGTTAATATATCTCTAAACTTTTAGAAAAATATTTGGAATTTTTGTGAGCTTTATAATTCAAAATAATATTAAATATTAAAATTATAATAATACTATAAGTTTACATAAATTAAATTAATAAATGCACTCATGTTTTAAAACATATTGTTTTATTATTGATTAGTTAATATAGTTTGTAATTATGTAACATTGTAATATAATTAAAAAAATAGTTTWAAAAAACGCTACATAAATAGAAAAAAATATTTATAAAATATATAAATACAAAAAAATTAACGAATTTAAATAATGTCTAAATAATATTAAACACAAAACAACAAATTGTTAAACAAGTTTTATTAGCTAATTGAGTGGTAATATAGTAGTCGTATGGTTTGTTTGAGTAAAATTTTAGTGATAAATAAAGATCTCTTAAATAGAGGCTTAATATCTAAGATTGAAATCATATTTTTTTTTGGAGAGCCGTTACCTAAGCAACTCATGTCATAGTTTGCACTATTATGTGATCATAAAAAGGTCAACAGATTGTCATAAACATTGCTGTATTAGCTTTTATATGATATGATATAATACGTAATAATACTACAGTATATACTGTATATACAGTATGTTATATTATATCAAAAATATATTATATGTTATATAATATATATATATATATTATATTATATATATATATATATATATATATATACTGTACACACGACTTATAATGTAAAGCATATTATCCATTGGTATACATAAGCAATAAAGTACAGCAAAAAACCACAAAACGATTCCAATAGTTAGTTGAAAAAGTTTTTCAATACATGTTTCCACAGTTAGATAGTGGCATATATTGTCAATTATTATATATAATATATTTACCCTGTATTTAAGTTACAGTATATACATATCTATATATATATATAAATTCATTATATATAGCCATTTGAGTGCAATATGCGTGTATGTGTGTATGTATTAGCTAATAAAGCTAACGTTGGACTCAACTAACTAAACTCCAAACTAAACTCATCCCTAACAGTGACTCTGAAAGTTGCAATTATTTGTTGAAAAATAAATTTAGTTTCTTCTATATTCTATTATTATTGACAACGATATGATAACACTGATAAAGTGGTTCACAACACACACACACACAATCATAAATGAAACTTTAGAAGCAATTGTTGGGCGTATTTATGTAATACCGGTGCCAGCGATGGTCAATATGATGCTAAGTGTGTGTGTACTGTATGTGTGTGTTGTGTTTCTTAGGCAAAGACACGCAAAACAAAAGTTAAACTCATGGCTGTCGTCACGCAAATCATCGCTTTTCATATGTTTTTTTCTGTAATAGCATTGGTATTATATAAGTGAAAGCATTGGTAGGTAATAGGCTTACCCACACACTGCCTGTGCATTTAATTCTTGCGCTCAAAGAGCAAAGAGAGAGAGAGAGAGAGAGAGAGAGAGAGAGAGAGAATACCTGTAACATAATCATCGATTAYAACCATAAGGAGAGCACAGGTTTAATGTCTTTATATAATACAATATATACTGTATATATAAAATAACTGTCGCTAACAGTTAGTTGAGTGTAAAATATAGAGAAATGTGATACTAAAGCTACCAGTGCTGGTGCTCTCTATTTCTCTATATCTATCTCTTTATAGTTGTTTTAGACGACAATTCAATGCAACTATTTATTGAGTTTTGTCGTTCAAAAAAATAAGATCTGTAGAGAAATGCAGTCATTAGCGAACCTTAACATAAAACTTGGAAAATAAATTAAAATATCAAAATACAGTCAATGAATCGCATTTCTACTTTCTCTATACAATATATACGGTATTTCTATTATAATAAGTAATATTATAACAGTATTTATCATTATTATTATATTTGTTTGTAACTCTATTTGCTTGTTTTTATATTATTATAGACCTAAATGTAGAAATAAAAAGTTGAAAACTAATCATAACATTTTTTAAAAAATAAATAAATGTATGTATAGATTACATAAATAGCTTATAAACTGCTGCAATATAAATGTAATATATATATATATATATATATATATTGAACAGAAATTTTATATATTGAATATATTAAAGATAGTGATGAATATATAAATGAGAAGCCTATATACCCCATGAAAACTGGGCATTCAATAGGAGTTTGTTGTAGTCAATAGTTTTTAGTAGACATACATTCACAGCGAAACCATATCAACAAAACTTTTCTGAAGGAATTCAATTCAATTCATTTTATTTCAATTTCAATTGATTTCAATTATGCATCGCTTTTACCAATTCATTAATTGCAATGAAAAACAGCATTTAATAATAATAATAAAATTGCATTAAATATTCAAACAAATGCTATATAACTTAATAAGAGTATATTATATAAGTATCAAAAACAACATTTTTCAACTTTTGATAAAAATTTCAACTAATACAGTACATTAAAATTTATTATTGAATTTATTTACAATTATGTGTTGAAATTTTTTTTAAAATATAAATAGAAAAATAAAGAAAAAAAGTGTTTTGCTATTTTGAATGATCTAAATAATACTAATAATAATATTGTTTTGTGTGTTATTTTGTTGCATAATATTATTTTGCATACAAAACTGTTTTTATGATATTATTATTATTATTATTTCTCTTGATGTGGAAAACCATTATTAATCGTTTTATTACTTGTATATATATATGATAGATATAATAATACAGTATTTATTATATAATATTAATAAATATTCAGTACACCAACAAAATTATAAATAATTAAATTTTATGTTGATTAAAAATACTTTGAATATTAAATTTTAATTAATCAATATATAAAAAACACTATATGTTCACTTGTATGCATTATTGTATAATATTGTATATATTTAATATACAGTACATCAATGTATATCGCTTTACATGTAGAGTATATTTATATAATAATAATAAACTGAATGCCTGTTGCAATTGCTAACAATATAACATATTATTAAATATCAAACTTTTTTATTGTATGCAATGACAACACACCGGTGTTGTACTGTATATACAATTTTATATTAAATGATGATAAAAGCCGAATAGGCATTTCATTGTCCACATTATTTCAGTGAAAATATTATATTATATTATATAAAGATATAGTAGTAGACCTGTATTATTATTATTATTGTTGTTGGGCTTATGTAAACGGTTTTAATATTGTAATAATATTGTAAATGCAATTATATTTTTCTCTGTGTTGTATGACATGACTGTCGAGGAAGTGAATAGAAAAGACAATAAGAGTATTCATTATATAAAATTAACTTATACTCTAACAAGTGCTCTCTCTCTCTCTTTCTTTCCTTCTATCTATCTATCTATCTATTCATCTATCTATCCATATATCTATCCATATATTTATCTAACTAACTATCTATCTATCTATCTTTCCTAAATTGATACCGGTGCCAACAACACTACACACAAATAGTATACAGTATATATCTAATCTATTTTTATTGCAATTGTCTTTACTATAATATTATTGCATCTTCTGCTATATGAAACATTCAAACTTTTATTTATTTTTTATTTTTTCACTTTAAGCCACTTTTTAGAGCCAATCGATCAAACACAACAAAAATTATTATTATTACTAACAGTATATTTCATTTGTGTAACACAAAAGCCATTTATGCAACCATTAGTTGTGAACAATACCTTTCAATAACTTTCTCTATAACTACAATATATCTATCTATCTCTCTCTCTCTCTCTCTCAATATATTTATGCTTTTCCCTACCGATGCCCTAAAAGCATTGGATACTCCTTAACCACCACCAGTACCAGTACAGTACAAGTGCAACACAACATTATTATAGGTATGATAGTCTCTCTCTCTCTCTCTCTCTCTCTCTCTCTCTCTCTCTCTCTCTCTCTCTCTCTCTCTCTCTCTCTCTCTCTCTCTCTCTCTCTCTCTCTGAGATAATAGAAAATATGACAAAACCTATTGCCATATAATTTATCAAAACATATTAAACCGCATATCATGTGATAATAGTTTAGATAATTTTCTGTTATAATATTAACTCAAATTACGGGTATATTTGAAACAATAATGAAGTTTTTGTAAAGACTGCTGCTATGGGCATCTGATTGCTGATTATGGCTCTCTTAATACAGTATTATATTTATTTATTATATATAGTAATATAATAATATATATTAAATATTTTGTTTGTTTTGAATATCGATTCAATAGCTAACAAACACAAACACACACACAATACCTGTAATAAACAGTTGTCATACTGTTAGACAATGTTTTTTTTATCAAAAGATATTTAACTGATGTTATGTTTAATATATTGAATATATTATTGTTATGTAAACTTATTTTAGTCGTAAATTTTTGTGTTTAATAATTCCTTTGCAATGATAGAGAAAAAATCGATTTAAGAAAAAAAAATAGTTATCAATATTTATATTCACATACGTTTAGACAAAAATAAAATATTAATATAATTTCATAATTTATTTTGTATGTATTTAAATATATTATTATTATATAGGATATTAAAAAAACATTTTTTTATTTGCATTAAATACAGTAGGGTTTTTTTGTGTGTTACATAAAACTATCGATACAAAAATCATATAATAATAATAACTATATGCAATATTAGAGTCGATTTTTATATATTTGCTAATATATTTACCATAAGTTTTATTACTCTAATCTCTAATTTTGCAATTTTAATGGTCCAAAAAATTTTCCAGTCATAGGATATATTATAGATATGTCCAATAGATATATCAATAATAGGAGACTCTTAGCTTCTATCACTTAGTTTTAGTTTAAATCAAAAAGTAATTTAAGTAATTATCAGATTATTTGATGACATAATCGGATAAAAAAAATATTTGAAACCAACTGAATATTTCTGTATTATTATTACAATTTTTTTTTGTTTAGTACAGAGCTGTCGGAAGGGAACAGATGTCGGGAACGACTATTATAGTCTCATTGAAGACTTTTGACAACTTGTGGAGCGTTTATATACAGTATATATCAATACAATGAGTTGCCATTAGGTTCTTACAGTTTAGGAGAGARAGAGAGAGAGAGAGCCCTTATCCCTCTCTCCATAACTCATAACTCCAATGCAATTCACATAAACTTATTGTATTATACACTCAACAATACAGATGAAAAAGTAAATTTAGTATTGACTATATTTATATCATACTATACTTACAAAATATATCCATTAGATTTTGATTCATATAAAATATCTATTGATATGAATATGCAGTGATTTTTTTAGTGTTCAACAAAATCATATACTAAACAATCAATGTTTCATTTTGTTTTGTATATTTTTTCAATAATATTGTTTTTCAATGTTAATTATTTAACTCTTAAAAAATCGATAGGAATAATAAAATTTAATATATTTATAATTTATTTGCATTAATTTACAAATTTTACAGTAATGTTAAATTTAATTTGTTGTTGTTGCTAAAAATAACATTACAAATTAGTTATGATTAGTTGTAATCATTTGATGATTAGTTTGTCTTTATAAATTTAATTATCATATTATGAAATACTGGATTTTTATTTTATGATAAAACATTTAAATCTCTAAACACTAATGTAAATCAAAATGTTGGCCAAAACTATTATTAACTATTTTTATGGGTATATTCAACGCATACTAATCTGTAAGTATAGTGCAATGGGATCTCAAATCAAACATCAATTTTTTCATCCGATTCCTCTCATCTATTGTTATAACATCTGCTCTCTGTTCAGATGCCATACAATCACTACCATCACTCTCTCTCTCTCTCTCACTCTCTTTCTCTCTCTCTCTCTCACTCACTCTCACCCACTCTCTATACATAGTATAAGTTAGACCATAAAAATTTAGCAAACAATTGGATATATAATAAAAATATCTTCCCTCTCATTGATTCACTTGAAATACTCGACTCAAACAATTCCCATAATAATTCCCATTTAGAAAGAGAGTTACACACATTAATTAACCATGATAAAACAATTATTTATAACAATTCAATCAATTGTCAATTCCTATATATAGAATAGTAGTATAAAACGCACATACCTTTGTATAAAAATTTATTTTTCGTTCAAAAAAAATACTTCAATTAGTATATTGTGTACAGTATATGATTTTAAAACAGATTTATTATTAGTAATCATTAAATTTTCTTTCAAAAAAATATATATTAATATATATATATGTATATATAATATTAACTTTATTCTATAACCATATTTTTCAATAAATATAAGCCTTTAGATATATTTAATACATCCAACAAAATATATATTTTTATCAATTAATTGATTAATACTTTGCACTTTTAGAGAGGAAATAAGTTTAACAAACAAACAAAACCTTAAGTTATTACCAAAAATAATAACCAAAACCAACAAACTTTTTCCGCTAAATATAATTAATTATTAACACAATACTTTCCAATTAATAAGTAGAAATTATATCAACTAATAAATTAATTGCCACATAATTTAAATATTTAAAATAATAATAATAACAATAAATAATGAAATAAATAGAGTAAAAATATATTAATACAATATTAGCCATTAATAATAAAAATAACTATTTAAATATTTTTAAAACTATTTCGTTGTTCAGAATTTACGGAACTCGTAGGTCGAGTACGTCGTGTAGGACTTTGCTGTCCCTCTGTGTGTATATTGTTGGTCACCGGTACCGATGTTATTGATACTGAATCGATGGCAGCAGTGCCCGACAGTACTGAAATAGGACGACTCTCTTGAAGCTCTTTTGGCGAATAGATTTTCGACGAAAAATCTTCAAAAGTTGTTTCCTCTTTACAGTTCTTGACAATCGATTCGATGGATCGGAACCGCTCTTCAAAGAAGTTCAGATAGTAAGGTATGTGCATTCGTTTAGCACGACTGGCATTGACAGCTGTCGCCCGAACTAACGGAGCCAACAGTTCTTTAGGAATGACTGCACCGTTAAATAGTGGCCCGAAAAATGGTACTTCAGATTTGCGCGATATATGAATATAATAGAGATTTTGATAAGCTTTTAGCGGATAGATAACAATCAATGCGTCGCAAAATTCGGTGGCAATTATGCCGCGCCGATAGTCTCGATGGTGTTCCGACCAAACAATGTGTATCTCATCGTTGCCCAAATGTTTCATCCGTTTATGTATCATCTGTTCGTCGTCCGGATTGGATATACGGGTCGACACATGAAATACGACTTCTGTTAATGAATTGGCAAAATATGGCGCCGTTTTGCCAGTGCTCTTGTTCTGCTGAAGACCACCTTTAAAGCCAAGATGTTTCTCCAGATTTACTTCCCATCCGAGACCCGCAACAAACTCTTCGAATGCTTTACTTCCCGATGAATTGGAAAGAATGGATTCTTTGTCTTCCTGTCCTTTTGCTACATAAATCACTGCAATCTTATGTGTTTCGCGACAGTTCTGATAATCCAGATTACGAATTTCACGGACAAAGTTTTGATTTTTGGCCATTAGATCGATACGATTGCGTTTTTCCCAAAACAGAAAACCCATTTGATCAACAAGTTGTCGACAGTGTTTAAATGCAGACTCGACTCGACTGGCCGTTTGCGATGATATCGATGGCGACGGAGAATCGGATTCCAATGTTTTTGGCGATAATGTCTTTGTCGTCGTCGACGAGTTCTCTTGGTTTTCGCAATAGAACCGCTCCTGAATGTGTTGGTTCATCAACAGTGCCATCATATCTGATGCTTCTGATTGCATGAGATTCAATGAATTGGCGTTATTGTCGCGAATACTAATGCATTCGGGACTCGTTGTCGTCAAATGCTGTATAAGGGCTTCCAATGGATCCATCATTGATGGAGCACTTTGTGTTCGTTCATCATATTCATCGAAATCTCTATTATTTTGTTGTCTGTGTCGTTGTTTTTCACTTTCACTATCCATTGAAAATAATTTGTTTAGATTTAATGGATTTTGTTTGCATTTCATCGATGAATATAATTGTTTGCAATCCAACGAAAACTTTCCCAATAGATTGCGAACAATAACCCGAACGGGTGTTTTTGAGACATCGGTTTGTGAATCAGTTTCTTTACTATTTGGACTCTCTTCGGGTAATTCGGTAAACGATATGATACTGGAATTGTTGACCAAAAAGAACAATACATTGGGAGCGTTAACGACGTCGAGATCAAATGTTTCGGTGTTTGACAGACAAATGTTGTCATCATTTTCATTGATCAGACAACTGAGTTTCGCGGCTCCTAATCCTGATTGCGGAAAATGGCAGTAAAAATTGATAAAATGTCCGATAATTAGATTAGCGGCCAAACGAATGGTAATGGCGTCCAAGTCTTCTTTGTGTTCGACAATAGTATTCAAATACATTGTATTGGTTTCTTCGTTTGATGAATTATTTGGACGCTTTCGTGGAGAAGTATTGGGTGTAACACCCGATTCGGGTGAGTTTTCCGAACGAATTGTGTAATCTATATCCTGTTCGGTAGGACTGGACGGAGCCGACATTGATTTCCCTTTAGTTTTATTATCTAAATTAGCTATCATTGAATAACACCGGAGAACTGCATTCATCATTGAATCGGAACTATTCTCTGTTGTGGCCGTTCGCTCCAAAAAGATCTTCGGCACCGATAGACACCATTCGGCCAAACAAAACATTATTGTAAGTAAAGTCTATTAAGTAAATAATTTTTTTTTAAATCAATAATTTTTTTTAAAAATCAATAATTTTTTTTGATATTATTATCCAAATAAAAAAAATATTTACATTTTTATACTCTTTAAACAGATTCTGATTTTGAACGACTGATATGTGGCTCATAAGCGTAGAACAGAGACCCTCAATGATCTTCTTTGGTATCTCTGGATGATTGTCCAACAGGTATGTCGAGTGATCAGTTTGTAGGCGCAACATATCACAGGCCACTCGACATAAAACACGATTATTGAACTGAAAAGCAATAGTAATTATTTTACAAAAAAATAAGCAAAAATTTTACGGCAAGCCTTAGATTAGTATATTATAACTATTAATAATTTTTTTGTTAAAAAAAATAAATCAAAATCAAAAATACCTTCGAAGGGTTAGTGTTATCAAAATTAGTTATTAGTTTCGGTATTTTGAGAGACACCTAAGTTTTTATGGGTGTGTTTGTGTGTCAGTAAAACAAATAAATAAAAACAAAATCAAACAATAATTTCATGCAATTAGTGTGAATTAATTATTTTTTTAAATGAATGAGTGCATTAAAATGCAATAACTTGTTGTACACAGACATACCCGAGTGCCGGCAATCAATACATTTGCAATTTCCCGAAGTCGCGGATGATTTGTACGATTGTTAAGCTCTTGATATAGAAACAATCCTAAACTGCTCAGTGCTATGGATCGGCCTAAACCTGTCTGTTCCCGTTTACTAGCGGTTAACAAAATTTCTAAAACATGATCCTTAAAAAATAATATATATATATTAAAATAAATTGCTAATATTAATAAATGTTGAATAAAAAATATTAATCAATTGAAAAAAAATTTACTTTTGTATCCTTATATAATGTTAGACTCAATTGCGGTGTCCGCGACTGTAATACCAATACGTTATCAAAAACATTACTGAAACCAATAAGTGAACCCAACAGATGAAGTGCTTCACCGCGTGGTAACTGTTAGTCACAAAAATTAATAAATTATTATTAATTTATGATAACTATAGTTCAATATATTTATAATTTTATTTGTGTACAAACTTTGCTCTCTTGTGATGATACAATAGAGTTGGCAGCATTGATAAAATCAAATAATAAACAAGATGACCCGGGTAGTCCAATGGAAAAAAATTTGGGACTACAATACTTTATTAAAGTGCTGGTTATTTCCTAATAAATAAAATTTAAAAAATATATATGTATTTAATAATAAAATTTAGTTACTATTCATTTAGTACCATATCGTATGATATTAATCCCTGACTTAATGTCAAATAAAATAACGACAAAAACTCTTTTGTCGGCAGATTCTCAGTTCGGCGAACAGCTATAATACATAACAATTTATAGGCCAATAGTTTGCCCGCTTTGTACTCATTTGGCAATTGTGTGGCTTTGAAGAGCCACGAACTGAAATAATCGAGCGGTGGATCTAATGATGGATCACTTAGTACTTGATTGTCAACAGAAATACCCAAATTATCTTTGACTTTGATTAGATCTTCAACTACTTTGACCAAACATTCCATAACCTGACTGTGAATAAAAGGATTCGACAATTGGTTTATATCTCCGAGAATGCCGAGCATTCTTCGCCATAATATGAATGAACTCTCCGCTGTCCAGCCTTTATTGGTACCGCCGATTAGTACACAATCGGTGTGATTATTATTAGACTGTAGGCCTCCCTCTAAATTCATTGGCGAATCTTTCAAACTATTGCTTTCGATAACATTTGAATGAGTTGGCGATGGACTTCGGCTGACGGAAACTTCTGACCAAATCGGAGATTCGTTA
The DNA here is from genome assembly GCF_028296485.1 of Oppia nitens. NCBI lineage: Eukaryota > Metazoa > Arthropoda > Arachnida > Sarcoptiformes > Oppiidae > Oppia > Oppia nitens. The sequence goes on from NW_026533199.1 coordinate 2,225,738, forward strand.
CGATTATAGTCTAAATAGTCTAATGATCGACATTTGTTGGTCGAATCGAATTTGTTTTCCGAATTATATTTGTTGCGCTTAACGACAGCATCGGGACTTCGTTTGAATGTTTTTTCGGACAACAAATAACTATCGCTACGACTTCTGGCAATACCCTGATGACTGATTTGCGGTGATATTGATTTGCCGATCATCATCGGCGAGTCACCACTACTCGAACGAATACGTCTAACAGCTTTAGGATCTTTGTTTGATTCGGTAACACCTGATCGGATGCCGTTGGTCTGATTGGTATGACATTTGGCCTCTTGGCTTAGTTCACGCACTCGGAAACGGCGTTTATTTTTATCCAATTGTCGCTCAAGCGGTAAATCATGTAAATTAATATTATAAACATATCGGGCCATCACTCGAGTTAATGTATCGATTGTTTTACTCCACTCTTTGATCAACTCTTCCCAATTGGTCAACAATGATACCAATTCGTGAAATTTTTCCCATAAAGAGTTAGACAAATAGACATTTAAGTTGGCTTTAATCCATGTAACAATCAATGTCTATTAAAAAACAATAACAATTAAAAATACATTTATTCAATGCATCGGCCAATCAATTATAAAATCTAACATAAATAAATTGGGCTAAACATTCAATTTAATATTCGGTAATATATTTTATTTTTGGCATTTATAATAAATTTGTAAATTTTATAATAAATATAATTTATTTAAAAATTATAATAAATAATACCGTTTGTATAAAAAAATAAAACATGATTATAATCAACAATATAACAAACCTGAAACAATGCCGGAGCTAACCGTCCTCCCAGAGTATCCTCCTTTCTGATGGGAACTTTGGTCGTCAATACAAGTGATGTAATTTGAAGCAAAATTTCAAGTAACTGTTCCCTGAAAAATAGAATTTAAAAATATTATTCGCAATTACTATTAATATAACATTTTCTAACTTACCAAGCTAGCTTATCCATGTCAATTTTCATAACCATATATCGATATATATTGAGTACACGTTTACACATTTCTACCTGTTCTTCGAGCATCAGTGGCTTATCGGGTGGTACTTCCAATAGAAATACATTAGAAGCAACCGAAACAAAGACACGCAACAGATTGGATAGTCCGGCCCTAACGTCACTGTTATTATTATTATTTGTATTGACATTGGATTGAACGGGAAACTCGATGAATGTCGGCATTTGGGTGGACGTACCGTAAATCCAATGTCGATAAACTGTTATTACTTTTCTTATAGTTATTGCGTGCGAAAATGGCAACAGAAATGCCTCTTTGAAAAGCGAATGAATTAAATTTACATAAACACGACTCGAATTGAAGACACTGTTGATTATCTGATACTCGATGGCAGTCGGTTCGCGAAATTCATTCAAATTGGCGTCTTGTAGATCACTGACATTCATGTGCGACGCGTGAAACAGTTTACTGTAATATTGTTGCTCTTCCAGTGCCTCACTTCTGTCGGATGGTTCGTTGGTATCGCTTTTGAGATATTTGGAGAGCCAACGTAAGACCACTGATTGCGTGTGTAGAAGTGTGTCGCGATAGGGAAAACGTTTTTTATCGAAATAGTAATTATCGTCAATACATTTGCGCAGATTTGGCAGTTCCAGCGGCGGACTATATATGGAYACTTCGGTCAGATTGGGAAATATGTGTAACAGATAAGTCTTGTGAAACTTTTGCCACAAATATTCAAAACATTTCAACTGTTTGTTGTCTTTGTTGTCGCGCCAACAGATTTTTGTCGGCTGTGTTATCATATAATCTAAAAAACATTGCAAATAATAACATGTGATATCGTGCGGCTGTGATTCAAGATGATAGGCGGGAACAAATGGCTCGACGAGACACGGCTGGACTGATGCAGTGCTCAATGGCATCATTAAGTTTGGCGAATCGGGACTATGCAGCGGTGATGGTATGGCATTGCCATTGTTGTCGTGATAGGATTGGTTCACCGAATCGGACATCATTTGGCTACCGTTTTGTGACTGTTGTATTGGCAAAAATGGATTCGGAAGACTGGCCACAATTCCTGGTACTAATGAAGCGTAGATTTGCTCGATTTCAGCAATAGTTGACAACTCTTCGCCTAATATTTGGTACCAAATCAAGAATAGTCTCATTCCTTCGCGTCTTATCTTTAAAAATAATTAATAAGTAATATATATGTAAAACAAACAACATTTAAAAAACATAAAACATGTCTTAATGAAGAATAAAAAAAATGATAATTACTTTAATAACATTCATGTGATGCAGACATTTGCGAAATATCAACAAAAGACTCTGGATTTGCCACTTCTTCTGTAATATTTCCGGYAAAAGTGTCAAAATTTTCTGAAAAAAATTATAAGATATTTAAAATATATTAATTATTAATAGAAATATCCAATTGTGGGAACAGTTTTTCAGTGATAATACATAAATAAACAATAAATACTTCAAATATGTAGAGAACTGAATCTAATTCTTCTTTGTTTGGTTTGTGATCTAAATTAATTGATGCAATCATTGTTAGTATAATATATCATATAATACTGTATTATTGAGGATCAACTTCAAGTGATAGATAACAACAATAAAAGATAAATATCATAAATACTTCTGAGTTTGTGAACGGCTTCGATGGCTATGAAACAGTCAAAGAAGATATGATAGATATGTGTAAAGTGATGTTCAAACAGTTCTTTCGACTCCTTTACGTCCATCACATCTGATGTCACCATAAAAAACCAAAACAACAATTAGTTATCAAATTGAGTGATGTCTTTGTCATACAAACCTAATATAATCCTTAAATGTCTTAAACGATTGAATGAATCTCTCTTGACGTCCAAAAACTTTTGGATCGACTTCTTGTAATCGATTTGTTGTTTTTTGCCAAACATTTTTGCGGATCAAATCCCAAGTGATAATTACAATAATAATAATAATAATAACTGACAACAAAAATATCAAGTGATGGCAAACAACAACAACAACAACGACAACAATAAATGTTTGACCATTTAATTGATTGATTGATTAATCAATGATTACAACAAATAATAGACATTTAAATATATATAAAAACAATTAATTTAATCATTTAATTAAAATTTAATTATAACAACATTACTGTCAGTCAATTGGCATAACATTACTATAAGTTAATAATACAGTCAACAGTACTGTATATATATATAAACAAATGACACCCACTTTGCTTAGCATTTAATAACAACCAACACATCAATACATTGATGACAACAACACACAAACACAACAACTCAATACACAAACACTCTGTTATACAGACAGTACAGGTATTATAGCGCATACACTTTGAATACAGTATTATTATAATACCTGTAATACAGTATAAAATAATAATAATAATAACAGTGTTGTAAACATTACAGATTTATTATTAAATGACATTATATTATTTGCACTGATTTTATATTATATAGTGTCCAGGTCAATTCAATTAGCTATTAATAATTAATATACTAATATGTTTTTTTTAAAAAAGAATTATTTATATATTTTATTTAACAAGGTTATATTATTATTATTTTATTTTTTTTTTATTTCTAATAAATTAGTTTTAGTTTAGTTTATGATAGTGATAAATGATATATTTAAAAAAATAAATAAAAGATAAATTTTAATGTCCTCAATATTTTTTTTGAATGCGATTTTTTAAAAAACATGTTAACAATTTTAGTTTAAATATTATATAAATTTATAAATGTATTGCTTTCAAATAGCTTGCATAATATGTGCATAAATGATTTATTTTACAGCAGGGTAATAAATTAATGTAGCATATAGATTAATTGATGATATAATTTTTGTTTTGTTTTGTTTTATTTAAACACAATAAAAAACTTATACAATTAATATGCAATAATAATAATTTTTACAAACGTATAGTACTTTATTTAAATTACATTAGAATTATTTATAATCAATAAACAACATAAGTATTCAGTGCATAAATAAATCTAGATTTTAATTATTCAATATATAAATTAAATGAGAAAAAAATTGTATAAATTTTTATATACTGTACAAAATAAAATCAACATTATTTTGGACTATTAGTTATTAAAATTATTAAATAAATAATAATTTTATTGATGTATAATATACTGTATATTTCAACGATTTATTTAGGATTCAAGTTTTGCCGGAAATTGTACGCAAAGATAAGGGTTTCGCAGTCTATCCTCTAATCTTAGTCTAACATTAACCGGAATACTCGGGTATGTCGTACTAACGGGCATCGATAGGTTGAATGTATTAACTGAATTGTTGGCTATTGGACACTGAATTCCACGCATACAGGCGTCGTCGGGAAACACTGGCCATGGAATCGGTAAACCCATTATTATACCATATATTTTAACTTTCAAGTAATCCACTGTTTCATCTATACAAACATTTTAACAACAAAACGTTAATTAATTAATTTGAGTAATTTTTAAAAATTTAATATACTATTGATTCAATAGTATTAAATATTCATAGTATTAATTTTTAATATTTCATATAAAAGTTAATATAATATGTATGTAATCTCATGTAATAATAATAATAATAATTTTCAATTAATAATTAATTTTAGCTGAAGTATTAATATCATATGTTTATACTATAAATCATATTTATTTATTTTATTAATTTCAATTTAAGATAATATTTGATCTCATTTATAAAGAAAACAAAAATCTAAATTAAATTTACAAATTAGATAAAATAAATTTTGCCATATATTGTATTTATAGATAAATTTTAATATTATTATAAGTACTGTTCTTATATTACAAGATTTTTTAAAAAAAAAATTTAGCATGCACATTTTATAATATAAAAAAATAATTTAATAACTATTAAATTATTAAATACATACGAGAAGTAAACGATACGGTAATTGTGACGTTTTGGCCTTTTTTGAAAATACATTTATCCGTTAAATCCGGATCACAATTACTTATATTCACTGAATTAAGACTCCCTTTAAGCAGTGATTTATCTAATGTAACGACAGATTATTAAATAAAAAAAAATTATTGTACTATTAATAAATATAAACAGTTTTATAAATTATTTTTAAAACTTACCGCAAATATTATATGAATAGCTGGCATAGCAATAGCCAAGTATAAAGGTGAAAGTAATTATTGAAACATAAAAATTAAATTTAATAATTTGAAACATTATGTTGAATATATTAATATTTAATGTAATTATTATTATTACAGTTGATACACCAAATATAAAATTATTAAATTATTTTTAAATGAGAAAATTTAGTTAGTTTTATGCGAAAGTTTTTCAGTTAATGTCTTTGTTAATTGAAATGTTGAGTACTATATACTGTACAGATAGGGAGAATAAAGTTGAAGACGTTTTTGATGAATGATTTACAAAATATAGCAAATATTAGATATTATTTTTTTACTGAAAAATAATCTCCAAATATGTAAAATTGTGTGATAAAAATTATATTAATATACGATTTAAAATTTGGTTACAATTTACTTTCAAAGTTGAAATACACTTTTAGTGATTTTTAAACAATAATTAATATTAGTATTTAATAATAATATATTTTAAAACAAAAAAAGTTATAAAAATCATAATTCCTAATAATAAATGTAAACATTAGTTTAAAAAATTGCATAAAAGTTCTAAAATTCCAAGTCAAAAGACAAATCAAATAAGTTAAACATAACTCAAATAACTGAATTTAAATTAATAATTGTAATAATAATACATATAATTAAAAAATTAAAATTAAAAACAATTAATTAGTTCTAAAACTTAAAAATCCGCAGCAAAATTTTATAAAATTGCTTAAATTAATAAAGCAAAATCACATTAATATAAAAAATTATCAGCAATAAATAATTACATTAATTTACTCTAGTTAAAGTTGAGAAATAAATTATATTTTTCGCATTTTATACAGTCATGTTTAATGCATCAAAATTAAATTATAAAACAAAATTTTAATAAATATCTAAAAAACAAATATAGAAAATCTTGAAGATATACTCTATCTCATCATTGTTTAAGACTGTAAAGTTTTAGACAAAAATATTCATCATTAATTTATAGTATTTAATATTTTTTTAAAGATATCTTTAAATTAATAATATTATATTTATTTAGAGCATATTTAGTTATTTTTTTACTATTAATACAGATTTTAACTAAAATAATAACTTTATTGTCCATAGAGATTTTAAATGGTCAAAACGACTATTGCTTTTATTAAAAATTAATTTAATTTTTTAGCAAATGATGCCTTTAAGTTTTACTATGTCCCCAAAAAATATCAGTTTTTTAATATTTAAAATACTCGTTTAAACAAACAAAAATAACTAAAATAATTTTGGTTAAAAATGTCTAAAGGTATATCTCAACTTTAAAAGTAAATTGTAGCCAAATTTTTAATTAGATTTTAAAATATTTTATATAACAACAATTTTACATATTTGCAGATTATTTTTTAGTAAAAATCTTTTATCCAATATTTGCCATATCAAGCAAATCGTTCATCAAAAACGTCTTCAACTTTATTCTCCTCACCTGTATATATAGTACCAGTGCTTCCCAGTTGCGTATCCCTATAGACACTAACATATAATACACACACAATGAGACATTGATATTATGAATTACATCCCAAGGATTTTTATCTGTGATTTTTTTATAAAGCAGTTGTTAAGCAATGAAATAGACATTGATTTTACATATTAATTAATTTTCAAGTTAATAGTATAAGGTCTAAACTTTTTTTTTAATTGAAAATTTTCTAACCATTAATTAATGAATGCTATAAATATATATTTATATGTATTTATTTATAATATATATTTATTTACTGTTATTATGAATTAAAATATTTTACATAACATTAAATTCAATAATGAAGTATTGTTTTTGAATATTTTTGAATAATAAAGTAACTATAGTCTGCAATATGATTAATAATAAAATTATATAAATATAAACTTATAAAGATTTATGTAAATACTGAAAAAAGTATTATTGAAAAAAGATGTAAATAGTTAATAACACTTTTAATAACTATAATAATTTTATTTGTCACTGCTCAAAATTCATATAATCATCATCATATATATATATATATATATATATATATATATATATATATATATATATTAGTATACGCCACTTAATTACTTAAATATATAATTTATATATATATTTCATATAAAAGTTATTATATTCATATATCTGTAATTGACTTTATCTCAATAAAGGATTGATCTAATTAAATGCATATATAATTTAGTAGAAAAAAAATATTTATTTATTTATTTAATAAAATATCTAATGATTTAATAAATTAATTTCTTAATATTTGTAGTAATTTAATAGTTTTTTGTCACTTAATTTTACAACTAATTAATTAATACTACTGTAATCAAATAAAAATTATAGGTTATCTTAAAATTAAAACTTAATCTAATGATAATAATAATAATAAACATAATCGTTATAAATTATTTTTTCAGTATATTTATTGAAATTAATTAATTAATTATTTACATTTTGATTAATTATATTTAATGTTAGTTTAAAAATATTAACAAATTTAGACGTCTTTTATTTGAAATATGTTTCCCATATTTAATGTATTTAATGACAAAAACACTTACAAATTGTTTATACAATTATTATAAGGAAGAGAGATATTGTGTTTTCATTACCACATACTTCAGGTTAAAGACCTAATCGTTTAAATGTTAAGATTCTTGTAATTCAAAGCTATTAATATATTATAGTAATAATAATAATAATATTTATGAGAATTTAGATATTATTATTATCTCTTCTATAAATAATAATTTTTATTATTCAAATGTTATGTTTTTCAATGTTTGACATTTTTATTTAAATAACTAATTTATTATTATTTCAATGTCATGCTTTGTTAAATCTTTATTATGATTATTATTATAATTACAAAAATAATAAAACATATGGTTTCAATTTTTAAAGGCCAATATCCGGCCATCAATTGAGCTTAAAGTTTAAATACTCTATGATATTAATACTGATGTAATATTTTTCATTCATAATTTTTCAGTACAATAAGTTAAAATTAATGTTTGATAATTAATGTCGAATATAAAAAAATTGTTTAAAAAAATTATTTTCTCTAAATATTATGTAGATGATAGTGTAATAAAAAAATTTCCCATATATGTCAACCATGATTTTTTGTGATTAAATAATTTATTATAATAAAAATATTTAGAGTAAACTTAATTTTTTAAATATAATTTTACATAAACTGTAATAATCTAATTAAACAAAATTTATTATTCATATCTATTTGATAGACATCTCAACACAATTAGAGATACGAATAATTCACTGAAAGAATAAATAGTATTTTAAATTTAGTAAATATTTGTTAGTTTCTCTCTCTATTTACGATATACAAAATTTACCATGTACAATTATATAAAAAGCATCAAAGTATTATAACCTGAATGTATTATTTTATTAATTATATACTTTTGTATTTGTATTTAAATATGATTAAAATAAACGGTCGAAAACAGTTATATCACAGCAACAAATCTTAAACTTAAAATTACTATTAATATGTATTAAAATTTAACAAAAAATTTAAATTTTATTGTATATATTTTTCAATTAGTTTGATAGCATATTATAAACTTATAAATAATTTTACAATATTTTTTAAATTTTAACAGAAGTTTTTAACAGTCATTATAATTATGATTATTATTATGAAATATTTTATTGGATTTGAACGGGAAATTGTTCACAAAATATTTTGCTTTTATTAGAGTCCATTAGTGCAACCCTTACATCAAGTTTTATCTTCGGGTATTGACTCAATATGGGCACCGTTACCGTCAACTCATAATTGTTGTCCTTATTAATCGGACACTTAATGTTATAGTGACCGCAGGCATCGCTAAATTTTGTTATCAATATAATAAAATCAATAAATATTAATTTATTTAAATATTTTATATAATAATATAGACATTACCTGGGCAAATTAAATGGGATTGGTACGCCAGCAATCTATTAAAAAAAWGAAAAATATATTATTAATAACAAAAATTAATTGTAAAAAATTATGAAATTTAAACATACGATTCCCCATATTTTAACACTTGCTGTGTTTGAATCAATTTCTATAATATTTTTAAAAAAATAGACTATTAATAACTGATTAATAAAACACATAACGTTATTTTTTAAAAAAAAATAATTAAAATATTAATAACTTTATGATACAATAAGAAAACAAAAACCTGATTTAAATTTCACGTCAATCGTCTCATTGTTTCCCGACTTAAAAGCACACGACTGTGCCGTCGGTGGACAGTCGGATACTGTGATGGATGAGACTACACCTGTTGTAGCGCCACAGTCCTTAAAGTCAATACCATTAACTTGATATACAGTTAACATCAAAATAACAACAAAAATCCCAATTATGATGTTCATTGTCGACCAAATTAGTTGATCTGCAAAAAAATGGTTTGATTGAAAAAGTTATTTACGTATTAATTATACAGAAAACAAAATAACAATTTTTCTTAATTGTCTCATCACTAGTGAGAGAACCAATCAAATAAATAAAATTACAACAAATATTGATTAGATATGATGTTTATCTAAAAAATTAAATGATTCATCACATACTTGACGCATATGAAACATATTCATTAATAATAATATAAATATTTAGTTTGTAATTGAAATCAAGCTTATTTATGCGTTTATTTTTTAAAATTTAGTTGCTAATGAATTGATAGATTTTATAGTTATTGCCATTTGATAAAAAAATAATAATAAACAATAATACAGTAGTATATTAATAAACTTTCTAAAACTAATTAATTTGCTAGATTTTAAAACATCAAATAAAACATTTGTTATAAATTTTAAAATTATATTTAATAAAATATTTATTTATTATTTATAATTATAATATTATTAGCTAACAAAATATTTCATTATATTAATTATTATTGTATCTTAAATTATAGTTTATATAAATTACAAATTTTATAAAATAATTTTAAGGCATTTTTTAGCTTTAAAAATTTAAACTTACCTTAATTTAATAAATTTACAAACTAACAAAAACTAACATTTTAAACATTATAGATAAAATTATATTAATTTTCTATTTAATAAATTTGTTGTTTTGTTTTTTATTTTCAATGTTTTTTATAAACTTTACATGTCAAAAAATAACAAATGTGATTTTTTATTTTAACATTTGTTTAAATATTTGTTTTATTTAACAATCAATTTTATAATCAGTTTATAGTTATTTTTAGTAATTATTACAAAACAATACTGGTACTTTTATTAAATCAATTTTATTTTGTTATTATTAATAAATTAGTTAATAAGTAAATAATAATAATAATTATTATTTTTCTCTAGAAAATTGATTTTTAAAAACTTTTGATTGAAAAATATTTGATTAATTAAAAATTATAATTTATTATATTATTAATTATATCGATTTAATATTTGTGTCTATGTTTTGTAATTATTTAATTATAGTAATAAAATTATAATGCTATATTAGTTTTTAGATAAAATAATTTTTTAAACCTATTTTATTCTTATAAAATATATTATTTCAATAGAAATATCATTACTCTGCCAAACTTGTATAAATAATAAACACTAAAAATAATTATATTTAATGTAATAAAATAAATAAATATATATTTATATATATATATATATTATTTATAACTGTCTCTATCATCTGAAAATAACAAATTCATTGTTTTGATTTTGAATATGTTTTTCAAATAACAACATTTATAGTATTTTTAGTAATAATATAAATAATCAATTTTTGTTAAAATTTTATTTATTTAGTTTTTACAATTAATTTCTATTTATAATCTTATTATTACATATTATTATTAGTAACTTTACAAAAAATAAATGTTTTTAATATACAGTATGAATCATAAACTTTTATTTTGCGTCACAATTAAAAATAAATTCATATTTATATTTATTCAATATATTTATACGTAAATTTATATAAACATTCCTAATAATTTAATTGTATAACATCTTTATAAATATATATATTTATTTATATATAATGTATGTTTAAAAATGTATACTTAAAATAGTAATTATTATTTTTAATTACATGAATCATGCAATGAATCACATTATAAATTGAAAATATATGAATGCGATTTCTATAGATGTATTATATATGTATTATAAATAACAAAATTGAACGAAAACTATTATAACAAAAAATAATAATATTTATAATAAATTTTCAATAGACTATATAAAATAGCTTTTTAAAAAACAGTAAAAATTGTTTATTTAAATTGCATATTATTAAAATATTATATAATCTTGTGGTCATTTAATACTTGTTGTATAAGTTTATAATGTATTTATATATAACCACACTTTATATATAAAAAATAAAGTTTTTTTTGTTATATAAATTAAACTACAAATCATGTCAATCAAACAGATGTGACTTCAAGTTGTGGATTATGATTAAAATCAACAAAAAATAATTTCCGCTTTTCATTCAATGCTAACTTAACATCTAATCCAATATTATTATCATCAATAGGTTTTCTAATAGTATTATTATTATCATAATTTGCATCACTTATATCATCATCATTTGTAAGCACAGTTACAATACAATTATGGCTATTATTATTATTAGGCCTGAGCTGACCATCGATTAATACATCCGATTCGACAGTGTCGTCATCGTCGGTAATATCGACACGATTTTCAATGATATCTGGAAGTGAACTACTTCTTCGGGGAGACGTATATAAGGTATTGACGGCTAGAAAATCGTCGTCTAATTTAATAGTTTTCTATTTGATAGAAGAAAATCAATGATCAATTAAATTAGCACTTCTATAAAAAATTAATGAAAACAAAAAAATTATTTATCAATTATGTTACCTTTGGATGTGGTGATGGTGATGGTTGACGAAAGTATGGAAATATGTTAAGAATATGAAAGAAATGATGAGGAGATGATGAAGACTCGTCAATTGATTCGTCATTAAATGATGGCTGTTGTGAAAATGTTGGCGAAGGACAGGACAGTGATGGAGATCCCGCACTGTTTAAGGACATATCGCTTGTAATAAGTTTGCCGTTTTCGGTGACCAACGACAGCGGTGCCGATTGTTGACGTTTGTATCGTCCTTTGCCACGAAATTGGTTGATCTTTCGCTTTATCGGCGGTCGACCCGATATCCGTCGGATTGATAGGACAACATTGGTCAGATGGCGCGACTGGAGTCCCTGACCAATAAAGTTGAGTATCATCGACAGATAGGCCAAACCAAATATAATCCAGAGTACAACCGCTAGCTTATAGATCCATATGTACTCCCTTTCAAAGCTGCCGGCAACGTAGTCGCCGAACCCGATGGTCGATAGTGTAACAAAGCAATAGTAGAAGCCTTCGAGGAACGTCCAGTCTTCGATTAGGGCAAACACTACGGCCGGTAATACCAGAAAAACCAGAAACCAGGGAACAAAAAATATCAATCCCTTCTTCAACATCATTAGTCGTATAGATATTTGCCTCTTATATCGAGTTTTGGCTTTTGATATCTAAATATTTAATATTTATTTGGTATTAAATATTTATTTATTTTCTTAAATATTAGAATAAACTATAATTACGTTATTTGAAAAACAAATACTAAATCGATGACCAATTCCGCCAATCAATAGCCCAGTCATCGGTATACCAAATAATGCATAGATTATGCAAAATATTTTTCCTAAAATTTTTTATATATATTATGTCAAATAATCAACGAATAATGCACCGATAGGTACAGGCAATACCTGTAACAGTGTATGGCGTGAGATGACCATAACCTATGGTTGTGGTAACAGTTATTGCAAAGAAAAACGAGTTGAAAAAACTCCAGTTACTAAACGATGTCTTATTTCCATAACTGTCCACCAGATTCATGTCCTGAGCGACCAATAATTTTTGAATCATTGTTGTTATATAATCTTGTGTTATGTTTGGATGATTTATTAGCTGTAATTTGTCTGTTTATTTTTAATTAATATAAAAAAACTATTAACATTAACTTAATATACTCTACTAATTAGCCGAAAATTTTGCTTACATTACATAAATTAATAATAATTATGATTTTTTAAAAATTTGTTGTTGAAAATATTAAATACTACTAATTATCTAATATAAATTATATATACTATAATAAATTTTATAATTAAAATAAATTTTGTAAAAAAATATATATGTCTTTCCTCTGAAATCGCTGAGCAACTCATCAATCTCTTGTCGTTTTTGATTTTCAAGACTCGACTCCAAATACATGAATACCGTTCCGCCAAATATCACATAAAATATGAAAAATACTAAAAGTAAGGCTATTTGCCTAAAATCCATTGAAATTGCCTAATAATGGGATATATAGTATTATAGTTGTAATAATAATAATATATGTATAAATTGATTGTAATAATATATTCATTAATATTTAAAGTTTTTAAAAATTGCTATTATAAATTATTAAATTTAATTATATTTTTTAAAAATAATAATTGTTAATTTAATTTTTTTTATTTTTCATTATATGATAATGTCAAAAAAACACTTAATCATAGAAAATATGCGTTTTTTAAAAGAAACAAAAGTGTATAATATTATTATATATATATATATATATAWATGTTTTAATTAATTAATTTTTAAGTTTTCCTAGTCAATGAATAATCGTAAACACACTATTTTAAAAGTATTAATAGATATAAAAATATTATTTTTCAAGTAAATTGCTATTTTTTATGTATAGAGATAAATATAATAATATATTAACAAACTGATGGTATCGTCTAATTTTCGCACATTTTATTGGATTTGTTTCAAAAAACTTTTAGCGCCTATTTTCACGACCAAAAAGTTCTTGACTTAAATTAGTTTTTAAAAAAACCTATTATTGTTATTTATTTTTGTAACAAAATAGAGAGAAACCATTATTTTATAATTTTATTTATAAACAACTGTTACTTTTTGATACAATGTAGTGATAAATTTAAAATAAATTATAAAAATTTTTAGCTGAATTGAAATTTAGCATGTTGACTATTAGGAAATTGAATTTTTTAAATAAATTGCTATTCAAAACAAAATAATTTATTTATTTACTGCAATTATTTAGTTATTATAATACTAATTTACATTATATTATTTTTTGATATATTAATAAATAAAATTAATAATATTTTTTATACATTAAGATTTAATAATTTTTACTATTATTATCAATAATAATATTTAGAATTTTAATTATTTACTAATTATCTAATATAACAAACAAATAAATTTAAACATTGATCATAATTTATTTGCAAAGATATATTTATAATATAAAAAAAATCAAAAATTTCAAAATATTATGATTTTATAAAAAAAAACTTGAAGTCAATCATTGAATAGTTAGATTAGTAAACAGTAAACAAGTGATACAGTATTTCATCACAATTTTTTTGTTGTTGGAAAGCATTTGTTTTATTTAAAACAAAATGTTATTATTTTTCTTAAAGAGTTTATTAATAATATACATCTGTATAAACTGTTTTGTTATATTTATAGAGTTGTGAAAACTATTATGTTATTATTATTATTGAAAATAGATAACTAAAAGTGTTTATATACTACTGTACTGTTATTTAGTAACTAACTGTGCGATACTGTTTGGGATGTCAGGGCAATTGCCTCATATAATTCATTCAATAACTTTTCAACGAAAAATAATAATAAATAAGTTTACAATATATTTTAAAATTAATTTTGTAAACTTTATAGATAAAAATTTATGAACCTTTCAAACAAATTGGCAAATAATACAGGGTTTTTAGGGGGAAATCTAGATAAAGTTTTCAAAAAAAAGTAAAAAAAAATCTTTTCAAACATTGCTAATAAATGTCAGAAAATATTATTTAAATTATAATATTTATTTTACTTAATTATTTCGTTAAAAACTATAACAACATAATTATAATAAATTATAAATATTGTTATAATTAAAAAAATAGTTCAATATACGGAATAATTTAGTCAATATTTTATAAATCCCTATTTTTAATTAAATTTTATATTAAATTTTATTTAGATTTAAGTTAGTAATATTAACGAAATAAATAAACTTTTTCTAAAGATATTTGTTAAACAATTAAATGTCAAATTAATGTATGCGTTGATGACTTAATATTTGTTAATTTTTATTATTATTATTTTATTTAAATTTTCTATTTTTTATACGTTGCAATGAAATTTTAAACTTTACATAAAGTTATAAAAGCAAATGAGTGCCAAAATATTTTTTTGTCTTATAATTTTTACTCAAATTAACAAATTTATAATAGCTCTTAATCTAAATAATTAAAGATTATAAGCGCTATTATACGCTTAATACAGTATTATAAATTATATTTATAAACAGTATCAATTTTTAGGTATTATAAAAAATATTTATATATAGCACTTACCTTGGGTATCATTTTTGTTGTTGATGTTGTTATTGTCAATCACAAAACTATAAGTCACACATTTAGATAATATACTAATAATAGTTTTAGTTTTATTTAAACCAATATTTTTTTTAAACACAGAAAATTAAATTTTTGAATTTATACGAAAATTTTTCCTGTATAAAAATTACATTATAAATCATTACACAAAATAATAATAATAATATTAGAGAAACAATAGATTTATGAAAAAGATATCAAATGAAACAAACAAACAAAAAAGTTTTATTCTTGCATTCAAAATAAACATCAAAGATTTTTTGTTGTTGAATAAAAAACTATTGATTGTTGGCTTTGTATAACACAATATAGCTTAACATTTGAAAATTTTTGAAGTTTTAAAGAAAGAGAGAGAGAGAGTCTCTTAACTTTTCACTCTATCTCTTAAATATATAATAAAAGTAAAGTAATGTCACATTTCGATGGCTGCCTATAACTCCACACATTTGCATTTTTTTCACAATTTTAATTATTTTTAGACACTTTTAATGTCCCACAAGATCGCATCGGAACAGTTTGGCTTTTATCCAGAATATCATATATAAATTATATTCATATATATATATAYGTAATATTAAGTACAGTATATACTATGAGCTAAAGATATTATCTTTGAAGATAGATTTTAACTGTTTAATTGACAAATAGTGGTTACCATATATTATAGTAGAGACTATTAGCTAATAATCACTATTTTCAAACAAAACAAAAAAAAGTGTTATTCGAGCCATTGATCGACAAAACCATTGCCATAACTTATACAATACAGTATACAATATATACATTGCATTTATTTTATTTATACTAAATATTATATTTAATATGGTTGAATAATATATTATAATTTGTCATATATATATAATATTACAAAAATTCACTAAACTTACCTAAAACAACACGTGTTAAACATTATTATGCTATCCATTGACAAAAAAAACATACAGTATATTTAAATTATTAATTAATTTAGTATAGAGATAAAAAAATAATTTAGTTATGTTTAACAAATTGCACAAAATGTTTTAGTTATACAATTATACAATTCAGTTTGTTATACAGGATATCCCATTAGGGCGACTATTCTTTTAGGACGTCCCATAAAATTCAAGTCTCAAATAGATTAGCAAAAAACATACGGTATTGACAATACAAATTATGCATGCTAATCATGAGAATGCCTAGGTTAAAATAATTGTTTAATATTTAATCGTCCTTTAAGTACATTTCCACATCAATTAGCAATCAATTTTGTAACGAGATATTTATGTTTTTTGAATATATAATATTATATAACTAAAAAAACAAAAACAATTTAATAGTTTAATAACAATTTTATTAAAAATTCATAAATATACGGTATATATACTATAATTTACATTTATTAGTTTATATTATTAATCACACACAATATTTATTAAATAGTGATTTTGCATAATTTGATATTAGTTTTTAAATGAATATTATCATTAAATACAGTATTTTTTATTAACTATAATTTCTTCATTAATAATATATATTTTTTAAAAAATGTTTAATAATTTTAATTTGCAATCTAAATATTATTTTAATGTTTTTGTAGACAATTTTAATTTATCGTACCATATATAGTATCGAAACAAATCCATTTTATTCAATGTATTTTAATTATTATTATTATTTAAAATACATTTTTATTTTTGCATTTATTTAATTGAAAAATTGTTATCTTAATTGTGAAAAAATATAAATAAATTAACATTTTTTTCGTTGGGGGATCCATAATATCAGTCAAAATATAAAATATTTAAAGTAATGTTTGTAATGTAAGTATAATTAAATGAAAACACGAGTTTTGTTTTGTCACAAATGAAAGACAATTGCAAAATAGTGTGACAAATGTTTTTTTTATGAAATTTATAGCCAATAAAACCCAAATATATTGTCAAACCTTTTAGTTTTATTTGTGTGAAAATAACTTTTTTAAAAAAATTAACACAATTTTTATAACTTTTTAAACGAAAGCAATTATTTGTTAGAGCTTTTTACACTCAACACAAAAAAATAGTTAGTTTTCATTTATAGTTTGAATTGAAAACTCTTCATACAGTTGTATAGAAATAATTGATGAAATGCTAATTAAAATGTCAATTAAATGTATATATAATAATAAAGTACTTTAAAAAAAGTACTTAAAAATACTATATAAAAAATATTCAATTAAAAATTTTTTTATTTAACTATTTTTATCAACTCATTAATTTGTTAAAAATATATAATTAACAAACTGTTAAAATAAAAATATTAATTAACTTATAAAATAGGTTAAAAATTATATTGTTAAAATTATCATGGTTGTTCTATTAAAAAAAATAACTCATATATTATTATAATTTCAATAAATTCATATAAATATTAGAATTAACCAAATGGACAATTTAAAATACAAACATAACTACAAAAAAAATTACATTACTAAACGGGTATTTTAAAAATATTTATTTTTTAAAAATCTATAGTAATTGATAAATATTTAATTATAAAAGTATCTAGATAGTTTAGTGTTAATGTCTAGGGCCATATCACGCTGAAAGCACCGGTTCTCGTTCGATCACCGAAGTTAAGCAGCCGAGAGCCCGGTTAGTACTTGGGAGGGAGACCACCTGGGAATACCGGGTGTCCTAGACACTTTTTTGTATCAATTTATTATTTATTTTTTTCTAAATAATTTATTTAATATTATTATAATTACCTATATAATATATTTATACGAGTATAATTAAAAATAAATAATAATATGAATAATAAATAAATTATTTAGAAAAATATATATAAATTGATACAAAAAAGTGTCTAGGACACCCGGTATTCCCAGGTGGTCTCCCTCCCAAGTACTAACCGGGCTCGACGCTGCTTAACTTCGGTGATCGAACGAGAACCGGTGCTTTCAGCGTGATATGGCCCTAGACATTAACATTACACTATCTAGATACTTTTATAATTAAATATTTTTCAATTTCTATAGATTTTTAAAAAATAAATATTTTTAAAATACCCGTTTAGTAATGTAATTTTTTTGTAGTTATGTTTGTTTTTAAATTGTCCATTTGGTTAATTCTAATATTTATATGAATTTATTGAAATTATAATAATATATGAGTTAATTTTTTTTTAATAGAACAACCATGATAATTTTTAACCTATTTTATAAGTTAATTAATATTTTATTTTAACAGTTTGTTAATTATTATAAATTATTATTAAATATATATCTGTCCCAAATTGATGAGTTGATAAAAATAGTTAAATAAAAAATATTTTAATTATATAGTATATTGTAAATTATAAATTATAGAGACATAATTTAGATTGCTGCAAAAAATTATCTATATACTAATATTTTCACGAACTACTGAAAGGAGTACTTATCTGAATTCTATATGTCCTTCCGTGCGTCCGTTTTCCTCAGCATTTGATTGAATTTTTAAATTCTGACTTCAGATTTGGATTAAGCATCAAAAATAATGTATAGGGGATCAGCATTAAAATTTTGATATCTCTTGGCAAACATAGAAAAATGGCGACCAAAGTAAAAAAATTTTATGTAAAAATTTTAACGTTAAAAATTGAATAGAGCATCACAAATAAGGTATAATAAATCAGGATTATTTTTTTGAAAAAATGGCGGCAAAAGTATAAAAAAAATATGTAGTATTATATGTAGTAATTTTGTCATACTGAATCATTTGATACCCCCACATGACTATAGTTGAGTTTATTTTGTTAAACTTAATCATTTAATTTTTAATACGGATTATGAGTTCGTATGGAAATGCTTTGTAGCATTCTCAACTGGTTTAATTATTAGGTAATTAATTAATATTTAATTATAAAAGTATCTAGATAGTTTAGTGTTAATGTCTAGGGCCATATCACGCTGAAAGCACCGGTTCTCGTTCGATCACAGAAGTTAAGCAGCCGAGAGCCCGGTTAGTACTTGGGAGGGAGACCACCTGGGAATACCGGGTGTCCTAGACACTTTTTTGTATCAATTTATTTTTTTTCTAAATAATTTATTTAATATTATTATAATTATCTATATAATATATTTATACGAATATAATTTTTTTTTTAAATATTAATAATATAAATAATAAATAAATTATTTAGAAAAAAAAAAAAAATAAATTGATACAAAAAAGTGTCTAGGACACCCGGTATTCCCAGGTGGTCTCCCTCCCAAGTACTAACCGGGCTCGACGCTGCTTAACTTCGGTGATCGAACGAGAACCGGTGCTTTCAGCGTGATATGGCCCTAGACATTAACACTAAACTATCTAGATACTTTTATAATTAAATATTTATTAATTACCTAGTAATTTAAAAAATATATAATAATAGATAATTTTTTGCAGCAATCTAAATTATGTAGCTATAATTTATAAATCTACAGTATACTATAGATTTTATACAATATATGATTTTTTTATATACTAGTATATATCTTTTAATTTTATAAACTATTAAAAAAAACTGCAACAACATAATTATAATAAATATAAAACCGTGTTATAAATTATAACTTATAATTGAAAATTTTTTACTTTAATTCAGTCAATAGTACGTTGGGTTTTCAAGATTTTATAAATCCTTTTAACCCCTCATTTTTTAAATTAGTTTTTTAAAAGTTTATTTAGTTATAAATATTATCTTTTTGTTGTTGTTGTGAATTCAAACTAAATACCCAACCGTGTCATTAACCATATAACCGATCCCTAATGTATAGCCTATTTTTGTATCCATTTAATTAATACTACTCTTATGCCACCAACACCCCCGCCCACCCATAAACTTGATTATTTATTATATACATGAAAATCGGTTGCCCATTAATTTTAAATTAGTTTTTTCAAGTTATTAAAAATATAAATATAATAAATGATAATTAACTTTGAATACATATAGTTTAACCCAAAGTTTAACCCAAAAAAAAAGTTTAATATTACAATACATTGAAATATTCATTGAATATGCAATGAATTGTGTGATGTATTGCTGAGAGAGTCTATACTTTATTACTATTAATAGCTGTCGTACTGTTTGTAAACCAATAAATATATTGTAAAAATCAGTACACAATTGAACATAACGTTTGATATTTACACGCGTTTTGAATGTATGTGTTGTCTGTCATTGCATTGCAATCACGTGTTGTCTATTGAAAAGACAAACCAGTGATTGTGGCGCTCAGTCAAAGATCACCACAAACTCTGGTCTATTGTTATTGTTTTTATTAATCATATATTTGTGTGTGTCTTGTAATCAGTGATTTTTTTGTCGATATATATATTGATGGCCAACAAAGTGGTGATTGTGTTTACTGTCTGTACGATAGTGTTGTCATCACTAATCTGGTCCGCAATCGGTGTCAAACTCAATGAACGAAGAATTCTGTTGCCGTTTAATACCGGAGTCAATACTAACTTTACATTAGAGGCCACTAATGATAACTGTTATCAATGGTATATAACTTATTGATTGATTGATTGACTGATGGATTACATTATTTTTGTCTTTTATAAGGTCTTCCTCACGACTAGACATCGCTTCTGTCGAAGCATTAGCCGAATCATCTCAAGGTTGCTCTAAAGGTGCTGTCGTGTCGGTGGTGTCTACGTCTGCCAAACGACAGTCATCAGTAGTAACCGCTACCGATAGCGGTAAGTCTTAAGAGGAGATCTGTTGAGAAAATTGATTATTAAATTTACTTTTGGTTTTTATTTGTTGGTGTTATTGACAACAGCTTCTGGTTCTGTGATCCGATGCGATGTCGAAGTGGATGTCATCAACTCAATTGAGATCATAACGACATCGCATGACATTGTTTTAGAAGATTTGCCCGAAATCTTGGAAGTGAAGGCTAAAAATGATAAAAGTATTTAACAAAAATCTATTATTTATTGATTAAGTTTTAGATAAATAATTGATTTCTTTGCCACAGATGACACATTCACATCAATCGCTGGCATTCAATTTGAATGGACACTCAGTCCAGTCGATATACTTCGCTATAGGACGTGGTCTTCATCGTCATATGTCGGACCGCCGTTTGTTCACTATTGGGAATCGCGTGACGCCAAAGGTTCAGCTATTCTTATCGAAGGTGTCCGCACCGGATCAGCCAAAGTGTCGGCTCGTATTGTGGGTGACGAATACAAGAAAGTAAAGCCGGCAGAGATAACACTTCATGTGATCGCAAATCTGGCACTTATTCCGCAAAATATAGTTTATCTGCTAAAAGGATCGAAAATCGAGTTTAAGGCTGAGATGACCAAACAGGGACCACGCGTTCCGCTAACACTGCCATCGCCTCAGTATTATCTAAAAGTTTTGGATCCGAAAATTGCTTTATTGGACGATCAGACCAGTCAAGTGGAGGCTATCAAAGATGGACAAACATCGTTGTTATTGTTGGACCGCAACGTAGCCACCAGTGAGAGCTCGCGACAACCGACCACCGAAATTCACGTAATGCCACCGAGTTATCTGACCATTCATGTGACGCCGGGCGACAATTTTGCTTTGTGCGAGTTTACCAGTTATGTCGTAACGTATACAATACACGACGACTGGCATCACCGGCTCTATCCGGCCGCCAATCTTCAGCTTAAAGTTACGTTTCCGTCTCGTTATTTCCATATAAACGACTCAACAACTAATGGTACACATCATACCATCCGAACTATCAATTCGGGCAATACTAAGGTTTGTTAAATTGATTTTAGTTTTTTTAGTATTGGATATAAAGTAATTTATTTGTTTATAGATTTCGGCACAACTTATCGGTGCTGGAAATGTCAAACTGACCGCTCCTTTAGAGCACTCGCAAGAAGTTACAATATATCGGACTTTATTATTGACGCCAAACCTTATCATTTTACCGTGGATTCCAAAATCAAAACCAACTTATACAGTGTTTGTTACGGCCACTGGAGCTACTGGTCAATATAGATGGGTGTCCAACAATAGTTTGGTGGCCACTGTTGCCTACAAGACAGACCAATCCGCTAAAGTTAAGATAACTACCAAAGATGAAGGCGAAGCACTAATTAGTTGCCAAGACGTACATAACTCTGTGTTTTCGGCAAATATGAGAACAGTTATTACTCCAGTCGTCGAGATTGAGATTCTTCCGGTTGTATTGGAGACACACGTCGGCGGAACAGTTATTCTGCCCATAGCTGTAAGTGGTTATGAAAATGAGGCCACAAAACAACTCCGTGTATTTGACGATTGTTCACAAATCCCATTTGAAGTTGAAATCATTGAAAAGGTTTTTTTATACAAATATAATTTATTTTAGCCGTTAATATATTACCGGTAATTAAAAAAAAAATATTTTTGTAAATTATTAATTTTGATAGACTCGTGTTAAATATGATGCCAATAACATTGTGGCCGGTATTGGCAAACGGTCGTGTCGTAGTCTAGCATTTGATTGCATATCGACTGGCAATACACGTGTTTGGATCAGATATGGCAAAGAGCTGAGTTCTACTGCAATCATTGGTTGTCATTTGCCACTGAAAGCAGTTCATCCAACAGAATATGCTGTAATGTCTTTGGGCGCCAGTATTGATGTTGCCTTTGAAGGCGGTCCTCGTCCCTGGACTCTGCATCCCGACGGACATTACACCAGATGTAAGTTTGTCTACCGATAATAATAATTATCATATAAATTATTAATTGTTTTTACTTTAAAGTGTCATCAACTGAATCATCAGTAGTGTCATCGACAGAGATTGCCGATCGTTATCGAT
Organism: Oppia nitens; assembly: GCF_028296485.1. Lineage (NCBI taxonomy): Eukaryota > Metazoa > Arthropoda > Arachnida > Sarcoptiformes > Oppiidae > Oppia > Oppia nitens. The sequence goes on from NW_026533199.1 coordinate 2,249,208, forward strand.
ATAACAAAGATCTTCACGTATTTCGAATCAAATGTCTTCAATACGGTGAGACCAGCTTAGAGATCGAAGTGGGCAATTTGGCGTCATCGACACTTCCTAATCCCGCCAGTGCCAAAGCCAGTGTAAATATTTTTTGTTCACGACCCACTTCGATGATTATCAAACCAAAAATGAAGTCTTCGTGTCCATTATCGCCGCCACAAGATTCGGTATTTCCCGTCGAAAAGGGTCAGAACATTGAGATCGAAGTGGATGTTCGCGACGACGCCGGCCGTAGTTTTTACAATATATCGACTCTGGATATTGTTTGGAATATGGATGGCATTGATGGTCTGGAAGTGAACAACGGTGTCAAAGAGATTATTAACGGCGCCAAAGGATATTTCTCAATCACCAGAAATGTCCAAATATTGAAACAATTTCGTACTAATTCACACAAATTAAGTGCCGAAATTGTTGGCTATAAGAAACAATTTAACGATCGGTTCCGTATATTCAGCGAAATCGAGTTGATTGCTGTCGATAAGGCATCGGTGGAAAGGGATAGTATCAACATATATAATCATCCAAAGCAAAAGGTAAGCTATATATTGATTGATTTAATAAATCTAGTTTTTAATATTAGATGTATTTTTATTAATTATAGGAGGAATTATAAAAAAATAATTTCTTTTTTTAATACTTTCTATACTCTATATTTTTATAACTATTTTATTTTCAAATCTGTTACTTAACTGTTGTGCTGGTTTTTAAAGGGATTTTTAAAGAGTTAGTATTCAATTAGGTTTGGGTTTTTTAATTGGCAATTAACTGGGTTAAGGTGTTGATGCTAGTAATGCATTATAATGGGGTAATAAGTTTACCGTAATTAATATTTTTTGTTAATATTGCTATCTTTATAATTATGAAAAATAAACAATTGGTAACCCATAACATAAAACTTGTCATAACTCTCGTCACAATACAAATAACATCACATCACATGTATCGATTAGTCACCAAAATTAAGAGTTACTGTAATTGTTATTCAAAAAAGCACGACAATTAAGTCAACAATTGATTGAAGTAATGTAGCGTTTAGTATGATTTTAATAGATGTGGGGGTTGTTTGTAATAATTTACTTTTTTAAATGCTAGTTTGTTGTGAACATACAAAAAGGATCCGGCTATTTTGATGTAGACGCTGAAACTGAGAAACAATTGATCACAATTAACTTCAAACAACAATCAAAAACATTTAATGTAAGTTTTATTTATTTTTTGTCACATATTTATCTTTTTTTTTAATTATTAGTAAATAAGTTTATGTATTGTTTTTGTTACTATAAAACAGATTGTCCCCAAAACAGTCGGCCGGGGAGTCATTAAAATAATTGATTTATGTCTTGCAAACTATGAAAATACTGACTTAGAATATGCCGTTGTAGAGGCCAGTGATATCAATGTTGAAATTGTTGACAAATTTCAATTGGGAAGTGTTGTCGAAGGATATGTTACAGTGATCGACAATAATGACAATTATATTGATTCAGCTAATCATAAATTTATTGATTTAGTACCCAATTTTTCCAATAACGTATTAACGTTGAGGTAATTATTTAATTTTCATAATTGATTTTAAATTTTAAAAATAAAAMGAATTACTAATTTATCTTTCAATAGTAATTTATCAGTTTCTGATGATATAAAATCAAGTTTTAAACTTAATGGAGAAAAGTTAGGCATCAGTTCATTGAAATTTATCTCACAATCAGCTCATACTAATTACATTGAGAGTACACCCATTAGCATTCAAGTAAGTTATATACTGTAAATGATATTTACGTTAAAATTTTTATTATATAACTTGTTATTGATCAGGTATTTGCACCGTTACGCATAACACCATCAAACTTGACACTCATAGTTGGCGCCCACTTTCAAGTGACAACATTTGGTGGACCACAGCCTCAACGGAATATAGAATATTCTTTAGCAGACAATTCTGTGGCCAAAGTTGGTCCAAATGGACTGTTAAATGCATTAAAATTAGGCAAAACTAAACTTATTATTCGTATATTAAGTGCAGATAATATTGAATACACTCGATCTGAGGTTGACTTATATGTTGTGGCTTTGAATAAGATTAAAATTGTTAGTCAAACTAATCAATTGAAGACTGGATCAAAGCTATCACTTCAACTAATGGGTGCCAATGAATTTGAAACGCCATTCACTTTTGGTGCCACTAATCCATCGCTTAAGATCACATGGAGTTTAAGCAACGATAATATTGCTGCCATTGAAGATATTTTTCAAACAGTAAGCTATTGTGAAATTAGATATGAAATAATTAAAATGTTTTTTATTTGTGTCGAAAGTCTGGAATCGTTAACAACAATATGAATTCAATATCAATGAGACTTCGAGGAATCTCTTCGGGCATTGTTTCGGTCATTGTGAGAGTTGAGACACAAAATGCAGTTAAAGATAGAGAACATCAACAGATAGAGAATAACGTTATACTAACCGATTCAATACAAATACATATATTTCCCTCATTTTCTATTGTGTCAAACGATCGAAATATCGACGAAAGAGTGGTCTTAATGTCACCCAACTCGCAGATCTCGCTTCAGTCCAATCGTATCGGTGAAGCCGAATCACAGTTTCAATTGCTTAACGCCACTAATGTCAAGCTTTCATGCGGTCTCGAGACTTGTCTYAAAGCCGGTCCGACACCCGAAGTGTCCGCTTTGATTGTACGGACAAATGAAAAAATCGGAGTAACTTTAACTTCAGTCTTCAGTATACGAGTTGACAAAATATCTTATTTTATGGTCAATTCGTTGTACAAGATTTCTGAAGAACCGATTAATGTGTTTCCCATTGGTTCCGAATTACAGACACGTATCTCATATCATGATAACATTKGTAAACCGTTTGACGCGGTCAGGTCGCAAATTCGGTGGACACTATCGCGCAACGATCTTATGAGTATTTCRCGCGGTTCGGACAATACAACACTTAAGATTCGGTCATTAAAAGAGGGCCGAACTTTGGTGAAAGTGTATGATTCGGAAAACAATAACATCAATGAGTATTTTAATGTCGACGTCGGACCAGTGATTGAACCGCAAGATCTTCAGCTAAGTATCGGTGAAGTTGTCTGTCCTTACTGTAAGTTGAAGGACACTAAGGCTGGTGTCTGGTCAGTCGAAAACCAGTTAATAGCTGACATTGATGAACAATCGGGTGTTATTGTGGCTAAAAGTGTTGGCCACACACTTCTCTATTGGACATCAAACAATAAAGTGTCGACTTTTACTACTATTAATGTGAAAATGCCTAAAAAGATTTCATTAGACACGACACGTTTAGTCGGCATTACTAATATAGTGAGCCATTTGTTGCCGATTAACATCGAAAGTGAATCCCGAAACGTAGGTCAAAGACGTTGCATATCATCAGTRGACTCATTGAATTTGCWGACACTTGAAAGTCCATTCATTTGTGAGATAGTGTTTGATAATAATTATCAACAGAAGTCTATCTGGAAAACAGGCGTTCAGTTTGATGTTAACTCTGATAAATGGTTGTGTAGTCTTGAGCCCAAAGCTGATATTAATTATTCAGAAATGTCTTCAATTGAAACCAATGTAACCGTTTCGGTGATTATGTTGACTCAGTCGCACGACTCGAGTGTAGACTACAAACCATTGATTCATACAATTAGTGTACCATTTTTGCCGGCTTTTGATATCTCACCCAAACAAGTGATACTAACACCCGAACAACCCGAAGCTCGGCTAACTGTTTACTCGGCTTCACAGGTTCTGCAGGACCTAACCATAGTGACAAGTAATCCGGATGTTATCGATGTTTCCACATTGGAAATCATTGGCAATACATTGAAAATATCAATATTTTTGACAAATGCCGATATTTTCTCCAACGATGTATCAAATCTTCATCTATCGTTCAACTCTCGACTAACACAACAAAAGCTTAAAATTCCGGTTCAAATCAAACTCTTTAGACATAACATTCAATCAGTTTCATCGATGTATTTATTTTTGAAAGAAAAGTTCATCTATTTATTATTATTTACAATAATTATTGGTGCCGTTGTATACAAAGCCATAAAGTTTTTCCAATCAAAAGTATCGCCAATTGCAACGACAACACTGCCTATGAATCCCGGATCTCCTTTCTTGGCCGATATTCACTCACCTCTTAAAGGACAGAGAGGTATGACTAAGATTTTAATATATTTTTGTTTTTGATGTAATTTAAATATATTTAACTTATTTTTTTGTCTTATTATTAATAGTTTTGGATTATACACTATCGCCAACACAAACACCTCACTCGACATCAACGCCGCGATCCCCGCGAGTCGGACGACCCTTATATTCAGTGACCAACACGTGAATACAGGTTTTTCCTATAGCGCTGTAAATGAGATTGAATTTAGTTTTTTTWWATATGAAAACGTTATTAAAAAATACAAAAATTGCTTTTTTGTATCATATATGTAGTATAAATTAATATACACTTGGATTCTGTATGTTTTTATATCAAAATCTATATTTTTTATATATAATTATGCATTTGATAGCAAAAACTAATCTTTTACTAAATAAATTTTGTGATCAAATCTAATTTAATTATTAATGAATAAATAAAATGTGATAATTTTTTATTTAAAAAAATAGTCGGCTTTATTTTTTAATGTAAATATTTACAGTAACAATAGTTATGTTAGTTTTTATATACGGTTGATAGTGAAATTGTTATTTGGATTAAAATTTATTTATCGTTTATTTGTTTTTTTATGTGTGTAATTTTGCCGTCAATTTTTAGGCGCTTCAATATATAGTCAGCAATTGAATGTTACAGTGAATTAACTTTTATTATTAGGGATTCAAATGTTTGTTTATCATAAAACGCCAAAAATTTTATTGATAATTAAGAGTCGATTAATTGATAGAGAATACAGTGTTGACACAAGAATATCACTTTTTAAATATTGTGTTTCATTTACATTTGGATTTAAATTTTGATTATATTATATATATATTCTGAAGAAATCTAATTTAGTATTGTGTGTAACACTGTGTATGTTATCTTCAAAACAAAATATGAAAAAGAGATAATTATTTATACAAAGTATACACAATTTCAATGATATTGCTTTACATTGAGTGCTAAATATAGAAAAAAAATAATAAAATTTATTTGTAAATAAAGGGATTAAGCGTTTCGTTTGGTATGAAATAATTGCAAACTATTTCTTGAAAAGTGAAACAAAAATATCACTTTTTTCTATTGATTTCAAAATATTTATGAGTTTTTTTTTGTTTCGAGAAATTTCACCCAATACTATATATATATATATATATATATATATATATATATATATATATATATATTTATAATATATATTTAATAGAGATATAGTTACACAAAAAACATATGTAATATACATAAAAAAAATGTGATCATAATCCGTGTATATATATACTGTATATCCATAAAAATGTGATCCAATAAACTATATTTAAAATTGAACACAACTTTTATTTTACATAACAAATATAACCAAAAAAATAATACAGTGAAAAGTGATGAAAGAAAAAGAAAAATTTAATTTTGTTTCTCAAAGATAGAGATAAAAGTAATGTTTTTTCCTTCAATAATGTTTAACAACAAAAAAACAGAGAGAGAGAGAGAGAGAGAGAGAGAGAGAGAGAGAGAAACAGTATGTTATAAAATCCTATGATATTATATAAGTGCCAAACACGCCTTCACTTTAAAAGTGTGTGTGTGTTGTTTGAGCCATAATATTACACTACCCGTGCTTTTTAAGGGAAATGGTTTGCCACTAAAAAACTTTTTTTTATTTCAATTGATACATCATATAATAAAATAGATAATAAATTTTTTTGTACTTTACGTTACTTATATTATTATATTATTTGTTGGGTAAAAATGCATAAAAACTTGCACTTTATATGTGTTATATACCAGTATATATGTTGACAATAGTGTATTGCTGTAAAATACATAATAAAAAAGAATTTATTTAATTTTGTATATAATTTGCAATAATTTTATTTTAGTTTTTTTTGTTAAAAAACATTTTGTTGTGAAAGTATTGTCACTTATTTAGTATTATTTTTTATTTTGTAGACATTTATTTTCAGAGAGAAATGCCTTACCATTTATATGCTCTCCCGTTGTTGTCTGCAATACAATGTTATATTAAATTTTAATACTACTAAGCAATACATATATATTGGCAATCACTAGCCCGTTGCCAATCCTCCTCCTCATCCAGAAATATAACCCATTAAATTAAATGAGTTTTTTTACACTTATTTAATGCTAACATATAATAATAGATTATTTAAAAATTTAAATCCTATAGACACACATATGTAAAAAAATAGGTATGAATTGTAATTTGCTATAATATTATTTTGTTGATTATGTTTAACAATAATAAAAATATATATAATATGTATATATCAGTCATTTATCTTACATTTTAAATGCAAATATTGTCTCTTCTAATGTTTTCTGTCATATAGTAGTTATAGCATTAGACCAGCGACTCATGATTTATACGGTTTAACGCAATTCATATGAAAAATATCCATAGTTTTCATACAATATTATATAATATATATATATATATATATATGAATGTCTCGATTTTCCGCTCTATTTTAAACATATATAAATGTCTACTAAAAAACTAAACTAAACTAAAACTAACAAATGTCTCAAAACATTTTTGTTAACACCAATTATTTAAATTTAAAGTTTGACTAATAAATGATTATTAGCTAACAAAATTATATATATATATATATATAACGTATCAAATAAAACACATATTGAAATCATAATATTTAGCAAAGAGTGGTTTAAACATGAAAAGTTTTTAAACATATATATATATATAAAAGTTTTTTTTTGTTGAAACTTTTAAAACATACACTTTGTTTAATAGGCATATGGTTTTGAATTTATAGCAAATATAATTGAATGAAGCGATTCATCATTTGATATATAATATATAAAAAGAGTCTCTCTCTTTCTCTCTCTTTCTCTCTCTCTCTCTCTCTCTCTCTCTCTCTCTCTCTCTCTCTATTAAAAAATCCACTGTTGATCACAAGTTATATATATATTCTGTATATATATATTATTAAACAATTGAATTGAATTATTATAAGCGCTTAAACATTATAAACCTGATGTGTCTTCAGGTGTTGGACTTGTTTTGCAACTTATTGGTTAAGTTTTGTTATATACAGTATAGTATGTCTTTTACTTTAAAAAAGAGAGAGAGAAAAAAAAGTCAAACAAATTAAACTTTTTATATTTTATTTTATTTTCAGACCTCATTTATTACAAAATAGTAATCTCTTTGAAATCACTACCAAATTTGATTTGATTTGAAAACCCCGTCTCGAGGCCTAAACACCAGTTTTTATTTTGTGTGTAAATATATGTATATATAATATATTATATAAACTTAGACTAATTTATAAGATATATAGTAGTATACAGTATAATATAAATGATATATATTAAATGATATATATATATTAAATATATATATTATATATATATATTAAATATATATATATATATATATATTATATATATAAACTAAGTAACCTTTTTTATTGCAAATGAAATAATAATAATAAATTTCTATAATTTTTATCACTTTATTATTATTATAGTGTCTAAATAGTGGCAAAAGTTTTTTTTTGTTTTGTTTATAAGTTTTTCATACGATATTATTTTTTATATCTTCCTATAAAAATTAATATCGCTAACAATTTTTAATGAGTTTAATGATAGATGTTTTGCTATATAAAAATCATTAAAAAAAACTTTTTTAGTCGAGATATAAAATTATAGGTATATTATTATAGTTGAACTTATTATAACTTATTAAACTATTACATAATTATTTTAAGTTTGATAAACATTACAATTAATTTTGATTAAAGTTTATTTAGTAATAATAATAATAATAATATAGTCGATTATTATTATTATTATTACATTATTAATTCAGTAGTATTAGTATTATTGGATCAAAAATGATGAACCTTTTTAATAAGTCTACTGTATATTAAAAACTGATTACTTGTTTACAGTAGAGTAGTATATAATATATGATATGTTGTTTACTAAACAGCAACTAATAATTGGTATATATTTATAAGTTATATATACAATATATATATATTTAAAAAAAGGTTAAACAGAAAAGGAAACCATAATTATTATTATGAACAACAAAATTATCATATATTTCTCTGGCAAACAATTTAGTTGTCAATAATTATTTAAATGCTTATATATTTTGTTTTTAACGAGAAATAGAGTTGACAGTAGAGCTTATTATATAAATATTGTTATAATTAGCTAATTTACAATTGTTATTTGAAATATATGGTAACTGGTTTTTTTGTTTTGTTTAATTGACATTATAGACATTATAATTATTATTATCATATATTTTGTAAAGATCATTATAAAATGATTAATTATATTTTATTTTGAATGACTTGAAGTAAGTAGAAAAAGTAGAAATCAATTTTATGGACAATTTTGTAAACACTTTTTTCTTCACTCTCTCTCTCTCTCTCTCTCTTTCCATGAAAACACTGCTACTACTACTTAATGGTGAAAAACTTTTTTTTWAAAAGTGATTGAAAACCATAAAAAACTAGAACTTTTATAATCTTAATCTCTATTTTTATCAGTAATAATTTTGGACTGTGTTTTGCTTTATCACACATATTAAGGCATCGCTGCTATACTACTGTACTGTACAGTACTTATACTGTAGTATAGTCTATACATTTTAGAAATATAAACAAAAATTAATTTTATGTTTTAGCAAACAAAATAAGATAGCATACTGTGTGTATAATTTTTTCTCTGTGTGTATGACTTAGTGTTTTATAATAATAATAGTAGAAGTTTTTTTTATAAATAAAAAAAATTAAGTAAAAATTTTGGTGAAAATCTTGTTTGGGCTAAAGTCTGTCCTAATGTCACGCATTTAATAAATTATAGCTAAATATCTAAATATAATGCTATCGTTCAAAACGCCTACATATTGGCTGATAGGCAGTGATTGATGTGAGGCTAACCTCTTATATAATACTTACAACCATTTGTTAACTTCCTATTCATTTTTTTTGTGACTATTTTTATATATTTAATACATATGTATTATAATGATAATAAAGAATATACAAGAAAAAAAATTTTATATACAATATAAATAATAATATCTAATGTCATTAAAAATGAGTTTTCACTATAAAAATTATGGTTCAAAAATCAGATATTTTGCGGTCATATTTCAAATATCATATCATATTTATAATGTGTTTGTATAATAGATATGAATAAAAATTGTTTGGTCGACCGTTTAAACTGATATAACATATGGACTTAAAAATATATGTACAGTATATCTAATATACAACTTTTACAGCTCTATCATATACACTGTATAATACAATTTAATGTAAAACTAATCGCAAATGTCTATTGTATTGTTGTTGTATTAGAGTTTTTTTCATCACCAATAAAAAGTAAATGTATCATATTTTATACTACATGTATACCCATTATTGTATACTGAGATGTGCTATTATAATAATAATAAGGGTGCTATATCTATGTGTGCATAATATCAATGCCAATGTATTGGCACAGTTAGAGTCAGTGATATTGAAGTCAGTAATTTGTGAATAACACAAAAAAAGTTGACAATTGGATGACCAGAGGATAGGAACATCTGCGCCAAACAACACACATATATATATATAGATATCACATCCCATTTAAAGAGACTAATATATTAAATGCACTTAAAAATGTCAATAACTTTTAGCTAATATCATATAATGTTGTTAAACAATAGGCACACACAGAATCTGCATATATCGTGTGCATAGTTAGCTTTGCACACATTAGTGCCCACTTTTCCAAGTGTATGTCGATTCAATGGTCTCTCTCTCTCTCTCTCTCTCTCTCTCTCTCTCTCTCTCTCTCTCTCTCTCTCTCTCTCTCTCTCTCAATGACTCTATGATTAATTACCACTTCCTCTCCATTATTGTCTCACATTAGCACCAAATATACAGTTGATATTATTTTCAGGCAATGGGTTGACTTTGGTGGCCAATCACATACACAACACAACAAACACATAGTTAACACATATGGAGAGGCAGTGAAAAACCCCAAAATCATTAGATTTTGTGATCACTTTTCATTTGCAATTAATTCATTTGTTTGTGTTGTACAGTATGTGTGTGTGTGAGGTCTACAACGGGTCTCATGCAGTATATTCATTAAGTTTTATATTCATTAACTATATATACAATACATAAACATTAACTTTTTCGGATCAAACTGTGAGCTCACGAAAAATCCGTTAACTTTATGGCAAACTAATGGCATATATAATAATATGATTAATTAGTGACACTCTTTAAGTTGAATATCGGAAACAAAAGAGTGTTAGAGTTTAGAGCACAGACACCAACACATATACATATAGTTACACCAGTCCTCTGAAAATGCATTGACATAATCATTGATAATGACATGAGAGAGAGAGAGAGAGAGAGAGAGAGAGAGAGAGAGAGAGAGAGAGAGGCCTGAGAGAGGGTATCAGTGCTCACACATCACTGCACTTCTCTCTCATCTTTGAGTAAATATTTTTTACCTAAACTGTAATCATTTGTATTTGTAAAGTGTATGCCAGTGTTTGTCAATTGAAATGCATTATATGATTATATGAGATGCGATGTCACAGTTGTTTAACTAATGATCATCACTGCAAAAGTAAATATCATCAACTCATCATCATTTCTGAAAAGCCATGAGTCCTCAGTGGTGTCGACTATACATACAGTACAGCTTCTGTGGCCAAAAAAGATTAATGCTTTGACTGAAAATGTGATAAATGGTCTCTCAATTGTATCGATTGTTGTGTCGATCCGGTGGCCAATGCTATAGTAGTCAATACAAAAATAATAGTTAAATAYAAAATGCATTACAAAATAGGTTTTTATTTAAAATTTTTATTTTATCKTTCTCTCTCTCTCTCACACACACAAACACACATAATATTATATACTTTATATACACTTTTGATTATTATATGGTTGCACATCCCAGAGCCTAAAAGCACACCACCAGTGCCTCACTATATGCAGTTTATACTGTAGTCGACCACTCAGTATCACTGAATCGTGTCATTTGTATTATTTTGTGTCAAATTATTTGATGGCTTGTAATGATTTAAAGAGTCATTTTGTATAGAGGAGTGAATAGGAATTTGTTGTAATGATAATAATAATAACAATATTTATGAATTATAAAATTTCAAATGAATAGATAGTTAAGGGCCTCTAAAAAATTGTTGGCCGACACTAATAGCACGGCCATAAAGTTGGATGTGCACAGGGAGGACGTGCACTAAGTTATATTATACACACACACATATATATATATATATATATATATATATATATATATATATAAACCCAAACAATTATTTTGTATGACCTAACGGTGCCTTCTTTTTTCAAGTTGACGGTGCCTTTCGGATGATTTTTGATGGAAAGTTAGTGTCGGCGATGAATGGATACAAAAGGCAATGAAAACTTATATTTATATATATATATGTTTTTGTGATGTGATGTAGTCATACATGTCATACATTTCGGTGCTAATAATTTAGGAGATAAAGCCATTCATTTTTGACATTTTTTTGTGATTTACAAAAAATAAGTAAAAGTAAACCATAAGAGGATGGGTCGTTCAAATGGGCGCTCATAATACATAACTATTGTCTCATATGAGTTACGGCTTACAAAATAAAAAAGTTTTCATTTTTATTTTGAAATGACCAACCATTACACCAACCATTATAAAAATATGGGATATATTTTAGAGTTTTAAAAATAATAGGAAAAAATATAGCGTAAAGTATATATATATATATATGTTATTATATAATAAAAAGTTGTATGAATTTCTCAGAAACAACATAAGTGTCAGTCATATTATATATAAATTATATATATATATATATATATATTGTATATACAGTATATAAATGTTGGATCCGTTCATGCAATCAATGCATGTATGGCCACAACATAACACACTAATGGCTGTGACACTACTAACACTGTTTCAACATATTTATTGGTCTAACAGTGTGTATCATAATATCATATCATCGTATATATCTTACAAGTCTTTATAACTGTATATACAGTATATATGAGACACTTAACAGATAAGAAATAGACAGATGGGATGAGGATCGGGCCATAACATAGTTTAACATTTAATATGGTATGTCCTGCATAACGGAGTGTCGGTTCTCTCTCTCTCTCTCCTCTGTTTCACTTCTCCCCTCAAAATTGATGCAAAAAAAWTTTGTGGAGTTATATTTTCAATGTATGTATAAATAGCTATATTATACAAAACTTTTTTTTTTATAAAATATTATATTTATATGCAGTAATATTATGTATGTTTTATTTAATAGATACTAAAACATGCGGTTCACAAGTCAACTCAATTTTGACAACTTTTCTCTACTATATATTATTTTTATTATTAATAGCGTAACTCAAAACATAAGTTAGCATTTAAATGAATTATTAATATTATTATTATTATTATGATTATTTTATTGTATATATATTATGCCCATTTGTTAAGCATCTAAATATACTGAAAATTATTTTTATTTATTATTTTGCTTATTTCAATGCCATTTATATTACATAACATATTCAACACACAAACAAACATATACATAATTTAAGCAAATAATTAGTAGTTTTGTGTGTATGTATTTCTATATTATTAAAATGACACTATATATAATTTAGTGTATATCACATTATAAAATATAATAAGCTATTTCTCTAATATATATATATATATATATACTGTATATATGTGCGCAAACCTCAAACTGTGAAAGACTGGAGTAATTGGAAAATAAGTCCCAAACAAATGTTTGAACTGAAAAATTAGGGTCTAGTTTTTGGGCTCAAAACTATAAATATATAATTGAATTTAATGTAAATAAAAAAGCACTGTTAAGTCGACATTAAATATAAAACACAAGTCATATGTTTGTAAAATGTGTGCAACAAAAGTGCTAAAAACAATAACTACAGTAAAAGACCACTTTATTGACGATCAAACAGAGAATCGGATAATTTGTTTTGCATTGAACTGTAAGATCTCTCTCTCTCTCTCTCTCTCTCTCTCTCTCTCTCTCTCTCTCTCTCTCTCTCTCTTAAAGTATATTTTCATTAGACTCTATAATAACTCTCACATAAGTTTTTGTTTATATGTTTTGTGTGTTTTCTTAAGTTTCTTAAACCATATCATTGCTAAAAGTGTTTAGACTTTTGTATAAAGATTTTGCAATTATAAATATAACAAATAATATTTGATGACAATTTATTTTATATACAGTACAGAAATATTTTTGTTTGCAAAATGAGTTAATGCTCTAAATGCTGTAATTTTTATATTTATAAAAATTTGCAAAACAAACTAATAAACTAAATTAAATAATTTAATGGCCAACTAATTATTTTAATTAATGGTATTATTAAATTATATATTTTGCACTTATGTATTGCACAATTAAATATAAATACAGTGTTTATATAAATATTGCGTGTGTATATAAATATAGAGTTAAAATAAACTAATACTAATAAGTCGATATAATTAAACTAAAATAAGATCAAAAAATGGCATTAAAAAACTTGATATAATATACAGTATTTTCAGGCAATCAGTGATTAGCCATCAAATGATGTGGTGTTGTACTCCAACAACAACAACAACAGTACACACTGTTATACCGCCCCAACCCCCGGGACATTATAGCCTATGATATAATTATTAATACGTGATTTGCTGATATAATGCCAAGTGATTGATAAATCATAAACTCATGAAAACTTACACACAAATAAACTTTTAGCATCAATTCAGCCTAAAGTGTTTAAATACAGGTATATATATATATATATATATATATATATATTTATAATGTTTACATTTAATATTTCATATTTTATTATAAAATATAATTAATAATTTAGTGATCAACAAGTCAAACAACAAATAATACAAGTTTTTAGACTAAATATAAATTGATATTTCCTAAACAACTATCAATATATTTAAATAAATATACTGTATTTTTTCAAAATCCTATTATATATACAATTTCAGTAATCAGTGACTCTTGACTTTCGACAAAAAAAATATAAGGAAATTGTGTGAAATTAAGTGTATAAATAATAAGCACTGCTTTTGACAAAAGTTGTGTGATTTTTTTGACGGCTTTTTAATGTTTATTTAAACACAATATTCAATGATTTTGTTGACTCTCTTTCTCTTAATATTGAAATATCGTGCAAAATGTTGCACAACATTAGGTTTTCAAAAAAGCTGATTATTGTTGTTAATATACAGTATTATATACTGTATATCATATAATGATTATCATTTAAGTTCAATATATAGTCAATTGGTTTGTTTTTTCAAATTAACATTTTATTTATTTTATTTTCAAATTACAATTTTAATTGTCTTACAAAATAAAAACATTTGAAAAGTTTATTACATAATAAAAGCCTTTCCATTAAATTTTCAATAATATAATAATATTATTAATTATAATAATTGTTATCATTTAAAAAATAACATTAATATCAATTTCACAATAGTTTGTTTAATATAAATTTATTTATATAATATTACACAATAATTTTTTTTAAATATATCTTTATAATAATAATAATGTAATATTTATTTTTAAAAACTTTTAGATAAATATTTTATTACAAATTTGATATTTATAGCAATAATTACAATAAGTATATCAAAAAACGCAAACCTTAATAATAATAATAATAATAATATTTATTATTATCTCCACTCATAGGGGGATAATAAAGTAGAAAACAATTATTTTCCTACACTTTGTTGTATATATTAACTCCTATTTAATATACTGTTGTTATTC
This sequence comes from Oppia nitens, assembly GCF_028296485.1. Lineage (NCBI taxonomy): Eukaryota > Metazoa > Arthropoda > Arachnida > Sarcoptiformes > Oppiidae > Oppia > Oppia nitens. The sequence continues at coordinate 2,264,320 of NW_026533199.1, forward strand.
TTTATATGTATATTCAATATAATATACAACTTGTATTGCTTTAATGGAGTAGTAATTATGAAATTTTATTATTATTACTATTATTTTTTAAGAGAAAAGATCAACACTTTTTAGTAGTAGTAGTATTAGTAGTAATAAATGGCATATAGTTTTAATGTTTATTGAAATGAGCCGTAAATGCTTAAAAAAATGAGAGTTAGCTTTGACTGATTGCTCCTCATTGTTGATCACAATTACAGTTGAGATCACACATAAAAATGCGCTAATTATTTGCTCTTTCCGTTTAATAATAATAAAAATTATATATATTTTTTAAAATTCATTTTCTCCCAACGTTTGTCTCACTTTGCTATCTATCTATTATCTATTATACAATGAACTGTATTATTATTATTATTATTGATATTTGGCATCTCCTCTACACCAGTTTAGTTCAGTTATGTTTATAATAGAGAAGATAGAGAGAGAAAGAGAGACTTAGCATTAAAAGACAAGAGTGTATTAAATTTATTTAAATGTATTTTTTCACACTATAAATATTTTCCCAATAAATCGGCAAATTGTTTGTATGTTTTGTATGTATGTATTGGTATATGTCTTATATGTTGTTATCTGTTTCAGAAATATATTTATAATGCCTTCAAAAAATTGAGCTTTAATTTTGTTGCTGTATTTTCTTGAGAGAGAGAGAGAGAGAGAGTTGTGAGCTCTTTTGGATGTCTTTTTTTCGGAGATCTGATGTCTGACACAACACACAGTTTCAGTAAAAACAACAATTTGAAATATTTTGTACATATTTAGTGTGATCACTAAAATAGTGAAAGTTATACGATTCCCATTAAATTAGACTTTTAAAAAGAGAGATATAATACATATAACTTAAATATCATACATGTATTATTCACTATTGTAGTCATCAATTTTAGTGAAAACATTTTTTTTCCTAATTTTTTTCGGTTGTATTTTCACTGACAAAATCCCTATTTCTCCTGACATTTCTATTGCTTAACAATCGTTTAGTCGATGATTGTCTTATTATATGTTTTTTTCTCTCTCTCTAATATTTAAGTACCAAAAACATACAAAAAGTTTTTACTTAATTTAAATTCTTTATTTATATGTCATATATAGCAAAACAAAACAAAAAATTCACGGAATTTTCAATTTAAATGTTTTTATTATTTTTATTTTCATCTATAAATTATTGGAAAAAACCAAATTCTCATCATTATATATATATATAGAAATCTAAAAAATATTAATTATTATTATAATAATAACTTAATTATCAAAATTAATTTAAATGACTATTTATCGCAAAAACAATTGTTTATAAAAATTAATAGTATTTTATAACAGTTTGAAAGACAATTGGTGTGAGATATTTGTTAAGGCATTTACAGCTCATGTAATAAAATATTAAATTTCATATATATATATATATAATACAAGTTTATACATTTAATTTATATGATATAAATAATAGTCATTTATGGCCATATATTTCATATCATATATATTGTTGTTATTATTTTGATGATAGGTATTATTGTCAAGAATATTCTTTATATAACTTTGATATTTATAATAATAATATTAATTTATATATAAATATATATTTATAATAATAAAAATTTAAATCAAATAATATATAATAAGTCGCAAAAATATTATTTACTAACCAACGCGAATGACTACAATATATATAATAATAATAATGTATTATTATTTAATAAAAAATATTGTAAATATATAATCAATTTATTAAAAAATGTTAATGTATTTCAATGATTAAGTTAATTACTGTGTTTTTTGTTTGTCAGTTAATAATAATAATAATTAATGACAAATGAGAAGATAAAAAAACTTAACTAAAAATAACTCTTTAATTTCTTTGTCTATATATATATATATAAATGATAGATAAAGAGATAATGATTTCTTTGGTCACAATTTTTGTGAAATGGCATTTGGGATGTCATAAAACAAACAAACAAAACAAACAGTTTGTTGCCCTAATCTTCCTGTGCATCGTTTGTCGACAAACTTCTGGGCCGACCATTGAGTCCATTGTGTCGCCGGATATGATGCGACCGAAACCGATACGATAGCAATCGACTCGGCAGTGATAAGGATGCCAACACATTGGCCACAATCCCTTGAGATCCCGGAGCCGAACCCGATAGCATCTGTACATATAATACGATAGAAAAAAAAGAAACAGAGAGTTAGTATATAATAACTCTTTAGATATTAGAGTATTTCATATGTTTTTTTTGTGATGTATTTTCTGGTTGTGATATTAGATAAGCAATAGTTTTGCAGATTTTGATTAGTCGTGAAATTTTGTTTCTTTAAAAGTTTTAAATGTTTCGCGACTAATGAGAAGCCATGAACTTTAAAATGTATGCAAATGTTTATTATTATTAGTAGTAGTATTACTGTATTATTATTGATAGCATCGCCTAATGACACCATAGATATCATACACACACACACACACAYATCTTAACCCTATATTAGTGATGCACCGGTAGTTAAAAAGTTTTTGGATTTGCAATAAATAACTCATTACAAAAACAGTACCTAATAATTACTGTATTTGTAACTTCTGGCGCTAAATGGTGGCCATTACCAAAGCGATCAGTGAACTGGTCAAACCAAATACCACCAACACTACTGCCACGTGCACTAAAAGTGTTATATTACAGAGTGGTCTGATTTGTGAGTGTGTGTTAACCAATAAGTACTGGACTACTCCTCGGTCTAAACAGCTATTAGGTTACGCCGAGACTTTAGTGGTCGATGTTTGGTAACCCAAAACCAAACACGATCCTTAAAAATAGGACCTCTCTCTCTCTCTCTCCACTAATTAGGCTATAGTTTAGTTGATCGCTATTTTACTAAATGATGTGTATATATATACTGTGTATATACAGTGATATATATTGTATAAATTGTATATGTATTGATTGTGTACATACAGTTCAGGGACGGGACATGTATTGGCCTTATGTTAGGCGCAATCAAACACAGTTCATGATATGGGTGGAGGACCTGAACATTAAAGGACTGGTAGGACTACTGAAGGACGATATGAGTTTTCTCTTTGAATAATAATATAAGACATATGCTTGCGATCGCTTCAAATAAGAGAAAGAGAGAGAGAAAAAAAGAGAGAGATGTGGGGAACCCTTAGCTTTTTGGCATAAGAGGACAACCAGATGGTGACGTCATTCCCGGGACTCGCTTTTCGATGATTACTGTACTCTTAAGGCTCAGTTAGCTCTTGTTTGGCGAGTGCTAGATGTGGTCGCTCTTTCGTCTATCTTTTCTATTGATAATAGGCTCCCACTGTATATATATATATATCTCCCGGTTTTATACTACTCTCTTAATATATATCTCCCTCTCTCTCCCGACTCGTGCAACTTTTTATCAATACATTAGACATTAAAGCAAATGTAGGAAAAGAGACGTCGTTTTACTTTTTTATGTGATCAACAACTCCTCAGAAACTACAAAACTACTACCAAAAGATAGGGAGAGAGAGATGAAGGGAAAGGGAGACACACACAACACAACAGAGCTAAGAGGGGATCAAATCATTTATTGTRTGTTTCTAATGCATCCAATAATATATGTATGAATATATCTACAGATATATACAGTATATGTATGTATGATATAAGTTGTCTGATTCTTGTTATGGTACTACTGGTGAACCCCTGAAATCGCACTCTTCTACAATTGCCCTCAGTTTCTGCTTTGATTTATCCCTCCCTCTCCTCTCCCTCTCCTATTCCCGGACCAAAGTGTGCTGTAGAGGGTGGCAGATCTAGTAGTAGTAGTGTGTGGGGAGTGTGTGTGTGTGTGTGTTTGATTGTGTGGACGAGCCCTACCAAAATGAAAAAGGTTACACTAAAGGTTAGCCCAGGTTTGACTACTTGAACGCTTCAATTATATTATACGATTCATAGGTAGTAGCGATTCACTCACTCGTATATAGCCTTAATATCTGGACGACTAAAAGATTCAACAAAATTAAAAACTTTTAGCTGAAGTACATCTCTCTCTCTCTCTCTCTCTCTCTCTCTCTCTCTCTCTCTCTCCTGAAGCCAAATCATAACTCATAAATATGATGGACTGATATATCAAATATAAAGTTATATACCGTATATATATGTGAATATATAAATATAATATAAAACACTTCAAGCCTAACATAATAATAACAAATACAACACAACAACAATAATAATAACACAATTGCAGGTGTTTTCCGGACAAACCTCTCTCTCTCTCTCTCTCTCTCTCTCTCTCTCTCTCTCTCTCTCTCTCTCTCTCTCTCTCTCTCTCTCTGTCTGTCTGTCTGTCTGTATATTAAAACAAATCGGAAAGAGAGGCTTTACTTAGCTTTTGCAAAGACTTATCAATAAAATTATATACCAATGGTCTCTTATATGCCTTTCCTCTCTTCTCAACTAATACATAAGCATATAATGTAATGATAATAATAATAATATGGCTATAAATTATATATTCAATATACAATATATTTATTAGATATAACAACTATAGTTTCTATCGACACAACTGTTAGTTAGTCTGCAAATACAGTATAATATAAACACCGTCTCTCTCTCAGCAATAATAAAGTCAGTGCCTCTCATCCCTAAATCTTATGTATATTTTTTCCTATTAAAACAAATCAAAAAAAAATTTTATATATACTTTCCCACAGTATGTCATTTACTTATTTTTCACACCAAATTATTAATTAAGGTTTTATTTTTTTTATTTTATTTATTCACTGTACTGTAGTTATTATAGTTAAGTTTAGCAATTTTAGGCCAAAAAACACACTTTTTTCTCTAAAGCAGTGAATATATATACAGTACTTTATATGGAGAGAGAAAAAAAAATAATCATTTTGTTGTGCACTCAAGTGTTCAATTCATACAATATTTTGCTTATATTTATATTAGTGTTGTGTATAAAAATTTGTTTTTGTGCAATAAATGCTATGCAAATAATAAAAATATATATATATATATAAAGTTTCCTAAAGTTTGGGTGAGTGGACTAAAGTGAGGGGACAGGTCTACATACAAAACAAGCAAATATAGCAAAATCTCCATATGATTTAAGGAACCGGGAGGTGAACACTTACAATACTTACAATGTTTATATATATATATACTGTACAATATTGGACACTATCTACGTTTCTGTCTATCTCTATAACATACAAACCACTAATTGTGTGGTTAATTGTGAGAATAGCTTTCTTTTTTTGGTTAATTAATTTTTTTATTATCGTTAAAACAATTTATTTGTTTTGCAAAATCACTAAAGCCTTCATCGCATAAATCATAATCAATGATAGGTTTAGTTTTTTTTTAAAAAAAAGACAGAGATATTATCAACAAAAACTAAATAAATAATATAATATAAAGAGTTAAGTTTTTTGAGGCCATCATATGGTTTACAACGACAAGGAATTTACTCCTAAAAACATAACATTCACTTAATTTTTGTTTTGTTTTGTCTCTTCTAAATGATTATCTGGAGACACAAATCTCAACCCCTTTTTTATGTGTAATACCGTAGTTATGCCGGTATTGTATGAATAATGTGTAGTACAGTATAATACTRTACACATACACACCATTAATGCCTGTCCTGTAATGTCTTATATAATATTTGAAACAAATACCAGCCTTTGGTTACGCATTCTTGATTTTATGAGAGAAATTGTTTTTAACAAACTTTGGTGTCTTTTTATGACTTTATTCTCTCCCTGTGCTCTCTCTCTCTCTCTCTCTCTCTCTCTCTCTCTCTCCTACTTTCTATCACTTACTCTCACTCTTATTCACTCACTTACTCACTCACTCTATATATACATGCCTTATGTCTTATCTCTACTTTTCAAAAGACAGATTTTATTTTTTTGGTGAGTAGTAGTAGTAGTCGTCTATTTTTAAACACTGAGCCCCGATATACATGTATATGCTGTTCCAGATGTACACTCAATACATGCTGAACAATATATATACCGGAGCAATATATATGCAACACTTGTGGTGACAGTGCTGTCTAAATGTTAAAACCGTCTTCACTCCAATATTGGCTTTTTTGTGTACTATAACATCAACTAATAATAAAAAAAAATTTTTTTTTGTATAACAGAAAAAATAACTATTGCTTTCTACTACATCTAAATCACAACCTTTGATGCAATGATTAAATGCAACGGAAAAAAATTTGAGAGAAAAATATATATAAAAGCTTTTCTTTTAACAAATAAATTACATCTAAAAACTGAAAAAAACACACATTGAATTGAAAGTTAAAAATATATAAATTATTGCTCACAAGTGGTTTTAGTGTCAATTTCATAAACAAATAGTGCTTTTTAATTGAGTTTTAACCATTTTTTTTTTTGAAAGACACATTCATATAAATATTTTAAGGGTAGTTAAGTCTCATTTTAAATTGCAATAAAATATGTGAAATTCAAGAATATACAATATTTTAGTCTAAATTTCGTTGCAAAAAAATCATCACATATTATACATATACAGTATAATCAAATGCATTATTGCGACAAAAAAAATAATTGCAAAACATTTCACACAAACATACCGTTGTCGATGATGTGGCTGTAGTTTCAAACTCTTCACTGATTTGCCGTAAACCCATTCCCACTGATCGTATGGTATCGGTATCGATGGGCAAACTGACCGAAACGGCACGTCTAGCCAGACTGTGATGATGACCGCCGCTGCTCGTGACCGATGATCGTAGCCGTACCTCAACAATGTCAACATTCACCACTACATCGGGCAATGGTTTACTGTGATCGACACTAACAACACCACCAACAGTGGACTCATGTCTACTACGGCGGTGCGCACCGATCGGCGGCGGTTCCTCTGTTGTCGACGACAGCGAGTCTTGTGATGAGCCGCTCATCACTACATCTAAAGCTGATGATTGAAGTATTATTGACGGCACTGTTGGCAGTGTTTCTGAGTCTTGTGCTGCACTCACGTCTGAATAGCAAAAAATTAAAAAATAAAAACAAATTATATATCACTTAATATATAATTTAGTCGTAAAGTATATATACTATATTAATATTGCAGTATATTTCGCGTCTCAATAAATGATTTTAATAGCAAAGATAGTCTCAAATTTGGGATCTTTTTTAGCGCTAATAGTCTGTGCAATAAAAAGTTTATTAATCTTTCAGTACTTAAACAGGGAGTCGTTTTTTGCAATATTTTTTTGAGTTAATATATATGATTGCAAACACACTGTTTTTCATTATGTAATAACCCATTGCATTAAAAATGAACAGCAAAAAAAAACATTTTTATTGATGGCAACAATTTTATTGTTTTTTATTTGCAAAAAAACTCATTCAAACAAAGTTTATATTTTTTCGAAAAGCATATCAAATTTAGTTGTTTTTTGTGACCAAATTTATGTGATTGACTTTCATTTGCAATCATTTTATTTGTTGAGTTTTTAGTCATCATCGGTAATGATGACAGTGTGTGTGTCTGTTTGTGTGTGGCTTTCAATTTATTGTGTTTTTAGTTGATAATGAAATTGTGCCGCACTTTCACTATTACTACTATTGCCGGACAAACCATTATATTCAATGAAAAAATAAAAGACAAACACACAAAACCATAGATAATAGTAATAACTTTTTATATATAAATGTAATCAAAACTAATGTCTAACTTTATATATATAATATCGTAAATGCCGTTATGTTGTGTGTGTATACAAAAAAGCGTACAATTTTTGCCATTAAATAACAAAACTTAAGTAAAAATTATAGTCAATTAAAGTCATGTGTGTATTGGATGTGAATGCATATGTTATTTGTATTTATTATTAATAATAAAGTTTTTTTTCTCTGGTCGTCAAATATATTAAAACTATTCATTCAGACAGACAGTATAGTATGTCTTATCGGAAAAAACAGTATCACTCTTTGGTCTCATAAAACGGTGCACTGAAATAAAAGTACATTAAGAGGAAGTATAGATATGGAAAGTACAGTATAAACTCTATTATTATATGAAATCATATATGATATGATAGTTAACTTCCATATCATCAAACAGTTTATGTCGTCCAACAAAGTTATAACTATAATCATATATTTTTTTGGTTTGTCATTCAAAATGTGAATTTATTAGCGATGAACACTAACTAAGGCATCAATACTACAGTTAAAGTGAGAGAATAGCTGGCAGTAAATCACACGCTTTATTATTAGTGCATACAATATATATGAGCCTATGTTTAGCGGCACAAGTAGTAAAAATTCTGTGGCCAAACAGTTTCATGTGTGCGGTTATATTTGCCTCAATAATAATGATTAGCCCTAACATTACAGTATATATATATATATATATATATATATATTTATGTGTATGTGTATTGAATGCAGATTTTGCTCATTTAATGGCTAATAAAAAACATTTCCTATCTCTCCAAACAAATATAATAATCTATTAAATGTTTGGAAAAACTTTTTCAAACCATTTAATGCTCTCTCTCTCTCTCTCTCTCTCTCTCTCTCTCTCTCTCTTTCTTTCTCTTCATCTCTATCTCTACTGTATATCCTAATCATCGCATTCAGTGTTTTGATGTGAAACACATACAATATAATACATATACTCATTATTACACTCACTCTCATATACTGTCATACACTTCACTTTTAGTCTAACTTTTCTCCACTTTTCACGGTTTCTGACTTTTAACTCCCACTCTCTCACACATCTCATCTCATTTCAAATCATCTCTCTCTCTCTCTCTCTCTCTCTTCTCTCTCTCTCTCTCTCTCTCTCTCTCTTTCATCTCATTCATTGCTAAATTATTGCCAATATTTTTTATATTTGTTTCTCTCTTTTCAGCAGTCAACTTTCACGACATAACGCATCAAACATTTAGTATATGATTAAAGTGTTTAAAAACAAATGTTTTGCGAAAAAATAGAGAGAGAGAGAGAGAGAGAGAGAGAGAGAGAGAGAGAGAGAGAGAGAGAGAGAGAGAGAGAGAGAGAAAGTTAGGATAACATATCAAACAGTGGCTGCACTTGTAGTAGTAGTAGTAGTAGTAGTAGTCGTAGTAATAATAGTAGTGGTATTGTTTGCCATTAAATGTAACGATTTATACCTGACATGCATTTACAAAATAAAATATAAAAAAAACTAGTGATTACTATCAAAAAATAGAAATGTATTATTTTTCTACTACAAAAAGACTAAGTTTTCATTTGATAGAGTGATGTAACTCATAGTTATATATAAGTTATATATAATGTATAATAAATATAAAGGCAATGAAAATGAAAAGCACTGTTTGTCACACTTTTTATGAGTGCAATATATTTTGCTTCTCATATCACTATAATATGACAGTAAAGGTCTACTACTGACACCACTACCAGTGCAACGGCTCTGGACATCATAATCGTTAGTATCAGTAATGAAAAGTTCGTGAAACTGGATGTCATTATCGTTTTGAAGTACGACTCGCGCGACATAACAGTCTCTCTCTCTCTCTCTCTCTCTCTCTCTMTATATATATATATATATATATATATATATATATATATATATATATATACAAAAGATCTATACATTTGATGCTTCCGTTAAAATAAAATAAGTATCGAAATGTTAACAAAAAAAACTAAATTTATTAAACTTTTATTTCTAATCAATTTCAATTCAATGTTATTTATATACTGTATATCAAAAACATAACGTTGTTCAAAATCATACATACAAATTGCCCCATTGATGGGTCAGTTAGCTTTTTAAAATAGTTTTATTTTTTTTTTTTTTTGTTCGGCTACTTTATTTTTAATACACAAAAAAGTCAACTCTGTTTTAAAGGTTTATTGAACTTTTTATTTTATTTTATTTTGTTTGATTAAAAGTGAGTCTAATATAGAGCCAAAAAACAAATCATAAGCCGAACCACTTTTTTCCATACATTAAAATAAAAAAAAGTCTCAATATATTTATAAGAAAAAAATAAGACTATATTAATAAAGTTAGAGACCTGATGGGTCTGTGCTCTGTGTATGCCTGTGCCCAATGCATGTATATATATATTGCTAACATTTGCCACCCTATAATCTATTAGCTATCACTTGCATCAATTACATTGGCATCAAGTGTCTGTCCGGCCCTTACACTTGTGCTCACTTGCCATCACTAAACCATTACCTCTATGTATGTATATATCAATCTATAGTTTATTCAAAACTTTTATTTCAAACTAACTTTATTTTCTTGTATATTAATCCACTTGAAGGTCAACTTAAACTACTTTTCTCTTACAGTTTTCTTACAGTTGACGAGTCTTTTTACGGTTATTTGGGAGGGCTTTCAATGAATTAATGTTTCGTGTATAACAATATCTATAGTCTGTAATATACATATTAATAATAATCATACAAAGTATATACTGAATATACAGTATATATATTTAGATGTGTTTTCAAGAAAAAACGAGTCAAACATCAAAACCAGTTTAAGACTCTCTCTCTCTCTCTCTCTTTCTTTCTTTCTTATTGATCGCCAGAAAAATAGAAAAATAGTGGCAAATGATATAAATAGAAATTATTATATCTTTTTTGAATTGAAGCCTCACTTCGGGGTCATTAAAGGGTCACATCCAAGCAAAAGGCAAACTAATATAATATACTAATGACTGTCTCAATCACATTACATGTTTAGTTACACTCACATACACGAGCTTTTCATCCAAAACAATTGGCAAAACAATATTGCCTTATATTATCATCATATAAATGCCATAAAGACATGACTTATACATACATACAAACTCAACCTCAAAGATCACGTATAGTCAGTTAGTAAACGCATAGATTTGTGTTAAAGTGTCTACAAAATTACTTTTAACAAACTTATGTTTAACACAACAATAAATATGGCATAACGTCTCTGACATATACAATAAAAAAATAAGTTTTTTGTACAATAATAATATTGTGTGGCAAACAAAACAAAAATGATTACCCATTTTTTTAAATTTTGGGACCAAATTGCATGCTATGACTATGAGCACTGGCCCAACAAATCTTTTTTTTAATACAACAATAAACTATTATTTATATATCTAAATACTAATACAACTCATATATACCCATATATGAACACAAACTAACACTTTATTTCAACAATTGTTTTCGCTTTCAATTGTATTGTCTGTGTATTTATTATTATAATAATATGGAGATATATTGCATCTCAAATGAGATCATATATTAGATTTGCTTTATATTTTTCAAGAGTTCACTGATGTTAGGGGTCGTCGTCGGTGCCAATGATGTGACACGCATTTTGGTCATTAGATAACACACCGCTTATACAATATATATATATATATATATATATATATATATATATATATATATATATATATATATATATATATATATATAATACTGTATAATAACATAAAAATGTGTAGACAATTGGGTAGTACAGGTAAAAAAAAGCGCTCAAAATTTTTGGCACAATATTAGTATTACACAATAATCAGCCGTAACCCATATCAGAGACCAGTCATTATAATAAAGTTTTTTTGTATATATAAATATATTGAAAGCGAAACTTTGTGCAAATGTTACAAAAGTTAGTAATCATAATCACATCTGAAATCTAATTACAACTTTTGCTGTTTTTTAGTTGTTTGATACATACAATAACCATATGATATATGAAAACTTTTTTTTTGTTTAGGGCAAAGAATATACAGAATTTACAATTGAATCACTGAATAATTCCCGGATTTAATTCTCAAATGAGAAAACCATTAGCCGATAGCATTGTTATGTTAGGTACCGATGCCTTTACAGTTCACTTTACACTAGAGTAATGTTTTGATCGGAAATGTGTGTACGTATCTGTATGTATGTGTGTGTAAATTAATGTAAAAATTTAAGTGTTAGTGTTACTAACTTATAAGTCTATTATGATATGTGTTGGTATTAGCTAAACATTAACCAAATCAATGCGAGTCAACTAAATGTCATTTGTCATTGCAATTCATTTTTCATTTCACACATACTGACAGTCTCTCTCTCTCTCTCTCTCTCTCTCTCTCTCTCTCTCTCTCTCTCACTCACTCACTCACTCACTCACTTTCAATCATTATAAACTATTCCCTGATATATATACAGTTCCCTTATTCCCCGATTCCTAACGTTTATTTCAAAGTCATAGATCTTTTTTCAATACTAGAAAACTAGTGATCAACTAAATTAAACAAATTAAACCTATACTCTCATATATATAATACTATCTGTCATTGAATTTTAATGGCACTGTTGTTGGCTTTTGGTCAACACAAATCTTATTTTTACACTTTATTTTTAGCACCATTTATTATTTAGAGGGGAAAACCATTTATTTTTCACAAAATTTTGATGTTTGCTATCTCTCTCTCTCTCTCTCTCTCTAACTTTTAAATGCATTTAAAGCAAACAACATTACTAATGACTTATTGTTATTATTCATGAATAATACATAAATGCATAAAGAGTTATTACTGGTATTATTATTAATAATATTATTTATAATGTGTTGGAAAACAGGAGTTTCTTGAAACACCAGTCAGTCTRTGTGCAGACAATAATAAACTTTTTTGTGTTTCAATTTATTATTATTTACTTATTTTTTGAATCCAATAATAAGAAAAAAAGTTGATCTTTATCTTAATGTCATCTCTAATTTAGTGCACACGTTATCTCACAAACCATATTATACGGGAAAATACGGTTAAAAAACAGTGAACAGAGAGAGAGAGAGAGAGAGAGAGAGAGAGAGAGAGAGAGAGAGAGAGAGAGAGAGAGGAAAGTTTTTCTGTAAATTTGATAAAAAATTAATCTTTAAAGTAGTTTATATATACCGTATATATATTTAAGTTAAAAGCCAGAGTGAATGAGACAAAAAACTTTATAATATTTATTTTATTAAAAAGTAGTGATATATTTGTCTGACAATTGTTTTAATCTTTATTTTATTTTTTTGAAACAACAATAAGTGATAAAAGTTATTGACTTTTGTTTTATGACAGTATGAGAGAAAAATAGATAAATTGATAAAAGAGAGAGAGAGAGAGAGAGAGAGAGAGAGAGAGAGAGAGCACTTTATCTTTAGTTGTTTCAAGTGGAGTGTGTTTTGTAATCTATAAGTGCGTCCAATAATTGATATTAAGACAAGGCCTGAGGCCTAACGAGTTTGAGGGCACACATACAGTGAACATCTATTTCCAGTGCCATCTCCTTAGCAATTGATAAGTCCGAAGCCTTATAGCACTCCTTAAACATATTGAATGCATTATCTCTAATATTGACTCTCTTTCTATATATATATGAACCACTATTAGACTATTACTACTGACAGTAATCACAACTACACCACTGGTTTTTGGGAGACTTTTAAGTAGTAGTAGTGGTGAGGGTTGAGAGGGAAGAGGAAAGGCACACGAAAGAGGAGAGCAAAATCCCGTTGCACTGCTCGAGCCATCGCTTTTCACAGTGTTGTTAGGAGATGGATGTGATCGCACCTGGGATGTGATGGCCTGCCTAGCCATCAGTGAGTCAACATATATATATATATAGCTAACAGCCTAAATCAGGTCCCGGACAACCTCATGACCTTATGTTTAGTTCATTCCCTTTTCAATACGCAATACTATACTTGTGTTAACTCAATGTTATGATTTACGAGAGAGAGTCGAGAGAGCACAGGGAGAGAGAGAGAGAGATAGGAGAGAGTGAGAGTGTACTAACACTATAGACACTATATATTTGTATAGATTTTGATGTGTTTGTTGTATATGTGTTGTGTTATGTTATAGTGTGTGTACACTAAACGATATATGAAAACCCGTCTGACAGAAGTACAACCAAAAAAATAAGTTAAAAGTAAAGCAAAAGCTAAAGTAACGCCACTTTATATATATATACTGTATATATACGCCAACCCCAAGGTTATCGGGTTTGTACGGCTCCGTTCATTGCCGTGTTGTCCCCAGCCGTACAACCGTTTCCTTACAACAGTGCCATCAGTGCCACGATTTGTCCCAATATATTAGGGCTCTTAATATTGCATTATATTTTTTTGTATATTTATATATTGATGTATTTGATGGCTCAAAATTATCATTAATAGCTAAACTGGTTCAGACACACCACTAAACAACTATACAGTGTATATACAGAACACAGACAGCGCTCCCAATATATATATATATAATAAGTATACTGTATATGATTACTACTTGTCTGTGTATACCTACAGTTAGGTTACGTAATGGACAGAACTGGTGTATTGAGCACTGATAGTATTGATGAGAGGGTGAGAGGTATATACAGTATATATATATATATATATATATATATATTTGTACACTATAAGGGCTGGTTTGATCACCGCAATGATAACAGTGACAATTGTAATAACAATAAATGCATGCATTACTGTTTCACTTGGACTCACAAATATAAAGCAAATATACAGATATATAGAGGAGAGAGAGAGAGAGAGAGAGAGAGAGAGAGAGAGAGAGAGAGAGAGAGAGAGARAGAGAGAGAGAGAGAGAGAGTCACTTAAATATATGTTATAAATATAAATAAAAAATATAGTATACATTGATAGGTCTATGGTTTTGTGATGTTTTTATTAACTTTGTTTTTATTGTTTTACTATTAATGTTTTTATTAGCTGAAACTTTTTTTAAAAAAAAATGCTAACCGTGTGCAGCTTTGGGATCTCTTCGGCACAATTGCATCAAAAATATAATGTATATAAATATACACTTTACTTATATACAAATTGTGTGCATTGAGTGGTACATCACATCCCAAAGCGTATAGCATTTGAAAATGATTTGTTTTGATACCCAAATAAAAATCAAGTCTATTGACAAAATTCAAGCTTATTGACAATTTTTGACTCTATATTTATACTAATATATACTGTATATGGTTTTATAAGCCTAATAAAAACTGATATCACATATATTCAAGTAAATATATAAATCAATATATTCAATAAAACTAGAAAAATCACTTTTCATTCAATAAATAAATAAATCCGATATTTTTCAGCGGGAATTATATTTCTATAAACTGAAAGTGATTTTTTTATTATTTCAATTTATGCAAAAACACAAACACATATTAATAAATATATTATTGCATTGAAATTATTTTTGCAACACCTATTGTTAGAACTTATTATTGTTATTATGCAAATTAATTTTAATTAATTTAAGTCAACATTTTTTTAACAGTACATTAAATAAGCGCTAATAATATTCGCATTTAAAAATTACATATTGTTTAAGTGGTTAGTTTTGTAATAATTAATTTAAATAACAATATTATTATTAAATATGCAAATGATTGCCAATTAGTAACAAATATGACTATTTAACGACAAAAAACAAAACATTGAATTACCTGATTGTTGTGTAGTCATGTGTGGAGCGCTATTGACTCCGCCAAAAAAGTGCCGGCGCTTACAACCGCAATCATAGGGCGGATGACCCACCAGACAGTTGATCCCAGAGTCGTACGGTGCAGAAAGCGATGGTGTGATTGTCGTCGTTGTCAACGGAGTGAAGGCGTGACCCGAATCGGTGGACATTTCGCTCAACGAATATGTTTGTCTTCGGTTTCGACTTTGATTCTTGCGTATGGGAATCGGTGAACTGCGGGCTCTTCTCATCATATGTAACGAYACACCAGTAGTACTGTTGACTACCTGTGCCGACGATTCTTGTTTTTCATTTACAACATTGTCATTGTAGTCGTCCGCCTCCATCTCAACTTCAAATTCTTTCTCATTGTTTACATCATCAGACTCTTCATTGTCTTCGTCTACAAAATCATCATTGAAGACATTGTCATCAAAATCAAGAGCATCGTCGTCATCATCATCGACGGCTTCGTCGCCGTTGATGTCTGATCCGAGTGAACGGCTATGCATTGATGACTCGCCGCTGTCGAAGCTCAACAACTTTGAGTCGTTATTCTTCCAGACAATTGTCAACGGATTCTCTTGTGTTTCGTCAGTGCTCGACATCGACCAAACTCTTGTCATATTTTTGTTATTAAAAAAAATTTTTWTTTTTTTTGGTTGATTTAATAGTGAGATATTATTCAGTAATTAAAATAAAAATATTAGTATTATTACACAATAACTTTATTTAAACAAAAATAAAAACTTTTTGATTAAAAACTTTTTCTCTTCAAAAGTCTTCAAAAAACTTTTTTCCGGGCAATAGTTAGTTAAGTCTCTCTCACTCTCTGTGTGTCAGTTCAGTGACAAACTGTTGAACTCAACTCAACACACGTTCATATTATATACGACTGACTCTCTCTCTCCTAACAAACAGCACACAACTTCTCCAACCAAACACAACATATACTACAACAAGAAGAGCTACACCAGCGCTACTCATACATACACACACATACACACACACACACACACACACACACTCATCTCATCTCTCCCATAGCTATACACACTGTACTGTACATACACTTACAGAATAATAATAATAATTCACTTCCAGTAGTAGTAGTAGTAGTAGTAATAGTACTGTATATTCTACCAGTGCTTGTATTACTGTACTGGCGCTTACAGTGCGCGGCTATCAGGGTATTGCATATACTGTATATATATAATATATAAATAAATATATTAGAAAACAACAAAATATGATCATAAAAATTGAATCCTTTACTTCCAATTATTGTTTTTTATATATATATAATATTTTTTTGCTGCTAAATAATTAAAATATTTTTAATATTTGTCATTTATAGGGAAGCAAACAAATAAAAATGTTTGTTTGTTTTTTAATGAGTCACGCGATTCACAATTATTAATTAAGTTATTTAGCGCTAAATATGCTAATATTGTTATACATTATACTACTAGTAGTATTATGATAGTAGTAATAGTGAAGTCATTGTTAGATTTTTTATAATTATAATTATTAATAAGACTTAATCCGGTCATCAATAATATATATAATAATTTACACTAATATTTGTTACGTTATACTCAATGAAATATTATTTTTTTTCTCTATCTCTCTCACAATAATAAACATACAATTGAAACAAAATTAATAAACTAACAAAAAAAACTGTTGCCTCACTTTTTTTTAATAGACCATTCAAATGGATAATCAATTATATGAGTTAGTATTTTATGTGTTGTCTTGAAATTCCCTAATTTATGTCAAACGTGTGTTTCTTTGGAAAAAAATATATTTATATATTTGTTTTAATTTGTAACAAAATAAAACATTTTACTGATTTATTACATTTTTTTAGCACGTGTTCAACAAGTTAGACAATTATCTTGACAATTTAATAGTGTCGTATGACATACACACACAAGTTTGTATATAATTTATGCATATGACCCAGATACACTGTGAAATTATATATATATATAATTTATATATGATATATACTGTATAAAAATATAATTAATATATCAAAATACTGAAATTTATTAAATATATAATTAATATTTTGATTTAAACAAAAATATAATTATACAAAAAAACAGTGTGTGTCAACTCGATAATCCAGTTGAATATATCATATATATATGTTATAAAAAGATAGTGATTAATACTTACTGTATTATAAAATTTGATTGATTTTAATGTCTACTAATACCCCATATAATACACTGTATAAGTGATATGATAATTGAGCGGCTCTCTCAGTGATGATGATAAAGCACATTAAACAATGTTAGGGCCTATTAGGCTATTATACTGTAATTGAATTTACAATTACTGTTTTTTTAAATATTATTATCATAAGCGCCGATACACACCACTTAGTTGTTATTATGAATTCACAGGTAATATATGCATAAAAATTGTTTATCTATGAATCATACATTCAGTGCCTATGACTTTCAGTCAGTGATAGTTAACATTTTGGGAAATAACATTCMATTGATTGTTTAATAAAAAAATAAAAATCCGGACAACATTTCACTGTAATACTAATAATGCTATTTTTATGTCTATTGAAAATACAATATATCACTATTGAAACAATCATTGTGAATGTGTTGTTAAAAATAATGCAAACACAATATAATCTATACAATTAAAATAAAAATACAAACCCATAGTTATATGTCATAAATACAATATACAGTATATATCTCTACATAATAATTCAATTATACAATAAAATGGTATTTTTTAACAAGATATCATTATATTTAATTWTATTTAAAAAGTTTTTACTCTCTTTTATGTAAAATAAATGTTAATTATTAATTTTAAGTKCATTATAWTATAATGTATAMAGTATTATCATATATGCATATGACGTGCCAATAACGTAGCGATAGGGTTAGATAGGAATAGGAAAGGTAGGGTCAACTGTTTGTGTTGTGGGTCTCTCTMTRTTTGTTTTGATTGTATTGTATTTAGTATTCACTGTATTATCTGACAATTTATTAATATATTTTTAGGATTGGGGTCATAGGTTTTTGATGGACAAGTGTTTGTAATAGTTGTCCCAAAAGAGAGACACATAAATACACTGTATATAGCAGACAGGGGATGGGGTTTAATGGAAACTTATTATTGTTATTAAAGCGATTTAAATTGCATTTAAAAAAGCACATAAACACACACATACATACACACACACACACACACACACACACACACACACACACACATACACATACACACACACACACATACACACACAACACAACAACTTTACTGTTTGAAACTTATATTAAGCATTTCATCACTTGAAATGTCTAAAGCAATTTGAAAACATAGTATTGTTGGCTACATATATAAAATTATATACAATGTATATATGTGTGTACAGTATATATTGTATATAACACCAAACCAATACACATTATTGACGTTCAGTTAAATGAATGGCTCAGTCCTATTATATATGTATTTATGGCTTTTCTGTAAAATAAGCCCCCGGGCGGGTGCGACTGGTGCTGATCTTATGTCGAGGGTTATTGAGTCCGGCCTATTGAGTGAATGAGCCGAGAGGGTACTACCGGGAGAAGGAGAGAAACATACACACACACAGAAAGAAAGAGAGAGAGAGAGAGAGCTCACCAGTGGTTAACAATACTAGCTTTTAAAAGTAGTATAAGCTTTAAGTAAAGTCTAGGCAAATGTGAGATAAAATAAAATAGAGGGAAGATTTTTAGTATAGGTTTCAAATTTTAATGAGTTTTTGGGTAAACTGTTTGTTTGAAACCTGATTGAGTCATAGCTTTTTCTTAATAACCACTAATAACTTAAATATGATTCATACATTTTGTTTACATATACACTACACATACTGTACATACATACACACAAACACACAGTATAATAAATGTTGTAATTTAAGCGCTGAAATATATTCAATATATTTATATCATATATGTTTCTATTGCTATATAATATGCTGTAAATATGTTAAAATATATTTAAATAAATTATTTTTACTCTAWATGTATTATATATAATATATCAAGTTTTCTAATATATTTATCTCTTTTATCAACGTATCGATTGTTTATTTTATTTTGCAATGTTTTCTTTTTTATTATTATTATTATTATAAACTTTGATGAAAATCAATACATTAGGAATTAAAAAAAATGATAATTTGATTTATAATTGACAAATTAAAAAGCAAAACGACTTATGTCTAAACATTAGTGAATGCAATTGATTATAACTAAATAGAGAAAAATTAGTGTAATTATTTGATATTAACATTTGATATACATTTTGATATTATGCATATGATAAATGAGCATGCGACAAAAACCAAATGTTTATATAAAATAAGATAGATATATAATTTTTTTTATATATATATACCGCTATTTACTGTATATATATATATATATATATTCATATCAATTAAATAAGCCAGGATCAATGTCAATTATATAATATTATGTTTCAACTATATATGTCTTATCATTGGATATTTATTTGAAATTAGCATTACATTTAATGCGATAATATCTTATTTATCAAAAATAAAGTTTTTTATTTATAACTTATTAATACTTGGAGTTGTTTTTTTATTTTTGTTTAGAAAATTCATGTCAAATGAATCACACATTTTTTATTTTTTTAGTTAGTTAACAGTAATATTGTGTTAGCAATTGAATGGGGACAATGAACTAACAAAAAACTTATACATACATTATATTACTGTATAATTGTCGATAAAGTTGTTATGTGTTYTTTCAATATTTTAATATAGTTAAAAATCAAGGTTATTTGCAAATTATAAAATTCATGCAATAGGATATTGTGTGTGCAATGTATTGAAATTTATAATGCAATATTGAAATTGATTTTTTGCTATTTTTTAAACAAAAAAGCTATAAAAGTTATATTTAATAGAAATAATTTTCTATGTTTATTGCTATTATAATAATATGGTAATACTAATAAAAAATTGAAATTATAATAGAAATTATTTAAATAAACCAAAATTTCAAATTTGCAAAATTATAAATATAGTGTTAAAAAATAATGCTAACAAAAAAATTAGATAATAAAAATTATTCAAATATTTTGTTTCTAAATMTGATTATTAAATTTATGATAGATTTTTTCTGGTATGAATTTTAAATAAGTAATTCTCACTTTATGGTAACAAAATATTAAATATGTTTTTTTTGTTGAAAAAAAATAATTTATGCCAATATTATGATTAAAACTCAATCAAATTCATCCCAAAATCTTGTTAACACATAAAAAGTTAACTCCTGTAGTGATCACACTATTGATCATTAAAATTGAATTTTGTTTGTCATATATATATATATAATAAATAAGTTCTGTATACATATAAACTGTATATTAAATATAATAATAATAATAATACAATAGACTGGCTTTCAATTTCATGCCATGAATTAASCATTACTTTTGTGTGATAATGAAAAGTTTGGCCCAAAAAAATACAGTATTACTACTGTATATAAAATCATGACATAAATCTGTTACAAAAACTCTTGAAATCTATGGTCAGTCGTACAGTGTATAGTAAATGTAATCCCCGGAGATGTCATCACCGAAAAAAAAATCTAGAGATCCTATGGCTTTGTTTTGATAGGAAAAAGGATGACT
Source organism: Oppia nitens (assembly GCF_028296485.1). Classification (NCBI taxonomy): domain Eukaryota; kingdom Metazoa; phylum Arthropoda; class Arachnida; order Sarcoptiformes; family Oppiidae; genus Oppia; species Oppia nitens. Next base: position 2,285,572 of record NW_026533199.1, read on the forward strand.
ACTTGATATATAATTATGTTTTCTATATTTTTATTGAATATAAATGAGTTATAAAAGTATATAACCAAAAACAACTAACATATTATAATAACAGTGTCTAAGTGTGTGTGTGTCTCTCAAAAAGCAGATTATATTATTATATATATGTTATGTAYGTTATGTTTTTGGGTGACCACTAATCTAATTGAGCTCAAAATAAAAATACAAATCCCATTCATCCATATAATGCATTTTAGTTGTACGGCATGTACTTCTCATTGAGTGGACAGACCATTAAAGTGGATGAGCAGACCTTTAACTGACCACTGGTTGTGTGTGTGTGTGTGTATTGCTTAACCAAATTAACTCGCGGCTTGAAATCAGATATTTTTGTCATCTGCTTAAGCATTAAAGTAAAGCAAAACAACAAAAAAGCTTTGCATTTATTATTATTATTATATTTTTATATTATGTATTAAGAGTTACTGTATATACAGTAAATATTAAATATATTGTTTGTAATGTTTGGTTTTGTTATCAGTGGATAGAAAAAAATTGTTACAATCATATCAAACAACAATCATATACACTATAAGTTATATACTCTATAATATAAAAGAGTGCTCTAAAAGAGTATACTCTCATAGAGTCAATGGTGTGCCGACTGTTTTATGGACAGACCATTGTCATTGGGAAAGTTGGTTTTTGTTGGTTATACAGTATAACTTATACTATCTACTAAAAGCAAATTAATTTACTATTTTTAATGCAATGCTTTTCTTTGCCTATAATAAATGTTATTATTGTCATTAATAATAATAACTGCTATAAACATAATAATAAAACAACACAACAACTCTTATTAATTTTGGCAAAAATAAATGCAAACATTTTTATATACATTTTTATCTACTGTAGCGATAATAATAAATGTATTTTATTATACATTTTTATTAAATATATGGTAGACATGAAAAACAAATTTAAATAACGACATCAAATTAGATTAAATGTCATCAAAAACTATAAAATATTGCAACAAAACTAAACAATTTAGTAAAACTTTTTTTGTTCAAGAGTTATATCAATATACAGCAAAATGTTAGTAATATTTTGCATATAAGTTATACAWAGTATTACATACAYAAGCAATAACTCAATCTTACAAATTATGTGAACAAAACAGATGTTATTGTAGACGATAGATATACTGTATATATATTCAATATATATATATAAATAGTTAGAGTGAAGGCATAAAAATTAGTTAGGTTTTTGATAGGACTCATAATTTGGTGATTACTCTTATATATATTATATATAGATTAGTTAATAATAATAATAGTCATAAAGTGGGAAACTGTATCGCTTAATATATAATGCGATGGGTATATACAGTATATATATATATATATAATGTATTTATAGGTAGTATCTACTGGTAGTTTAGATATATACAGTATATGGATGTTTGATGTCCAATAAAGGTGTTCATAGAGTGATCAGCCAATATTCACTGAACGGGCTATTATAATAAATTGCTAACATTTAATGGTAATATAGAGTATTGGTTGGCCACTAATATGTGAACGCCAGGTGTATAAATTTATATATATTATACATATTATATATCAGGGGATTAGGAGGTTAACTGTCCGATACACTGGAAATGACCGAATAAATAATGTTTGGCTCATTTACTATACCAGTATAACACACTGCGAATCATTACACCTGTAATGCCATTTAAATTGCTTATTATATATTTTATACACAGATATACGGTATATGGTATATAAAGCTATATATCTATATATATTAGCGAAAAATCGTTCAATAAATATATATTCATTGAAATTGATTAATACTTTTGTGACCCCAAACCTATCAATTCTGTTCACAGAATTTCAGATCACTAACAAAATAAATTGTAAATAAAAATAACAAATTAATGCCTTCAAACATATATTATATGGGAGTCACACACAAACCGGTGCTCAATTGAAAGGGAAAGGGTTGCCCTTTCATTACATTTTATAGCCATTGATTACAAGTTTGCATGTTTTGCACGTCTACTCTAATATAAGCGCTTCAATGAGTTTCCGATCTAATACACAGTGTATGTATTTTCTCTATCCCTCTCAATAACATTACAATTACAATTGACATCAAATTTTATTTGTGTTCATTTGTGTTTACTATCATTTATTTTATTATATATATTTATTTATATATTTGTATACAATATATTGATATCGTTTGTACTGTATGTGTCTCGACAACAACAACAACATTGCCACATAACAGTGCTGCTGCTTATCGCTAAAAACAACTGTATTATTATTATTAGTATTATTGACCGCTAGTTTGTTGGCCAAAAAGTTAACGGAAATCAAATCAAACACTTCAGGAATAAAAACCCTACAAATCCTTCCTAAGAGAGAGAGAGAGAGAGAGAGAGAGAGAGAGAGAGAGAGAGAAGCCTTGAATGCCTTTTCCTATGAAAACCAATACTTTTTATGCAAGAAAAAAGTCAACAAAACTTTTTTTGATAGACTTTTAATAATATTATTGTAATAATGCATACGCTGTCTGACATCAAAAAATAAAAGTTTGATATGTGTTTGACATGTTTTGTTTAGACTCTATTATATGTCAATATATTGTTCGGATAACCTCTCTCTCTCTCTCTCTCTCTCTCTCTCTCTCTCTCTCTCTCTCTCTCTCTCTCTCTCTCTCTCTCTCTCACTCACTCACTCACTCACTCACTCACACTCACTATATATTAAATAATATAATAACAATATTTTTCTAACCGTATATTCTTGTTGTTGTCATTATTATTATTATAAATAAAATACTGATTCTCCATTAAAGATAACACAAATAATCAATGAGTAAATATTAATATAATATAGTATATCAAATAATACTAATAATACATATTGAATGGTTTCTCACGATAAAAATCAAAAACTTTTTAAAACAAATTGAATTTAACAGTCAATATATTAATATTATAGCTAATGTTTCTACGGTTTAATATCAGTATAATGTTAAACCAGTATATATATACTGTATATACTGGTCACCCTAGTATACAGTAGATATATCAGTTGATCAGTGATGATAATATTTTTGAGTCTATATTTAGAAGTACAGAGAGAGAGAGAGAGAGAGAGAGAGAGAGAGAGAGGACAGGTGTTAAAAACCAACACTGCATATACGGTATATTAGGTATACTGTAGTTATATAACTGACTTATCAACTTTGCTAATAACTTAGAGGTGTATTTAAAAACCACTTTTTATATTATATTATATTATATATATATAGTTATCGTTGCTTTTGTTTGCTATCCATATATATATATATATATATATATATATATATATATATATAGTGAGAGAGAGAGAGAAAGAGAGAGAGACAAGTCGTGTGTCTGTCCGGACGTTCACTACTGTTATCAACAGTTTTTTGCTGCTATATATAGCAAACATATTATAATAAATGATAAATATATAGTTATTTTATATAATATACTGTACTTTTTTCACTTCACTTAACAATTAACAATTTGATACAGCAAAATAAAAATCACAAAAATTTACAATAAAAAGATTCATTTTTTTAGTCAATTGAATTTATGTAATGGATATTAAATATAAATTATATTTTAATGATTTTTTTACAACACCTAACTTGAAGTTTATTATTATTATTATTGTTATGTAATCCTCAGAAATAATATATATAATATATATAACACATTTATATAGCATATATTTTTATGTATTTTACTCCCACTTTTTTCTACAGCGCCCACACTATTGTTATGACAGTAGAAAAAATATTTCCATTAACTAAACGCTTTTAATTTCACACTTTTGACTGTACTATTAAATTAACACCAGAAAAGTTGACAAAAAAAATTATTATTATTTTTTTAAACAATTTTTTAATGTATTTTTTTCACACACTCAGTACAAAACTCTTGGAAATAAAAAAGATTAATGATTGCAAACATACAATATCTCAATAAATAGATATATAAAATGTATTGATTGTATGTTTTTGTATTATTTTCAATATAATATCTTATATATATATATATCTGTTGTATACTAAAAACCATTGACTCGTTTTGATTGTCACTACTTTTTATTGGTGTCATTACTCCAGTCATTTGCTCCTACTTTTGTCACACTAGTTAATAGTAGTATTTAGTAGTAGTAGTGGTACTGTATTTAGTAAATGTCTGTCCCATAACATCCTTATGCGATAAAAAAACAACAAATCTAATTGTTTCCTATTATTTAGTTTAAGTCATTAAAAATCATTGACTTTATGGTTGAAAATTGTTTAGTGATTTTTATGTTTAATGTATTTATGTTTTTTTTTGTTTTGTTTAACTTTCACACATATATAAAAAAAATCTTATGCCTATAAAATTGCCAAAATTTGACTAAATAAGCCATTAATTTTCCCAGAGATAACATGATATTTGCAGCGTGTAATTGGTATCAATTAGGACATTAAATAGATAACTAAACTACAGTAATTGCATTGCACACAATTGACAACATTTAATGGACATTAAATAAAAATACTCGTATATTATTTTAGTAGTGTATAAACATAGTGTCCTATGTATTATTGAAATTGTACAATATATTAGTCAATATTATATGCTATCTAGTAATTTAATCTATGTATAAATGTACAATTAGCAATTATTAGGGATAAATTAAAATATTTAAAAAAATTAAATTTTTTTATTCATTACATAATATTAAATATAATTTAGTTTATGCTCCTAATGTATTAATATAAATTTCTAATACAATATAGCTATTAATTTATTAGTTTTTAACAATTTCCTAATTATTATTTTTATAAAATTATAATAATAACATTGAAAATACAATTATCAATATCTATCGTTTTAGTTGAAATATAAATATACTAAATAATCATTATTTTTATAGCACTTTTATCAAACATAAAACAACAAAAACAACACTACCAACAAATGACCTTGAAATGATCCAGGCCCATCATAAAAATAGATATAATATTTTGGACATATGTAAATATTAAAAGTTAATTTTTATTTTATCATCACACAATCAAACATTGAACAAATTATATTACTGGGTCCTAGGTTAATAATAATTTAATCAACAAATTTTTGAGAAATTTATATAAATAAAGATAATTTTTTGTTATCTAAATAGATGCAATAAATATATTTTTTTGTCTAATTGTTTTCATTCAAAATATTTTTGTTAATTTATATTTTTATGATTACTTGTAAATATATAAACTAAACAACAAGTTTAAGTATAGATATACATTAAAATGTATAAATTATATAAAATTACTTTATTTATAYAGTATTTTTATATACAGTATATATCGGTATATATTTGAATATTATTTACACAGAATATCTTTATTTAAATTATTATTTTATAAATTATATTAACATTTTACAAGCAATAGCAAGACAAATACTGTATAAATTATTATATATTAAATAAAATGCTATAATTTATGTATTAATGCATTTAAAACCGTGTGATACAACATTACATTTAGTTTTTTAATATAATCAAAAAAATATCTAAAAAATATGATTAACATTTATAGAGCACTGATATTGAATTAAGTAAACGATTAGACAATTTATAGCAAAAAGTCAGGGAATCAATCAATTAAAATATATATACAGTATATATATAAAGGCAAAACAACTATTAGATAAAAACGGTTTACTAATTTTATATAAAAAAATATATTAAAAATAATAAATCAAAATTTGTTTTTCTTGATTTTCAAAAAAATATATAAAAACTATTAAACTACTAAATTATTAATTATTTGTAATTTTCAATAATTTAAATAAATAAATCTCCAGAGCATTTAATGTCCTCCTATTTCCCCTCATCATTGAGCAATAAGTCAAGACCCTGTGTTTGTGTGTATTAATACAGTACTACTGAACCAACACTGGTATATAACTAATAGGTAGGTATAGATGGAGAGCCCTTCAACTTCAGAGTCAGACCATAATTCATAAGTGTTTTTATTTTTTAAATATATATATACTATATATATAACCACCACTTGTTGTATATTTGGTTTTGGTTTCTAATTGGTTTAGCCATCACTTCCATTGAATTAAGAAAAGAGGGTTACAGATACCGGCCTAACCTAACAGTGTCCATACATATACAGTACATATGTAGACACGTTGTTAATCTCGATCTATCTATCTCTCTCTAAAACCCCTAAAATAATCATATCATATAATAAAGTTAAACTGTAGAAGAAAAAGAAAAAAATCAGTCAAAACAAGTCAGAAACTTAATGGCCAAACATATTATTAGTTGATTTGAATAATTTGTTGGTTATATAGATTGTCTCAGCAATAGACTGGGCTTTTCCTCTATAGCTAAGGGCCAGCACTTGCCTTAATGTCTTTCCATCGATTACCTGTACTATTATTATTATTATAAAGCAAATGATGTTCTCTCTCTCTCTCTCTCTCTCTCTCTCTCTCTCTCTCTCTCTCTCTATCGTCTAATACTTTTTAATATAATGATGACTTTTTGGGAGCACAGGTCGTTTTTTGGAGAGCAGTCAATGTTTCCTATCACTGATCGCTACAATTATTAATAATACTGTATTAAAATAAAATTTGTTTTTTATTGTTAGGCAATACACTTTGCACTTTAACTCTATAATGACTTTTATATTCAAACTTTTTTTTCAGCAGAGACTTGATAATAGGTTTGCTTTCAATATATCATATTTATATACCAGTATTATATATTGTATAATAATTTTATGCTAAATTTAATTTATGCCATGCATTGAATCTTATTGTTGTTATTGTCACTTAATRTATTAGATGCAATTTTTTCAGTATAACTTGTTTTCACCAATCATTACAAAACAATTATATATATATATAAATTGAACTTGTTAAATTGTGCTTTTAAAAATATGAATTTTAAACTCATTGAAAAAAGATTGTCTAATTTATTTATTGTTAAACATTTTTTTCAAAATGTATTATTKCAAATAAATGCAATCAATTACAGAGTTTATGCAATTACTGAAAGAGAAAAAAAGTGATTACAATTGTTACGACAATAGTTAACAAATAATTATTAATTTTATAAAATACATACAAATATATAATCGCTTTTAAACACACAAACAATATTATTGTCAATTGATTTTGTGTGCAAATGCACTAAACACATATCAAATAAAAAAAAATCATATGTCAGACAATTGCAAACAATAACAACAAACGTCTCTCTCATATCTATTTAAGAGTAAAAAAAGTAAAAATAAAATAAAAACTATAAATAATGGCATAAAGTCTTGTGTCAGTGATGTCTGAGTCCAAGGGTTTGTGCCATAAGAGGTGTGCAATGGATGTGAAGCCCAAAAACCCAGCGAAACGATACTACAAAAGCCCTTCAAAAAAGCAAAACCTGTCTCTTATTTAGTCTTTCTCTATATATCTATCTCTCTAAATGAGAATCGCCTTATAAAACGGTCATTCACTTCACAAAACACACGTTTTGTCGGGACCTGAGACCTGACTTTCACTCATTTATACAGATAAATATATACAACAAAAACAGGTAATGTTGTTATTGACACTAATCTATTATTAAATCAATTGTGTGATTGTTATTACTTTTTTAGTTTTGAATAATCGTTGAACTGCTTAACAAATTTAAAAAAAACTCGACATTTGTCTTCAATTAAATCGTTTAGTAGTTTTTGAATTGACATTTGATTTTTGTTTGTTTGTAATAGACTGCAAAATATGACGAAAAGGTGTCGAAAACCGAATTTTTATTGCAAATTAATATTTWWAAAAAAAACTTTGGGTTTTGTAAATAATTTTATTATTAATTAATTATAAATTTTATATATTAATACATATTCTGTATATTCAATGGCAATAATTAAACAGCAATTAATTTCAGGTTTCAAACAACACATAGTGTAGACCCTGAAAGGCTACTAATAATAATTACATAATAATAATAATAATTTCAAAGTTCATATAACAGATTAACCATTATATTTGGCACTCAATAACAATCAAATTTGTTGTTTATTTAATGATTTATCAGATGAGAGCACAACTAATGGATAGACAAGTCAACGGGTTTTACCTTTAGTTACTCTTTTTTAAAGAAAAATTAAGCAAAATATTAATTAATATAATTTATTGCAATATTGTGTATTAATTTATTTTTTTAAACAAACAATAACATTTTAAAAGATAATTTTTGTGTTTAATATAAATATGTATATCTTTGTGTAATTAACTATACTAGTTAATTTATTATTATATTATTTTAAATTATTTTATATTATAAATTATTTTTTTTGGCTACAGTGTGCTTTATATATTGAATTATTATGATAATATTTTGCAATAAAATTTAAATTATGCTAACTGTATGGTTGCACAAAATAGACCTATATTATTAATAATTTGTAGTTATTATTATTGTTATTATTATCATTATTAATGTTATTTACTGTATGCTAATAAAATTACATTTAATGAGTGCGTATATTGTATAACTATTTATTATTTAATACAATAAACAAATATACAATGTTTTTATAATAATGATATTTGATAGGCAATGGAGTAATTTATTCAATTGTTATATTTATTCAAATTATTATTCTGTAGTCAATAGTTAATAATCCAAATAATTGCTATCAAAAAAAATATGATATAACAAACCAGTAAATAATCAACAAAAAAGTTATATTTGATTATTTACGCAAAGTAAACATATAAATTGCAGATAAATTTATTGAGCTAATAATGGTTTTATGTATTTTTTATGGTCACGATTGTAGCCAGGTTTCTATCAATATATATATATATTGCACAGGTATTGCACGGCACGGGCTGTTAGGTAAATATATCAATTTTATATGTTTTTTCTTGTATTGCAAGTTTGCAACAATCATCATATAATAGCAATATATAAATATAACAGAATCAAAAATAAATAAAAGCTAAAAATTAATTAAAGATAATTATGCAAAAATAAATACTCAAATAATTATTATGTATAAGTATTTAAATTGCATTAAACAAAAACACTGTCTACCAAAATTTTGCAAAAAACACTTTGAGAAAAAAGAGGTTATTAAACTTTTTTTGTATTAAACAAAAATAATATATTTTTAAATATTGCTTTCAAATGGACATTAGATTTTAATCATCGCTTTGGAGTAAAATCAAAAAGTTTTAAAAATTATTTTTCAATTTTTTAATTTGATTTTTTTCTTAATTCCATTAAAGATAATGATTGGACAACAACTTTATGAACGGTTTGGTCAAAATGGGTTTARATTGTGTTTATGTGTGTGTGTAGAGAGAGAGAGAGAGAGAGAGAGAGAGAGAGAGAGATGCAAAAAGATAAGACAGGCTTAAGAGCATCATTATTATGACTATTCCTGAGGCATATTAGGCCATCTCATCATTATTTGAAACACGTTTTGCAAAATTGTATTAATTTTCAAAGTCTAAACCAATCAAGCCTTAAGACAGGCACACACTTGCACTGGGATTGAAAAAAGAGATATAAGAGAGAGAGAGAGAGAGAGAGAGTTGAGGAAAAAGAGAGACTTGAGGTGTTGTGAGACACATAAAAAAGTTCATGTATTAACTAATTTATAAATAGGCAATGATTTCCGAAAAGTTTTTAATTATCATTTAATTGTATTGCACTTCAATTCAATTTACATTTTGATGAAATAGGATTTTAATTCATTTTAAATATAATACAGTATATTTGTAACCCAATGATAATTAAAACTGATCACAGATAATGTGTTTGCTTTTATATATACAATTTATATACAGTTGTTGTATACAAGTTTTTTGTTGTCTAATTTAGTATTAGATGATTTTAATTTAAAAATTGATTTTATAATATTGATTATGATTATGCCCCCTCCCAAAAAAAATTGCAAATTCAAACAAACAAACAAAAATACAGAGATATAAAAACTGATATATTAATATACAGTATATTATATATAGTAGTATTTCAAATAAAAAATGAATTATTACTAAAAAATTGAAATCAAAATTATACAAAAATATATATAAATTTATATATTATTTATATTTATTAGGCATACATACAGTATATATAAAGTATATTATATAATAAAATATGAAATTTAATGACTTTAGACTTGAAGTCAAGTAAAAAAAATCGGTGATAAAAATGGAAAACATATTCATCTTTTGAAAAAASTTTTTATTTTATCATTTATTTTAAAAAACAGATTGCGTGCGGACTCCTATTTTTATACTGTAAAGTATTATTATTGCACTGACTTTCTCTCTATAAATCAAAACTAGAAAAAAAACTTTTTTTTWAAAAAAAACTTTACTAAGCAATCAATGTTTCGCTTATAATAATTATATTATATATTTATAATAATATTCAATACAATAAAAGAAATCATGTATATAATTAATGACAATAATTTTTTTATATTATTTGTGTATAAACTTTTAAACATAGCTCTCTCACACATCTATTAAATATAATTCATTTGATTTTTTTTATATATATATACTGTACATAGACACACATATATACTGTATATATATATATATACTGTATATGAATATATCGATTTATTTATTGATATGTATAATGTTGTCAATGTATATAATTGTAACGCCAATGGATAATGATTTATAATATAATTACATAATATGTGTCCCAATAATATTGACGTCTTTACTCAATTGGCAAATCATTTTTATTTTTGTTGAACAATAAGTTAGATGATGTCTCAAAAAAACATGAGATTAAATATAAAATTAAATAAATATTGAGCAAAAAAAAGTTTCAAATTTAAATTTACTTCTACATGTATAAATATTAACATTTATTATTGCTTATAAATTATATTAAGGCTATAATAAATATTATTATTATTATTATTAAAAAACTTTTTTATTTAAGACAACAAGTATATACAATACAAATATTGTTTAACAGCTTATTAATTTATTTGCAATAAAAAAAACTTGTTTATAAGTTGTAATGTTTTATGCTGTTATTATATAATACAATACAAACACTGTATATTTCAATTTAATTGTTGATTACTGTATATGTTTATATTAAAGCTGAAAGATAGTTCATGTTATATTAAATATATATTAAACCTGATTTTTATAATACAGTATTTATACATATACTGTATATACTGCACATCAGATTAGATATAAAATATATATAAAAATTGTTTGATTGTTATATTAAGCAATTAAAATAAAGGAAATGCGGGTACTATACAGTACTGTACAAACATACAGTATGTACAGTATTATACAATCAAATTGTCAAATGTGGTCAGTCTAGTGGTCATCTGTGGGTCATTTTATTGGGTGATTCACTTATGACAATATTAGCTCATATCTCTAGAAAATAATTAAAACCAATTTATTTATTTTTTTGAGTATAAATGACATAAGAAAAAAATAAACCAATTAATTTAAGGAAAAAAATATGATTTATGTTATTAAAAATAACTACAATATTTACTCAAAAAATATTAGAATAATTCTATTATTATTATTATTACTATAATTGTATGCAAAATAAATTTATAATTTAGTTATTTGTATTTATATWATTATAATCATATATAGATTAATCATACCAGTAGTCTAGTATATAACAAAACAAATAATGAAACAAAAAAGTCATAACATTTGTTTAAACTTATCTAAATGTAAATCTACAGTGAAATGCATCGTTGATCGCAAATTGTGTATCATTTATTTGAACAGTATATATCAAAAATTTTTGTTTTGTTATATTGTTAACTTCGACATAATATTTCATATTCAGTATAATATATACATTTATATTTTAAATAATTATATGAATAATAATAATATTAAAAATAAAATTATATAACAAATTTAATTTTTTTTAAAAAGAGACTTTACTATCTATTAAATGCATTTTTAAAGGGGATGAGAGGGTTGGCTTTTAAAAATAGCCTAAAACTTTATACTCTTTCAAAACTACAAGTGCTTTAAGATAATTAAGTCAGAGTTTCATTTATAGAGACAATGTATTGATGTATTGTATGGTTTAACCGGAGCTCTAAGTTTAACTAAATTATATAAAAATAGAGTACTTATATATACTGTATATATAGAGTATTGTTATATAAGTTTATAAGTATTGCAATAGATATTGTTTTTAATAAAATGGGTCCTAAAAATATATATATTTATATATAATATACAGTATATAAAATATATATATTCAATAATTCAATAATGAAAGTAATTTTGCGCTTCAATTGATATCTGAACAGTAAAACTAACTACTAAAATAACATTAATGTTGTTTTATTATATACCCTATTATCCAAATGTCTATAGCAATCATTTAATACAAGTAATAAATTAAATGTAGAGTAAAAATGCATTAATTAAATAACAAAACAAAAAATTTTATAATATATTTTAAAGACAGTATCAATAATGATGTCGTTCAACAATATTATAAAATATAATTTTATTTAATAAAGAGTCTGTCGTTATCAATGATGTTATCCCATATTTGATGCGATTATACTGTATATTAAAGTAATAGACAATAGACTGGTTTCATGTATTCAAAAATAAAATAAAACAAAGTTTTTTTGAAATGTTAGTAAATTTATTAAATCAGATTATATATCTTTATATGAATTTTTTTATTGTATTTCATAATTACTAGTCATGCAATACATAAATTTTATTAACCATTATTTATTAAATATACTTATTATTAAAAAATAAAATATAAATATAAAATTATTTGTCTGCATAAATTTTATGTTTAAGTATAATTAATATACAAACTTATATTTTGTATATATTTAAAATCAAGATAATATAAAGTAAATAAATTTTGTTGAATATAAAATAAATCAGTTGTGTATTGTATATATGATTTAACATTGAATATAACTCATAGTTTAATGTAGTTAACTGTATACTACTACTACTAATAATGATGATGATAATGATAAAAATGATAATAATATTGATGTAATGATTATGTAGTACACAATCATTAAAGCAATATTTGGCAAATTTCATTAAATATATAAATTGATTTTATTGAGTAAAGTTAGAGAGAGATCGACATCATTAAGAATATTCTTGTCTAACATCACTATTGCAATACTGTATATGATATTTGCCGCTTCATTAATGTGCCCTCAAATAAATTTGATGAGTGAGTAAGTGAGTGAGTTATAGAGAGAGAGAGAGAGAGAGAGAGAGAGAGAGAGAGAGAGAGAGAGAGAGAGAGAGAGAGAGAGAGAGAGAGCATTAATGCACTCAAATGTCACTTATTGTAGTCTATTGTCAATTTGGTTTACTTTCTATACAAAAAAAAGTCTGTATTTCAATATACAATATACTTATATATATAAAGTAGTATTAATAATAAAAATAGTTTTATGTGTTTCAATGCATTTAGATGTACGTTATTTCAATTTCCCTGATTATACAATTGTTAGTCACAGACAATAAATTGTCAATTTTTGTCGCACCAGTCATTGTGTTTGTGTGTATGTGTAATAAAATGTACACATTTTTCATTATTCAAACACTACTATACCTACTTTGTATGGTATTTGTACTACTATTTTACATTTGATGTTTAATTTTCCATCAAAATAACATTTAATAATAATGAACCTATACTTAAGTTTTATACAATATATATTGTATATAAAATTTATTGATAATTTGCCAAATTATACAAAACTACTGATAAAAAGTTTTTAATGATTATCAAAGAGACAGTTGATTGCGAAAAAGGAGTTTAACTATGAAAATACGGTTTTAATAAGGAATCGCTTATATTTGTCACGAAATTGTATAATATATGTGAATATAAAGATAAAACTTTTCATTTTAGGTTTCAAATTTGGCACTCATTTTAGACACACATTTATTATGGTATTAGTTGTTGAATTAATGAAGTTTTTTTGGCCAAACGAAACCTTTTACAGACACTTTTCCCATTAAATAATTTTTATTATTTAAATTATCTCATTTTTTAATGTCTAACTTTATACTAATAATGAAATAATAAGCACAGAAATAATGGGATTATTATCTACCAAAAGTTTTTTTTCAAAATTAAATTAATTTTGAGTTCATTAGGAATTAGTATATATATATAGTAATAGTTTCTATAAATCTATAGAAAATTACAGTATATTAATATTATTTATTAGTTGTAATTCAATTTTATTTATTAACAGTCGCTAATATTCTATATAAAGTAGTAATATTAAATGTAAATAATAATAATAATAATTTGTTGAAAATAATTTTCAAAATGGGATTTATTTATTTGAAAAAGTACTTCACTTATAAATATATCCTAATATAACCTAAACAGCAGTTGAATACAACCATACAATACTATATATACTATACTTAAGTTGACATTTAACTAATCAAATGTGATGTGTGTTGTTGTCTAGAAAAATGTTTAGTGCTTTTAATTAATATAACTCTTTACGTAGAGATCATTTCAATTGTGTTTCACCGAACCGTATATAACATGTGGCCATAGATGCTATAACTACTACTATCGTACCGTATATATGTGTGCAGTACCGGTGCCATGTGTGCCCCGCCCGGGTATCAAATTTAATCAAAAAGGATTAATTACATTAACGTCGACTGAAATGTCACTCAATGGTAATGCATATTAAAACTAGTCATTTCAAGTATAGACTGACTCTGACCCCACAAACACACAAAACTCCTATTCTCAAAATTACTACTTTTCCAATGGATAGTTAGATATCCACCAAAATGATTGACATGTCATTGTTTGTGGCAATTATTTTGTGGAGCAAAATTAGATACTGTGTTTAGCCACACAAACTTATTTAGGTTGAAACACACAGTGCTCTGATATCAACAAACATATTACCCATTAATAGGTATGACAAGTTAGAGCACAGTTAGAGTTAAACAACTTTTTTTCCTCTCTAGTGGTGGTGCTATAGATTTTGGATAAAATTGATGAAAAGAGAGCAATGAAGTCACGATATACTATAAATGTGTGTTCAATACATGTATATATATCTATATATATATGTATATAAATATATATATATATATATATATATATAAATATAAATATATTTCCTCCAATTTATTAGTCGGCTTTTGTTATTTCTGGTATTACCATTGAATGCTATTTCTGGGAGTATCGTATAATTTATAAATATATAGCATATATAAGAATAGGAATATCTGTCATCAACTGTTCCCTACCTTTCCATCACTGACTTTGTAATTATCATAATTGACTTCAAACAGTGCTCTCTTTTTTTCGATGAGAGAGAGAATTGTAATAAATAATAAATGTATTTATGTTTTACTACTACTGAGAAATAATTGATTAATCAAACAGGAAATACATTTTTGAGGTCCAGTTTAAGTGACATTAGTTTATGACATATAGTTGAATATTATATGATATAATATACAATATGTATATTAAAATAAAATACAGTTATCTATTAATACTAAAAGTAGTAGTGATTGCAGACAAATATGAAATATAGTGTTTCTGACTAATATTGCAGTTCATTATATAATATATATTTAATAGTAAATGTATTTTTACTATTAATAACCTAACATTTTATTTCAATCTCGTTTGACATTACCTTAACATCTATTGGACACATATTTTGTAATAACAAATGATTCAATGAAAATAATATCATTATAATGATTATAATAATAAAAATAATAATAATAATAATAAGGAAGAATTATGATTAAAATTGTAATAAATAACAAAAACACAGTCAGTATATAAAAGTTATTAGTAATTTGATTAATGATTAGTTTTCATTAGTTATTAGTTAAACCATAACACTATAAGTGAGAGGCACTCTTATATCAGGTATTTTTTTGTTGGCTGTTTTGTTGTGTTATATATATTTACAGTAATATGCTTTTAATACAAAAAGTTAAATAACTTTTAACAGTGTAATACTAATATCATTCACAAGAAAATACATACAAAAATTATATTATATTATTTATCATTGAATACAACCACAAAATCTGTCACTTCTATTCAAAAAAAGCAGATTCTGGTATTAATGAAAAATATTATTAATAATAATAACAATAATAATAATATTAAAGTAGTAATAGTAATAGCAAAATGAATAAAACACACCGAGCAATAACACAAAAAAAAATTGACAGTAAATTAATGGTTATTAATTTAATTTATATAATGACATTTTATATTTAGGTTTTGATTAATTAATTTAAAGCCATTATACTGTAGATAACAAACTATTAGTAACAAAATCATCAATAGATAGCTAATATGGCGTATAATAAGAGTTAATTTTATAAAATTATGCCCAGAAAATAGGCTATAAAATTGTTTAATAACAAAAAAATATTTATTTTTTTCGGATAGAAAATGTCATAAAAATAGTCACATCAATACTCTTTTTTCCCTTTATTATAGACATTTTATGTGGTTTTTTATATATCAGTAAAATTATATTTTAATGCAAATTTAGGGGTTTTTATACCCATTTTAACCCAATCGCCAATTTTTTTTGTTGAGTGTTCAACCAAACAAAAAAAATCAAAATTGGATCAAACAGTAGTAATAATATACATATATGAGAAAATTTCCAACAAATTAGACACACATAAAAAAACGAGTCATAAACGATACACAAATTTTAAAAATAAATATAAGTTTATTGTGTAGTATATAACACACTGTATATGCAAAATAGCATTTGAATAAAATATGATTAGTTTTAAGAGTCCCATCAAAAGAAAATTGTGTTAATATTTCATTTCCCTTAAGTATGTAATGTATTAAAAAAGGATATTATATTGTTATGGATATTATTATTATTATATAATGTTAAACAAAATATATAATAATATAAATGCTTTTTCATACCGTATTTATTTTAAAAGGCAAACTCCAACATAAATCATATGCAATTGACTTTTTCAATTTTTTTTATTTAAAAAAATACACACAAACTTAACTAATGTTTAACTTACTTTAGGTATCCTTTAATCTCCATTACGTAAAAACTAATTATTATTTTTTTTGAGTGGCAACTATTACAATATGTTTTAACAGTTAAAATAATTATATTAACAGTAGAAACAGAGTTTTATATTTATTTACTATTATTGTATTATAATAAATATATGCAATCTTTATTTTGTTTGTTTGTTTGAAAAATAAATTCAATTTTCTATTAGCGTAATACTATAGTAACAATAATTGTTGTTCAAATAATATATTTTTGTAAAAAAACTAATGTTCATTATTTCACCAGAAAAAAATCATTTTATTTTACATGTAATTTGAAGGCTCATTAATAAACGTTATGATTAAATAGAAATAATTATTAGTATTATTAAAATTTTTATAATACTGTATTTGTTAATAACTTTGGTTAAGAGACCATAAAAATTGGTTTTACTGTATATTATTATTATCATTAGTATTATTATTAATACATTTATTATTTATATACAAATATATTCATATATATTATATATACACACACTGTATATATAATGAGTGAATGTGTCAAAAGATTTATGCGCCAAATAATTATGAATTGCCGCTAACGAAGTGCACCGGTATTTAAGTTAATTTATAATTAACCGCTTATTAAATGCATAATCTTTTTGGTTAATCTTTTATGCAAATACTATGGGTTCCAGAAAACTGCTTTCCATATGAATAAACAATGTGTTTATGAAAAAAAACATTATAATTATGAAAGTTTTGTTTTTGTGGGGAAAAGCCTTTTTGTGAAACTCATATACTCAGGGTATCATATAATTAACATTTGCCACACGTATATAATTATCAAACCAACACACAGTATGCATAAAAACACATGTAATTAATAATTATTATTATTTATTATGTATTTACTATCAATTTAGACATAACAAACAAAAAACAACAAATGTTTTAAAATTCAAAAATTAATTTTTATGAAAACTACTGCACAGTTGGAAAATTATTTGTTGATATTTTTATTAAATTTCAAAAATATAATAAATATCTGAATCTATTTTTTTCAGCGCTAAAAATTGAGACACATTTAATATTTATTGTAACTAATAAATAATTTACAGGTGATTTTGATTTTATCTCCAAAAAAATAAAATAATAAAATTACAAAATATAGCAATAAATATAAAATTATAGATATTAAATGTGAAGTGTAGAAAAAATTACAATTTTTCTATTATTGAATTCAATGATTGTGAACACAATTATTGATTTTATTGTTCAATTATTAACAGTACACACACATCAAAATGATATATATTTATATATATATATTATGAATATTCATATAATTGTATATGACATTAAAGATAACAATAGACTACTACTACTGGAAATAATATTAAATAAAATTGAAATAAATATACTCTGAAAATGTTTTTCAAACTAAAAGGCAATAACAATAATAATCATAATTATTATTATCATCATTTCTTTCTCTTTCTAAAAAAAATATATCGATTTTTATTATTTTTTTCCTTTTTAGACGGGAAACTTATGGGAAAAATAGTAAATGAATTATTATGAGGTAAGAGAGAGAGAGAGAGAGAGAGAGACCGGGAGTGCCATTGAATTATTTATGTGTCAACTGCTAAACAACTATTTCAATGTCAGCACCACTTCTTTAAAAAAAAAAGTTTGATTTCACTTTTATTCGGGTCATCACTGTATTCAATGAGCATTACTGGTGGCAATTGAGAGAGAGTCAAGAAATATGTGACCATTTTTATGACTATCTCCTGCCCAGTGAGTGAGTACTCTATGGTCTGGCCTATTGGGGAATATCATTGTTGCACATATTGGTCACGGGCTGTAAATCTCTCCTGAATTTTATAGCACTGGGCATTATTCCACCCAAATATGGTGTTATTATTGTATTTATTCAATTGCTTTTTTAATGGCATAATATCACAGAATAATGTTTAACTAATACATTGAAAGTAATACTATTACTATTAGTGGAACACAATATTCAAGAAGAAAAATGTATAATAAATGGAGAAAATCTCTTCATTAACTAACATATATTTATAATATTATATTATATATACAATATAATGCAATATATAAAAAATTATTGCCTTATATATTGGTGGATATTGTGTAGAAATAAGAGTAATATTTGATAAATTATTGCTATAAATCAGATTCACATTCGTAAATCATATAAGACATATATTGAGAAAGAAATAAACAATCAAAAAGTAAATTTACTGCTCTCTCTC